>NC_135373.1:11474996-12074996 GCF_049243985.1 Paroedura picta
GGAGCCCTATTATATTACAAAATAGTTTCTTAAGACTTCAACAATGTAACTGACATATTTAATTTTATGGTCAAATAGCAAAAGCTACTAGTGCTATTTCAAAATTCTCTATTATTAGTTTAAAGTGTTATGAAATTCTATCTTCTACTGCCTCATATATCCTAAAATACTGGTTGGCTAATAAATTAATTTATGATTGATTACATCCGTACAACGAATGGGACATGTACCTGCTATGTAGCATGAATGATAAAGACACCTTAAATACTTGGCTAAGAATTTACCTGATTTCATAAATCTAATGGCATATATACATGATATATAGCATGCATGTTTCTTTTCCCTTCATCAAGGAATGTCACATATTTAACAATTATGGTTATATAGCGAAAGCATGTAGTGCTATTTCCATATCCTGTATTATTATTACATTGTATTATGAAATTCTATCATCTACTATGATAAATTTAAATACTCGTTGGTTAGCGAATTACTTTATATCACTGATTTCATCCATACAACGAATAGGAGAAATACCTGCTAAGCGTTGCTTAGTGTTATGAAATTCTATCTTCTACTGCCTATGAGATAACCGTAAATTCTTGTTGGCTAAGAAATTACTTTATGTCACTGATTTCATCCATACAACGAATAAGAAATATACCTGCTAAGCGTTACCCACTTCAACAGGACCTGGCCTGCAGATTCTCTTAGCATGCCTGATAAAGACACCCTTTCGTGTAAACCACGGTGGTGTACAGAAATGTAAAATAGGTTTACATGAGAACGACTCTTTTTGCTTTTACTAACCTTAAGTAATCCATAGCTAACAAATTACTTTATGTCACTGATTTCATCCATACAACGAATAGGAAATATAACCGATTTCAAAATTCTCCATTATTAGTTTAAAGTGTTATGAAATTCTATGTTCTACTGCCTCTTATAACCTAAAATACTGGTTGGCTAATAAATTAATTTATGATTGATTACATCCTTACAACGAATAGAATATATACCTGCTATGTAGCATGAATGAAAGACACCTTAAATACTACGCTAAGAATTTACCTGATGTCATGATTACATCCATACAACTAATGGCATACATACCTGATATATAGCATGCATGTTTCTTTTCCCTTCATCAAGGAAGGTCCCATATTCAACAATTACGGTTATATAGCGAAAGCAAGTAGTGCTATTTCCATAATCTCTATTATTATTACATAGTATTATGAAATTCTATATGATAACCTTAAATACTCGTTGGCTGAATTACTTTATGTCTCTGATTTCATCCATACAACAAATAGGAAATATAACCGCTAAGCGTTGCTTAGTGTTATGAAATTCTATCTTCTACTGCCTATGAGATAACCGTAAATACTTGTTGGCTAAGAAATTACTTTATGTCGTTGATTACATCCATACATCGAATAGGAAATATACCTGCTAAGCGTTACGCACGAACAGGACCTGGCCTGCAGATTCACATAGCATGCATGATAAAGACACCCTTTCGTGTAAACCACGAAAGTCCCATGATCCTGTGGGGGCTCTGTTGCCGGGGAAGACCTGGGAGGGAGGGAGTTCAGGCCTCTCCTCCCAGGCTCCTCAGCGTTGCCCATTTAGGGAGAGGGAAAAGAGGCGCGAGTCTCTTTCCCTCTTCCCTGCCGCCGAGGTTGGAGCTGCCGTGAGGGAGCTCTGCCTCGGCTTCAGGAGCTGCCTAGGGCTTTTTTGGTTTTAAAAAAATAAAGCGGCGGTTTTCCTCCCGATCTCGGAGGTGATGCCCGAGTGATCGGCTTCAAAAAAAAAATTTCCCCCCCTTTTGCGACAGAAGGGAATACGGGCAGAGGATGGCCCCGCGGAGATGCGCTGCGGCCCGGGGTGGGGCTGCTGGGCCCGTAGGGCATCGGGACCTTGGCGAACGGCTGATTCAACCCAGCGAGTGGGGCAGGGCCGCGGAGCTCAGGGGCCTGGTCGCGCTGTGACTCAAGCGCATGGCGGGCCTGCTCCGCGCGCTGCTGTGGGGGCTGATTTACAGTCAAGCTCAGGGCTGGGGAGCCAGCCAGTTCAGACTCCTTATGGGACAAGGGGTGCTAGGAGACGGGAGCGTGAGAGGCTGCAGGCTGCGGCAATTAGCTCCCCTCCTATGGGGTCTGTTATGGAGGGCAGTGGTCAGCAGAGGGCTGCTAGCCCGGCCAGTGTGGGGATTGGGCAATAGGGGAGAATAACACCACAATACCCCCCTCTGGCAGAGCCACATCAGGCACAGGGGCAGGGGTGGATGGCACCCCCTGCATCTGTGGGCTCTGGGCAGGCAATTTTAGCTGGGCTGGCACCTGGTAGGGAGATTCTGAGCAGGGTGGCCAGCCCAAGTGGAGGATGGGGTCCAGGCTGGGGGGCACCCCCAACTTCATACTGGCCTCTTGGGGGAGATCTTGATTCTTGGGAAGGGGGGAGCGGTCAGGCGTTTTGGCCCCACTGTGGCCAACTTCATGGTCAGCAAATGGTTTGGCCTTTAAGGGGGCAGTTCTCTGGCCAGCAGGGGGCATGGCGCCAAGTGGGACTGCCCATTGGTCCGCAGGTGGCAGGGCCCCAATCCGGGCAACATGTCACCTGGGCCTCTAATGGGGCACAGGCCTCCTGGGCATATGCAAGAGCTGGGGCTGGAGAGAGTTCAGTTCCTCCTCAGCAAGGCTACATGCAAACTCCGGGTGGGCACCTCAGCTTGGCAGCTGGTACTAGAAGTGCTGGGGTTATGCCAGATGGCACTGGTCATCTGCCAGCCTCTTCTACAGTTTCTAGCAATGGGGAAAGGGGAGCCTCATTACAGCCAGTGTCATCAGAAATGGGGCCGAACTTTAGTGGGGCTGAAAACTCAGGGATGCCGCCTGGCCAGGCAGCAGGTTTTAGCCGGGCATCTTTGGGGAAGCCGGATTTAATTCTTGATATGGCTCAGGGGAACTCGGGGCAACCTGGCCTTAGCCGCGCCGAAGGGCATCCGCCAATGGCACAGCTTGATTTAACACCAGCAGTGATTGAGGTCCCGGCAGCACAACCTGGTGCGGCTGCTGCTGTTGGATCCATTCCTTTGGCTCAAGGCGAGCTGGTCACCCCTGCAGATAAGGGTAAGAAGCGCCGGAAGCACAGTCGGAGCAAGCGCTCCCAGGCACGACATTCGGACAGCTCTGGCAGTGAGTCCTCTACATCTGAGGATGACACTGTGATGGCGAGTCAGGGGGATGTAGCGTATTGGTTAAAGGGGGCCTTGGTCCCAGGCCTTCCCTCGTGGCTGGCTTGATACAGGGAGGCAACAAGGTTGTATTACAGTGAGGGTTTGGGGGCGGGAAAACCTACTCAGCCTCCAACGGGTTTCCTAGCAGGGGATGACCCTCCTGGTATCCACGAGACAGAGGTCAAAGGTTTGACTGGATATTATGTGGATGTCTTTGATTTTGTACGCCCTGAGGATGAAGCCCCCAAGACGGGCTCCAAGAGGGGGAGGGTACGAAAAAGCCACAACATGGTGGAGCGGAATTTCACCAACTGGATCAGAGGTTTTGGGGAATATATGTTTTTGGTGGCAGGTGCATTTCCGGAACGGCGGTGGCACTTGATCAGGCACTTTACCAACGTGATGGAGGCAAAAGTGTTATCGGGGGACACCGCAGCAATTGCATATGATAAAAAAGCTAGGGAGAAGGCTTCCAACAATGGCCAGGCCAGATGGGACTTAAAAGAGCGTGACTCTTGGATAATAATCTCTATTATTATTACATAGTATTATGAAATTTTATCTTCTACTATGATAACCTTAAATACTCGTTGGCTGAATTACTTTATGTCTCTGATTTCATCCATACAACGAATAGGTAATATAACCCTTAAGCGTTGCTTAGTGTTTTGAAATTCTATCTTCTACTGCCTATGAGATAACCGTAAATACTTGTTGGCTAAGAAATTACTTTATGTCGTTGATTACATCCATACAGCGAATAGGAAATATACCTGCTAAGCGTTACGCACTCGAACAGGACTTGGCCTGCAGATTCCCATAGCATGCATGATAAAGACACCCTTTCGTGTAAACCACGGTGGTGTACAGACATGTAAACAAGATTTACACGAGAACGACTCATTTTGCCTTTACTACTTCTGATGGCTTCATACAATTAGCAGAGAGCATCCTGCAAGTTTATCCTATGCTGCAGATGGAGTCTCTTGGTATTGCTTCTTAAAACCAGTAGGAGCCCTATTATATTACAAGATAGTTTCTTAGGACTTCAACAATGTAACTGACTATTATGTAACTTATGTAACTGACTATTATTAACTATTATGGTCAAATAGCAAAAGTTACCAGTGTTATTTCAAAATCCTGTATTATTAGTTTAAAGTGTTATGAAATTCTATCTTCTACTCCCTCTTAAAACCTAAAATACTGGTTGGCTAATAAATTAATTTATGATTGATTACATCCATACAACGAATGGCATATATACCTGATATATAGCATGCATGTTTCTTTTGCCTTCATCAAGGAACATCAGATATTTAACAATTACGGTTATATAGCTAAAGCAAGTCACTACTTGCTTTCGCTATATAACCGTAATTGTTAAATTTCACATAGTATGCATGATATTCACATAGTATGCATGATAAATACACCGTTTCGTGTAAACCACGGTGGTGTACAGAAATGTAAACAGGATTTACACGAGAACGACTCATTTTGCCTTTACTATTTCTGATGGCTTCATATAGTTAGCAGAGAACATCCCGTAAGTTTATCATATTCTGCAGCTGGATTCTCTTGGTAGCTTCTAATAACCAGTAGAAGCCCTATTATATTACAAGATAGTATCTTAGGACTTCAACAATGTAACTGACATACTTAACTATTATGGTAATATAGCAAAAGCTACTAGTGCTATTTCAAAATTCTCTATTATTAGTTTAAAGTGTTATGCAAAACGAGTTGGGGCATAATTTATGTTTCCTTTTATTTGCAGAGCCATCCTATTTGGTATTAGGTGGGAAATCTGAAGGGTTCAGAAGGACATTAGTGGATTTTCATAATTCCCCCCAAAGTGTCCTTTTAAAAATTACTCTTCCCACCCCCCCACCGCCCTTTAGTTTGGTGATAAGTAGAAGGGGGCAGGTAGAATTTTATCTAGTGTTAAGAATTGCATCTCTCTTCAGAATGCCCCCTTTAGTCTCCCCAAAACTCAATCAAAATTAAAACATGCAGAAGGAACTTTGGCTTCTGTGCTACAAAAGCAAAAAATGCGCAGCCACTTAATTTCATAGTGTCTGAAAAGGTTTAAAATAAATAAATAAAAAACCAAATATGCTTCCACAATGCGTGTGGTGGTTTCTTTCTTTCTTTTTTTTGAAGGGAATAACTTTTTGTTCAAATTTAACCCTCTCACATTTTTCTTTTTGGAAGGAAATTAAAGGACGCTAAATAAAAAGCCTGGGAAGTCAGACCATTATTGCTTCCTAACCATATATACTTCCCATCTCATTTCAAGAGAGCAAGGGGGCTAACCGATGGAGGGCATGTCATGCTTTAAAACAAGTAGTGTTCAAAACAAGTAGTAGGTTTCATGAAGATGGAGGCTAGAGTATGGCTGACTGCTTTAAATTACTGGCTTAGACTGTCCTTTTTCCCTCGTGGCCTTGCCCCACTAACAACTGAGGATGGCTATCAATCATCTTGGCAACGAAACATCAGAACTAAAATCACACTCTTGGGGTTCTCTCCTGAGCTCCTACTGAGTATGGGATATGATCAGGCCAAAGAAGTTGTTAAGCAGAGATTGACCGACATAGAACGCCAACAGGACCTAGCGAATAACCCATCTTTCATTATTAGTGAACCCAATAGATATTCATTTTACCCTATGACATATCTGGCCAAGCTTGAAGTACCTAGTCATAGGAGGACCTTCACTTTGGCACGCTGCGATGCCTTCCCTTCAGCGGTATTAGAAGGAAAATATAAGAAAATACCCTATACTGAAAGGAAATGCACCTGTGGCTCTGGGCATGTAGAAACCATGGAACATGTTCTCTTTCAATGTCGATTCTATAATGAGATTCGAACTAGTCTAATTCTTCCATTGCTAGGCAGATTCCCAGGGCGCTCAGGAGAATTTTACATTTCTCTGCTGCTTGCAGATATAGAAAACAACACAACTTATAGAGTTGCTAAGTTCTGCGCAGCAGCGATCAAAATTCGTAATAGAATGGTCTGTTTTAAATGAATCTGGACAGCTGTGTCTATCTACATTTTGTATTTTCTACCTTTTGTATTCTCTATATTTTAAGATGTTTTAATTCCTGGTTTTAATGGATGTTTCTTATGCTGGTCTATGACCGTAATAAAATTGTATATAAACAAGTAGTGTTTCAAAACACATCACGCCAGACTTCTCCAGCCGCTCTTTGAGATGAAACGACCAGCATGAAGACAGGAATAAATCAAGAGGCAGCTTTTTATTTTGTACCTCTTCAGAGTGCAAACCAAGTAACATAGCCCTCTTTCTTTACAGCTAAGTTTTATGATCACAATCCAATGTAGAAGTTCTCCAAAATCTGGGGCCAAGGGACCAAGCCCTATGAAGATAGGTTGAGGGACTTGGGAATGTTCAGCCTGGAGAAAAGGCGGTTGAGAGGGGACATGATAGCCCTCTTTAAGTATTCAAAAGGTTGTCATTTGGAGGAGGGCAGGATGCTGTTCCCATTGGCTGCAGAGGAAAGGACACGCAGTAATGGGTTTAAACTACAAGTACAACGATATAGGCTAGATATCAGGAAAAATGTTCACAGTCAGAGTAGTTCAGCAGTGGAATAGGCTGCCTAAGGAGGTGGTGAGCAGTCTACAAGGCAGTCTACATGACTGCCTCTCACTGGCAGTCTACAAGGAAAGGTTGGATACACACTGTGTACAGTGGTCCCCAACCCGCGGGCCGGGCCGCGGCTCCTTCTTCCCTCCCCTCCGAAGCGAGAAGCTCGCCAGGCCGCAAGCAAATCGGCCGCCAAAGCGGCCGATTAGCTCGTGGCTCGGCAAGCTTCTTGTTTCGGGAGGGGAGGGAAGAGAAGCTTGCCGAGCCACAAGCTAATTGGCTGCTTTAGCGGCCGATTTGCTGGTGGCCCAGAGAGGCCGGGAGGGGGAGCCGTGGCCGCACGGGGCTGGGTCTGCCAGCGCGTTTGTGCTGGGGCTGCCGCGCGTGCGCGGGCCCCCGGGCCGCCCTCTCCCCCCACTCCGCCGCAGCGGTCCACAGCGGCCGAAAGCTTGCGGACTGCTGCTTTAGGATTCTTTCCAACTCTATGATTCTATGATTCTACCAGAGCATCATATCTGTCTCTTGAGAAACCTATATGCAGGTCAAGAAGCAACAGTGAGAACCGGGCATGGAATCACTGATTGATTCAAAATTGAGAAAGGAGTTCGGCAAGGATGTATATTGTCGCCTTGCCTATTTAACGTGTATGCGGAGCACATCATGAGAAAGGCGGGGTTAGATGAGACAAATTGGTCTCAAGATTTCAGGGAGAAATATCAACAACCTCAGGTATGCCGATGATAACACTCTAATGGCAGAAAGCTAAGAGGAACTAAAGATCCTCTTGATGCGGGTGAAGAAGGAGAGTGCAAAAGTTGGCTTGAAACTCAACATCAAGAAAACAAAGATCATGGCATCCGGCCCTCTCAATTCCTGGCAAATAGATGGGGAAGAAATGGAGATAGTGACAGATTTTATTTTCCTGGGCTCCAAGATCACTGCAGATGGAGAGTGCAGCAAAGAAATTAAAAGATGCTTGCTCCTAGGGAGGAAAGCTAAGGCAAATCTAGACAACATCCTAAAAAGCAGAGACATCACCCTATCAACAAAAGTGCATTTGGTCAAAGCTATGGTCTTTCCAGCTGCAATGTATGACTGTGAAAGTTGGACCATAAGGAAGGCCAAGCGTCAATGAATTGAGGCTTTTGAACTCTGGTGCTGGAGAAGACTCTTGCGAGTCCCTTGGACTGCAAGGCGAACAAACCGGTCAGTCCTAGAGGAGATCAGCCCTGCCTGCTCTTTAGAAGGCCAGATCCTGAAGATGAAACTGAAAGACTTTGTCCACCTCATGAGAAGAATGCCGGGAGCGATTGAGGGCAAAAGAAGAAGGGAATGACGACAGAGAACGAGGTGGCTGGATGGAGTCACTGAAGCAGTAGGTGCAAACTTAAATGGACTCCGGGGAATGGTAGAGGACAGGAAGGCCTGGAGGATCATTGTTCATGGGGTCGCAATGGGTCAGACACGACTTCCCACCTAACAACAACAACAACAACAACAACAACACAGAGTCAATATTACTTAAAGAGGATACGACAACCCACATTTCTTATGGTTCTATATCAGAAGGAATTTCTCCGTAAGTATTTAATATCAAAAACAGTACTTCAACTGGGAGTTGGGGAATTCATGACACATGTCCTTACTAATGTATCATGAATAATTATTATAAACATAATAATTATAAACTGTCAACATCTGAGTCCATCTTGTGGTCTGGTTTATTGTAAGCTAACTTTATACTATCAGCTGTATGTCTGCTAACTATCTAAAGTTCCCACAAATTCTGAAACACACTCGTATTTAGAATAAGCTTAGCAGTGTTACCTAATAATGGGGTGGCTACTGGTAAGTCATGTGTTTTCTGTGGTTAGTGTTGTGAATTTAGCTATCTTTGCAAATTGAGTCATCTTCAACAGCCATCCCTCTCCTGTAGTTTTCCAGTTGGAGCATATAACACCAATTCTTCAGGGCCTGCATGGCAGAGATATTCCACCGGGCCTATGGTCAAATTAGCTGGCCTAGACTGGCCTAGATAGAGTAGACACTCTATATACTACAGTGTCAAGGGTAATTCCACCTACTCAGAAATGACATCCACCTTAGTATTCAGGTGAATATGCTGGGATACTGTTCCATGCGAAGTTGCCAGCTTTCAGATCAGGTGGCATTGGTGGCCACAATGGGGCTCCTGCAATTTGTTGCCGGTCCCACCCATCAAGCAGGCAATATCCTCTATTTGATCTTCAAAGCAGGGCTGGAAGTGGGCATGATAGCAGCTAATGCAGTACCATGATCAGACCACTATGCCTTGAAGGCCCAACTAAGGGCCATTTCGCACAGAGCTCAAAGTTGCTATTTGGTTGCTGTTAGCGAAATCGCTACTTCAACTAGCGAAATGTAACTAGCTGTGCCCGTAACGCACAGCTGCGGTTTTTGCGGAATTTAGCACTTTCACTTCTCGTCACTTTCGTAACCCACAGGCTTCCGGTTCTCCGTCTTTTCGCTACAAAGGAGGTCCCTTTTTAGCGCTTCTGGCCTCCCGTGCCCGTCAATCAAACTGCAGGCACACCTTTGACCTCGACCCTAAAGCCGGACTCGTCGGTGTTCCCTTTTTTTAAAAAAAACCCAGGAAACCCCGTAGCAACGCGTTATCGTCCAATCATTTGCGCCCTTGGAACGTGTTTTCTATTGTTTTCTATGAACCAGAGGTTGATGCATTGATATGTTTGATTGGTTAATCCCCGCCCACAGTACACGCCCACAGGTTACCTGCTTATATGCACCTGGGCAGACACGCGGTCGGCCTCTCTTTGTTTGCGTAGCCTACTGCCCGCAGCACAGGTTAACGTTGCAATGGAGAGGATTATTTTTCAATTGTTGGCTCAGATGCTTGCGGTGGTCCAGCGTATCCGCACCACTGTGCAGCATAGGAGGGCTGCTTCAGAGGAATACCGAGAACGTATTGCCAGAGCGATGACCAGCAGTACAAGACGTTCTCAACGGGCAACCATGGCGGCAAAGAGGCACTGGCAAGCTCTGGCAGAGGTCCGTTTCCCCCCCCGGTTCTGGGTGGACGAAAGATCCTCTGACTGGTGGGAAAATTTTGTGTGGGCTCGCTGGGATGATGACCACTGGATTGCCAACTTTAGAATGTCTAGGGGGACATTTTTTGAACTCGTGGAGGCTCTACGTGGACGCATGGAGAGGCAAGTCACTGGCATGCGGCGCCCCGTGCCAGTGGAAAAAAGGGTGGCGGTCGCATTGTGGTACTTGGCCACCCCTCAGTACTTCCGGACAGTAGCCCAGCAATTCGGACTCGGAGTCACTACGGTTGGCGATATCCTTAAGGAGTTCTGCCTCGCCATGGAGGCGGAATTGTTCAGCAAAGTCGTGTGCCTCGGAGACCGGCTTGGAGCGGTGAGTGTCATTCTATCCCCTTTGCCCTTTAAATTTTTTTTCTTGTTTGACAGGTCAGCAACGAAGACGCGATACACCCCACGCTGACATGCCATGGCTTATATTCTTTTCTTTCCCTTATTCCAGAGTATGGACGGGTTTGCCAGGCTTGGATTCCCGCATTGTTTTGCGGCCGTCGATGGAAGCCACATCCCTATCCGTGCCCCCGGGGGAAGCATAAAGGAGTACGGGAACAGGAAGGACTTTTGTTCTGTTCTCCTGCAAGGAACTGTGGACTTCTCCGGCCGGTTTATCGATGCCGAGGTGGGGTGGAGTGGCAGGAGGCATGATGCCCTTGTTTTCAGGGAATCGAACCTCAGGAAAGCCATGGACGAAGGGGTCTTTGTTCCAGGAAACCCCACCGCCACCATTGAGGGCGTGCGTGTGCCGGCGTTGGTGCTCGGGGACGGAGCCTACCCATTACGACGCTGGCTCATGACTCCCTACAAGCGGCCAAGGACAGACGTGCAGAGCCACTACAACCTCAGTCACTCCCGGGCAAGGAATGTAGTGGAGCGTGCCTTTGGACGTTTGAAGTCCCGGTTCCGTTGCCTGATGTCCCGACTCCATGTGCATATAGACAATGTGACTCCGCTGATCATCGCGTGTGTCATTTTGCACAACATATGCGAGGACAAGGGACATAACATCCCCTTCCCTGTGGATGAACCTGATCCTGTAGTCCTTGAGGACACACAAGACATCCCTGAAGCAAGGAGAAAAAGGATCTATGCTGAGGGGTGCAAGGTTCGGGACGCCATAGCCACCCACATCTACAGAAACAGGAGGCGTGTTTAATTGTTTTTCCTACTCTGTTGTTGAATAAAGTTTTGTGTTCTTTGTTTAACCTTGTCTTGTGCGGTTTGTGTACTTAGCCAGCAAAAAAACGGGGATTCTCTGGTCCAAAAGCACTTTGACAGCCCTAAATGCTAACTCCCCACTGAAATTGACAAACACAATACGGAAGCGCTGAACGGGGAAAGTTCGGGGAGGTGGGTAGCCAGGAAGTATTGGCGACCCCTGTCAAACCGGAGGATCAATCCACTTATGTTCCAAGGAATAATTTTATTGGTGGGCAGCTTTGATACATTTAAAATAGGGGTGGTCGATCGGAGCAACGCACGTTCGTTCCCTAACCGTCATTCCGAAGATGCCGAAGCCACGGAAGGGCTCCTTCTGGCAGCGCGCCGAGGCTGAGGCACTTCTGGAGCTTGTGCTCCAATCGAAAAGTGTTGGCCGCCTTATGGCCAGCACCCACTGCCACACCAAGGGTGCTTATCTGGTGTTGGCATCAAAGCTGAGGGAGAGGGGCTATGTCCGGACCTGGGAGCAGGTCCGGACAAAATTTAAGAGGGTGAAGCTGGACTTCCTCAACAGTCTGGAACAGTGGGGGGGGGGGGGTCCCGCAGCCAAGTGGGAGAACGGTCTTCCACGACCAGATGGTGAAAATATGGGAGAAGGCTGGGAAGCCCCCCCTGGAAATGAGGAGGCATATGGGTGAGTGCTGCCCTCGTTGTGTTTTGCCCTTAAACATGCATGGAATGACTAGCTGCCTCTTTCCCCTACTGTCCCCAATGAAATTCGAGAAAGTATTTAGATGCTGTCAACCCCCTCTGACTTAGCCCGCCAGTACTGTAGAACCACTTTGGTTATGCGCTTTGACTCTAACTGTGGTGTGTCCACCAGCTGTGTTTCATCTCTGGTTTGTGTGCTTTTACTTATGATTTCTCTTTTTCTTTGCCCAGCCACACAATCACCATCCAAGCTGGCAAAAGCACCTGAGCGTGAGGAGGGGGAGGAAGAGGGACCTTCCACCTCAGGACAGGCTGCAGGTGAGAGTTTTATGTCTGTGAGGGAGACCCATGTGTGTGTACCCCCATGGAGCCATATGGGAGCCTGATGTGATGCTTCCATTTGAAGTGTGATTAAATTCTTTGTTTGATTTCTATAGCAGAAACTATGGAGGCAAGGCTGCGTGCCATGGAGGCCAGGGTTACTTCCTTAGAGGCTGAAGTGGCAGACCTGAAAGGGGAGATTGAGCAGCAAAGGCAGCAGAGGGAGGCGGAAGAACGTAGGTTATGTTCCCCACTGCCCAACTCTTCTCACACTGTGGCTAAGGCCACTAAAAAGTGTATGCATGTAAACTAAAAAAATTGGAAAATATGTGTGGCACTAATGTGTACTTTTTCTCCCTCCCCACACAGTTAAGAAGAAGGAGGACGAAGACCTGTTCCGCCGCAAAGTCAGGGGGACCATGGGACGGTTGTGCAGGAGAGTGAGGGAGATGGAAGGGGCTGGGGAGGGGAGCAGTGGGACCTGAGTTTTGTTTTCTGTTTGTGTTTTGGGGTGGGGGGTGTTGGGGGGGTTCCTAGTTACATTGCCCATTTTTCTATCCCTGTTAAATATATGAATTTGTTAAAAAAAAGTTGGCTTTCTTGGAGGGTGGGGGTGGTGGTGGGGGGGTCCAAGTTACATTCCCTTGTTTTTTTCCCCTGTTGAACTGTTTTTGAAAATAAAATGTTGTTGTAAATTTCCTGAAAAAGACTCCAGTGTGACTCCTTACACTCGCACACCTTTCACCCCAAACTCCTAAAACACCTTTAACCTTTAAAACACCCTCCAACCTCCAACCCACACAACGGTGCCAGAATAGGCACAATCACTTGAGAGGGTACACAGAGACAGAGTCAAAAATATAAACTTTATTTAACAGACAACAGCAAACACAGATAACTAGACAAACTGGCCCAAACTAGGAGGGGGAGAACTTGTCCGCGGGTTTAACGATTCTCTTCCCGAGAACAGTCCTCCTTCTCGTTTGGGTCGAGGCATTCTGAGACGGGGTGGGTGGGGTGGGTGCTGGAGGTGGTGGGGGAGGTGTGGGTGGGGGGGGGACGTGCACGGTAATCTGAGGAGGGGTGGCCGCCTCCATAACCGCGACCGCCCTCTCCATCAGCCTCCTTATCAGGCGAACCTCCTCCACGCTTTCGCGTAGGGATTGGTTCGACTCTCTAAGGATGGCACGGAATTTTTTTCCCTCCTGGGCCACGAGGGAGAGCATCGCCTGGTCTGCGGCAGCGGCACGCCTGGACTCCTCCTGGCAGTGCTCCAGGATCCTTTCTCCCACACTAGTCAGGACGGAGACGCGCCGCAGCCTGCCGCGTTCCCTCGCCAGCCTCTCCTCAGCTTGGAGAGCACCTCTAGGTGGTGAGCCGGCTGGCTCGTCGTCTTCTGAAAGGACCTCTGTTGGCAAAAAAAGAGAAACAGAACTGTTAGTAACATCGAGACAGTCAAAACCCACCCTGGTGCACATGGTGGCCTTTCTTGGTTACTTGTTAAACCAAGACTCAGAACAATGCCAGGGGAGCACATGGTTATTGTTTGTTTGCCCATGGTGGCCTTTCTTGGTTACATGTTAAACCAAGACTCAGAACAATGCCAGGGGAGCACAAAAATGAAAAGGAAGCACACAGTTATTGCACACAGACATTGTCCTGCAGCCATGGCTCGAAAGGAATAGTTCATGCACGCTCACCATCTTGTATCTGTATACGCCTGCGCACGGCAGGAGGTCCAGCCACCCCACGCTCCTCCTCCTCCTGCGTCCCGGGTATGAAATCTGAAAAAAGGGAAAAAAGAACATGATTTAGGACCAAAGTGTGGCAAAGCAAGCTTCACACCCTAAAGCAGCAACGTTGAGGGACTCTCTTCTGTCTCTTAGCAGTGCTGCTGCCGTGCACAAACAGAAAAGCACAAAGCAGTTAAACCCCCCCCCCCTTATTGCAACTGATACTTACCAACATTTGTTGACGCCCCGGAATCACTGTCCTCTGCCACCGCTGCTGGGGACTCGAGGACCACCGTCCCAGGCATCTGTGTCTCTGTGGACAAGAGCAGAAAATAGTGAAAAAGGAGCAAGCATACAACCTGAACCACACAGCAAGGTCCCAAAGTAGTGGCTAGAGCACTGCAGAAGGCCTATGGCTGAGGCATGCTGCAAAACTGTTTGGGTTGTTGGTTAAACACAACCGTTTTAAAAAGCCACCCAAAGCAATCCACAAACATCCTAGCATAGCATGCGTTGCAACGAACACAAGGCATACAATAGTGAAAAAGGAGCAAGCATACAACCTGAACCACACAGCAAGGTCCCAAAGTAGTGGCTAGAGCACTGCAGAAGGCCTATGGCTGAGGCATGCTGCAAAACTGTTTGGGTTGTTGGTTAAACACAACCGTTTTAAAAAGCCACCCAAAGCAATCCACAAACATCCTAGCATAGCATGCGTTGCAACGAACACAAGGCATACAATAGTGAAAAAGGAGCAAGCATACAACCTGAACCACACAGCAAGGTCCCAAAGTAGTGGCTAAAGCACTGCAGAAGGCCTATGGCTGAGGCATGCTGCAAAACCGTTTGGCTTGTTGGTTAAACACAACCGTTTTAAAAAGCCACCCAAAGCAATCCACAAACATCCTAGCATATTATGCGTTGCAACGAACACACGAGAAAACGATTCCCAAACGTCAGAACACACATTTGCTCAAAATGAAATATAAAATAAAAAGAAAATTACTTACCGGAGGCAAGGGGCGTTTGCTCAGGAACCTCCTCTGGCTCCCCAGGAGCGATGGCCATTAGGTCCAGCGTGACCAATTCCGCGGCTCGTTGCTGGACGGGGGGTGGAGGCCGAAAGCTGGACGAGGTGCCCTCGCCGGGATCCTCCTCAGCGGGTGGTTCCTCGACCGGGGCAGCCGGCTTCCGAACCACCTTAAGGCTCCTCCCGACGCGCTTCGGCCTGCCGGCTCCTTCCCCGTCGCCGTACAGCGGGCGCTGCTCCTCAAAGTAGGGGCAGGTCACCTTCTCGTTGCCGGAACCCTTATTATGGTTCACGGCACGCATATACTCCGCCCGCATTGTTTTAGTTTTGGACCGGCATTCAAGGCTGGTCCTGTTGTGGCCCAGGGCACGCATCTTTATGGCCACTTGTTCGAAGACCTCCCTATTCCTGTGCGAGGACTGGAAGGCGTCCTGGATTTTCTCTTCCGAGAAAATCGCGATCAGGTCCCTGATCTCCGCGTCCCTCCAAGTTGGGCCACGGCCGGTTGCAGGAACGGACGACGCTTGCGAGGAAGATTCCATGGTGCCTTCGCTAGTAGCTGAGCAAAATGGTGGTGCGAGGTGCAGGGTGCAACGGATCATATACCTTCCCGCACACAAAGACAAAGGGACTAGCCGGCTCCTGATTGGTGGAGGGCAGTAGGGGACACGCACATTGGCCACATGAGGTCACATGTCACGTTCAAAACTCCTCGCGCGGGAACAGGATCTGCTCCTAATGGCCAGATTAGCGCCTTTTGTTTGACTTCTCGCATGTGCTGATTCGTCCACACGCGGGAAGAGCAGTTTGAACATGCAGCGGGAGCCATTTTAGTGAAATGTCCGCCATTACAAAAACGCATGCCGGTGTAAAACCGAGAGCAAGTGCAGCGGTACGCGACAGTTCCCCAATAATATTCACCAACCAAAGCATAAATCAATGACATGTAACTGGCGAACGTTCGTTGGCATGGTCAGCGTACAGTTTTTTAAAATGAACGGTGGACGGCGACTCCGCTTGCCGGAGGTCTAGCCGCCGATGGAAGGGGTTGTCCGCACCCAAGCACAACCACGCACCCGGAACCACACAAAGACCCACTACACATAAACCGCCCCTCATGCTAGAATCATTTGTATTGAACCCCTCTAAGGTTAACAGGAGACTGCGAGCGGCGAACGTTCGTTGGCACGCTCAGAGGAAAGTTTTTTAAAATGCTCCCTGTACGTTGACTCCGCTAGTACTGGCCGAAGGTAGACGGGGTTTTAAGCTTTGGGCAAATGTTTGGAACGTGACGGTGTGTGCCACTGTGCTTTTGAAAAACTCTTGTGGTGTCCGGGCAGAATTTCCGAAAGTGATCATGCTTGAAAGCCAGTCGCTGTCTCGTTGCCTCGTAGATCCCCGCTCGCTCGGAGAAAAAAAATGGCGGACAGTTCGCCGGAAGTTTGGAGGAAAGGCTCGGGAGGAGGGACTTTGAAGAAACTGCAACAATGGTAACGCACAAGTCTGTGGCGCTATTGTCGCAGATTGGTTGCAGGAGTGTATCGCTATCCGGAGGGTGAATCCACTTTTCTGGATTCCCCTAGAAGCGCTACAACGAAGCGCTTTTTGCGGGTCGGTTGCAGGACTGTTGCAGATTGTGTACGACGTCGTGGGTTATGGCAAATTTGTAGCGTTTCCAATTGGCAACCATCCTGCTACTTTGAAGCCGTGCGAAATGGCCCTAAGAATTCCCCGTGTCCCCCCTTCCCCAAGGCAGTGGGCGAATTTTAGGTTGCCCACAAAGACTTTTAGATCCAGAAGGATTCCTGAATGCTCTGCTGGATCTGAAGCCCCCAGCAACTCATTAGATGTTGGCCACCATTGATGAGATCGCCCTCTGACAGCCCATCTCTACCTGCTTGAAGCTGTTCTCCTGGTATAATGAGGAGCTGCATGAAAAGAAGCAGAAGCTGAGATGACTAGGCAGAAGTTGGAGGCAAACTTGTGAAGAGAACATCTTCTCTCATTAAAGCCTGAGATGGCCAAGAGAGAGGTTAAATGAGAATTTTATGCCATCACCATTGTGTTCATTTTACTCACACCTGGCTCAACTGTTTAGGGTAGTTTGGTCCTTGACTGTCCTGCAAGAAGTGTTTCCAATTAGTATTCAACTGGACATTAGCTGTGAAGCTTTTGTGAGTTACATCATGGATAAAATCTTGTCACTCCACCATGATCTTTCTCCAAAATTTATTGCTGTAAAGGAACTGGAAGAAGGAGTGTTTTGACAGTTTCAGATATCTTGTGCAGGACAATGTAGACAGGTTGCTAGCTTCAATGAGGCTGACCACATGTCCTCTAGACTAGTGGTCCCCAACCTTTTTATCACCGGGGACCACTCAACGCTTGACAATTTTACTGAGGCCCGGTGGGGGGGGTAGTTTACTCCTCTACTCTCAACCACTGCCCTAATGCTCTCTGATTGCTATGGTAATGTTTAAACATCCCTTCAAAATAAGATACAGACATGCCACAACAATGAACATAAGGAACATATTATTTTCATGGAAATTTTAACTCATGACAATGAGAAATCAATGGGAACCCTGAGCTTGTTTCTCTGCAACGAGATAGTCCCATCTGGGAGTGATGGGAAACAATGACACCCGAAGTGCGTTGTAAAGGGCCGGGGAGGATGAAGTAAAGGGCCGGGGGGGGGGGAGAAGGTGTCCTTTGCGGCCCACCTCCAATTAGTCGACAGACCACATGTGGTCCGCAGCCCACAGGTTGGGGATCGCTACTCTAGACCCCTTCCCCTCATGGTTTCAAAAAATGAGTGACAAGAAGGTATGAAGACTGCTCTGGTCCCTACTGACAGGGGCATTCCCGGACAGTCTGAAGGAGGCAGTAATCTGTCCTTTACTGAAGAAACCCTCGAAGAACCTCCAGTGCCCAGCCAGTTACCGCCCCATTTCACACCTCAGGTATTTGAGGAAGGGCTGCCATGGATGAACTGCTAGCTTTAGATGCCAGGCTGGACTCCTCGACAGGATGACAGTGCATCAAGAAGCTCTTTTCCTCCTCCATCTTCTTCTCTTTACCCTTCATTCCCACCATCTTTTCCTCTTCTTCCTCCTCCTGATAATGTAGCTGCATTGTCTTTCTACTCCCCCTCTTGTGTCCTTCAGTATCATCATATATACAAGTTTTCCTCTATTTCCCAGTCCTGCTGTAACCTCACAGCTGCTTCTGGCAAGCGGAAGAGCAAGTCCTGGGCCGGGGCAAGTGGGATGCCAGGTGACCCTCGGTATGGGCTGGCTTGTGCCCTGGGCGCCTGCATTGCAGCCCCTACCTGAAAGGGCCAGGAGTTGTGAATCTCTTTGAATATAAACAGCTCTCCCTAACCTTTACGTGTGAAGACAGCTCAGCTCCATATAGTTTTCCGGGTGCCAGTGCGTGTTGGTACAAAGAAAAGGCTGTTTTTTGTACTCCATGTTTCACTAGAGCGCTGAGAAAACTGTTCTGCTAAACAGTTAGAGGCTGCCACTCTTAACCGCTATGCACATTAAAGGCTCCCCTCAGTTCTCCATTGCGGTCCTTCCTCTTTCCAAAAAATGTTGCTTTGGGACTATTATAACCTGCCTCTGTGCTGGCTCCTTGGCCTGCTCTTCCTGTTCATGTAAGTTTCAGAAACCTCATGAATCAGCAGCGTGCTGTCCTCCCAGGAGCTGCCCCACAGTCCCTCTCTCTCGGGGAAGTGGACTCTGTGTACGTACACAAATGGAATTTAGATGGGAAGGAACTTGTCTTGGATTTGTCTCCCTGGCTGCAGCCTCCACAACATCCCCCAGTGTCATGTCTTTCCTTGCATGTTTTTGGTTTCTTTTGCAGGTCACCAAAGAGGCTTTTCCCCATTCTGCGGAGGAGTCTCTTCCTATCATCTCCGGGCTTAGGTCAAGGAGGGAACAAATAGACCCCAACTGGCATACGTATCCTTTTTAATGTTGTCCAGTTTTTTATGTGAAACCCTCAGGACAGTGGAGATGGCCTCGCAAGACGGGTGGTGGTGTCAGTGCAGCCAGCCTGATCTGGTGCTGGCCTTTACCAGCTGCCACCTCAGCCATTGTGTGGAATGTGTTCCATATAACGCCCAAGAAGCTGCTTGTTGGAAAAATTTATGTTATACTGCAGAAAGCCACAAAAGTTTCTTTTAGATTTCCCAGTGGGTCCTCAGTAGAGAAAGAGTCTGCCTTCCATGGATTGGCTCCATTACGGATATACAATTTAATCAAACAATCAATGGTCTTTCTCATCCCCTCCTGTCTAGTCCTTTTAGCTGGAGATACTGGGGATTGAACTGGGGACCTTCTGCACACCAAGCAGGGGCTCTGCTGCTGCTTGTGGGAAAATGTAGACCACTTCAATGTAATCCTCAGAGTAATCCTCTGGCGGCCTGTCTCCCGCCCCCTCTTTTCTGCTGCTAGCATTTAAAACTTCAAGGTTAGTATTTCTATAAAACAATAAATACTTATAATTTAAATAAAGGTGTTCCTGTGAGGATCCTAGCAGCCATATTTTGCACCAGTTGCAATTTCCGGGTCAGGGTCAAGAGCATGCCCACATAGAGCTAGTTATGGAAATTCTGGAGGTGACCATCACATGGATCACCATGGCCAGGTGTTCAGAGGACACTAGAGAGCTAGCTTGGTGTAGTGTATAGGAGTGCGGATTTCTAATCTGGAAAGCTGGATTTGATTCCATGCTCCCCTACGTGCAACCAGCTGGGTGACCTTGGACTTGCCACAGCCCTGATAAGGCTGTTCTAACCGAGCAGTAAAAGGGTGTCATGGGGAGCAGAAAGGGAAGGTGAATGTAAGCCACTTTGAGACTCCTTCAGCATATAAGAACCAGCTTTCTTCTTCTTCTTCTTCTTCTTCTTCTTCTTCTTCTTCTTCTTCTTCTTCTTCTTCTTCTTCTTCTTCTTCTTCTTCTTCTTCAGCCTGAATGGATGAAGAACAGTTTAGACAGTTAGCTAGGGCAGAGTCTGCACTTACTTTCTTTATTCCATTGTCAATCCTGTTGAATTCAGATCGCTTTGAACTCGATTCTTCCTTCCCCCTCCCCATTGAAACAGGAAAGTCTTCTGCATGTGGTTAGGGAGGCTCAGAAGGTGGGGGGGGGGGAGCCAAGCCTCTTTCTTTCTTTTCTTGAAGGGGGGGGGGAGAGGAGCCAGGCAGGGAGCCTCTTTCTTTTCTTGGAGGGGAGGGGGAGAGGATTGAAAAAGGCAGAGGAGGGAGGAAAACTCCGGGACCGACAGAAGTTGAGTGAAATTAGGGGCTTCTCCTTTAAGGCAAGCATGTCACATGACCAGGTGTAGCCTATCAGAGGTTCTCTACCACAGAGCTTTCTTTCCCAAGCTGGATATTCAGGCTTAAAAGCAGTCTGAGATATCGCACAATAAAGGTAGGGTCACTCTGGATCAATCCTTCTTGCTGCAGAAGGAAAATTAAAATTGCCCAAAATCCATACGGAAATCGCATTCTGTGTAGAGGGCAGGGACTGAATTGATCTGGGGTTGGAATAAAAGCTCCGTGCAGTTTACACCTAGGACTCTCTGTCTCCCCTCTTTCATTACAAAGTTGCTTCTCTTCTTAATAAAGATGTTTTATTATTTGAAGCATCCAAGTTCTCGGCTCTGTGTTGCATATTTAAACTCTTCTCACACTTACAACCACCACCGTTTTTTGTTAGTCAACCTCAGCTGAAAGATGAACGAAAAAGCAATATAACTTTTCTACTCTACAATTAACCGCATATATACATTTGAACAAAGCGTTAATATCACACTATTTCCAAACTTTGCAAATTTTGTGGCCATTAGTACTTTAAATAATGAAGTAAATCAGAAGAGGAGTCATTGCAATCAGAGACTTACCAGGTCTAACAGTGACCTCTCTGTATCAAAGTGGCTAGCACCCTCTACTGCACACCGACAACAGTGCAACCCAGTAACAACTAGATTTTAAGAAACCAAAAGCTGTATCTCATTAATCAAATGCTGCTAGCTCATTATCATGACCAAGACCTTTAAGTACCAAAGTCCCAATCTTGTTTATATATGCAGCTTCATTTTGTTTCAAACGTTTTGACTTAAAAGTCAAAAGTAAAAAAAAGTTTTGACTTAAAAGTTTTGAAGCAAGTCAAAACTTTTGTTCTCTAATGCAGTCACTAATCTGCATAACTAAGGAGCTTCTCTGCATGACTAATAGAACATCTCAGGCAGGAGAGAAATGAATCGGTGAAAAGCCTCTTTCAGAAACAACGCTTAAAAGACAAAGCACCGAAGAGGCAGTTCACCATGCAGAGCAAAATCAGTTTTGCGGAGTAAATTCACTCTTCTATGCAGAGCTCAGAAAAACAACAATGTATTTAGTGAGTTTTCATCAGCTTATCCATCATGCAGAAGAGGCTCTGTTTTTTTTAGTGTTGATTACAGAAATAATCCCTAATATTATTACAGTTTATTATTATTAGTGTTGATTACAGAAATAATCCCTAATAAGGCAGGGATTCCCAACCAGAGTTCTGGGGACTCGAGAAGTGGGCTAAACTGAATAAAATGAAGTTCAATAGGGACAAATGTAAAGTTCTGCATTTAGGTAGGAAAAACCATCTACACCAATATAGGATGGGGGAGACTTGTCTTGCCAGTAGCATGTGTGAAAAGGATCTAGACCATACATTGAACATGAGTCAACAGTGTGACTCGGTAGCTAAAAAGGCAAATGGGATTTTGGGCTGTATCAAACCGAATATCGTGTCCAGATCACGGGAGGTGATGGTACTGCATTACTCTGCTCTGGTTCGGCCTCACTTGGAGTTCTGTGTTCAGTTTTGGGCACCCCAGTTGAAGTGGGATGTTGACAAACTGGAGCATGTCCAGAGGGGGGAGAGGACTGGGGGGGGGGAGAGGACTGAAAGGGGATCTGATAAGCAACCTCAAGTATTTAAAAGACTGCCATATAGAGGGTGTTTTCTCTTGCCCCAGAGGGACGGACCAGAACCAATGGGATTAAATTAATTCAAAAGAAATTCCGTCTCAACATCCAGAAGAAGTTCCTGACAGTTAGAGCGGTTTCTCAGTGGAACAGGCTTCCTTGGGAGGTGGTAGGTTTTCCATCTTTGGAAATTTTTAAACAGAGGCTGGATAGCCATCTGACGGAGAGGCTGATTCTTTGAAGGCTCAACGGGGGTGGCAGGTTACAGTGGATGGCTGGAGCGGCGGTCAGGGTGGCAATGGCGGCGTGCAGGGAAGGCAGCGGTTTGGGGGAGCGGGGCTTGGGGTTTGGGGGGACTCGTCAGCTCGGTGCCAAGGGGCTGTTTGGCCCTTTGGGGCCGGAATGGGAAGCAGAGGGCTCAATCGGCAGGCCCTCTGCTTGCTTTGCGCCTGCTGATTGGGCCCTCTGCTTGCCATTCTGGGAGGAAGGGGCCAACGGCTACCCTTCCTCATCCCGGGCAGGGTCCTCCACCAGGGCCCTTATTTAAGATAGAAGAACTACCCCAATGACAAAATACATAGATTTCTTGGGGGCTGTTTCTTCTTTCTGAACACATCTTCTGGCACATGACGTGAAATGGAAATGACCATGGACCAGACATCCATAGTCCCACCCCAGGAAGCATGGCAGAAGAGAAGGGAGGCAGATGGCGGAGGATGACGAGAAGGCCAAGACAGCAGCTGTATTGAACCTGTAGTCCCAGGCAGTGGCTGCGCTGTCGCTGCCCATCTTCCAAGGTTGGTCCCGCTCTCCTGAGGGTGCGATTGGCCTCGGAAGACAGGCAACGCAGGTAGCAGTGGCAGAGCAGCAAGGCCCAGTGCTGAGCACTGCTCGGTGTTCTGCCACCAGTGCCGCTGCCTGTCTTCCGAGGCTGGTCCCACCCTCAGGAGAGCAGTGACGGCTCAGAAGATGGAGGCGGAGATGCAGAGGAGGCGGCAGCAGAGCAGTGAGGTCCAGTGCTGAGCTCCGCTTGGTGCTCTGCTGCCGCTGCCACCTGTATTCCACAAAATGACTAAGACGCTGCTTGCTGGAAAAATGTATTTGTTTATAGTATGCTAATTGGTAACTGACTATTGTCTTGGGAGACACTATTTTCTACTGTCCATGTATTATTTTATTATTTATATATTGTATGGCACGTGTGTAAAACTGTCAGGAGATATTGTCTGGTTGCCAAGCAAGAGATAATCGGGGGGTGCTTTGCCATTGCCTGCCTCCACATCAGGAACCGGGTGTTCCTTGGAGGCCACCCTCCCAAGTGCTAGCCAGGGCTGACCCTGCTTAGCTTCAGAGATCTGATGGGATTGGGCTGGCCTGGGCTATCCAGATCCAGGTCCAGGTGACCTTAAGAAAGAGCTCAAAACAGTTTTCTCTGTGTTTTGCCAAAAACAGCTGAGCAAATACCCCAAAGCATTGCTGTAATCCAGGAAGGATTGCAAATGGTAGGTATGAGGTAGGTGGGGCTCAGAGAGCTATGAGAGAACTGGGACTGGCCCCAGGTCACCCAGCAGGTTGCATATGGAAGAGGAGTGGGGAATCAAACCAGGTTCTCCAGATTAGAGGCCGTTGTTTTTAACTACAACACCACCCAAACTTCCTCTGCTTTCACTAGGTATAATAAGTCCCACCCCTCTTTCCTACTTTCATAGCAGTCTTCCCGTTTAAATTAAACAAAAAAAGCACTAAATCAATTCCTGTACCATTTTTAAAAAGAAGAGCAATTTAATTTACACAGAAGTACTAAATGTACATAGTTCTTTTAAAAAATTGTTATACACAATAAATACAGTACAAAATAATTTTATAGTACTATATTTTGTTTTTTGAACTGTGATGACGTTCAAACTGGTACCAGTGGGAGAAGGAAGGAAAGAAAGAAAAAATGTTTTTTTTTTAATACTAAAACGAGTTGGGGCATAATTTATGCTTCCTTTTATTTGCAGAGCCATCCTATTTGGTATTAGGTGGGAAATCTGAAGGGTTCAGAAGGACATTAGTGGATTTTCATAATTCCCCCCAAAGTGTCCTTTTAAAAATTACTCTTCCCACCCCCCCACCGCCCTTTAGTTTGGTGATAAGTAGAAGGGGGCAGGTAGAATTTTATCTAGTGTTAAGAATTGCATCTCTCTTCAGAATGCCCCCTTTAGTCTCCCCAAAACTCAATCAAAATTAAAACATGCAGAAGGAACTTTGGCTTCTGTGCTACAAAAGCAAAAAATGCGCAGTCACTTAATTTCATAGTGTCTGAAAAGGTTTAAAATAAATAAATAAAAAACCAAATATGCTTCCACAATGCGTGTGGTGGTTTCTTTCTTTCTTTTTTTTTTGAAGGGAATAACTTTTTGTTCAAATTTAACCCTCTCACATTTTTCTTTTAGGAAGGAAATTAAAGGACGCTAAATAAAAAGCCTGGGAAGTCAGACCATTATTGCTTCCTAACCATATATACTTCCCATCTCATTTCAAGAGAGCAAGGGGGCTAACCGGTGGAGGGCATGTCATGCTTTAAAACAAGTAGTGTTTCAAAACCCATCACGCCAGATTTCTCCAGCCGCTCTTTGAGATGAAACGACCAGCATGAAGACAGGAATAAATCAAGAGGCAGCTTTTTATTTTGTACCTCTTCAGAGTGCAAACCAAGTAACATAGCCCTCTTTCTTTACAGCTAAGTTTTATGATCACAATCCAATGCAGAAGTTCTCCAAAATAAACTACTGTAAAAATGAACAGGAGCTTGCAGGACAGTTAAAGTTCCTGCCCATCCCAGCAACAGCGTTGGGCCGGAGAAATTCTTACGGGACTGTATCGTAAGCAAAGAAACCCTGAACCCTGGGTCCTGCGATTCATTGTGGAAGATAACAGGGCCACTTAGATACGCTACTCCCCAGCACAGGCAGTGTGCAATGTGGCACATGTAAGGCTTTGAAGCGGGGTGCTGGTATTACTAACTTTCTCATGCACTTTACACACTTTTAAAAATGGGGTGAGTTTTGAAACATACTTTGTCGAAGACAAAAAAGAGAGAAATGTTGACCTTTCAACCTTCTTTTTGGTTCAATAATAGCCCTAAAAAATTATTCTTCAGTAAAATGCATTTTTAAGACACAAACTTTCTCCTCTACTTTCACAAGACACGATAAAGGGGTGTGTATGTGTGTGTGGGGGGACAGATACTAAAAATAGTTTTGGACCAACAACCAGCATTCTCCAGAATGTTCTGTTTTCCCTTTGTAACAACATTTTAGGGTAGACAGACCATTAAACTCTTATCTTGGGGAGGGGTCTAACCAAGATAACCAGTTCTAGGAAAACAGACGCAGGCTTGTTTTGGATTGTGTGCTGAAATGAGCCGGAGAAGAAAAAGAAATGGAACACAGAAAAGCTAGTGATGGGCTTGAATGTCCTTGCTCAAAATGGAAATGATGGTAAGGCAACAGAATTTAAAAAAAAACATTAGGCCCAAATGCAGTCTTTGTCCATCTAACTGAAAGCTACAGAGGAGTCAGCTCTGGACCTTCAACAGCCATTATTTTAAAATACTTTAAAGCAAACCTGATGCAGCAGCATCCACACCTACACACCTACCCAGGGAAGAGTGAGGGTCAGGGCAACATTGCTCAGAATTTCAAATGAGTCACTGCTCTAAGGTGGCATTGCAATGGGATCTTGGGCAACCCAACTGGCCATAAAATCATATTTTCCCCTCTGAACTTTTAAAGGAACTTATAACCAAGTCTTCCCTCCCATACGCACTCACTGATTCTGCGACTGTTGAGATACGTCCCCTACATTTCCTATTAGTTCTCAGAATGAATACATCAAATGAGCTCATAGATAACATTAAGGCCTCATAGGTCACTAGGTTTGGCATTGAGGGAGGGGAGAGCAAATGAGGCTTGATACTCTTGGGAGTTTTTCTGTCCTCAGGATAACAGAAATGGCCAGAGTGTGTCACCATCTGACTTGTCCCCTTAAAAGGCCTCAATTTAAGAACAGTGATTGAAAATCCAGACTTTTAGTGTGTGTATTTTTGTTAAATAAGTATCCTCACCCTAGCAGTATGGCAAAAGAAATTTGGGGTGGCGATGTTCAGTATTATGACTATTTTGAAAAGATGAGAATTAGAAAAGTTATTGCAGCCATTTTGGCTAGAGCAGCCTTTTTTTTCCAGAAAGCAAGGTAAAAAAATTCTTTCCATCAGAATGAGGAATTCCAGGAATCAGACTGGGACCCTTCCAAAAAGAAGTTATCAATGAGACTGTTTCAAGCCTGCTTGGCAGGCAAATGGGTGGGGGTGGAGGGTTTAGAAAGGACAGTGTGGAGGATTTCAGAGGGCAGCTATAGAATTTCCAAGCCATTGAAACCCAAATTATAGCATTTCTTTTTCCTTAGGAAGAAATAAAGAAGTCTGAGGGGAGGAGAAAATAAAAGATTTATAGCTAATGGCTGAACGCAGTTCATTTGGCATCCTTCCAGAAGGACAAACAGCAGATCTCCAAGTTGGGCTAGTTGGGCCTTCTGCTTTTGGTTTATATTCTGGGATAGCAGCCAGAAGAGAGGTCAGCCAGCTTTTAATCTAAAAATGCAGTGTCAAGAAAAGAAATCCATCTTTTTATAAGTTGGGTGGGAGAGATGAAGAGCTAGGGTTGGGGAGGGATGCAGTGGCATGAAACAAGAAACCCAATTTCAGTAGTAGATAAATGGGCTGTTATTAGGCAACTCTGAAAATAACAAACAACAGGCCTCTACTCAATAAGAACAAAGAAAATACACATTAGCAGTCGCAGCAGTTCTCTAAAATGTGGATATGTGTTGATTTTAAGGAAAAGGCAGAACTGTAAGAAGGGACTATCAACAGGCCAAGCAGGGGCGCATGCAAAAGCTTGATCTCACACTAGACTCTCAGCCAAATCTAACCCAGCAAAATCTCAGAACCCCTCCACGTTTAAGACAGCACTATTGTTAGTCACTTCTGTACTACATGATCACTGTAGGATATCAGTACTATCAGACAGTGAATGAGTGCGTTATTCTGTTCGCCTTCTGCCGCCATCACCCATGTTAAAACAATCTCCTGAAAACCCTGTGTGTTTCAACATACCTACATAAAACAATACAGGTTACAGCCTGTGAGCCACCACTTTCAGAAGGCATATGATTTGCTTGCGCTGTTTATGCATCTTTCAAGCCCCTGGTGGAGTGTCCAAGAGTATGGCCACATTGCTCCCATTATAGGTTCTCCTTGGACATGGATCTCTTTAGTGGGTGCCTATTTCTCTCACCATCTCCATAACAAAGAAGGGAGGAGGAAGCATTAAGGAACTTTGGTCCCTAAAAGGAAAAATGGAAGCTGGACTACAGAGTTTGTATGAAGGTTAATTTGTCTGGAAGATTGTGAATGGTTGAAAGATGGGGTAGCCCGATCCCTCCTCCCTAAAAAAGCCTTAAGGGCAGCCAATTCAAGCCTCCTCATACTTTCAAACTCATGTCAAATTTTTAAATGTTGCTGCAGTGCTGGTGGTGGGGTGGAGAATACAAAATGAAGGAGATGGCAGTAAGTTTTGATCACTTTCTCTTAGTGCAAGAGTGGGTAAGCCTGTAAATTATAGCTGATTTCTGATCAAGAGGAAGTGGTGGTACTTCACCTCTGAACAGAAGCACGTATACATTCAGCTGCTATAGGCGGAAGCGACCTGGCTATACAATGTCTGTATGACTTCAAATTGTAACTGTTCCTGCAGGCCAGAGTACTGTTTGGTGTGCATTTCAGGTGGTGAATGTGATTGTAAGCTGACGGCTACCTGACACAACTATGATCATTTGTCAGTAAGTATATTTGCTCTTTAAAGAGCTAACTGCTGAAGGGTTCTGTCTAACTCCAAAGCTGCTATGCAATTTGACCAACAAGACACTGTCTGCTGACAAGCCATTGCCCTGCCTGGCTTGCAGGTTGTAGCCCTTTTACCTCACACAGTCCAGCTGCGGAGGAAGAAAAGATGACCCTGTTTTCTTTGGAGCAGGTGACAATGCCACAGTGGATGGCGCGCTTGTGTATACCAGTTCAGCAACATATTTAGCATCCATCCTTACAGACCAAGGACACATGCAAGATCCGTAAGATGCACAGGAGAAAATGGGTTCCAAATGCCTTGTAGGGATAAGGAACCTAAGCGCGCAAGGACCGGAGAATGAAGAATGTCACTTGGGGAAATCTGTAGTTGCTGCCATGCTAGGAAGCAGGTAACGACAAGCAGTCTCATTTTCAGGGCCCATGTAAAGTGTAAGGGGGGGACTAGCAGCTCCCATTTAGGGTCTTTGTCCTCTCTTGATGGATGCCACTATACTGTTCTGAAGTAGCTGCTGGGCTCATGTACATGATTCCAACCTTCTGTGAATTGAGACAAAAGGCAGGCTGAGGATTTAGAAACTCAGCTCAGCCAACTGAAGCATAAATTGTCTGCAAGAACTCTTCACATGTTATACTAGTCATTCTTGGATTTCCCCTTTCTCTAGGGAATGCCTCGAGTTCTACCTGTGAATGTATTGAGCTACCTGAGCAGTGAACTGAGCAGTCATGCTAGCGTGAACCTGAGGCACATGCAAGTAAGCAAGAAGTCAGGAGAACTAGGAGAACTGTGAAGGCAAGGGACTAAAGAATAGAAAAGGCGAAGGGGAGTAAACCAAAACCACGGGAAAGGAGCAAAGCAGCAGCCCAGGTCCAAAATATGAAAAAGCACACATCCACACCCACACCCAAAATATAGCAAGCGAGATCATGCTTAGCTTTCCACCCTTGCTTGGGTTTCAAAGGCAACCCCCCCACCAGGTCGAAAAGTAGGACCTGCCCAGCCACCCAGTGCCCGATAGGAGCAGGAAGAGGCTTCTTTCTGATCACACAGCTGTCAAGATTATGGGTTGATGTGGTTGTAAAAGGGGAGGAGGGAGACAGATTGATGCCTTCTTGCTACAACTTTCCTTATCCCACCCATTGCTGCTGTGTTTAACCTGATCCACCTATGTCTGAAAAGGGACCGTTTTTCTTTTTTGAAACGGGTTTATTTGTAAACTTAAATCATGCTTAAATCATGTTTTTGGTAAGCATTAGTGTTTGTATCACTTTTTCCAGAATTATTTTTTGTAAAAAAAAAACCCTGACCTTTTATATTTCAAATAACTTAAAAAGTAATCTGTCAAATCAATTACATGACCACCTCTTGTGGCAACTCCCATGGAGCATTCTTCCTCCCTCCCCAATTCCTTTGGCCTCCCCACCGGCTTCCAACCTGGGATTTGTTAAAATGTCCTAAAGATACTTGAGGGATTTAAGGAAGCTGTATGTGTGGAATAAAACCCGATCATCACCATAATTCAGAGATTCAAATTAGCAGTTTGTTACAGAATCTAAATATTACACAGCCAACACTACCTATGGGCCCCCAAATCCAACCCCCTCCCACTTGCTTCTCTGCTTCACATTTGCTGCATTTTTAAACAATTTAAATGGTGCATGTGATGAGACAAGTGTATTGTAAAAGTCCAGCCAGAGCTTGTACTTTACAAACAACTAAAACCCATCGTATAAACACTTGAATGGATGAAGCCTCTTTTTGGACATCCTCTTCGTCGCCCCCACCCCAGCTCCCACCCTCCCCCGATTTTCTTCCTTCTGGTGTCAGGCCCAACCTATTGGGTCTCTGGGAAGTGGCACCTTTGCTTCCAACCGTTTTCCCAGCCAGCAGAAGCTGCTACAGCTCGAGTCCCTGGCTCACTTTGTACAGTCTCTGCTCAGTTGAGTCTCCTGTTATCTGTTCAACGTCCTTGCGCCAAGGCCGCCGTTGTGATTGGGGGCAAGGTAAGTGTCCGTGCGGTGGGCGGGGGAGGAGAAAGGAGAGGAGGAGTTGTATGAGGAAGAGGGTGTCCGGGTGACCTGGCCCCCAGCTTGAGGCTGCTGCAAGTTGAGGATGCTGTCGATGGCGCTCTGCAGGTGCTCGTTGAGGGAGTCATCCTGCGGGCTGTCGCTGGAGAAGCTGGCGTTATCTACGTCAAAAGACTCTGATTTCCTACGTTTGGCTGGGGGCAGGGGGACCTCCCATGTGAGTTCAGAGGCAGAGCCATGGTCCGCGGGGTCGGTCTTTATCATCCGGTTATAAAACTCATCCTCAACCTCTGCTAATTCCTTCATAAGGCCACTGGTTGAATCATCGGTCTTAGGAGGGGCAGGGCTTTCTTGCATCACCAAGGAACGAGCATCGCTCCGGTTGAAGAAAGTATGCTTGGTATTCTGCTCCAACCTGCCCTTCTCCACCATGGCCCCGGAAGGGCTCTCATGAGTTTTGTGGGAGGTGATGACGCTCCTGGAGCCTCCATCTTGCTTGATGATGAGGGTGCTTGGCACCGTATCCACTTTCGGGATACTCCCTTTTGCACAAGAGTCAGGGGTTTTATCTGCTACGAAAGCATCCACATTCTCCCGGTAAGTCTTGCGGAGAGGAAGCCGGCAATAGGTCACCAAAGGCTTTTTCTCTGTGGACACTGCAGTGACATGGTCAACTGTCCCATTCATTTGCCCAGCCATGGAGGTGGTGGTTGTGGTGGTGGCGGCAATGGCTGAAGCCGACGGTTGCTGGTCAGCTGTTTTGATCACCGTACACACGGGCGGTGGTGTCTGATGAACTGGGTCCAAGGCAGTGTTGTGAACCACTTTGCTGAGGCCCGCCTCCTGCTTGATCTTCAGTTTCAGGCCAATCCGACTGCGGGCTTCATAGGTTTTGATGGGTGGCTTGCTCCTGGAAGGCAGGGCATCGTCATCGCCATCCAGTGAAGGAGAAGCCTTAGCCCACGTGACGGAAGGAGATCCTCCGCTGTGCTTGATGACCAGTTTGGTGGGGTTTATCTGGGTCGCCGTCTGTACCGGTGGGGCTTTTGGGTTCTCAGAAGCCAAAGCAACACTGCTGGCCACACCACCATGAGCCAGAGAAGAAGCAAAGCTCTGCGAGCGTGAAGATGAGGAGACGTACTCATCTGCAAAAGAAGGACAGGCATCACAGGTTTAGATAGCAGCAGACCAAGCAGGACATGACACCACTGAGTTAGGTAATGGATAGCCCAGGCAAACCCAATCCCAACAGATTTTGGAAGTTAAGTAGGGTCCACCATGGCTAGCACTTGGATGGGCAACCTCCAATGAACATCAGGGCCATGCTGTGGGGGAAGGCAATGACAAACCACCTCCCAAAATCTCTTGCCTGACAGCCAGGCAGACTTAGGATCTCCTGGCTACATAACACACATGTTGTATGATAAATAAAGAAGCCTCATAAGGAACCAGGCCCTATGAGCAAAGGCTGAGGGACTTGGGAATGTTCAGCCTGGAGAAGAGAAGGTTGAGATGGGACAGAATTGCTCTCTAAGTATTTGATGTCACTTGGAGGAGGATGGGATCCACAATAATGGCTTTAAACTACATGCAGAATAGTACTGACTAGATATCAGGGGGGGAAATCACAGTCAGAGTAGTTAAGCAGTAGAATAGGCTGCCTAAAGAGGTAGTGAGTAGGGATATGAGATTTGATCTGGATCAGCCGGAGGTACCCAAATCAGCCTTGATTTGGGCATAAATCGGCTGAATCCAGTCCATTCCCCAATAAGTTTAAATGGCAGAATCAACTTTGTCCAAATTGCTGAATTGTGATTTGGTGTGATTCGGTGATTTGGATTAAAGGGTTAACAGAAAGGGGAGGGAGTTCTTTTTGTCTTTTCCAGGCAGTGGGGGGAGAGGTTGAGGTAGAGGCACAAAACCTGCAGTGTGGCTGCAGGAGCCTCTCCTCAAAAGAACCCCAAAGATGGGACCAGAGGGTCCAATTTTAGAATTACCAAAAAAAGGGTGCCCCCATCCAACCTCCATTTTTTCCTATGAAAGAATTTTATAAACAGTCCAGATAATCTATTTTTTCTCCTGTATCCTGTTGCAAGTTTGGTGTCTCTACCTCAACACCTGCCCCACCCCACTTGCCCCCGAGCCCAGAAAGACAAAAAGGGCAAAATCCCCATAGACTTTAATGGCATCATTGAAACCAAGCTATGGATGATTCAGATAAATCAGATTCAGCATGAATCTGAAATGGTCCAACTTTTTTTTTTTGCGCACATCCCCAGTGGAGACTGCACTTGCTGTCTTCAAGCAGTAGCTAGACAGATCCTTCTCCTGGATGCTTAAGGTTGATCCTGCACTTAGGAGGGCGTACTAGATGGCCTGGATGGTCCCTTCCCACTCCGCTACTTGGTACAAACTGGTTGACTCCGCCACTTGGTACAAACTGGTGCCTGGAACAACCTAACCTGTTTCACAGATTTATCAATCTCTATTGAAGATGCTAGCATTTCATAGCAATGGCAGCATCACAGATATGGAGCCCATGCACCTGCACTGAATGAAATCCAAATGGGCTTCTCTCAAGTCAGTCAGATGGCCCTCAGGTTTGAAAGAATTCATGTGAGGCAGTGATACACATACCAAATCATACGCTCAACCAGAGCCTCCTAATCCTGGCACTTTGGTGGTTTACATACTTCTGAAACGAGAAGGCTGGAAGTGAAACAGGTGTAGGTAAACTTGCTGGCCAAAGAAAGGCACTCAAGCACCCAGTCAAATACTCTGCCAGGCTTAAGTACTATTTTATCTTTTGTAGAGGCAAGAAAGAATAAGCAGTGGGATGAGCAAGCTATTCCAAAAAAGAAAAAAAGAAAGGAAAAAAGGACTAAAGTCTCTCTTACCTGGCTTCTCCTTTGCCAGCTGTTTATCAAGAGCCAGAGTGGTCTTTTCTTCCTGTATGAACATCCGGTCAATCATTACCATCTCGGCTGAAGGACTGACTCTCTGCCAACAGGGAACAGAATATTGGTGAGTGGCAGCAGAAGGACGAGAGCTGTATTTAAAAAGAACCAACTTGAGTCTGTTTCCCCTCCCCTCTTTACCCCACCCACTTTGTAATTTCCTCATTCCTTTTATCAGCTCCTCCATTCTTGAGGAAATTGTAAAACTGCACAATGTATATGTTGATGGTGCTGCATATATGGTAAGGATGAATTAAATGATCCTATATTAACTGAGTAAACAGTTGGGATGAGGGGATGAGGATATATTCACCCTTTTTAAATTCCTTTTATTTGTATGCGTAAGCCCTCTAAATTCCAAATGACACAAAGTCAGGTTGGAAGGAGGCAGCGAACTCAAGGTGAAGTCAGCGACCTCAAAACTGGCTTCTTAGCAAGCCGCTGGTATAGCTCTCATGTGTGGAAAATGGCCTGCTCCTGCTTCCTGATGAGCACTTTCAGTTCTTCATTTGTCTTTACTGATAAAAGATTCAAACAAAGCAGCACTCTGACCAGCAGATAATGTGTTGCACATGTTAGTGGATTAGAAGGCCAATAGGCATTAACAGGCAGAGAACTTGGGTTTTTCTGGAGTGAGATCAGAAGAATCACCCTGAGACTCATACAGAAATATAATAAATAAAAATAAAGGTTTTGATCGCACATCAGCTGCCCTGCACATCCCTGTTTCTTCACAAAACCACTTGCGCTTATTTCCAATTGCAAACACAAATCAAACCGAGAAGCTCTCTGTTCCATGGCAATGTATGAGGAAAGATTGAAGGACTTTGGCCTGTTTAGTCTGCAGAGACAACAACTGATATGATAGCCATCAAATACTCAAAGGGCTGTCACAGAGAGGATGCAGCAGAGTTGTTTTCTGTTGCCCCAGAGAGTTGGTCCAGAACCAGTGGGTTTCAGCCAAACATCCGGAAGAAGTTCCTGATAGAGTGGTTCCTTAGTAAAGGTGGTGGGTTTTCCTTCTTTGAAAGTCTTTAAGCAGAGGCTAGATAGCCATTTGACAGAAATGCTAATTCTGTGAACTTAGGCAGATTGGAAGTCAGTGGGCAGAAGGGACTGTGTTTGTGCTTGGCTCTTGTGGCCCTTTCTTGCATGCTCTTTTATTGTGGAATTTTATCAATTGTTACCTGCTGCAAAAGAGCCTCTTGTGGCGCAGAATGGTAAGGCAGCCGTCTGAAAGCTTTGCCCATGAGGCTGGGAGTTCAATCCCAGCAGCCGGCTCAAGATCGACTCAGCCTTCCATCCTTCCGAGGTCGGTAAAATGAGTACCCAGCTTGCTGGGGGGTAAACAGTCATGACTGGGGAAGGCACTGGCAAACCACCCCGTATTGAGTCTGCCATGAAAACGCTAGAGGGCGTCACCCCAAGGGTCAGACATGACTCGGTGCTTGCACAGGGGATACTTTTACCTTTACCTTTACCTGCTGCAAGCCTGTTATGGGAGTGGAGGGACATACATTGAGTCAATCAATCAATCAATCAATCAAGAATGCATGCATGCATACATGACCAGGGATCAGAAGCTGAATTTCTTCCAGGCCAGACTGGAGAGGGATTCTAGTTGGAGGGAGGGGCATCATCTGGGCATGGAATTGGGTTCACTGTGGGTGGCAGGTAGTTGTAAATTTCCTGCATTCTGCAAGGGGTTGGCAAGATGACCCTGGAGATCCCTTCAGTCTCTATGATTCTACACTTAAAAACAAACTTTCTTTTGGCCTGTTGGAAAATGATCTGACCAAGTGAACACTCATCACTCAAGTCAAGGAAGAGTTCACAATGTGTTTGGGAAGGAAGCCACAGGCAGAGAAGACGCTTACCCGGGATTCCTCCAGGAGCAGCAGGCGGTATTTGTTCAACATGGCTTGTGTGCGTTTTAGTAGTTGCGTGGACACCATTTCAAACTCTTCATCTACTAGACAGGAGCATAATGGGGGAATGAAAGAAGGAAAAGGTTATATGCTTGCCTCCTGCAGATGGGAAGTGCTGCAAGGAAAGGTGTACGAAAAGGTGCTTCAGGTGGGTGGCTGTTGATCTGAAGTAGCAGAACTAAGTTTGAGGCTGGACTCAGACTTTGTTCTGGAAAGCTGGTTGTAATGCATAAAGGCAGTCGTGTCAGTCTGTTGTTGCACAAGGTCCTCCGGCAGCTCAAAGGCAAATCCATTTATCACGGCATGACTTCAGGGGCTTAGCTCCTCAACTGCATTAAGTGATCGCAGTTCCGTAGTTATATAAAATCAATACAGATAGCAACATACAACAGCGCATGCTCAAAGACAATTGAAATGAAAGAGGGCTGGGCCCTCCACAGAACATGGGATCCAACCAGCGCAGCTAGATTAGAGTCTGGTAGCAACTTAAAGGAGAACAAGATTTTGCTTGTAGAAGCTTTTGACAATCAAAGCTTCCTTCATCAGTCTTGATTCATTTGCATCTGATATTGGGAAGGGGGGGGGATAAACTCACCTCTTCGGTAGTCATGAGGAGAAGGTAGTGTCCCCTGGTAGACATGGTAGGGCAAGAGCCTCTGCAAGGCATCTTCAAATGACCGGAACGAGGTTTTGTAATCTGGGTGCAGCACTGCCCCCTGGTGTTTATGCAGCTGTTCCAAGAAACTGGTGGCAGAGAAAGGCACAAGTTAACTTCTCCCAGGAAGCCAGGGTACCTCTTCAAGTATCACACCCAAAACAGGCCCCACAACTTTTCATCATCTTCCCTCCCCAATCCCAGGCACGCCTCACCCAGTCCAAACCTCTATTTCCACTACAATTGCCACTAAAATTTTCTGAGCTGGAATATGTTGACCCTCCTTAGCACAGCAGCATGCTGGAGAGTTCAAATCTCAAATCGCTCTCAAGAACAGGATAGCGGGGGTGAGGGTGGATGGGATTAATTTAGCCAATCTTACATAGGGATGAGAACCCAGGCCTCCCCAGTCCAAACCTCTGTTTTCACTACAATTGCCAATGGTTAAAAAAATCTGACTACTCTTATCCTTAGCAGACCACAGACCCTGAGAAACACTGGCTGGCTGACATGGGGCAAGACTGTGATATCCCAATATGCCACTTTGTTCTTAGGATGGCACATGCATTTTTTGCAGGCTTCAGTATAAACTTACCAAGCTTCCTTGCTGGGCTGTAGCAAGGGAGGTTTTTTCATGCTTCCGAGTTTGTTGTCATACTGCGAAGGAACAAAAGAAGTAAGTGGGGAGGAAAAGAACAGGTAAGTCATAAAGAGAAGCATCTCGCAGCTCACATCTCTGAGAAAAGCTAGTAGGTCAGGGATGAACAAAGGCAAGTATGTGGACTCATCAGGATTATCCTGAGACCTCAGGCAACTATAAAACAAAGTTGCACTTATCTGTAACTATTGTTCATTGAATATCTTCTAAGCAAACACACATGGGGGACTGCGCCTGAGCAGGCCTGTCATCGGATAGATCTTTACATCTAGAAGCCTCCAGGGGGCACTGTTTACCAAATCAGAAGCTTGTGCCTGCCCAGGAACCACATACTACTGTGCAACAGTACCCCCTGCTTGCAGTACCTCTAGTACCGCCAAAGCCAGAACATGCAATGGGGTGAGTGGCGGGGAAAGTACATGTGCCTGCACAGAAAATACTACTCGATGAACAATAATTACAGATAAGTGCAACTTTGTATTCATCATTGATCTTCTGTGCAGTCCCATATGGCAGTGGTCCCCAACCTTTTTATCACTGGGGGCCACTCAACGCTTGACAATTTTACTGAGGCCCGGTGGGGGGGGTAGTTTACTCCTCTACTCTCAACCACTGCCCTAACGCTCTCTGATCACTATGGTAATGTTTAAACATCCCTTCAAAATAAGATACAGACACGCCACAACAATGAACATAAGGAACATTTTATTTTCATGGAAATTTTAACTCATGACAATGACAAATCAATGTCACTGAGCTTGTTTCTCTGCAATGAGATAGTCCCATCTGGGAGTGATGGGAGACAATGACACCTGAAGTGTGTTGTAAAGGGCCGGGGGGATGAAGTAAAGGGCCTGGGGGGTGGGGGAGAAGGCGTCCTTCACGGCCCACCTCCAATTAGTCGACGGACCACATGTGGTCCGCGGCCCACAGGTTAGGGATCGCTACCTTATGGGGACTCTAGCAAGCTACTCACCAGATGGTGGGGCATGCTCTCCTCACTTGAACAGTGAGGAAGAACTGTCTTGCCAACTTGAACCTTACATTTCGCCTGAAGATCCAATGTGGAGAGACATACAAATATGTCTGCCAACAACCAGTTGGCAGCTCTGCAGATTTCCATCAAAGGCACTCCATCCAGGAAAGCTGCAGGAGAAGCCACTGCCCTAGCAGAATGGGCATGAACATTCAATGGGCATGGCAATCTGTCTGTGTCATAATACCCCCTAATGCTTCTGACAATCGATTGGGACAGGGTCCAAGGATGATGCTCTCCTACTTCTCTTAGAGCCACCATACAAACAAACTATCTCTGTGAGACTGCCTTCTTCACTACATCCCCTCAAAAAGATTAAGATCTAGTGAGCAAAATTTGCTCAAGAATCCTGGCTTTAAAGAGATAAGATTGGCCGGTGGGACACTCTACTCCAGCCTTTCTCACCGCCGAGAAACCCCTGTAACATTCTTCCCTGGTTGAGAAACCTGCTCTACCCAATGATATCAAGCCCCTGGAGTACTTCAGACAGTTCCATGGGGACTGTAAGACAGAGCTGTTCCACCAGGCCTACAGTAAAGGCCTAGAAATACCATTAAAATTTTTGGCCTTCCTACCAAAACTATCCACCCACTGACTACCAAGAGTGAGGCAGCCCTTCTAGAATTGTTTGACATTTAAATTATTTGGGTGTCAGGATTTTATATGTTATTGTCTTATTGTTTATGTAATGATGATTGTCGTGAGCCACCCTGAGTCCTCAAGGAAGGACAGCATACAAATGCAAAAATAAATAAATAAAATAATAATGTCCTCCTAACATCTACAGAATGCAATGAGTGCTCATTCTCAAAGCTTGGTGCAGGAAAAAAAATACAGGCAAAGCAATATCTTGGGATAAATGGCCTTAGAAAGAAACCTAAGACTAGGGTAAAGGATTGCCCTTTCAAGAAAGAATTTCACAAATGAGGGATCTGTCTGAAGAGCTCACACACCCTCCTGGCTGAAGTAATAGCTACTAAGAAACATACCTTCCTAGAAAATTCTGCCAAAGAACAGGTAAGGGACATGGAGTCAAATTCTGACGACACAGATTCAGGAGCTTTCTCTGGGGCCGACTTGGACAACAGTTCTGAGGCTTTAAGGGCTTTCTCTCACAACACTGCCTTAAGTTTATATGTCTTACCTGCTGCTGAGCTTTAGGGGTGAAGCATTTGGCAGGCCTTACATGTGGAGATGCTATACCCTTCACCCAAACAGAACAAAGGTCATGTTTGTCAGTTTCGGTCATCCATATCAGGATCACTTCTTGAAAAGGGAATTCTGAGCCGGGGGGGGGGGGGGACTTGGAAGATGATGGTGCTTCAACTACTTGGGCAAAAGAATCCTCTCAATTATAGCTGGAGGATCCAAAAAACATAACCTCCCCCTTCGATAGCAAAAGAGCTCCCTGAGTTCAGACAACTGCCTGGCTGCAGCACACAGTGCCCCCTGGAGACATCTAGCCTGCTCATGCTAGATAAATATGAATAAATAAATATGAATAAATAAAATAAATGCTCAGTCCATCATGTCAGGCTACATAGAAGATCAAAGATGAACACTTAGGTTTCCAATGAGGTGATTTGAAAGTTACAATATTAATAAGGCTTTCTCCACTCATTTCCTGTTGGGTGATGGTGACAGAAAGTGAAATAAGTGTTTCAGGTGTGTAGCCATATTGATCCAAAGCAGCAGAACAAAGTTTGAGTCCCATGGAACCTTTAAGGCCAACCAAGTTTTATTCAAAGTGTGCGCTTTCATGTGCATGCACATTTCTTCAGAGCAATGAAATGGAAGTCACCAGACTACATGTATAAGGAGAAGGTTACTTAGCTGTGAATAAGTGAACAGCATCATGAAAATATCCAACAAATACGGAGTATAATGAAGCTGTTTAGCCGATTCAAGAGCCTTGCTAGAATAAAAATGCCATGCTTAGTGATTAATAGCAGATGTATTCTCAGTTGTAGACCAAATTAAAAGCAACCTGTCTCCAATCAAACATGGAGGCATCCTCACAAGTGACAGGCGTGCTGAGTTAGGTCTCCTGCCCTAAGACCTGAGAATTAGATACTAATCTTCTATTGTAATTCAATACCCTGAAAACTTTATAAACTCATATTGAAAGGCTCTCGAATCTTCTAAACATTTCCATTACATTACATATTTGTTGGATATTTTCATGATACTTCTTACTAATTGACTGCTCATTTACTCTCTCCTTATATATGCAGTCTAGTGATTTCAATTTCATTGTCTGAAGAAATGTGCCTGCACAATGAATGCTCACACCTTAAATAAAACTTAATTGGTCTTAAAAATGCCACTCTTCAGGAAATGGATGGAGGTAAAGCTAAGAAAGGGTGTACCCTTTAATATACCTTTACCTTTAATATAAGTGTTGCTTTTTGTAGTTTAAAAAAATGCAACAAAATCTTCTTTGGAGGAGGCACTTTTCTTTAAAACTGACACACTGGGGCCCCCTTCCAGCACACAGGAGTTGTGTCCTTTTGCATAACTACACAAGGAACAGCTATAACTACCTGGTGGAATGAGCTCCCTAAGGAGATCAGAACCCTGCCCGACCTTCCGCAGTTCTGCAGGGCCTGCAAAAGGGAGCTCCTCCACCAGGCATTCACTTGAGGCCGACCGTCTCAGAACACCTGCTGATCCCCCCAGACACCCTCCCATGAATGCAATAACTAACCTCCCAATGTTGTTATTATTTATACTACTAATGTTCCTATAGATTATTAAGATGATTGTTGGAAATAATGAGGTATTGAACTGTTATAATGTTTTGAAAATTGTTAGAAAGTTTACACCGAACATATGAACAACTTTCATATGTTCATGTTCTAACAAAGTTAGATAATGTTTCAATGTCAACTGCCAAGAGCTGCAAAGAATGGGCGGTATAAAAATCCAAGCAAACAAACAAACAAACAAATCAATCTAAAATCACACTTCCGCAGGGCCCACAAGATGGAGCTCTTCCGCTGAGCCTATGGTTGAGGCCAGTTCGGACGAATACATACAATGTGGGCCTTTCCCGTTGCAACCCAATATGTCAGTGTCTGCCCCAATCAGAAGAAACATTGGGGATCACCAACTGCCTGGTAAATTAGAAGAAGCAGAAGAACAAGAAGTAGAAGTGTTGGTTCTTATATGCCGCTTTTCTCTACCCGAAGAAGGCTCAAAGTGGCTTACAGTCGCCTTCCCTTTCCTCTCCCCACAACAGACACCCTGTGAGGTGGGTGAGGCTGAGAGAGCCCTGATATCACTGCTCGGTCAGAACAGTTTTATCAGTGCTATGGTGAGCCCAAGGTCACCCAGCTGGCTGCATATGGGGGGGGGGGGGCAGAATCGAACCTGGCATGGCATATTAGAAGTCCGCACTCCTAACCACTACACCAAAACACTACACCAAATTATAATACAATTAAAATCAGTTATTTTAATTAACTGATTTTAATTGTATTATACTTTAACTGTATTGTATTTTGACATTGTTGTAAACCACCCCAAGATGGCTGTGCTAATAGGGGAAGGCTAGAAATCTGTAACAGCGAGAGCAGTTTATAATAATTCGCTAAGGACTAAGTGGCCAGAGAGTGGGCGTGGCATGTCAGAGGCAGGGCCCAATCGGTCACGCCCACTCAGGACTTTGGCCCAATCATTAGGCCAAAGTTCTGACCGGGCCACCCAGCTGAGCCAGGGGCAATCTGGAGACATCCCTGCCAGTCTGCCCCTGACCACCACAGGGAGAGGAAATCAGTAGGGCTGCCAAGGGGGAGGAGGATAGAGGCTTGGACAGGCTGCACCAGCCCTTTTTGCCCCAAGGCTGCCCTAACTGTCATATCCAATTGTAACAACCCTCACTTTGCCTCAGAACACTGACAGAGATGGCAGGAGGCTGGTGAATGCTCTCCCTCCCTCTACCCTCCCTTCAGACCTGCTGCAAAGGAGCCCCTGACTGAGGGGATGGAGATATTTCCAAGAGCAACGCAGGGGAGTCTGAGGGCATGGGTGTGGGCATTCCTTTTGAGGGGGAGGAGCTTTCCCTTCTGCCAAACAGTTAGCTGACAGGGAGGTCACAGAAAAGTCCTTTCCCACTTAAAATACTGCTCTGGCCAGGAGTTAGAAACAGCCAAGACATATGTATTTCTTCTTCGTAACTTTCTGCAGATTTGAGCCCAACTGCACAGCGTTATTCTGCAGACAAAACTGGATGCTGTTGCGGAGGTTCTTTTGTCTCCTGTTTCATCTGTATAATAACCCTGTGCAGTAGGCCTCAAGTCTTTCAATTCAAAAACAACTTTTGTGGGAGGCCTTAAATGTTTCTTCTCATAGAATCATAGAATCATAGAGTTGGAAGGGGCCATACAGGCCATCTAGTCCAACCCCCTGCTCAACGCAGGATTAGCCCTAAGCATCCTAAAGCATCCAAGAAAAGTGTGTATCCAACCTTTGCTTGAAGACTGCCAGTGAGGGGGAGCTCACCACCTCCTTAGGCAGCCTATTCCACTGCTGAACTACTCTGACTGAGAAAAACTTTTTCCTGATATCTAGCCTATATCGTTGTACTTGAAGTTTAAACCCATTACTGCGTGTCCTTTCCTCTGCAGCCAGCAGAAACAGCATCCTGCCCTCCTCCAAGTGACAACCTTTCAAATACTTAAAGAGGGCTATCATGTCCCCTCTCAACCTCCTTTTCTCCAGGCTGAACATTCCCAAGTCCCTCAACCTATCTTCATAGGGCTTGGTCCCTTGGCCCCAGATCATCTTCGTCGCTCTCCTCTGTACCCTTTCAATTTTATCTACGTCCTTCTTGAAGTGAGGCCTCCAGAACTGCACACAGTACTCCAGGTGTGGTCTGACCAGTGCCGTATACAATGGGACTATGACATCTTGTGATTTTGATGTGATGGCTCTGTTGATACAGCCCAAAATGGCATTTGCCTTTTTTACCGCTGCATCACACTGCCTGCTCATGTTTAGTTTACAATCCACAAGTACCCCAAGGTCTCGTTCACACACAGTGCTACCTAGAAGCGTATCCCCCATCCAGTAGGCATGCTTTTCATTTTTCTGACCCAGATGCAGAACTTTACACTTATCTTTATTAAATTGCATCTTGTTCTCATTTGCCCATTTTTCCATTGTGTTCAGATCTCGTTGAACTCTGTCTCTATCTTCCGGAGTATTTGCCAGTCCTCCCAATTTGGTGTCATCTGCAAACTTGATGAGTAGTCCCTCCACCCCCTCATCTAGATCATTAATAAATATGTTAAAAAGTACCGGGCCGAGCACCGAACCCTGAGGTACCCCGCTACTCACCTCTCTCCAGTCTGATGAAACACCATTGACAACAACTCTTTGAGTGCGGTTCTCTAACCAATTCCCTATCCACCTAACGATCTGAAAATCCAGATTGCAGTCCTTCAACTTATCCATCAGAACATCATGGGGAACCTTGTCAAAAGCTTTACTAAAATCCAAGTAAATGACATCAACCGAATTTCCCCGATCCAGCAAACCTGTTACTTGGTCAAAAAAGGAAACTAGGTTGGTCTGGCAGGACCTGTTGGAGACAAATCCATGCTGACTTCCTTGGATCACCAAATTGTCCTCCAGATGTTTGCAGATCGCTCCCTTTAATATCTGCTCCATTATCTTCCCCACAACAGAGGTCAGACTCACTGGTCTGTAGTTTCCCGGGTCATCCTTCCTCCCTTTTTTGAAGATCGGAATAACGTTTGCTCTTTTCCAGTCCTCCGGGACATCTCCAGTCCTTAAAGAGGTTCCGAAGATGATGGACAAGGGCTGTGCAAGTTCTCTGGAAAGTTCTTTGAGTACTCTCGGGTGCATTTCATCCGGACCAGGGGATTTGAACTCATCCAGTGCAGCTAAATGCCTCTCGACCACCTCTCTATCCATGTTAACCTGCCACCCAGACACTATCCTTTGGCTACAGCCATCTCTAGATGTGCCTAAACACTTTGACCTGTGGGAAAAAACAGATGTAAAATAGGCACTAAGCCTTTCTGCTTTCTCTGCATCTTTCATTAGAGTTTGTCCATCCGCACCCAACAGCGGGCCTATTGCCTCCTTTACTTTACGTTTGCTCCTCACGTAACTGAAAAATCTTTTCTTGTTACAATGGGCTTCCCTGGCCAATCTTAGCTCACTCTCAGCTTTGGCCTTTCTGATGATTGATCTACAGTGCCTAGTAACCTGTAGGTACTCTTCTTTAGAGCTCTGTCCTTCCCTCCATTTCCTGAACATTTTCCTTTTCTTTCTTAGTTCCTCTTGAAGTTCTCTGTTCATCCAAATAGGCTTCTTAGAGCTCCTGCAGTGTTTTCGTATTTCTGGAATAGTCATTGATTGAGCATGCAATAGCTCTTGTTTGAATAGCGCCCACCCTTCACATGCTCCCTTCCCTTCCAGCATTCTCGTCCATGGTATGACACTCATCATGTCTCTGAGTTTATTAAAGTTTGCCCTACGAAAATCCAACATCCGCGTCTGGCTACAAGCTTCCTTGGCTCCCCATCTCAAAAGGAATTCTATGAGGACATGGTCACTTCCCCCTAGGGTCCCCACCTCCTTCACCTCATCCACCAACTCTCCACCACAACCCTGTCCAAAGTAGGCATTTCTGCCTGGGGAGCTGATCTTTATACTCTGCAGGTGAGCTGTAATTTCAGGAGCTCTCCAGGCCTCACCTGGAGGTTAGCTATCCCTGGGTTGGAAATATTCCTGGAGGTTTGGAGGTAGGACTTCAAAATCATACAATGCCTCAGTGTTCAGTCTTTGAAGGAACCATTTTTGCCTGTAGAGCTGATCATTATAATCTAGAGATGAGCAGCAATCTAGATACTATGGAAGAGGCTTGCAGGCTGCAGTTGGGAGGGAGTGGTGCGGGTGTGTTCCTCCTGGGCTATGGGCAGTCCTTACAAGCAACTGTTTGTATTCTGGGGTGCAGATAGATGGACCAGCATCAGTCCTGTGAGTCTGGAAAGTGCAGGAAGATCTAAATAAAGAATATTTACAGCCTGAAACTGTAAATAGTGAACAAGTAAATGGCTGGAGAGACATGGGAACTGACTTGACTTTTTCCAACCTTGGCTTTTGGGAACTGGCTTGACTTTTTCCAAACTTCCAACTTTTTCCAAATAAAAAACCAGGCCTTACTAAAGTCAAGACTGCTGTGCACAGAGAGACTTCCTCTTAGGGTTGCCAACTTCCATGTGATGCTCTCTACCCCACTTCCCTCATGGGGCGTCTGCTATAGGGAGAGGAAGGGCAGACAATTGGAAACTGCTTTGAGACACCTGAGGCCTGCTGGGTCACTGCAGCCCATTCCCAGTTCTCTCAGACATCTCACAGCCCCACATCCCTCACAGGTTGTCTATTGTGGGAAGACGAAGGGGAAAGGTGTTTGTAAACCGCTTTGAAACTCCTTTGTGTAGTCATAGAATCATAGAATCGTAGAGTTGGAAGGGGCCATACAGGCCATCTAGTCCAACCCCCTGCTCAAAGCAGGATCAGCCCTAAGCATCCTAAAACATCCAAGAAAAGTGTGTATCCAACCTTTGCATGAAGACTGCCAGTGAGGGGCAGTTCACCACCTCCTTAGTTTAAACCCATTACTGTGTGTCCTCTCCTCTGCAGCCAACAGAAACAGCATCCTGCCCTCTTCCAAGTGACAACCTTTCAAATACTTAAAGAGGGCTATCATGTCCCCTCTCAACCTCCTTTTCTCCAGGCTGAACATTCCCAAGTCCTTCAACCTATCTTCATAAGGCTTGGTCCCTTGGCCCCAGATCATCTTCGTCACTCTCCTCTGTACCCTTTCAATTTTATCTACGTCCTTCTTGAAGTGAGGCCTCCAGAACTACACACAGTACTCCAGGTGTGGTCTGACCAGTGCCGTATAAAATGGGACTATGACATCTTGTGATTTTGATGTGATGCCCCTGTTGATACAGCCCAAAATGGCATTCGCCTTTTTTACCGCTGCATCATACTGCCTGCTCATGTTTAGTTTACAATCCATAAGTACCCCAAGGTCTCGTTCACACACAGTGTTACCTAGAAGCGTATCCCCCATCCAGTAGGCATGCTTTTCATTTTTCTGACCCAGATGCAGAACTTTACACTTATCTTTATTAAATTGCATCTTGTTCTCATTTGCCAATTTTTCCATTGTATTCAGATCTCGTTGAACTCTGTCTCTATCTTCCGGAGTATTTGCCAGTCCTCCCAATTTGGTGTCATCTGCAAACTTGATGAGTAGTCCCTCCACCCCCTCATCTAGATCATTAATAAATATGTTAAAAAGTACCGGACTGAACACCGAGCCCTGAGGTGCCCCGCTACTCACCTCTCTCCAGTCTGATGAAACAACATTGACAACAACTGTGCAGTTCTCTAACCAATTCTCTATCTACTTAACTATCTGAAAATCCGGATTGCAGTCCTTCAACTTATCCATCAGAACATCATGGGGAACCTTGTCAAAATCTTTACTAAAATACAAGTAAATGACATCAACCAAATTTCCACAATCCAGCAAACCTGTTACTTGATCAGGTTTTCTGATGATTGATGATTGATCTACAGTGCCTAGTAACCTGTAGGTACTCTTCTTTAGAGCTCTGTCCTTCCCTCCATTTCCTGAGCATTTCCTGAGCATTTCCTGAACATTTTCCTTTTCTTTCTTCGTTCTTTTTGAAGTTCTCTGTTCATTCAAATAGGCTTCTTAGAGCTCCTGCAGTGTTTTCGTCTTTCTGGGATAGTCATTGATTGAGCATGCAATAGCTCTTGTTTGAGTAGCGCCCACCCTTCACATGCTCCCTTCCCTTCCAGCATTCTCGTCCATGGTATGACACTCATCATGTCTCTGAGTTTATTAAAGTTTGCCATACGAAAATCCAAAATCCGCATCTACAAACTTCCTTGCCTCCCCATCTCAAAAGGAATTCTATGAGGACATGGTCACTTCCCCCTAGGGTCCCCACCTCCTTCACCTCATTCACCAACTCTTGCCTGTTGGTCAGCATTAAGTCCAGTATGGCTGAACCTCTTGTGGGTTCATCTACCATTTGATAAATGAAATTGTCAGCCAGGCAGGTCAGAAAGTTGCATGACTGAGGACGCTTCGCAGAGTTTGTTTCCCAGCACACATCTGGGAAATTGAAGTCACCCATGATGACAAGGTCCTGCCGCTTGGATATTTTCTCAAGCTGCTCACAAAGTGCAGCATCCACATCCTCTCGTTGTTCAGGCGGTCGGTAGCAGACACCAACCACCACACTGTTTGTTTTCCCCTCGCTTATTTTCACCCAGATGCTTTCCACTGTAGATATGCTCTCCTTCACTAGAATTTCCTGACAGGTTTGCCTTTTCCTTACATACAGTGCCACTCCTCCACCTCTTCAATCTATTCTGTTTTTTCTGAACAACAGGGTACAAAAATCCAGTTCTTCTTCTAAGGAACAACCATGAAAGAAGCATGTGGGCACATAACATTTTATCAACAGTGAAAAAATGGAGACAGAAGGAGCAGGGTGGACACCTGTGTACTGCGACTACCCCGTGTGTATTAGGGCAGGGGGACATTTTGTTAAACATTTTGTTAAACATTTTGGGTCTGTGGCCTAATTCACACAAGAAGGGAAATGATTCAGAACTGGGAGGAATTGGTTGCCATGTAATCTCCCCCTAAGAAGAGTCTCTAGTCTTCACATATCTGAAGACATGGCTCTGGAAAGCTCATCTGTAACCACCATGCCACAATTCCCAAAGGTCAGTCCTCTCCCATATTCAACTAACATTCCTCTCCCATACTCAACAAACACAGGTTCTTGACACTCATATCTCCATGCCCTCATTTGTCACCACACCACCACAGCCTCCCACACAACACATACATTCAACCCCATGCCCTTACAGACTGGACAACTCCTCCCCTTCCTCTTCCCACCACCAAGCTCTAGCGCCCGTTGTATTCCTGGATACAACGGGCTTTGTCCCTAGTTCAATAATAAATTTTAATACAATTTCTCTTTTTCTCCAGTACTCTTCTTCAAAGACACTTGGAAAAATATAAACACAAATAAACTGACTGGCAAGCACACCCTTCCTCACCTGCTGCTGGATTTGGGTAGGGGCTGAAGGCATGAGTTGAGGCAAACTCTTCCCAAGCACCTGGAACTGCAGAGCACCTTTCCCCAGGTTCAGGCCAGACACGGAACTAATGACACCAGGCTTGGTCTGCCGAAGAAGCGAGGAAGCTGAGTTTACACTCAAAGTGTTGGAATGAATTAAAAACACCATGGCTAGAGGAAATGGCTAGCCATACAGGCAGCAAGAAATCCAGTGCTCAAGGGGTGCCATTACCATTGCAGATGTGGGATATGTGGCTGGGAATCCAGTAACCAAGATCTAATTGCTGAACAATAATCGTCCATAAATATGGCAGGTACTTAAAAACAAAAGCAGAACGATTTGGGTGTGCTCAGATTGTTCTGGTGTGACTTCTTCATTCTAGCACCTCACTGTCTGGTTTTGTTTTCCTGGGCCGAAGAGGAATGGCTAAAAGACCCTCAGGGGAGGGTGGTATATAAATATAATAAAAAATAAAATAAATATGTACTTGGGAGCTGTGAGAGAGATTAGTCACCACAAAGGGTCGGAGAGAGAACTACTGATTCACAATCTGAGTTCTCTCAGACATCCTTTTTTGTACTTTAAAGCACCACAGCTGTGGACACATTCCACATGTACGATTTTGCTCATCGATGTCCTGTGCAAGAGGGTCTGTTTTTAACAAGACTGGAATGTGTCTATGAGGGGAACTGACATGGTTCCATCCCCTATCTGGTTGCATTCCAGCATATGGGGCATCTTTTCTCCCACCCAGAGACAGAGAGAGAGAGAGCACTTTCCTCCATTTGAGGATGTTCGGAGAAAAGGGAAAAACTCTCTGAGCCCATTTTAATCCTTTCTAAAATGGGGACTTTTTCTCCTACCTGACTAAAACTGGGCAAATATGATCATGGAATCATAGAGTTGGAAGGGGCCATACAGGCCATCTAGTCCAACCCCCTGCTCAACGCAGGATCAGCCCTAAGCATCCTAAAGCATCCAAGAAAAGTGTGTATCCAACCTTTGCTTGAAGACTGCCAGTGAGGGGGAGCTCACCACCTCCTCAGGCAGCCTATTCCACTGCTGAACTACTCTGACTGTGAATTTCCCCCCCCTGATATCTAGCCTATATCGTTGTACTTGTAGTTTAAACCCATTACTGAAGACCTTTGAAATCACTTTGTTGATTTGACCTCGACAATTAAACCAACTGTAAGTCCCCTGAGTACACATCTACTCTACTGAGGGGAGAACTATGGTAAATGAGAAAAGAAGCCACTATTGTAACTAGCAGTGCCTGCAAGGAGTCTGCCAGGTGCTCCTGCTGGCCCACAGCTCCTTCTTTTAATCCAGGAAAGGTGTGCAAGACAGAGGGCAGAGCCTTCCCCCTCACCCCGCCCTCCCTCAATGGCTTAGGCAGCTGTCAAAAGGCCAAACTTCTAAAGGCTTAAGGTCACACTCATTGTCCTGGCCCACAGCTACCCACTTGAATCTGTCCAGACATACAAATGATTTCCCCAGAAACTGCTGCAAAAAGTTCAGCATGAGGATCCACACTGGAACAGAACAGCCCAAAGATACTCTAAGTAATGTGTGCAAAACACATCTCAATTCTTCATTCCTATTCTTACGTTACCTCACCTGAACATATGCTTGGTCCATGTAGTCTCTCTAAACACCTTTAAATAAGCTGGTTAAGTGTGTTAAGTTACCCCAGGCTGTAAAAAACACATTTCTCCCTCCCTAAGGGTTTAATGTACACTGCCCTGACCTATTTGCTGAATAGATCACTATATGAATGAATGAATCAACCAAACAATCAAACAAACTTCTAAAAGCAGGGATAGCTCTTTGCTTTTCCACCTTGTGCCTTGTGGTCATAGTCTCGTGGAGGTACGGAAAGCAGGAAGCATTTGCCAAGTGACTCTGAAATGTATCATCGCCCAGTCCCCAAGGATCAGAGCCATTCCTTCAGCCCTGGAGCAGCACAGTCCTTGCTCAAGAACTGCGCTGCCTCTGAGAGGCACAAGAGCTAAAAATAAACAATTAGGCAACATCAGTTGTAAGAAAGAACAGTGGCTACAACAAAAGCCCACCTGAACTGGCTGTTGCATGGCCAGAGGGATCGTAGGTTTTCCTTGTCCGGTGGATGTTTTCCCAATGGAAAGAGCTGTGGAGCCACTGGAAAAGGGTTTGCTCTCCGTGGGAGCTGCAGCAGCAACTGGGTGTGGGGGGGGAGACAACAAAAAAGGTTTACAGAACAGAGCAAGGTTTACAGAACAGACACATTTTTGGGAATACTGACTAGGGTAGATCACAAGCTGCAGTCAGTTCCCCCCAAACATTTCATTCCCAGATGCAGTTGTTGTTGTTGTTAGATGCGAAGTCGTGACCAACCCATCGTGACCAAATGGACAATGATCCTCCAGGCCTTCCTGTCCTCTACCATTCCCCGGAGTCCATTTAAGTTTGCACCTACTGCTTCAGTGACTCCATCCAGCCACCTCATTCTCTGTCGTCCCTTTCTTTTTTTGCCCTCAATCGCTCCCAGCATTAGGCTCTTCTCCAGGGAGTCCTGGCTTCTCATGAGGTGGCCAAAGTATTTGAGTTTCATCTTCAGGATCTGGCCTTCTAAGGAGCAGTCTGGGCTGATCTCCTCTAGGACTGACCGGTTTGTTCGCCTTGCAGTCCAAGGGACTCGCAAGAGTCTTCTCCAGCACCAGAGTTCAAAAGCCTCAGTTCTTTGACGCTTGGCCTTCCTTATGGTACAACTTTCGCAGCCATACATTGCAATGGGAATACCATAGCCTTGACTAAACACACTTTTGTTGGCAGGGTGATGTCTCTGCTTTTTAGGATGCTGTCTAGATTTGCCATAGCTTTCCTTCCCAGGAGCAAGCGTCTTTTAATTTCTTTGCTGCAGTCCCCATCTGCAGTGATCTTGGAGCCCAGGAAAATAAAATCTGTCACTATCTCCATTTCTTCCCCATCTATTTGCCAGGAATTGAGAGAGCTGGATGACATGATCTTTGTTTTCTTGATGTTGAATTTCAAGCCAACTTTTGCACTCTCCTCCTTCACCCGCATCAACAGGCTCTTTAGTTCCTCTTCACTTTCTGCCATTAGAGTGGTATCATCTGCATATCTGAGGTTGTTGATATTTCTCCCTGCAATCATGATGCCAATTTGTGACTCCTCTAATCCCGTCTTTCTCATGATGTGCTCCGCATACAAGTTAAATAGGCAAGGCGACAGTATACAGCCTTGCCAAACTCCTTTCTCAATTTTGAACCAATCGGTGATTCCATGTTCAGTTCTCACTGTTGCTTCTTGACCTGCATATAAGTTTCTCAAGAGACAAATAAGATGCTCTGGTATTCCCATCTCTTTAAGAACTTACCACAATTTGTTGTGCTCCACACAATCAAAAGCTTTAGCATAGTCAATGAAGCAGAAGTAAATGTTCTTCAGGAACTCCCTAGCTTTCTCCATGATTCAGCATATGTTGGAAATTTGGTCTCTAGTTCCTCTGCCTCTTCGAAATCCTGCTTGTACTTCTGGTCCACATTTTGCTGGAGCCTAGCTTGTAGGATTTTGAGCATAACTTTGCCAGCATGAGAAATGAGTGCAATGGTGCGGTAGTTTGAACATTCCTTGGCATTGCCCTTCTTTGGGATTGGAATGTAAACTGACCTTTTCTAATCCTGTGGCCATTGTTGAGTTTTCCAAATTTGCTGGCCTATTGAGTGTAGCACTTTTACTGCATTGTCTTTTAAGATTTTGAATAGTTCAACTGGAATGCTGTCACCACCACTAGCTTTATTGTTGCTCAGACTTCCTAAGGCCCTTTTGACTTCACATTCCAGGATGTCTGGCTCCAGGTTAGTAACTACCCCATTGTGGCTATCAGGGATGTTAAGCTTGCTCTTGTATAGTTCTTCTGTATAATTTTGCCACCTTTTTAAAATTTCTTCTGCTTCTGTGAGGTCCCTACCATTTTGGTCCCTTATCATACCCATCTTTGCATGAAACGTTCTCTTCATATCTCCAATTTTCTTGAAAAGATCTCTGGTACTCCCCATTCTATTGTTTTCTTCTATTTGTTTGCACTGTTCATTTAAGAAGCCATTCTTATATCTTCTAGCTTTTCTCTGGAATTATGCATTCAATTGGGTGTATCTTTCTCTTTCTCCCTTGCCTTTCACTTCCCTTCTCTCCTTAGCTATTTGTAAAGCTTCCTCAGACAGCCATTTTGATTTCTTGCATTTCTTTTTCTTTGGGATGGTTTTAGTTGCTACCTCTTGTACAATGTTGCGAACCTCCGTCCATTCCTGAGTGGCCTAGTGCTTTTCCCTACTTTCTTCAATTTAAGCCTAAATTTTGCAACAAGAAGCTGATGATTTGAACCACAATCATCTCCTGGTCTTGTTTTTACTGACTGTATAGAACTTCTCCATCTTTGGCTGCAGAGCATATAGTCAATCTGATTTCTGTGTTGACTGTCTGGTGATGTCCATGTGTAGAGTTGTCTCTTGGGTTGCTGGAAAAGAGTGTTTGCTATGACCATTGTATTCTCTTGACAAAATTCTACCAACCTGTGCCCTGCTTCATTTTGTACTCCAAGACCAAACTTATCTGTTATCCCGGTTATCCTTTGGCTTCCTGTCCATTGGGTTTTTATGGCAAAGATACTGGAGTGGTTTGCTCTGGGCTATGACCCGTCCGTCTTGGGTGGCCCTGTACGGCATAGCTCATAGCTTCACTGAGCTACACAAGCAATCCTTGAAGGGGGATCCTTGAAGGGGTGTATGCCTTACTGATACACAACTTGACCCATCGCGCCACCATTGAGGCCAGAACCTTCCTACCAATATTCTGGATCGTATAAGACATAGAGAGTCCGAACAGCGGAAGCCATCCATCCATCTCAAGTAAATGCGGAGTGCTCTGCGAACGTAAAGCATATGCTGCTCCTTGTCACGAGGGTTTGATAGTTTGGGAAAGAACACCGGCAGCACCACTGGCTGCTCCAGGTGAAAGGAAGAACAGGCTTTCGGCCTGAAACTTGGGTTGCTTCTCAACCAAGCCCTTTTCAAAGATGCAGAACTCTCATCTGGAGGAGAGCACTGCGAGTTCTAATATGGGCCTGGATGACGTAATTGCCACCAGGAAGGAGACCTTCCAAGTCTGTATGTTCAACTCTACCCTTCGGATGGGCTCGAAGGGGGGCTTCGTGAGTTCCCAGAGAACCACCGGGAGACTCCAAGTGGGAAACCTGTGGAAAACTGGTTTGTCCAATTGTGCAGCTCCCTTGAGAAACTTGATGTAGACATTGGTCGAAAAGGATTTGTGGCGCTCGAGTCCCAATACAGTGTTGATTGCAGCCACCTGCCTCCTCAAGGTGTTTGCCCTGAGGCCTAGCTTCCTACCTGCGTTCAGGAAGGTGAGGATGTCTTTGCACGATGGGTTATAGACGTGTCTGGTGGAAGGTCTCCGTCCTGAACTTCCATTTGCGGACCCACATGTTGAGCCTCGAGATTCACAACAGCTTGCCATTCCCCTGACTTCTTGGGCATAATGAAGAGGACCGAGTACGTTCCGGTGTGTCTCTGTTCCACCGGGACTTCCTTGATGGCCCCTATGTTGAGTAGGTGTTGAATGGCTTGGGTCAGCTGATATCATTTGCGAGATGATTTGGGAGTCGGGGACATGATGACGTGACCCGGGGGTGTCCCCGTCAGCTCTATGTGGTTTATCAAAATGATATCGAGGACCCTCTGTGATTGGCTCCATGCATTCCGGGAGGCATGGAGCCGATCCACCTCGGATCGAGGACCCACTGATCCGAGGTGGATCAGCTCCATGCCTCCCGGAATGCACGGAGCCGACCCCCGATCACAGAGTCAGGCAGACTGCTTTCGAGGCCACTGGCCCTTTGGTTGCCTGAGGTGTTGGGTCTGCTGCTGCAGCAGTGCTATGGGTTGTCCCGATGGCCCTCCTCCTCCTCCTCCTCTCTGCAGCTGACCCTTCTCAAGCACAGGAGCCCCCTTGCTCGGACCAGTAGTGGAAAGCTGAACAGTGGTAGGCACGGGTGCATGGCCATGGATTGGTAGGGTTTGTGTAGCTGTCGCTGTGACTGGCTGCCCTTGGCTGCTGACCAAGACAGGACTGGCTGCTGAACTGAAGTGTGTTGTAAAGGGGATGAAGTAAAGGGCAGGGGGGGGGGAAGAAGGCATCCTTCGCGGCCCACCTCCAATTAGTCGATGGACCACATGTGGTCCATGGCCCACAGGTTGGGGATCGCTACTGTAAGTGATCATGCTGAAACAGACAGGTAGAGTTGTCAACCGCTGTCGGGGCTTCTCCCTCCCCTGAGAGTTCCCCTTCCTCTAGGTCAGATAGTGTGTCTCTCATAGAGGTGCTGGATCTGGCCTCTGATGGGGAATGCCGCCTGGCTTTTGAGCTCCTGGAGGTGCGTGAGGTCCCGGATCTGGCCCCTGAAGGCAAGCAATGTCTGGCCCTTGCATTCCTGAAGGAGTGTGCTGCTGCTTGGTGTTGAGAATCAGATTCGAGGTAATCAGAGTATGGTGCTGGGGACGCGCCTCCCTAAGCTCCAGGCTGGAGGTGGCATCCCAATCCCGCTCCCCCCTACCATGCTTCCGTGGGGGGGAAGAGCTGTCATCTAGTTGCCTGTTCCTGAACCTGCGCCAGCACATGAATTCAATGAGCATGCGCTCCTCCTCCTCCTCCTCCTCAGGCCATCTGGCAGTGCTTGGGCGCTCCCTTATGGCTCTGTTCCCTCCACTTTCTGCCCTCCTGGGCCTTGTGTCGGGGGACAGGGAACCTTCACTGGACCTGCCTCGGTTCTCTGCGCAGTATCTGTGTGAAGTGCTTGCCCCTTGGCTGCTGGGCGCCATGTTGGTGGGGGGGGTTGGACTGGCTCTCTCGGCTGTCCAGCGCCATCTTGGAATGGTGGCGATGGCCACTGCTAGTAAGCTCCTCAGGCCGGCCGGGTGTGGGCAGATTGTGTTGGGGGCGGCGATTTATGACCTGGGGCTCCGGGTGACTCCCCCCTGCACTCTAGTGCCAAGCGTGTTGCGCGACTTAGCATCAGGGCTCGCCGGACCTGATTGTCTCCCGCGTCGGGCTGAGATCTTTGGGTGGGCGGCATTCTGGGGCTCCAGAATATCTGGCTCTGCCGGCAGAAGCCGCACCCCCTTTGTTCTCCACCATGCTCGATACTGGCTGTGCTGCCCTAGCCGGGCACACGCAGGGTTAGTGCAAGGGCAAGCACAGTTACCAAGTCAAGCAAGTTCAAAGTGTGTACCAGAGAGTAGTCAAAAGTCCAGTCCGGGTCTTATCAGGAATTGTTAGCTGACGAAGTCCAAAGGAAAACCAAAAGAGTTGACGTTTATCTTTACCGAGGTCAAGCCGGGAATCAGTCAAACAGAGCTTCGCCGAAGCGTCGGGGAGCAGGAAACCAGTCAAGGCAACGGGTGGACATGTGCACAAGGTTGCAGCCACACTGGGAAGCACTTCTGCTGTGCTTAAGAACAAGCTGAGCTGTCACACCAAGTGGCTGCACCTGGCACTCAGCCTTCCTCCGACGAATGAGCCCCACCTGAGCCCAACCTAGCCTGTTGCTGTAGTCTAAGCTGAGCACTTTGCCTGCGTGTTACCAATGTTGTCCTCCTGCATTCCCTCCTGCCCTCTGGAGATGAGTCTGGGCTGTTCAGGGGTGTTGCTGCAGGCTGAGGTAATGCTGGTGCAGAGGGCATGGTGCTCCCCCCCCCAGCCCAGCATCATTCCTTGCTCCGTCCGGACCCGCGGGGAGTTCAGCCATGAAGACTGAGCATCAGCAGGGTAAAATACAAATCCTGGGCTGGATCGTAGCCGCAAGATCCTGTCGTCCAATATAGAGTGATGCTGGCTCAATTTAGTAGAAAGGGGAGTCAAAAGAGCAGGGCTCGAATGCCTCTTAACTAAGCAGTAGGGCAATCCAGACTGGCTAGTCAGGCTCAGGTCACTCAGGAAGGCAGCTCTGAAAGTCATTTACATTTGAATGCCCTACCTGAAGGAGCAGAGGGATGACCTAACCAGCCTCTATGACTTCAGCCCCACTGAAGGAGAACTTTAGAAGCCCCTTCATAGTATGCAGACAAATATGGGAATGTGGCTGTGAGGATGGACTAGCATCTGCTCCCTTTGCTCATACAATTGTCAGAGTACCGTTATTGGTATAAACTTGGCTCACACAATTGTGTCGTACATTACACACCTGTGTGACTGGAGAGGAAATCCCATCCCCTATGTACAAATCACAGAGAAGGAAACTCTCTGTTTTACCTTTATCTATGTCAAGGACATATGGGGAAGGCACTGGCAAACCACCCCGTATTGAGTCTGCCATGAAAACGCTAGAGGGCGTCACCCCAAGGGTCAGATATGACTCGGTGCTTGCACAGGGGATACCTTTACTTTTTATGTCAAGGACAGGAAGGCCTGGAGGATCATTGTCCATGGGGTCGCGATGGGTCGGACACGACTTTGCACATAACAACAACAAATGTCAGTGCACACACAAGAAGAGCTGGTTTTACTACCCAAAGGTGTCCGTTTCTCTTCCTCTCTCCCAAACAGGCAACCGTTCGGGTGGGTGGGGCTGAGAGAGCTCTGAGAGAATTGGAGATGGCCCAAGGTCACCTAGTTGGCTGCATGTGGAGGAGTGAGGAATCAAACACGGTTCTCCAGATCGGAGTCCACCACTCTTTAACCACTAAAACCTGTCCCCCTCAACAGAGGAGTGATAGTAGGAAAGAGTGCTTCTTTTTTCTCGGGGAGAAAGAACCCTCAGGACAACCAAAAGACAGTTCTGTTGACTTACGTATTGCTGATTTGACCAAGACAGGTGTCTGCTGCTGCAGCAGTGCTGTGGGCTGTCCCGATGGCCCTCCTCCTCCTCCTCTCTGCAGCTGTCCCTTCTCAAGCACAGGAGCCCCCTTGCTCGGACCAGTAGTGGAAAGCTGAACAGTGGTAGGCACGGGTGCATGGCCGTGGATTGGTAGGGCTTGTGTAGCTGTCGCTGTGACTGGCTGCCCTTGGCTGCTGACCAAGACAGAAGAGGACTGGCTGCTGAACTGGCTCAACACGGGTGGCGCTTGGCTAGTGGAAGTGGGCTGCTTGGTTTGCAGGATAACCCCTTGGGGCACCTGTGGGGGATTTGGAAAATTTAAAACTTTTTCATTAATTTGTTTTATCTCTGTATTTATTTTGTTTTAATTATCCAAAGAGTTGATTGTCCATCCATGATTTTTGTCGTCATCATCACCAACAATAATAACAAGTCCAATTCCTATACTGCCCTCCCCCTATGATTCAGGGTAGTGTACAAGAGAAATTAAAATCAACAATAACTGTTTCATGTATTGTTGATTAGTTTAATGTAAACCGCCCTGAGCCTTCGGGGAGGGCGGTATATAAATCTAAATAAATAAATAAATAAATAATAAATAGATAATAAAAAACATCAACTATCAAGGATATAAAACAAATAAAAACATAAGTAGCAAATTAGCAGCATCGAGCAATAGCAGCCTCCAGATATTCACTGCCCATAAGTCTCCAGACTAGGTGTCATTCAGTGGGGGTGTTTTGTAAGGGAGGGTTGCAGATGTTATTAAGTTACAGGCCCAACCAAAAGCTTCATGGAACAGGTCTGTCTTGCAGTCCCTGCGGAACTGTGTCGGCTCCAACAGGGCCTGGATCTCCTCTGGGAGCTCATTCCCCCAATTCATATATATATTTACATTGACTGGGGCTCTCCTTGAACATACACGGTTTTCTTTTTCTGTATTGTGGTTGGATTTAGTCAATCACTGCAATGAATATCTGAGCTATAGTTGAGCCTTATGCGTGCTCACTAAGAATTTTTAGAAACTGTGTGGGGCTTTTACCCAGCCAAGGCTTCTGCATGACTGTGCAGATTTTTAAAAATGGTGCTTTGGCAGAAGCTGCTGCCACATCACAAGGATTCTCACTGTCCATTACGTACTGGAGGTTTCATGGTGGACTGCAGGCTGGAGTTTTAGTCGTGGCAGGTTGCCCCACCTCTTCCTGGACCCACAAGGGACAGCATTTGGCCCAGTGCCCCTCATCCACCCCCAATCTGTGTTCCTGCACAGGAGCTGGGGCAGTGAAGTTCCCAGTGCATAAATGGTCACTGTGTGACTAAAAGTGGCTGGCCCCACCTCCTGCAACAGCCATGGTGTGACCGATATTTTGTGGCTGCGCTCACTTCACTGTGACAGAATTCCAAAGCTGTCCACAGCCTTGAAAAGGTTGGGGACCCCCAAAATAGTGCAGACTTTATCTCTTGATGGTGCAACCCAACTTAAGGCAAACAAAAACACTTAACTGGTGAAGTAGTCCCAGACCTGGGTTTGACTGGGAGTTATCAGGACAGGGGATTCCTAGGGATTGGAGCAGCAAGTAAAGCAGTAAGAACACAAGCCACTGAGTTCTGACTGCTGGCTGCAACACTTTATATACAGCTTGCATGTTAGAAATAGAAAGGCATTTGTTGTGAGGGAAACGGGGCTGGTGTTGTGATTTCCTTTATCGCAGCAGACCAGAGGTCTGTCACAAACAGCTGATCAGAGAAAGCCAAACCCCACTAGTTGCAGGGGACATTATTTGTTTATGTGTGCAAACTTCAACAGGCTCAACATTTGAGTCTTGAAGGCCAACAAAATTTTATTCAGAGTATAAGCTTTAGTGTGCAGGGACAATTCTTCTGAGGGAGCACCACACACGAAAGCTTATACTTTGAGTAGAACTTCACTGGTTTTCAAGATGCCCCTGGACTCAAACTTTGCTACTTCAAACCAACATGGTGGCCCAACTAAATTGCTCAACAGGCTCGTAAGAAACCTGACTTCTTTCTGCACCCATTTCTATTTACCTGCTGAAACCGGTCCATGAGCTGCTTCTGCTGAGGTACGGAGGCCGGGATTGCAGAGAGAGCCGGGAACTGGTTTGGAACCATCTGGAAACTCCTCTGTTGCTCCGGTGTTAGGTGGAGGGTCTGGGTTGGGGTGGGGGGCTTGATGGGGCCCTGGGCAGGGAACTGAAGCTGGAAATGGGGGGAGTGGGTGTGCTGCATGTCAGACAGACCCTGGATCTGAGGCTGCAGCCGGGTCTGTGCCTGGGAGTCGGCCTGTGGCTGGGGCTGAGTCGCCAGCTGAACTTGCAGCTGCAGGTGGGGAGGGGTTGCAAGCTGAGGCTGCCCCTCTTGCTGGGCCTGGGGGGCTTGGAAGGAGACCTGAGGCTGGGACGGGGGGCGCAAGGGGTGCTGGTTGGGGCCGTGAGGGGAGGATGCAATTTGATTCTGGATGATGTACAAGTTCTGCATCTGAGTCTGGGGAGTGCAGGACCGTGACAAGGGCTCCGAGGGTGGACGGGACAGAGACTGAGGCTGGGAAGGAGGCCTTGAGTGTGGCCGGGAGGGCGGTCGAGAGAGAGGTTGAGGCTGTGATGGTGGACGGGACTGATGGGGGGACTGCATCTGGGAGAGATGGGAGGGCTGGAGCTGGGGGTTCTCCCCCATGGAAGGATGAGGTAGCGAATGGGATGGGGAGGCTCCAGGAAGCTTCTGCTGCCCTGAAGGCAACTGGAAAGGAAAATAGAAACAAGAAATTGGGTCAAAAGCGACACTTTCTCTGCAGGCACCAGAAACTGACAGGAGTGGCCAAGAGTTTTTATATCCAAAGCTTGTGATAGCCGGCTTCTTGTGTGAAAGAGATTGATGGTTTCCACCTTCGTTCATCTCCAGATCATACTGGGTCCCCATGCCGGAAGGGGAGGACTGTGGGGAACAGTGTTCGGCTTCCAGGCTACCCCACTGAGAATACTCATGGGCATCTGCCAGATTTAGTTTGCTGCTGCAGCAAAATAACTTTTAAATAACTGGGGGGGAGTGTAGGAGAAAAGACAATATGCAAATAAAATAGGCAAGGTATTTGTTCTTTAGGATGATCTCTGAATTGAACAGGGGTTGGATTAGACAGCTATACGGCCCTTTCCATCTCTATAATTCCCAGGAATTTAAAATTATTCTTCTACCTTTTTCACCCAAAGAACTTGGCCAAAAGCTTCACTCTGAAATTAAACAGGGATGGGACAGAATTGGAAGTAGCAACTGAGTCTGTGAGTAGAAATCAGTGTTGTTCCCAGTTGCCATGCCAGAGCAGGCAGGAACTGAAGAATGGGGTGGGGATGATTCTCAATCCCTACGCCAGACACATCACCCTCTTCCTCTGCCTTCTTCCCTCAGGAAAGGGAGCACTAGGCCACAGTGAAATCAGGCTGACATTAAACACAGCATCCCATCCCTGCAGACACCTCTGCCATCATTACTTGGTACCAACATAACACTGACACTCTCCTTGTCTCAAAGAGAAATCTTGAGCTTTGAGCCTCAGTTCAAAGCACATCATGTGCTTTAAGGCCAAACAAGGCAAGATGCTGGGAGATCTGAACATGGATCTCATAAGAGGTTTTTACTGGTAAAGAACAGCTATGAGGAGGTTTGTGTCAGGACTGTGGTGTGGGGAGGCATTAACTCTCTCCTCTTCTTCTGCATTGGTTTCCCAACCTCAAATAGCACCCCCTCTCCAAGTTAACAATGTAGGAAGAGCCCTGATGGAGCAGACTACTAGTCCATCTAGTCTAGCATCCAGTCTTACGCAGTAGCCAATCAGTTCCTCTGGAAGGCCAAACACAGAGGCTGAGACCTTCCCGTGATAATAATATAAGAGCCCTGCTGGGTCAGTCCAGGGACTGTCCATCTATTCCAGCCTCCTGTCTCACACAGGGGCCAGCCACAGGGCAGAGAAGCCGAGACCTTCCCCCAAGGTTGCTTCCTGGCTCTGGGATTCAGAGGATTAGTGCCTCTGACCAAGGAGATTGAACACAGATATTACTTTTAGTCACCAGCCACAGAAACTCATCCTTCACAAATCTGTCTGATCCTCTTTCAAAACTGTCTATGCCTGTGGCCATCAATACATCCTCTGGCAGCAAGTTCCACCGCCTAATCACTCATCACATAAAGAATTATTTCCATTTGTCCATCCTGAATCTCCTGCCCAACAGCTTATTAGCTGTTAATAATCCTTGTAGCATGGAACATGCAAGCAACCTGTACACTTACCCTGCAACACCCAGGGTATTTGATGTTAGCAAAATGGGGCACGGGAGAGTGTTAGGCCTACTCCCCTGGTTCCAAATTGCTCCTCACCCCATGCCTCTATTTACCAGTAAAAACCACTGGGGAGCCCTTTCACGAATCTCCAAGAGCTTTGCCTAGTTTGCACTAAGCCACCCAATCTTTACATCTATAACAGGGTCTCTGCTAATCTCCGTATCCCAGAGCGCATCCAACACTATGTTGCTTTCGACACACAAGCATGCAAATGACAAAGAGACAAGGCATCATCTAATGTCTGGTTAAGACCCCCCTCTACTTAAATATGTACAGGAAGGAGGGGAGGGGGTTGCATTCTGGTAGGAAACAGAAACACCTTGTGTCCACACTGCACAGCTCTGAAGGGACAGAGAAGATGGAGGAGCAGAGGGGAAGGAAGGAGCGACAAGAGGCAGCACCTGCCCACCACCAGCTTCTGAGTTAGTGAGGATCAAAAAAGGAAGTAAGCAAGTGCAGCAACAGGGAGAGAAAATGAGCAGGTCAGGGCCACACACCAGCAGCAAGATCTTGGAAGAGGAGAAGAAAATGACAGAACACCATTTGCCTGGGGATGTTTGCAAGTTTTTCTGAATGCGTGCAGGATATCACAAACAGCCTGTGCATGGTTACCAGCAGCTTGCATTTTACAGGTTGGAGTCCCAGGCTGAACTACATTAGGAAAAGCAGCAACCCCACCTTTAGACTAGGAACTCCCTGAGGCAGAGTTCTTTTCCCCACCTCCCAAAGGGTCTTTTGCTTAGGCTGTCAAGTGCCATGTCGACAACATAGTATGGATGACCGCCACTATGTTAATGTTTTCAGGAAGCTGTTCTTAATCTGGGCATTATATATGGGACACCAATTAAACTCTCTGGACAATAAGCTAGGCCAGTGCTGATGCATTTATTCTAAAACAGAACAATGCTACTGGTCTCTTGTCATTTGGCACAGGAACATTTGCTCAGAAGAGCAGAAGGGAGACCACCAAGAAAGGCCAGGGTAGCTATGCAGAGGCAGGAAAAGGCAAAGCACCTCTGAACCTCCCTTGCCTTAACCCCCCCTGGGGGGGTGTCCATAAATTGGCTGACCCTTGGTGGCAAAATACCCCAAACGAACTTGAGAATCCTGGAAAACTTTATCTATGTAAGGCACTAAAATGTGTGCTTGCGTGCATGTTATGTGTTGACGCAGATCGTGTAAAACAAAGTTATTTTTTACAAAACTAGTGACTTGATTTTCTCCACCCACCCCCCTTTTTGTTCTAGCCTCACAGAAAATGGGGAAGGCACTGGCAAACCACCCCGTATTGAGTCTGCCATGAAAACGCTGGAGGGCGTCACCCCAAGGGTCAGACATGACTCGGTGCTTGCACAGGGGATACCTTTACCTTTACCTTTACACAGAAAATAAATTGCTATGCTATTTTTATGTCTCAGTGTGCCATTTGGGGATGTCTGTTTTGGCTCTGGGTATCCAGGGTCAAGCTGGCTGCCTCCTGAAACTGCACTGGTATTTCAAAGGGTAAATCAGTATATTAGCTAGTGGGTAGGTTTCCCTAGTCTCCCCCTCCCACCTTCTATGGGGAGGGGGGTCTTCCTCCTGAGCCTATGCTGCTGTCTTTAGATTGGAACATGGGAATTTGGCAGACTGGAGTTCCCTTGTCACTTAATCTCCATTCCAGGGGAAGAAAAACTTCACCTGCTTAATTTGAGCATGCCGGTTTATTGCTAAAGACACTGTCTGGAAAAAAAACTAAACTGAACTGGCAATTCTACGAGTGGGTGCTACTGTTCTTGCTGGTTGCTAGCCAGGTAGCAAAAGGCACCAATGCCTCCCCCCTCCTTTCTTCCTCTCTTGTGTTGTTCACCACTTACCACAAGAGGGATACTTCTAACATTTTTAGACAGATCATTTCTCCCACCAACACCTTTGCTTTGAATAGGGAAGTGCATCCAAGTTTACCTGAACCAAACATATACCCAGGAAACATGTCATCGATATTTTTGGGTATATTTTAGCTTTTGAAATGTATCTGGGTTTTCAGGACAGCTGGAAAAAAATCCCTGAAAAATCCCGGATATATACTGGCACAACCAGGCTACTCTCCCCTACAGGAATGGCTCCTTGGTAGGCTCTGTGAAAGCAGTTTAAAGGCAATGCTCAAAGCAGGCCCAGCTGAGCTGCCTTTCAGCAGTTTTTAGCTTCCCACCTCTTTGGTGTTTTTTAAAATTTGGGTCTATTGGACCACCAAAATGTTGGAATTTCTGAAAAATCCCAAATCTGAATATTTACCAGTATTGGGGTCCAGGATTTTTAAAGGAATCTCAAAACCTTTTTGGCCTCAACAGACTCGAACCAAAAAATAGCGAGAAAGAGAAATTGCATACCCCAAGTTTTGAAGTGTGTAAGAATGCAAGCAGCAAACCTAAATGAGAGGCTAATATTCTCCACCATAACCCCTTTTGTGTTTCTGCACAGAGAGCGTGCAGGAGAAAGCAAAGCAGCTGAAGGGAAAACCTGAGAAGAATGGCTGGAGACGTATTAGACAGGAGAGGAGTGAGCGAGTCAGAAGGGACAGGCTGAAGCGGGTGGGATGTGTGTGGGTTTGCAAATGGGCAAGGTGCTACCTGGCAAGCCAGTGCCTGCTGGGCAGGGCCAGCAGAGTACTGAGGTACTTTGGAATCCGCCGGTGGCAGGTTGTGGCTCTGGCTGTGCTCTCGGCTGGCAGGCTGCTGCAGGGTGGCACCTACGCTGCTGCTCACTATCACTGAGGCCGGGACACTGCTGGTGGTGCTGAGGGTGGTGGTGGCTATGCTGTAGATGGGCAGAGGCACTGGCAGGTGGGGAGGTATTGTGGGCTCGGCCAGACCACTCTCCGGCTGCGTTTTCAGAGCTGACGAATAAAATGGCTGCTGCTGCTGCTGCTGCTGCTGCTGCTGACTCCGATCCTTCTGAAATTTCCAAGAGATTTAAGCATGGACCACATTGGTGTCAACTTACCCACCTTCCCCATCCACCACCAAGGCTGCTTCTCCACTCACACAGTGTGTATGTCCTTCCCCTCAGTGCAGAAAGCTTCTAGCACTGATGTAGCCTCAGAAACAACACCAAATATTCCACTCTCAGAGCTGTTCCTCCCACAAAAGGTACAGAAAATAGTTATGTAGGTCTGCCAACTACAGTGTGGGAAACACCTTGAGATTTTTTTTGAGGAGTGGAGCCTGTGGAGGGCAGAGGGCTGGGAGGGAAGGGACCTTGGCAGAGTATAATGCCACAGTGTCCACCTACCAAAGCTGCCATTTTATACAGGGGAACTGATCTCTGTCATCTGGAGATCAACTGTAATACAAGAAGGTCTCCAGGCACAACCTGGAGGTTGACAGCTGTAGGAGGGGGTCAACTTTTGTACGGAGTCTAAATGGAATTTTATTCTCTTTCCTCTTTTAGTTCCAATGTAAAAGGATCTTCTTTTGTAATATATATGAAAGTCACAGTAAAAGAAAGCTATGTGACAGGTACCTCACCCTCAAAGAGGCCTGAGGCCGTCTGAATAGTGAGCTTTCTGGCTACAGACTGATCCTTGTGCTCATTCTGGTGGCCTCTGCTGGGTGTCCCCGTGGCCAAGCACTCATCTGCCCTCCTGCAAACAACAAACTGTGCAGATCTGACCCAGATTAAAAACTCCTCTTACCATAGGAAATGGAGTCAGAGGTCTGAAACCTCCCATTCCCACTGGCCCCTGTTCCACAATCTAAAATTTTGAATCCTGCAACTTTCTTCCCTCGCCTATCACTTGCAAAGTTGAGGGACTCTAGAAGACAGCTCCCACTGCTCAGTCAAAAACTGAGTTAGGAGGGTTGCAGATCAGTTTTGGAAAATGGAGCAAGATTGTGGGGTAAGATGGAGAGGGGAAAAAATGAACCCCTGAGTTGCAAGAGCACATTTAAATTCTCCCCTTGAAAAATTATCATAGTGGTTAGTGTTTTAGCAGACAGTTTAAAGATTTTCAAATGAGGACTAGAAACTCACCTTTTAAAAGAAAAGGTGGCACAGTAGTCATGACTATGGATGGGCATGAACCAGAAAATACTGGTTGGGTTCAGGGTGTTTTGCTTGGGTCAGGCTTAGAAGTGGCGGCAGGGGGGGGGGGGTAAATTGGCTTGCATGTGGGTCCTGCTGTCAGGCAAGCCTTTTCAGTGTACTGGATCACACATACACCCTACCCAAAAGGAAAGGAAGTGATCCAGCATGCAGAAAGTACTTGCAGCTATTTTGGGCTGATGGCAGGGCCCACACACTCATCTGCTGTCAGCCTAAAATGGTTATCAGCCCAGACAAAGTTTCCAAAGTTCTGAACTGGGACATTTTCATGAGAAAATGTGGTTTGTGCTTTGGTTCATGCCCATCCCTAGTCACAGCCACACTTCTTCCTTGACTTCTTCATTGATGCTTCCCCTTAACAAGTTAATGCACTTTGCAGCTAATGTCTACTGTGATTACTAAGATCCCTATTTTAAAAATTACATTTTAAAAAAAGGATGGCTACTGCTTAACAACCAAGTCTAGAACCATCCATCCAAAGATGCTGAAAGGACAATTGTTCCGAAGCCAATAATGTTTATTGCAGTCTTCACTACAGAGAGAAGCAATCACATGAGCAAGACTAACCAGCCTTCTAAGATTCCCCCTTCCACTTGCCTGTTGCAGGAACATCTGCATGGAATCCTGGGAGATGATGGTTCCAGCTGCTGCCTGGCCCAAAATAATCTTTTCTGGACTAGATGCTACCAGGTTAGGGCTGGGCTGGGCAGTCACAGCTGGCTGCTGAGGCGGAGGTGGAGTTTGTTGCTGCACATTCAACTGGAGCTGGGGAGGAGCCGAGGGCTGGGTGGAGGACTGGACGGTCAATATGCTGGCCTGGTCGCTGCTCGGCAGCAAGCCAGCATTGGAAGCTGACTGTGGCTGAATGAGACCAGGGCTTTGGCTACTGGCACTGACTGGTGCTTGGATGGTGACGGTTTGGTTGAGGTTCTCAGCAGTGTTTAACATAGCCACTTGGTTTGGTAGGGTGACCCCCTGAATAACAGTCTGGCTAGTTTGACTGATGGCACTGCTGGCCAAGGAGGCTGCGACCGTCGGCTGGCTCTGAGTTGTCAAGCTGCCGGCCAAAGACACAGGCATCTGGAAGAGCGCTGGCTGGCCGACTTGCCCGGGCTGCAGCTGGATAGGAGCAGAAAGGATGTGGGCAGTGCCATGGGCATTCTGCGATGTCAGCACCTGCCCCAAATTGAGCTGGCTTGCCAGGTTCTGATTGGTGAGGATTTGGGCAGGCAGTGCCTGATTTGTTATGAGCTGCCCACCAGGCCCTTGGCTAGTGATGATATGGGTTTGTCCACTAGGATGGGAGGTGGTTAAGATCTGGCCTCCCATGTTGGCCTGCAATGCTGAGAGCTGCTGGGGGATCTGGACTGTGGACGCACCTGTGAGCTGCCCTGGAAGAAGGAACTGGTTCTGTCCCTGCAGCATGGCCTGGGGGACATGCTGGGCAGGGATGACAATGCTGCTCCCTTGGTTCAGCAAGTGGACACTCATGGGCTTGCTGAGGGCCTGCTGCTGTGGCGGGGGCTGCTTGAACATGTTGGCTGGCAGCCCCGGTGGGAAGGCAGACAACACCACATTCTGCCCGGGCTTGCCTGCCATGAAGTTCAGGTTCTGCTGGGCTTTCTGCTGCTGTAGCGCAGCCTCATTCTGGATGGTGAGGGTGGGATTGTTGGGGCCAAATGGCTTGGGGGTGATCTGGTACACCTTCTGCTGGAGGACTCCTGTAGGCTTGGGCTGGATTGGTGTGGGCGTCCGGTGGATGATCACGTTCTGGGCCTGTACCAGCGGGCTGCTTAAATTGGATGTAACGGTGAGTGGCTGAGAGCCTTGAGTGGCAGACATGCTCCCGAACATGGAGCTTCCATTCAATGTTGTTGTGGCCACAGCTGGGAGATTCTTCTGGATGACGAGGCCCGCATTCTGGGGAGACACCCCAGACGAGGCAAGAGTGACCTGCTGCTGCTCTGGTGCTGACTGGGTGATATAACTCCCAACAGGCATGGTAGTCACCTGGGAAGGCTGAACTTGCTTTGTGATGATCTGCTGAGCTGGTTGGTTGATTGCCATCACTTGCTGGCCAACAACTTGAATCTGCCCAATGCCCAGTGTCCCGCTGGGGCTCCCATTGGGCAAGCCTTGAAGGTTGGAGATGGGCTGAATGGTAACGTTCCCCAGGCCAACCTGCTGGAGAAAAGGTTGCACACTGATGGCTTTGTTGACCACGTCTGCCCCCACTGACTGCTGCACTAGCGCTTGGTGGGTGAGGACTGCTGGCTGCTGCAGCCCAATGAGGTCAGCCCCACTAGAGAAGATTTGTGGGGTGCCATCAGAGGCGGTGTGGACCACCGGCTGGAGCGTAGGAAGCTGGAAAGAGCCTAGGTCCAGCTCTGCCTCAGCCTCCAGAGTCTGCTCTGTGATGTTTGCCTCCTGCAAACTCTGCTGGAGGATGTCGCAGGGTTGGTCCGAATTCTGCAGGTTGGCCCCGCCCCCTGAAGGTGAACCCAGGATGTCATCTTCCAAGAAGTCTAAGTCAACGCTTGTCGTGGGCTGGTTCTGTTCGGCATTCAGATGGTTGCCAGAGGATTCTTGTACATGCAGCTATAAGAGTGAAGATTGGACAGAGACAGGGAGAACAAAAGTTATACATTTCAGTGAAACGAAGGAAGAGTTCTTAGATATTCCTGCATTTAATAGCTTGTTATTTTTAGTTAATGCTGTGGAACTGCATCTTTCGTCTGGAGTTTGCCTCTATCCCTGTGACATAGGTTAAAACATGCTGCAGCTGTTTGTGAAACACAAATACCATTTTCTTAATTAGATTTAATCTTAATATTCATCAGTAAAATGCATACACCTTACCCTGTGAATTCCGAATTCTACTGAGGATTTCCCCACCCCCCTCCAACCTTGAATGTTTTGTTAGGGTTCAAAATTACAACTGATGGGGATACGCTTCTAGGTAACACTGTGTATGAACGAGACCATTAAAAGAAAATGTAGTGATTTCCAAAGCTGACATTAACCAATACGGCCCCTTGCTTTGCCTGTCTATTCATAAAGCATCTTCAGTGCACCCTCCGCATTCTTTTCTGTTTAGCAAGGGTGCCAGAATCAGGGCCTGCACATTGCTTCATGTCCCTTTTCAGCATCTTAATTATTTTTGGACGGTGTGTGTATGTGTAGATCTCAGGTGTTAACATCACCTGGAATGCCCTTCTTTGCGTCTGCATTGTCTGCTTGCCATGCCTGCTTTCTATCCTGGCTATGTTAGACAGCATCCAATCTATCTTTGTCATGCATGGAGTGTAAATTTTTTTTAAATGTCTAAAATTTGCAAAGACAAGACATTATGTCTCTTGAATGAATATAAACCACACTTTGAAAATGATGCAGGGGGAAAGATACGTACCCCAGCACCTTCAAAGAAGGCACTGGCTGCATCTCCTGTGTTGTCCAGGAGATCATCACTGTCAATCTGTAATTGAAAAGATTTTTTAAAAAATTACTGTGTGAATGTAAATTTGAAGGGTTGACAGTGTTCAGGAAGTCAAGGATGAAATGAAAGGGAGACCAAATGTCACATTATCCACCGACCAGGGCATTTCTTCTCAGTAGGCACTAGATTTCTTTAGCGAATTGTGAAATAATTAATTCCCAATTGTGCTGGTGGAACTGATGGTTTCCCCCCTATCAGGAAGCAGATAATTTGCCTTAGATGGCTGATTTGACGGCAGACTGGAAAATATGCAAATAATTCTCAGGCAAACTTGTGGAGGCCTTTCCCCAATTCCCTGCTTCTAGGATTAACATCCCACCACCCACCCCGTTCTCTCTCAGTGCTTCCCACTTAGACACACAAGCCAGAAGCATTTCAAGGAGGCATTTTCATTTGTTAATCAAACATGCATCAACTTAAGCATTAAAAAGGACAACACACAAGACCAACTCCTCACCTTTTCGGATCCATGTAAAAAATCGTTCAAGGCCTGAGGATCACTGGGGAGGGGAAAAATCAATACAGGGACATTATTTTAAGAAGAATACGCAGGGCTTTAAAAACATGTAGCAGAACATAAGTTACTAATCAATTATCAGGAATGGCAAGCGCATCTAACCGCTTCTTCATTATCAGCACGATTTCAGTGTCCAAAACCAGTTTATACTTTCCAGAGAGTTGATTAACGTTTTATTGATCAAAATATCTACACACAGGAATTATTATTCTATTTGATTTGATTCAAGAAAACGTTAGATACATACATACACATACATATATGCATACTTTTCTTGGATGCTTTAGGACGCTTTGGGCTGATCCTGCGTTGAGCAGGGGGTTGGACTAGATGGCCTGTATGGCCCCTTCCAACTCTATGATTCTATGATTCTATATATTTATATATAAAATTTAAAGAAGGAGGTCTATGTCAGGAATCGGCGGTATATAAATTTAAGTATTAAAAAATTAATTTATTAAATAAAAATAAATGTTACAAACTGGAATCCAAAAATGTATTATTGCAAACCCAGATCTGTTTATCATATGACAGAGTTACACACAGGAAGCATCTCATAATATAAAATAACTAGAGAAGTAGGTACAACAGTTATGCAGACAGATTGGGCAATCCCTCAATATACTATTATCTTAAGTTTTCAATCCACTCAACTGCAGCCAGGGAGAAGGCAAAGAGCTCTTCGCGTCTTCCTGGAAAGCATGATGCTCACTTTCCTGTGACAGATGGAAAACAGTTTGGTGGGCTGCACTACAATTGCATCCGGGACCCGGTATTTTGCCCTGTTTAACCATCAGGTCTGCACAATTGCCACAGCTTGTTCGTATTCTGTTAGCTGCCTTCCACACTTTATGTGGCAAGTCAAATCCTGCGGGTCTCCCATTGGTTATGGATATAGGGAGGAACTGATTTCAACTCCAAAGTTGCTTGTCTACCTAGTTAAAAAAACAAATGAGAAAGCTGCCAAGACACAAGGTCTTGTGCAATATCAAGATTTACTTGCAGAGTTTCCTCAGAGCTTCTTAGATGCCTGAGGAGAGAAGCACTGCTGTGCAACATGAGATCCATAGTCCCTTGGGTGCACAAAGTAGTCACACAAGTTTGGGGCCTGAATGCTAGAAGAAAAAGAACATTCCTCCCTCCACCCCACTTATTTTAGTGAGCTGTCCCCTGAAAAGAAAAAGGGAGTTTCAGAACCTTTGTATTCCCAATGTGAACACACAAAAACATTTTAATCACACATGTAGCAAATAGAGCCAACACTTGAAATTTTGCTTAATGCTAAGGATAAATAAAAATGGGATCATCTTAATTTAACACGTCAGTTTTGCTCTTCTGGATACACAACTTAGGATCTGCTGAAAGTGATGGGAAAGGTGGGTCACAACTTAATTAAACTTCATTGTTTTTGGAGGGACAGCGAACTTCCGGTGGACTGGGAGAGGGGGGCAAAATATTTTACACCATAGTTTTGTGGGTTTTTAAATATTATTTTATTGTATGCATTGTTGTCCTTTTAGGGACTCAATTGGATTGCCAACTCTGAGTTGGAAAATACCAGATTTGGAGGGTGGAGGCTGTGAAAGGGGGAGTTTGGGAGGGGAAGAACTTTAGGAAGGAAAACTACCTTACAGGCCTCCGCGCCGCCAAATAATAGCAGTTTTCTCCAGGGGAATTGATCTCTGTAGTCGGAAGATCAGTTGTAATTCTGGGAGATCTCCAGGACCCACCAAAGCACATGATAGTATTTTTGTGGTGTTTCTTCCATCACCAAAACAGTTTTTTTTTTCCTTCTTTGTTTTGATCACAAAGATAAGCAAAAGTTTATCTTTGTTCTTTTCAGAAGAGATTTAAAAACCCTCATGAGTCTGATATTTTCATGCTCAATATTATGTAAGCCTTTATCTGATTTTGGCAAAACCTACCCAGGGCTCCTTACTTTCCACAACAGTTCTCTCTCCTGTTGCCAGATATAAGAAGAAAGCCTTTGGTTCTGAGCCACCACAAAACAAAGATAAAGCAAAAGCCAAACACTGTGTATATTCACTTCAGAGCAAAGTTCACTACGGCAAGCACAAGTGTCAGGGACAGGGGTCTTTTAGACGGATTTCAAGACTCTGCACCAAGCCTGGATAAAAAGGTTAATATCTGATACTTGAGAAAATACAATTCCCAGGGAGAGAATTTACTTACCAAATTACATCTAGCAAGCATCGGCCATCTTCATCATCCATGTCAACTGAAAGAAGAGGTAGGAAATTACATTTTCACCAGGATAGTACCATGGGCACATAATACATTAGTGAAATACCCCACCCACATCCAACCTGCACTCAACTACACGTTTAAACCCCTATTCACGACCCTATTCACAGAGAACAAGTTTGGTGTAGTGGTTAGGAGTGCGGACTTTTAATCTGACATGCCAGGTTCGATTCTGCACTCCCCCACATGCAGCCAGCTGGGTGACCTTGGGCTCGCCACAGCACTGATAAAACTGTTCTGAACGAGCAGTGATATCAGGGCTCTCCCAGACTCACCCACCTCACAGGGTGTCTGTTGTGGGGAGAGGAAAGGGAAGGCGACTGTAAGCAGCTTTGAGCCTGCTTTGGGTAGAGAAAAGTGGCATATAAGAACCAACTCTTCTTCTTCTTCAGACTCTGACTTTCTCACACAAAATACCTTCAAAGAGCCACCAAAACCAGGGCTGAATCTGCACTTCTTTGTTTATTCCGTTGTGGATCCTGCTGAATCCAGATTTGAACGCGCGTCTTTCTCTCCCCCTCCTCCCCGTTGAAACAGAAAAGTGTTCTGCACGTGGTTAAGGAAGCTCATACGGGGAGGGGGAAGCCAAACACAGCAGGAGCCTCTTTCTTTCTTTTCTTAATCGAGGGAGGGGGAGGACTGGAGACAGCAGGGAGAAAAAAACTAACAGGCAAATTTCTACTGAGAGAAGTTTAGGCTTCTGGAGCTTCTGCTGAGAAAAGATAGGGCTTCCCCTTTAGGGCAAGTTAGGACTTCCCCTTTAAATCCTGGAAACCAGGAACTGACGCCCTGGCCAATCAGGGCTTCTCTACCATGGAGTTCAGGAACAAATTTGAAGCAGACAGAGCTCCGCATGCTTTCTCAATCCAATTCTTCAAATATTGAGGGTTATATCCACTCTAGGATATTGCAAGATAGAGGTAGGCTTACTCCAGATCAATCATGCTTGTTGCAGAGGGAAAATTTAAATCGGACAAAATCAAAATGGAAATCTCATTAAGTGGAAATGGCAGGGACTGAATCGACCTGGGATTGGAATAAAAGCTCTGTGCAGATTTAGCCCAGGAAGAGACCTGGAGAATTGTCTCAGGTTGCCTCAGTCTGGTTTGGATATCCTGAGCAAAAATGAACTGCTTTCCCTTTGCTGACCTTGGCCCCTTGGTCAATGCCCAGATCTGGCCACACATGCAAAAATTTTTAACATCAGAAATAAAAATAAAATAAAAGATGCTGGCAGCAACTCTGGTGCTGGGAAAGTCCTGGAGATTTAGGGGGAGAAGTCTGAGAAAGGTTGAGGAGACGAGAGGATGGACCATAATAAGATGTAATGCAAAGGTGGCCAAACTGTGGCTCTTCAAATGTCCATAGACTACTATTACCATGAGCCCCTGCCACAGTTTGGCTATTCTAGTATCATAGCCTCCATGCGAAAAAGCAGCCATTTCTCCAGGACAACTGACTGCTGTAATTCCTGGAGTTCTCCCAGCCCCACTAGGGGGTGGTCGACCTTAGATTCCCGGTGCAGATATAACTAAGAACCAAACTCTTCTTGATTCTGCCTTAATTCTTTATTCTTCCTTGATTCTGAGAGCCAGCTTGGTGTAGTGGTTAGGAGTGTGGACTTCTAATCTGGCGAGCCAGGTTCGATTCTGCACTACCCCAACTGCAGCCAACTGGATGACCTTGGCCTCACCACAGCAGCGATAAAGCTATTCTGACCAAGCAGTAATATTAGGGCTCTCTCAGCCTCACCTACCTCACAGGGTGTCTGTTGTGGGGAGAGGAAAGGGAAGGTGATTGTAAGCTGCTTTGAGACTCCTTTGGAAAGAGATAAGCAGCATATAAGAACCAACTCTTCTTCTTCTTCTTAAGGGCCCACTTCCAAAGTATGCATTAGAGATCCAGTAAAATGAAGGAACCTTAATTCATACTGGCTGAATTCATCTTAGCTTATAGACAGGCTAAGGAGATAAGAAAGAAATAATAGAATACTTAAAAAGGCCACGGGCAGGCATAATATTGCTTTATAGCTATATATATATACTAGTAAATAAGCCCGCTGCAAGCTTAATGTAGTGGGCGCTAGCGGGGCTGAGGAGGCGCGCTGGGGCTGGGGCAGCTCGGGCTGGGCGGCGGGGTCCAGCAGCGCAGCCTACCTGGTCGTGTCCAAGAGGTTTGGTGGGCCGATAGGTAGTCGGCGAGGCACTTGGGGGCGGCACTGGAGGGTGGGAGGCCGGGTGGGAGGCAGGGCCGGGAGCAGGGTGGCGGGGCATGGGCCGGGGCCGCAAGCGCGGCAGCAGGCAGCAGCCTGTCGGTGTCAAAGCACTCAGGGCGGCGCTGGAGGGTGGTAGGCTGTGCTGGGCGGCCGGCGGCGGGGTAGGGCCCGGGGCCGCAGGTGTGGCAGCGGGCGTCGGCGATTGGTCCCTTGCCACTGGACTGACACTGCGCGCCTGCCAATTGGGCCCTCCAAGTGTCAGTCCTGGGGAAGGGGCCTATGGGCACCCTTCCTCATCACGGACAGGGCCCACCTTCAGAGGCCTTAACCGATTATTTAATCTGCTCCACTAGGAGCGGGTTAAAGATAGTGTGCACTGTCCTTCCAGCATTCCAGAAGGGCCCTCTTGGGTCTCCCCATAAAAACCCAATCATCCCCATTCTTCTGTGAAGATTTCTGAAAAGTATGCAACAGTTTGCTTTCCAGAGCTAAAACCCTTGCAGTTTTCTACAAACAGACTAGAAGATTAAAAAAGGCAGGCGTCCAAAAAAGCCTTCGCATAGCAAACATACTCTCCAGGCTGCGCAGTGACCACATGGTAGCTCCCTAATGGAAACGGCTGTAAACACATAACAGCATTGCTGGGACAACACTGCATTTGAACAACGCTGACTGGATACAAGACAGGAAGCCAACAAAAATACAAATCTCCATGTTCCAGTGGAGTTGAAAGACAGATTTCTTACTTGGTGAAAGTGCGAGAGAAAGAAGAAAAAAGATAAAGTATTCTCTTAAACACATTCTATTAAACCCACTTACGTATACATAGATTCAAATGAGTAGCTGTGTTGGTCTGAAGTAGCACAATAAAATCAGAGTTCTGTAGCACCCTTAAGACCAACAAAGATGTATTCAAGGCGTGAGCTTTTGAGTGCAAGCACTCTTCGTCAGGCATATACAACATATATTGTTGTGACGTCACTACCTCCATTTCTCTGTGTTTACTAAATGTGAAAGGATAGGTTGATATTTCAGGTGCTAAAAGTCACTGAAGAGCACCAGCAATTCACTTACCTTATGCCCTCACTCACACTAGACAGGTTTTCACATGGGTCAAAATCCAGAAACCAAATAGAGCCCTGAGGATTCCTTGACAGGAACAACAGGAACAATTCCTTGACAGGAACAACCCATGAGTGCCAGCATGGTGTAGAGGTTAAAAATGGCAGCCTCTAAGCTGGAGAACTAGGTTTGATTCCCCATTCTTCCTCCACATGCAGCTAGCTGAGTGACCGTGGGCCAGTCCCAGTTCTCTCAGAGCTCTCTGAGACACACCTACCTCCAGAGTGTCTGTTGCAGGGAGTGGAAGGGAAAGCGATTATAAGCTACTTTTGAGAATCCTTTGGGTACTAAAGAGCAGGGTACAAAGAAACCAACTCATAGAATCACAGAGTTGGAAGAGACCTCCTAGGTCATCTACTCGAATCCCCTGCACTATGCAGGACACTATCGCTCAGCCACTGTAACCTGCCATCCCCTTGAATCTTCACAGAATCAGCCTCTCCATCAGATGGCCAGCCTCTGTTTAAACATTTCCAAAGATGGAGAACCCACCACCTTCCGAGGAAGCCTGTTCCACCGAGAAACCGTTCTGTCAGGAACTTCTTCCGGATGTTTAGACAGAATTTCTTTTGAATTAATTTCATCCCATTGGTTCTGGTCGGTTCCTATGGGGCAAGAGAGAACTCTGCTCCATCCTCTACATTACAAGAGAAAAAATCTATCCCAAGGCTACTATAGATGTAGTAAAATTATACAGAATAAATGAAATAAAAGGTTCTTCATTCTTTTTTATTCTTGTATAGCAATGGTTCCCAACCTTTTCATCACCAGGGACCGGTCAACGCTTGACAGTTTTACTGAGGCCCGGGGGGGGGCGTAGTCTTTTTCCGAGGGACGTCACCACCGCCTGAGCCTCTGCTCCGCTTGCTTTTCTACAGCACACTGTGCACAGATCCTAGCTCACAATTGCTCATAGGAAACCAGCTGTTGTGCATAAAGGTCCATGGATCCCAGTTTCAGAAAGCAGGACACAATATGGATTCTCAAACTCTTCTTAAAATTACACACCAAGAAAGCAGCAGCTTCCCCTCAAACCAGGCTGGTGGTACAAGGAAAGCCTTCAATGCATCAATGAGGCTCCTCTGCAAAAAGGCATCCCACCCACCTGTGTCTTTGGCTAATAAGGAAAAAAAAGTTCCACTTGTCTCAAGATACTCTCCCTCCCAGAAAAATTATGTATTTCATGCACTCAAAGGAGGCCCACCCCATGTTCCAGTAATGGTAAGTATGTTCTATAGTATACAATGCCTCACATGTTGGACCTGGTTTGTGGCATGCTTGGCCAAAGAAACAACCAGTGGTCTTACCTGTGAGAGGTCCTTCTCCACAGAGGTATAGGAAGATATCTTTGGGTGTTTTCATTCCTTGGTTCAGGGAGGCAAGCTCACTTTTTAACTCTTCTTGTGTAGGCATGCCTCTCTGCTCCAGTATGATACTTCCAACACTGTGCTAGGCATTTCACCCATCCATGAATTTTAGTTAACCTACTAATCATCAGAATACGAAGATAGGAAAAGGAACATAAACATAAAAAAATGCTAACAGGCTAACAGTCGGATAAGAAAAAACTTACAACTTCTAGGGACGGATGAAGTCTTCCTATACCTCTGGGGAGAAGGACTCCTTCACAGTTAAGACCATTGGTTGTTCTCCCTCAGAGATGGAAGACATCTTTGGGACCTCCCTGAACAGTGTCCCCCGGCTGGGAATTGCTTATGCAGAAATAACCTCTTGAAGCACTGCTCTGCCAAAGGCAATATCTGTGGAGCGAAAGAAGTCCACCTTATAATGCTTTGTGAAGGTAGATACTGAGGACCAAGTAGCAGCCTGGAAAATTTCCTACATCAAAACTTGGTTTAAGCCACTGTCATAGCTATACTGTGTGCCAAGATCCCGAAGCTTTGTAAGCTTCCACCCCAGTCCTTCAGGCACCTACTTATTGATGACTTGGGCATTTTAGACCTCTTATTTGGTGAAGCAAATTCTTTTGTTGTTAAGTGCGAAGTCGTGTCCGACCCATCGCGACCCCATGGACAATGATCCTCCAGGCTTTCCTGTCCTCTACCATTCCCCGGAGTCCATTTAAGTTTGCACCAACTGCTTCAGTGACTCCATCCAGCCACCTCATTCTCTGTCGTCCCCTTCTTCTTTTGCCCTCGATCGCTCCCAGCATTAGGCACTTCTCCAGGGAGTCCTTCCTTCTCATGAGGTGGCCAACGTATTTCAGTTTCATCTTCAGGATCTGGCCTTCTAAGGAGCAGTCAGGGCTGATCTCCTCTAGGACTGACCGGTTTGTTCGCCTTGAAGTCCAAGGGACTCGCAAGAGTCTTCTCCAGCACCAGAGTTCAAAAGCCTCAATTCTTTGACGCTCGGCCTTCCTTATGGTCCAACATTCGCAGCCATACATTGCAACTGGGAATACCATAGCCTTGACTAAACGCACTTTTGTTGGCAGGGTGATGTCTCTGCTTTTTAGGATGCTGTCTAGATTTGCCATAGCTTTCCTCCCCAGGAGCAAGAGTCTTTTAATTTCTTTGCTGCAGTCCCCATCCCCAGGAAAATAAAATCTGTCACTATCTCCATTTCTTCCCCATCTATTTGCCAGGAATTGAGAGGGCCGGATGTCATGATCTTTGTTTTCTTGATGTTGAGTTTCAAGCCAACTTTTGCACTCTCCTCCTTCACCCGCATCAACAGGCTCTTTAGTTCCTCTTCACTTTCTGCCATTAGAGTGGTATCATCTGCATATCTGAGGTTGTTGATATTTCTCCCTGCAATCATGATCCCAATTTGTGACTCCTCTAATCCCGCCTTTCTCATGAAGTTAAATAGGCAAGGCGACAGTATACAGCCTTGCCGAACTCCTTTCTCAATTGTGAACCAATAAGTGATTCCATGTTCAGTTCTCACTGTTGCTTCTTGACCTGCATATAAGTTTCTCAAGAGACAAATAAGATGCTCTGGTATTCCCATCTCTTTAAGAACTTGCCACAATTTGTTATGCTCCACACAATCAAAGGCTTTAGCATAGTCAATGTAGCAGAAGTAGATGTTCTTCTGGAACTCCCTAGCTTTCTCCATGATCCAGCGTATGTTGGCAATTTGATCTCTAGTTCCTCTGCCTCTTCGAAATCCTGAATGTATTTCTGGAAGTTCTCGGTCCACATATTGCTGGAGCCTAGCTTGTAAAATTTTGAGCATAACTTTGCTAGCATGAGAAATTAGTGCAATGGTGCGGTAGTTTGAACATTCTTTGGCATTGCCCTTCTTTGGGATTGGAATGTAAACTGACCTTTTCCAATCCTGTGGCCACTTTTGAGTTTTCCAAATTTTCTGGCCTATTGAGTGTAGCACTTTTACTGTATCATCTTTTAAGATTTTGAATAGTTCAACTGGAATGCTGTCACCACCACTAGCTTTATTGTTGCTCAGACTTCCTAAGGCCCATTTGACTTCACATTCCAGGATGTCTGGCTCCAGGTCAGTAACTACCCCATTGTGGTTATCAGGGATGTTAAGCTCACTCTTGTATAGTTCTTCTGTATAATTTTGCCACCTTTTAAAATCTCTTCTGCTTCTGTGAGGTCCCTACCATTTTGGTCCCTTATCATACCCATCTTTGCATGAAACGTTCTCTTCATATCTCCAATTTTCTTGAAAAGATCTCTGGTACTCCCCATTCTATTGTTTTCTTCTATTTGTTTGCACTGTTCATTTAAGAAGCCATTCTTATATCTTCTAGCTTTTCTCTGGAATTATGCATTCAATTGGGTGTATCTTTCTCTTTCTCCCTTGCCTTTCACTTCCCTTCTCTCCTTAGCTATTTGTAAAGCTTCCTCAGACAGCCATTTTGATTTCTTGCATTTCTTTTTCTTTGGGATGGTTTTAGTTGCTACCTCTTGTACAATGTTGCGAACCTCCGTCTATATTTCTTCAGGCACTCTGTCTATCAGATCTAATTCCTTAAATCTATTTGTCACCTCTACTGTATATTCGTCAGGGATATGATTTAGTTCATATCTGAGTGGCCTAGTGCTTTTCCCTACTTTCTTTAATTTAAGCCTAAATTTTGCAACAAGAAGCTAATGATCTGAACCACAATCAGCTCCTGGTCTTGTTTTTACTGACTGTATAGAACTTCTCCATCTTTGGCTGCAGAGCACATAGTCAATCTGATTTCTGTGTTGACCGTCTGGTGATGTGTAGAGTCGTCTCTTGGGTTGTTGTTGAGAAAGAGTGTTTGCTATGACCATTGTATTCTCTTGACAAAATTTTACCAACCTGTGCCCTGCTTCATTTTGTACTCCAAGGCCAAACTTGCCTGTTATCCCGGTTATCTTTTGGTTTCCTACTTTAGCATTCCAATCCTCCATGATGATAAGAACATCATTGTTTGGCGTTGCTTCTAGAAGCTGTTGCGGGGCTTCATAGAACTGGTCAACTTCATCCTCTTCAGCAGCAGTGGTTGGGGCATAGACCTGGATTACTGTGATGTTGAATGGTTTGCCTTGGATTTGAACTGAGAGCATTCCGTCATTTTGGGGATTGTATCCCAAAACTGCTTTTCCTACTCTCTTATTGATTATGATTATTTTTTCTGCGAGATTCTTATCCACAGTAGTATACCTGATGGTCATCTGAATTAAATTCACCCATTCCTGTCCATTTTTGTCCACTGATTCCTAAATTGTCGATGTTCAGTCTTGTCATCTCTTGTTTAACCACATCCAGCTTGCCTTGATTCATGGATCTGACGTTCCAGGTTCCTATGGAATAAAAATATTTACAGCATTGGACTGTCCTTTCGCCACCAGTTACTTACACAACTGAGCATCCTTTTGGCTTTGGTCCAGTCGCTTCATTCATTCTGGCGCTACTCGTACTAGCCGTCTGCTCATCCCCAGTAGCATATTGGACACCTTCCGACCTGAGGGGCTCATCTTCCAGCGTCATATCGTTTTGCCTTTTGAACTTGTCCATTGGGTTTTCATGGCAAAGATACTGGAGTGGTTTGCCATTTCCTTCTCCAGTGGATCACCTTTTGTCAGAGCTCTCTGCTATGATCTGTCCGTCTTGGGTGGCCCTGCACGGCATAGCTCATAGCTTCACTGAGCTACGCAAGCCCCCTTGCCATGGCAAGGCAGCGATCCTTGAAGGGGGGTATAAATATAAATTCTGTTTTTCTGAACTTGGCTGTCCTTATCAAAAAAGCCTTCAAGGCCCTGTGAATATCATGGGCTTGCCAGAGTTTCTAGATGATGCTATGGTTCCTGGCAAAAGGTTCGCAAATAGATCTCCTGTAGTCTGTGAAAAGTAGAATAGATCTTAGGAATGAAGATCCAGGCAAAGTGTAACCTTATCTCTATGAAAGGTACACAACTTCCGGTTCAAAGATAATGTACCCAGCTCACCAACTTTTCGAGCTGAGATACCCACCACCAAGAAGAGAACCTTCATCCTCAGGAACTTTATGTCTATCTCTGTTATTGGTTTGAAAGGTTTCTTTGTTAAAGCATTGAGCATCAGATTAAGCTTCCAAGTTGGGAACCAGTGTTGGAGCGGGGGCCCCAAAAGAGATGCACCTTTCAATAACTGTGTAACATGTGGGTGGTGTGACAGCCTTGAATCTTGGAGAAAATCGTGGAGATAGCTGCCATCTGCTGTCATACCGTGGCAGCCTTCAAACCTTGATCCAGGCCATCCTGAAGGCATGCCAGGATATCTCTGATGCGAAGTGAAGATCGGGAAACCTGCACCGTCTTCTAAATACTCTCCTTGAGAGTCTGGACCACTATGTTTGCATTGGAAATCGCCGCCTCCAAAGATTGAGCCCTTATCTAAAAATGGACGGACATGAACTTTGAGGTTCCTTAAGATGACAATTGGGTTTATGAGAACCTTGGAGAAAACTCAGGGAGCCAAGGACAGTCTGAATGGGAGGGCGCGGAACTGGAAGTGTTGACTTCTCATGCAAAATGTTATAAATCGCCTGTGCAACAGATTCATAGACACGTGCAGATAAGCTTCTTTCAGGTCTATGGATATGAGGTATTCCCCTTCTTGAATAGCCTCTGTAATGGAACGGAGCATTTCCATTCGGAATTTTGTTGCCCTGAAGCCTTGTTCAATCGTTTTAAATCTAAGATTGCTCTCCAGTCATCATTCCATTTGGGAACCGTGAAAAAGATGGGAGTAGAGACCTTGGCCCTGTTCCGAAGTTTCTACCTTTTCTATGCCTCTTATTTGAAGTAGATGGAATATGTCAGCATCCTTTGTCACTTTTTGGGATAATTGCTCAATGGGGACTGTAGAAACATTGTGGGAAAAGGGTACTGAAACTCTATGGAGTAGCCCTTTGAGACTACTTCGAGGGCCCATTTGTCATGGTTCCTCTCTGACCACACTTGAGCAAAAAGAAGCAACCTTCCCCCACCAGGTCCCTGGCGTAGTCAATCTGTAGATTGTTTGGTGTCCCAGTCAGACTGGTGTCCCAGTCAGCCTTGTCAAAGTGTTGGCTCTTGTAGAACTGCTGGCTGAAACTGCCTCTCCTGAAGGACTATGTTGACCAGGATAACCCTATCCTGTCTACTTTTGGAGAATGATGCACTGCTAGAAGGGACTAGTTGGAGAAGTTAGGGTACGGTCTCTGATCATATTTCTTATGAATTTCGGCATGGCCCTTTTCTTCTTCTTGGAGTCAGTTAAGCACCTTATCCAGGCATTCTCCAAAAAGTTTTTCCCCTTGGAATGGGCATGCTGTGACTATGGACTTCCTATGCTGTGACTATGAACCTGACATCAGCCTACCAGGCCATCAGCCAAAGGACACTATGAACTGCTGAAGAAGCAATGTTTCTGCATTGATGACTGCAGCATCAAGAGTTACATCTGCAGCAAAGGAAACCCCCTACGGCAGTGGTCCCCAACCTTTTTATCACCGGGGACCACTCAACGCCGGGGACCACTCACCGGGGACCACTCAACGCCTTTTACTGAGGCCCAGTGGGGGGGGTAGTTTACTCCTCTACTCTCAACCACTGCCCTAACGCTCTCTGATCGCTATGGTCATGTTTAAACATCCCTTCAAAATAAGATACAGACACGCCACAACAATAAAGTGTGTTGTAAAGGGCTGGGGGGGGGATGAAGTAAAGGGCCGGGGGGGGGGGGAGAAGGCATCCTTCGGGGCCCACCTCCAATTAGTTGAAGGACCACATGTGGTTCACGGCCCACAGGTTGGGGATCGTTACCCTACGGCATTCTGCTTGCACCGTCTAAGCTGGTAAGACTTTTGGAGGAAAGGATTAGGGGATTAGAAAACAGCATTATTACTCTGAACCAAAGTAAGAAATGGGAGGAGTTCATAGACCAGAGCCGTGCAACTCGGAATACAGAGGATACAACCAGTCCTGAAGAGGATAAGGAGATTGACCTCACTATGGAGCCTCTGCAGACAGTTCGGAAAAAGACTCAATGGCGAGACAGTTCTCAGGGCCTTTGGAGCTCCAGAATAGATTTCAGGCCCTTGCAGAGGAGGTGCAAGGGTCAACAAGGGAAGAGGTCCCAAAAAAAAGTCTAAGACAAATGGAAGAGGCCACGGGGACAGAAGGAAATGGAGTTGAGAAAAAAAAAGAGGAGAGTACTGGTAATTGGCGACTCCCTGCTAAGAGGAATGGATCGCCATGTGGCTGGGTCAGACACCCTAACCTAAGAGGTGTGTTGCTTGCCAGGGACGAAAATTAAAGAGTTTCAGAACGGCTGCCCAAACTCCTCAAATCTACGGATCGCTACCCATTTGTGATGGTCCATGTGGGAACGACTGACATGTCCCTGAATATCATCGCTCCTATTAAAAAAGACTATCAAGATCTGGGGAGGAAGCTCAAGCAAATGGGGGCACAAGTGGTATTCTCTTCAATCTTGCCTGTCAAGGAAAGAGGAATGCGTCGGGAGAGGAAGATAACAGAGGTGAATCAGTGGTTGCGTAGTTGGTGCCGGCAGGAGAGATTTGGTTTCTGGGACCATGGGATAGGCTTTCTTGAGGAAGGCCTACTAGCACCTGATGGACTGCACTTATCAAAACTGGGGAAGAATGTGTTTGGCAGGAACCTGGGGAGATTCATCAGGAGAGCTTTAAACTGAAACCACAGGGGGAAGGAGACGATCAAAATAGGCAGTGTGAGGAAGGAGAACGATCGGGGGCAGCCCAACCGGCAAGGCCAGCTCAGAGGGAACCAAAAGTAAAAGGATTCAGATGTCTTTATACTAACGCCCAAAGCATGGGCAATAAGAAGGAAGAGCTGGAACTTCTCATACTGATGGAAAGGTATGATCTAGTAGGCATCACAGAAACTTGGTGGAATGATTCTCATAACTGGAATGTAATGGTGGATGGATATGAACTGTTCAGAAAAAACAGAATAGATCAAAGAGGTGGAGGAGTGGCACTATATGTGAGGAAAGGGCTTACCTGCCAGGAGGTTCTAGTGAAGGAGAGCATATTTACAGTGGAAAGCATCTGGGTGAAAATAAGCGAGGGGAAAACAAACAGTGTGGTGGTTGGTGTCTGCTACCGACCGCCTGAACAACGAGAGGAAGTGGACGCTGCACTTTGTGAGCAGCTTGAGAAAATATCCAAGCGGCAGGACCTTGTCATCATGGGTGACTTCAATTTCCCAGATGTGTGCTGGGAAACAAACTCTGCGAAGCATCCTCAGTCATGCAACTTTCTGACCTACCTGGCTGACAATTTCATTTATCAAATGGTAGATGAACCCACAAGAGGTTCATCCATACTGGACTTAATACTGACCAACAGGCAAGAGTCAAAGGGATAATGTCTGGGTGGCAGGTTGACATGGACAGAGAGGTTGTCGACAGGCATTTAGCTGGACTGGATGAGTTCAAATCCCCTGGGCTGGATGAAATGCACCCGAGAGTGTTTAAAGAACTTTCCGGAGAACTTGCAAAACCCATCCATCATCTTTGGGACCTCTTTAAGGACTGGAGATGTCCCGGAGGACTGGAAGAGAGCAAACGTTATTCCGATCTTCAAAAAAGGGAGGAAGGATGACCAGGGAAACTACAGACCAGTGAGTCTGACCTCTGTTGTGGGGAAGATAATGGAACAGATATTAAAGGGAGTGATCTGCAAACATCTGGAGGACAATTTGGTGATCCAAGGAAGTCAGCATGGATTTAATACTGACCAACAGGCAAGGGTTGGTGTGTCAAGCGTTGCAAGAACTCACAACAAGCTTCTTTAATAAAGAAAGCGTTTATTGAGAAGTTACTTCATACACCTAAGCTAAGAAAGTCAAATCTGCCTGAGTTCACATTTGCCTCCCCTTATCAATAGTGTTCTCCCGCCCAAAACTTGAAAGTTCCCAGAGGAGGGGGAGATGAGGCACCAGGTGCCATAAAACATAGTGATACTTCTCACACGCCCTTGGTCGCCTCCGGACAAGATAAGATGTTATGGTTACAAAAGCCAGACCCAGCCGGCGGGTTCAAAAGACAAATAATTCACAGCTCCCTGAGATAGCAGGATGCAACAAAATAGTTTTGATTTCAGGCATGCAAGCATAATATACGGGCCTTGGGTACAAGGGGCCCCCAGGAACAGAAAGGAACAGAAAGACAAAAGGCCAAGCAAACAAACATGGAGAATCTCATGTCAACTTATGGCAGGAACAGGCAGTGATCCTGACATGGTGGATGAGGTGAAGGAGGTGGGGACCTTGGGGGTTTCCTAGGGGGACCATGTCCTCATAGAATTCCTTTTGAGATGGGGAGCCAAGGAAGCTTGTATCCAGACGCAGATGTTGGATTTTCGTAGGGCAAACTTTAATAAACTCAGAGACATGATGAGTGTCATACCATGGATGAGAATGCTGGAAGGGAAGGGAGCATGTGAAGGGTGGGCGCTACTCAAACAAGAGCTATTCCATGCTCAATCAATGACTAACACAGAAAGACAAAAACACTGCAGGAGCTCTAAGAAGCCTATTTGGATGAACAGAGAACTTCAAGAGGAACTAAGAAAGAAAAGGAAAATATTCAGGAAATGGAGGGAAGGACAGAGCTCTAAAGAAGAGTACCTACAGGTTACTAGGCACTGTAGATCAATCATCAGAAAGGCCAAAGCTGAGAGTGAGCTAAGATTGGCCAGGGAAGCCCATTGTAACAAGAAAAGATTTTTCAGTTATGTGAGGAGCAAAAGTAAAGTAAAGGAGGCAATAGGCCCACTGTTGGGTGTGGATGGACAAACTCTAACGGAAGATGCAGAGAAAGCAGAAAGGCTTAGTACCTATGTTACATCTGTTTTTTCCCACAGGTCAAAGTGTTTAGGGCCGTAGCCAAAGAGATGGCCGTAGCCAAAGAATAGTGTCTGGGTGGCAGGTTAACATGGTTAGAGAGGTTGTCGAGAGGCATTGAGCTGCACTGGATGAGTTCAAATCCCCTGGGCCGGATGAAATGCACCTGAGAGTGCTCAAAGAACTTTCCAGAGAACTTGCACAGCCCTTGTCCATCATCTTCGGGACCTCTTTAAGGACTGGAGATGTCCCGGAGGACTGGAAGAGAGCAAACGTTATTCCGATCTTCAAAAAAGGGAGGAAGGATGACCTGGGAAACTACAGACCAGTGAGTCTGACCTCTGTTGTGGGGAAGATAATGGAACAGATATTAAAGGGAGCGATCTGCAAACATCTGGAGGACAATTTGGTGATCCAAGGAAGTCAGCATGGATTTGTCTCCAACAGGTCCTGCAAGACAAACCTGGTTACCTTTTTTGACCAAGTAACAGGTTTGCTGGATCGTGGAAATTCGGTTGATGTCATTTACTTGGATTTTAGTAAAGCTTTTGACAAGGTTCCCCATGATGTTCTGATGGATAAGTTGAAGGACTGCACTCTGGATTTTCAGATAGTTAAGTGGATAAGGAATTGGTTAGAGAACCGCACTCAAAGAGTTGTTGTCAATGGTGTTTCATCATATTGGAGAGAGGTGAGTAGCGGGGTACCTCAGGGCTCGGTGCTCGGCCCGGTACTTTTTAACATATTTATTAATGAGGGGGTAGAGGGACTACTCATCAAGGTTGCAGATGACACCAAATTGGGAGGACTTGCAAATACTCCAGAAGATAGAGACAGAGTTTAACGAGATCTGAACACAATCGAAAAATGGGCAAATGAGAACAAGATGTAATTTAATAAAGATAAGTATAAAGTTGTGCATCTGGGTCAGAAAAATGAAAAGCATGCCTACTGGATGAGGGATATGCTTCTAGGTAACACTGTGTGTGAACGAGACCTTGGGGTACTTGTGGATTGTAAGCTAAATATGAGCAGGCAGTGTGATGCAGTGGTAAAAAAGGCAAATGTCATTTTGGGCTGTATCAACAGGGGCATCACATCAAAATCACAAGATGTCATAGTCCCATTGTATACGGCACTGATCAGACCACACCTGGAGTACTGTGTGCAGTTCTGGAGGCCTCACTTCAAGAAGGACGCAGATAAAATTGAAAGGGTACAGAGGAGAGCGACAAAGATGATCTGGGGTCGGGCCAAGGGACCAAGCCCTATGAAGATAGGTTGAGGGACTAGGGAATGTTCAGCCTGGATAAAAGGAGGATGAGAGGGGACATGATATCCCTCTTTAAGTATTTCAAAGGTTGTCATTTGGAGGAGGGCAGGATGCTGTTTCTGTTGGCTGCGCAGGAGAGGACACGCAGTAATGGGTTTAAACTTCAAGTACAACGATATAGGTTAGGCATCAGGAAAAAAATTTTCACAGTCAGAGTAGTTCAGCAGTGGAATAGGCTGCCTAAGGAGGGGGTGAACTCCCCCTCACTGGCAGATTTCAAGCAAAGGTTGGATACACACTTTTCTTGGATGCTTTAGTATGCTTAGGGCTGATCCTGCGTTGAGCAGGGGGCTGGACTAGATGGCCTGTATGGCCCCTTCCAACTCTATGATTCTATGATTCTATGATTCTATGATCTAGAAGACACTTGTCCTTGTCCCCTAGTGGTCCCCAACCTTTTTATCACCGGGGACCACTCAACGCCGGGGACCACTCAACGCCTTTTACTGAGGCCCAGTGGGGGGGGGGGTAGTTTACTCCTCTACTCTCAACCACTGCTCTAGCGCTCTCTGATTGCTATGGTAATGTTTAAACATCCCTTCAAAATAAGATACAGACACGTCACAACAATGAAGTGTGTTGTAAAGGGCTGGGGGGATGAAGTAAAGGGCCGGGGGGTGGGGGAGAAGGCATCCTTCGGGGCCCACCTCCAATTAGTCGGACCACATGTGGTCCGCAGCCCACAGGTTGGGGATCGCTACCCTAGGAGTTGGACCATCATCCTTGACCAGACAATGGTAGCTCCAATCACTATCGAGGTGATAGAGTATGCCCTCAGCACCATGGCAGAGGCCTCATGCACCTTGTGCAAGGCATAGTCCATTTTGTTTCTCCATGGAATCCTTGACTGAGCCTTTTCCATCCTCTAACAAGAGTCCAGGTGCTTGAAGCGCCACCAGGGCCACATCAACAATTGGTACCTGAAAAAAGTGTTCTGCATAATCAGGCTAAAGCGTATAACGTTTTGCATAAAATGGAAATCAGACTTTCCCTTGAGGCGCTTAGGTTTAATCTAAGGCAGGATCATCTAAGGCAGCAGTCTGCAACCTTTTCCCGGTTGCGGACCGCTACCAAGGGGTGGGAAGAGAGGGCAACCCAGGACCTGCGCAAACGCGCATGCGTGGACCTGTTGCACATGCATGGATCTGTTGTGCACCCGGCGGGGGTGCAAACATGCATGTGCAGCGGCTCTGCGCATGCCTGCATGTGCGCAACTGCCGCAGGTGTGCGTTTGCACTCCATTGGACACGAACATGCATGCGTGGCAGGTCCGCATATGCGCGTTCGTGCTGCCGGCGTGCAGGCGCTCTTGCTTCCCTCCCCCCTCCAGCAGTAAGAAGCTTGCCAGGCCGCAAGCTAATCGGCTGCTTTGGCGGACAATTTGCTTGTGGCCTGGCGAGCTTCTCGCTGCGGGGCAGCAGGGAGAGGGAGCCGCAGACTGCTGCCGAGGCTCTCACGGCCCGGCCGCGGGCCGCTGACCGGGGGTGGGGACCACTGATCTAAGGCAGGTCCACGCATGCATGTTTGTGCGGGGCTGCCGCACATGCTTGGGGCTGCCACGCATGCGCGGGGCCCCGGGTTGCCCTCTTCCCCCACCCCTTGGCAGCGGGCCACAACCTGAAAAAGTTTGCGAACTGCTGATTTAAGGGATCAGGTTTTAAATCCAGGGCCGCCAGGGTTTTGTCTAGTAGGGGAGAATAATCTTCCATTTTAAAGAATCTTTCAAATCAGGGGTTCTCAACCGCTTAGTCTTGGCGACCCCAACTGCTGCGGTGACACCGTGGTCTCCATGTGCTCGCGAGCATGTGTGTGCGTTTGCGTTTGTGCATGCAGGCGCGTAACACTGAGGCTCGGCGTGGAGGCGGCCGTGGTTTATCCGCTCACGACCACCACTCCCTGCTGCCTGCTGCCACCCGCCGCCACTTTCCGGCCACTTCAGAGCGACAGGAAGGCCGTTCAGAGTGATACTTCAGAGTGACGGGCGCTTCAGAGCAACGGCCAGTAGGTGGGCGGTGAGGGGCCACTACACCCGGAGGAGCCTCTGGAGAGGCTGGCTTGAGTGAGAGGCTTGGCGGCAGAACAGGCAGATGGGATGCATCTTGCTGGGCCAGCAGCACCACTCTGTGCCACCTCTTGCTGCTGCCTGCCACCACCTGCTACCACTACTTCTGTTTACCACCGCTAGCCACCGCCGCAGCGGCCATCAATCTGGCGGCCCCCAGGAAGGGTCCAGGCAACCCCAATTGGGGTTTGGACCCCAAGGTTGAGAACCACTGTTTTAGATGGCTAAGAAGAATTCTGGCCCCCACTCAGTTTCTGCATAGCTCCTCTTTCTCGCCGCCTTTGTGGGCTATGAACACCTTGAGTGGGAAGCATCTAATTAATAGGCTCAAGGGGGAGGTGAAGGTGAGGAGTCAGAGCGGGCCCTGTGCCTATCCCCCAGGGCATGCCAGACAGATCTGAGCTGATTAGAAGAAGAAGAAGAAGAAGAAGAAGAAGAAGAAGAAGAAGAAGAAGAAGAAGAAGAAGAAGAAGAAGAAGAGTTGGTTCTTATATGCCGCTTTTCCCTACCCGAAGGAGGCTCAAAGCGGCTTACAGTCGCCTTCCTTTTCCTCTGCCCACAACAGACACCCTGTGGGGTGGGTGAGGCTGAGAGAGCACTGATATCACTGCCCGGTCAGAACAATTTTATCAGTGCCGTAGAGAGCCCAAGGTCACCCAGCTGGCTGCATGTGGGGGAGTGCAGAATCAAACCTGGCATGCCAGATTAGAAGTCCTCACTCCTAACCACTACACCAAACTGGCTCTCTATTAGCAATAGACTTATTCATAGCCTTCACCAAATCTGAAGTCAAAAGAGCTTGCCCATCAGGCCTTACTGTTCCTTGATTGGCAGTACCCTCTCCATGACCCATTGCCTCCATGGCCTCAGAAGTCCACTGGACCCCTTCTCCATCTTTAAAATAGCTGCCGCCATCTGAGGCCTCGGTGTGGAGAAGGTGCTCTGCCACCACTGCAGCTGTCTTTTTGGCGCGCATCTTGTGCGCTCCAACCAGACGCGGGAGGGCCTTGGAAGGCGCACCTGCTGGCCCAGGGAGCTGCTTGTTACCCTTCAGGACATGTGTGGTGAAGTCTTTCACCAAGAGGAACTCCTTCTCTCTCCTCGCCACCATTTTCATCCAGGTTGATTCAGAGCTTAGGAGAACCGTTGTGGAGGTTCCCAAATCAACACGGAAAGCCGTAGATTCAAGGTAGCCTCTACGGTCTGAAAGTGCTAGTGGGTGCAGGGTGGTGGTGGTGGTGGTGAAGGAGGGTAGAAGGTAAGGAGAGATTAGAAATTTAGGAAAGAAGATGTTAGAAACAAGCCTGCTAGAGATGCTAGAAGAAACATGCTCTTCCTGATTCAGAGGCAGGAAAGAACTGGAGCAGAGAGGCACGCCCACGCACGAAGCAGGAAGAGGAAAAAAGTGAGCCTGCCTACCTGAACCGAGGAACGAAAACACCCAAAGATGTCTTACATCTCTGGGGGAGAAAGGTGGCTACCCACAACTGAATATTTCCCCTTATGTCAGTGATAATTTGTTGCACACCACCCTGCTTCAGGAACTGGGCCTGTTTGCAAGCAAGGTGTAATCTTAAACAATTCAGAGTCCTGCTCATCTTAACTGTTCTAACATTTTGAACTGGAATCTTATTAGCCACTGCAACCATTTTGCCACCTACTGGCTTCTTTATTACAAAGCAACAAACAAACCATACCCATTTTGCAAGAGGGACAGTGTCTCTCCAAAATGAAACAGATTTCCCTTGCCGGTACCCAGCACCTGACTCGAACAAACATTACCTATGTTCCCAAGCCTTCTCCAGTTCCATCGAGATAGATTTCTTTATCAACATCCCTTAGCTGATTGTCACTATCTATAATTGCAACATTTGAGGTCAGTGACACCTTGAAGACCTACGAAGTCCAATGCTGGGTACCAGCTTTTGTGTGCATGCACATTTATCTCCATGGCTCCACCCAGGGCCAAGAAAATGATATCTGAAGGAGTGTGCATGCATACAAAAGCTTCTGCCAAGAATTAAACTTTTGACAGTCTTCAAGGTGCCACTGGACTCAAACTGTATTCTGCTGCTTCAGAACAACATGGTGACCCGCCTGAATCTGTAATTCCTGAAGTTAATGTGGGCTAATGTGAGAAGGCCTCCAGGAGACCGTGGTGGGACTGGTGTTTTGGTTAATGTGAACCAGCATTTTGAGATGTCTGGACAAGAGGTGAGCACAGTTGGCTCAGGAGTCATACAGCATATTGAAATACATGTGTTAAGGAAGAGAGAGAGGATGATGTAGACCAGGGGTAGTGAACCTGTGGTCCCCCAGATGTTCATGGACTACAATTCCCATGAGTCCCTGCCAGCAAACGCTGGCAGGAGCTCATGGGAATTGTAGTTCATGGACATCTGGAGGACCACAGGTTGACTACCCCTGATGTAGACCATACAGCCCATTACTGGAAAAGCAACAGAGAGAGAGAGAGAGATTCCAACCCACTCTGTGGGCTCTGGCTTTCCTTATACTTGTGAAGCCAAGGTTCTTTTGCCTCCCCCACCCCACCCCCGCCAGCCAGCCAATCCTAGAGATTTCTCATGGACTTGCTCCAAGAAAATCAAAACTTTGGCAGTCAAAACCCATCTTGGTTCACAGAGACCCATATCTTAACAGGACAAGCAATTCCAAAACAGCAGTCAAAATCAGCTGCCACATCCTCTTTCTTCTTCACAAAGCCAGCCTGCTTCATAATGGTCATTTGTTGTGTCTCGTGTTCACAAGAACAAAGACAAGCTGTCTTTGGAGACACCGGATGAGCAGCCGGTTCAATCAGCAGTGCTCACATGCAGAGAAGCAGATACAATCATGAATGGGAGTGAGCATACATTTCTCCTTAAGACAAAAGTGGAAGCCTTAATTTTGCACCTTGCCTCACGAAATTCAATGGAGGGAAAACAACACCGTTAGCCCAATAAGCAGCAGATACAGAGAGAACCTGGCTATCTCTACATCAAAGAATCTTCCTTTTGGATCTGGTCAGTATTTTTCTTCCTGCTCATCTCTATGTGTCACAAGAAGAAGACCACCTTAAAACATGTAGGTTCAAGAATTTCCATCTACTTTGTTTGCCCCAATAACAACATGAATACCTGGAGAAAAGAAATGCGGAGTTATCAAACTGTTCACAGTTAACTTCTTGCATAGAAATAAAATGGATAGATATTACTAGAACAAATTTTGGTATGGAAGAGATTTATACAATTGCTGGTAGTTTGTTTCAGCATTACTTTTCCTGTGTGCGCACTTTACATAGCAACAAAGGAAACAATGAGCTCCTACCCACAAAGGGATAACGGGGGCATGGTAAGTTCAGAGACATGCCCCAAATTCATTACAGACACCCCAATAACCGAATAGCTTTGTTAAGTGGAATAGCAAACCCACAGCAGTGATCATACACACGGCTGGTTCATGAGTGAATCATTTAGCAGTCCATGGCTTCTGACAGCACGTGTGAATGGATTCCATTGACTGCTTGAGGAGGCACGGACATTCAAAGATCAGCCCATGGTGTTAGTTCTGGGTTGGTTCACCAATGCATGTAAGCCACCATTTGATATCTGCAGCCCCTCAGAAATGAATGCACACAAACATATTTCCCTCACAGAGCCTCCAGATCTTATAAACTGAGTAATTGCTCAACTGGACAAGCCCAATTCCTCCTAAGCACCACTACAAGCTGTGTGAACTGGCCCCCTCAAGATAAAGATACTGAACCCTCTTGAAAACATTTTAAAAATTAGTTCGATCCAAACAGGCAAATATAACTGGCTTCAGCTGCTATCTTCATCTTGGACACAGTACTATGTAGATTCCCTCCACTCCTATTTTCATTTGCATTCTCAGTTGAGGGGATGCACTAAAGAAGATGAGCTGGGTTTTATACACCGCTTTTCACTATTCAAAGGAGTCTGAAAGCCACTTACAATCAATCGGCTTTCCTTCCGTTCCCCACAACAGACACCTGTGAGGTAGATGAGGCTGAGAGCATTCTGACAGGACTGCTAAATCAGAACAGCATCATCAGGGCTGTGACTAGCCTATGGTCACCCAGCTGGATGCATGTGGAGGAGTCGGGAATCAAACCCGGCTTGCCAGATTAGAAACTTTAACCATGACACCATGCTGGCAATTGTAAGTCACTCTGAGACTACTCTGGAAAGTGAAACTCTTCTTTTCAGATGAGTCTCCAAATCATAAGCAAGGTCTGGAGCTAGTGTGCCTCTTTCTCCTATTTCTCATGCCTTCCATTTTTGTTTCCTTTTTAGTGCTCGGCCTACTTGGCAAAGACATCTGAACTGACAACCTAAGGCATTCCACCAGAGTTAAAAGAACAGGGTTTGAATCAAGTGTCTGGCTCAGGACTGGAAAGCTAGGGAGATCCACAGGCATAAGAAAGGAAGAGGAGGACACATGAGCCTTCAAACTCAGTCCCTGTCTTCCCAACTGTAGTCTGAACAATTCTCTAAAATGAGGCACAGAATAAACTACTGCAAAAGCAGTCCTAACAACAGGAACCTGGTTTACACTGAGAAGAGGCGCACTTCAAGTAGATTGAAAGACAGACAAACAAGGCTGAATGTCACTCTCCTCATGAACTTCCCTGGATATGGAATCTGATTATATTACCAGGCTACTTTGGCCAGGCATGCCAAAATTTCTTCAATGCTGCCCTCGTGTACTAGTGGTTCCAACATGCTTCAAGGCAGCCAGCCATACCTGCAGCTATTCACTGGAGCCAAGTACCTTCAGCCAATGAGTTTGAAGCCTCCTATAACTCATCAGCAGGGAAAACATTAATAATTACTTACAGAGAAAGGAAGTTGGCACTCTGTGGCCCAGCACCCCTCATCCAAATAGCTCTTTTCAGACCATTATCCCAAAGAAAGCTCAAGGAAGAAGAAGAAGAAGAGTTGGTTCTTATATGCTGCTTTTTCCTACCCGAAGCAGGCTCAAAGTGGCTCACAATCGCCTTCCCATTCCTCTCCCCACAACAGACACCCTGTGAGGTGGGTGAGGCTGAGAGAGCCCTGATATCGCTGCTCGGTCAGAACAGTTTTATCAGTGCTGTGGCGAACCCAAGGTCACCCAGCTGGTTGCATGTGGGGGAACGCAGAATCGAACCTGGCATGCCAGATTAGAAGTCCGCACTCCTAACCACTACACCAAAGAGAAGGTCTGTGGCTTAATTGGAGCAACGTTCCCCTTCGTCTAAGCGCGGCAAGTCTGACCAATTAGGCTGTTTTCAGGTGAGATGCGGCAGAGCCTGCGTGATTAAATCAGAACTGTGCTACTGCCAATTGTTATCTGCTTTCCCCTTCCTTCTCCTAGTCAGCCAAGCATCCTTGCCAATCTTGCTTGTGGTAAACTAACTGATAAGAGATGTAAAAGACTTTGACCTGAGATCCTGGGAGAGCTGCTGCCAGTCTAAACAGTGGGAATGATTGTTTGATTCAGTATAAGGCTGCTTGATACAGGTTCGTATCCACCCCACTCCCCCTCCATTTGCTAATTTTAGGGGCCTTCTATGCACTAAAAATTGGCCAGGCAAAATGTGACTCTTCCTTGCAGCCACAGAATAAACATCACAAAACTAAGTATGATCAGAATTCTGAAACCAAAACCCATCTTCCTACAGCCGACTTCTGTAACAGGACCTTGCCCCTAGCCATGAGACTGCAACAGAACCTTCCCTATTAAATTGTTCCGACAAAAGAGGGAGGATGAAATCTATTTTTTTTTCACTGGCAGTCTTCAAGCAAAGGTTGGATACACACTTTTCTTGGATGCTTCAGGATGGTTAGGGCTGATCCTGCGTTGAGCAGGGGGTTGGACTAGATGGCCTGTATGGCCCCTTCCAACTCTAGGATTCTATGATTCTATGATTCTAAATGTGTTTTCTTAATAAGGAAATGCCTCTCACACTACTGAATGCGACAGGACAGGGATTACTCGCAAATCTGGACAGAGATGGGGAAATATTTCTAATTCCGAGACACTGATATTGAATCTCACGTCACCCAAATAAATGGAGTCTACCTACACAACAATTGAATCTGACTGGTATATATCACACCAAACCATTGGCAGTACAGAATTTATGACTGGCAATGGCTCACCATACATGATGGAATCAGAAGTTCAGTCCCTTTTCAGGACTGAGGAAACCTCAACCTTTGCTCAACAAAGTCCTTTGCTGGTCATTCCATCCCCGCCCCCCACTATGCTCTTGCAAACCCATCCCCTTCCTCAAAGGGTCACATGTCCTTCAGTAAGAAGTAAATGACATTTTTGGTCTCTTTTGCTAACTAATAAGGCTACCTTCAAGAGGATAGGCAAGAATGGGCAAATCTCCCTGCCAAATTATTCCTGAACCTCATTGGCAACATGCAACAGTGGTGAATGCTGGACCTGTCACAGGGTGCAATTCATGGCCAGTGGCTTTCATGATAACTCAGTGTGTAGCCCAAATGTGGCTCAGAATCCTTTGCATCATGGAGGGATTCAGTGGCAGACAAATATGGGAGCTTCAGCAAGCAAACTGATGTTGAAAATTTGAAGAGGGATGCAGACAAGCTGGAGCGTGTCCAGAGGAGGGCAACAAAGATGCTGAGGGGTTTGGAGACCAAGACATATGAAGAAAGGTTGGGGGAGCTTGGTCTGTTTAGCCTGGAGAGGAGACGAATGAGAGGGGATCTGATAGCCATCTTCAAGTATTTAAAAGGCTGCCATATCAAGGATGGAGCAGAGTTGTTATCAGGAGGGACGGACCAGATCCAATGGGGTGAAATTAATTCAAAAGAAATTCTATCTAAACATATAGAAGAAGTTCCTGACAAAGCAGTTTCTCAGTGGAACAGGCTTCCTCGGGAGGTGGTGTGTTCTCTATCTTTGGAAATTTTTAAACAGAGGCTGTTTCTGTGAAGGTTCAAGGGGGTGGCAGGTTACTCTGGATGAGCAATAGGGCTGTGAGTGTCCTGCACTGTGCGGGGGGTGGGGAGGGGGGGAGGGGGGTTGAACTAGATGACCCAGGAGGTCCCTTCCAACTCTATGATTCTATGGATGTGCACCTGGTCTCAACCAGAGCCAGGGTCTTTTTGGCCTTAGTTCCAATCTGGTGGAATGAACTGAGAACCTGACAGAATGAGTTGCCAGTTGAGATCAAACTCAACTGACAAAGCTATTAAAGTTCTGCAGGGCTTGTTCTGCAGGACCTGTAAAACAGCACTCATCCATCAGGTCAATGGTTGAGACCAGGGCAGTATGACATTTAATAGACCTTTCTCTTTCTTCTCCTTCTTGTCTCCTCCTACTTGCTTATTTGTATTTGAAGTCATCTCCAGTCTGGGGTAGCTGGTGGAGGGTGTGAAGGGGGCAGGGATGGGGTGTTTCAATTATATTTTACTACGGGTGCTAGATTAGGGGAGTGGAGTGGAAGAACTCTGCGGATGGCCTCCCCCTGCCCCCAGGACATGGAAAGGCTGTAGGCAGCTGTTAGGGAACTCACCGGCAGGGGCAGCTCTCACGCAGCAGGGATCTGCAGCCTCCAAGCCCCAGAAGGAAGTAGAAGGAGAAGGGGGTGCTCAGAGATGGGGGATGGAAGGTGATTGGCTGGCTGCTGGACAGAGAGGCAAGCCGGTTGGAGGAGGAGGCACTTAGGGGTGGGACAGCCACCCTGAGTGGGTACTAAGCGCTGAGTGGCACTTAGCCCATAAGACACGCTCCTCCTCTAAGGCCTTACCAGAAATATTAAGTGGAACAGGTTGTATTTATATTACTGGATTTTAAAAATGTGTTTTATTATTATGAACTGCCTCGAGCCCAGATGGGGAGGGTTAGTACAGAAATTAAATAATCAACGTATAGAAAACTATAAGTGAATGAAGGAAGGTGAATGAAGGAAGAAATTGGTTGCTCTTTTGGAACTCAACTTTGCAGAGGAAATGACCAGCTATGTGGTTTTTTTCCCCTCAAACAACAAAAAAAGATGTATTCATATCTTCTCCAGAAGTCTCTATATATCCCAGAAGATTCTGTGGAAGGAGGGGTCAGTCACATACTATCTAGTAAGACACCCCCCCCCAAGGCTTCGTGACACCTACTGCTTTTATGGTACCCCAAATATCATTCCTTCACTGCCATCACCCCAAGACTCTAAAAGGCATCCTTGTTATGTAATGAGAAATACTTCAAACAGGAACACAAATGTCAGTATGGAAAACTCAAGAGTATGGGGGACACAGAAAGTGCCAGCACATGTAGGCATTCATTTGTGCATACATATTGCAGGTGTGATAGTCCGTCCGTCCGTCCGTCCGTCCGTCCGTCCGTCCGTCCGTCCTTCCTTCCTTCCTTCCTTCCTTCCTTCCTTCCTTCCTTCCGTCCTTCCTTCCTTCCTTCCTTCCTTCCTTCCTTCCTTCCTTCCTTCCTTCCTTCCTTCCTTCCTTCCTTCCTTCCTTCCTTCCTTTCGTTCCAAGCCACTCTCAAAGATGGCTCAGGGCAGGTTACAAAGTCCTCAACAAAGAAGTGGTGTACTGTAGTGTGGGTGTAATGGTTAAGAGCAGTGCCTAATCTGGAGACCCAGACTCAATTCTTCACTCCTCCACATGCAGACAGCTGAGTGACCCTGGGCCAGTCACAGTTCTCTTAGGGCCGTTCTGCATTCGTCCAAAATAGCACAATGGTTACTAATTGAAATCGCTACAGTTTTGCCATTATGCACAACGTCGTTGACAATCTGCAACACTCCTGAAACCGATCCGCAAAAAGCGCTTCGTTGTAGCGCTTTCAGGGAAATCCCAAAAAGTGGATTCACCCTCCAGAAAGCGCTGCACTCCTGCAACCAATCTGCAACACTAGCGGGAAAGTTCTGTGCATTACCATTGTTGCGGTTTCTGCAAAGTCCCTCCCCCTGGCTCTCTCCTCTGATCTTCCGGCGAAGCGATCGACATTTTTTTTTCTCCGAGCGAGCGGAGATCAACGCACCCGCAAGCCTTCGTTTACCCAGTGAGGCTTCCCCGGCTGCAGTCCCTCTGTTTAACGTCACCAAGCACAAGCAACACAGAAGCCCGTTTGCTGGTTTATTTTCCCTTTATTTTTCACACTGTTTTCGGCCGAAAATCGCACCCGTGGGGGGGGGGGTTACTCGGGGGGAGCGTGGCAACAATGAAACTGCAGCTCAAACACCACCTGCTAGCTGGATGGGTCTCTCCATTGCAACGAATCAACGCATATTCATTGCAACGGGTGTTTTTTTTTTTTTTAAACCTTCCTTAAAGGGAAAGGGGCTGTTTGGGAGCATTGTTAGCAGCCCATGCAGAAGAGTTGGAGGAAAAGAAAGCTCTGATAGGTGAATGAAGGTGTAAACAAGATATGATGCTCAGCAATAGCACTTCCTGGCTAGCGATTTTTGCCGAGACCGGAACCCTGTGGGAAACGATAGAACCGCAACTGGATTCCACTACAAACGTCGCATAACGACGAATTCCACTATTTAAAATGGCGATTTTTCGTTCCGCAAACAATTTGCAACATGGATCCCGGTGCGGAATGGCCCTTAGAGTTCCCTCAGCCCCACCTACTTCATACCACGTCTGCGGTGAGGAGAGGAAGGGAAAGTTATTTGTAAGACACTTTGGGACTCCTTCAGGTAGTGAAAAATAAGGTATAATAAACCAGCTCTTCTCTCTATTTCAAATATATGACATTTGAAGATGGCCAGTACAGGTTTCACTGCCTACTGACAATTCATTTAAACATGGGTACCTAAAAAGAATGCACAGAAAGGCTAGCTAGATCTTTGTGGGCTGCGGGAGGGGAGAGAACATGATTTCTTTCAAAACTCTTCATCTAACTCAATTCAGGAATTGGGGAGGGGGGGAAGCAACAAAACTTTCACAGATGGCATTTGATTCATATACAGCAAAGATTTGGAGAAAACATCTAACCTTCAGCCTGCAAAGAGGTTTAAGAACCAGCAGCTGTGAGAATGTTTCTGCCTCAGATATTTCCCTCCTCCAGTGGGGCGCTACAGTCCATTAAAAATTACCCAGAACATCATATCTTGTTTACACCTTCATCCACCTATCAGAGCTTTCTTTTCCTCCAACTCTTCTGCATGGGCTGCTAACAATGCACAGCGCCCTGGGCAAAAATGGCTTCCCCATTATGAAAACCGGCATCTGATATTGTGGGCCAACACATGGTGTATGTCGCTCTCTCGCTTCCCTCCTCCACCCCCCCCCCCACTTCAGCTTGGCTGGGATTCATGTCCTGACCAATGGCACCAGGCTCGAGTCGCGGGCAGCCCTCAGAAGCTGCAAGGGCTGCCTGCCAAGTTGCAGCAGGGGGGTCAGGGAGGAGCTGAAATCCCACTATAACCACAAAGGACTGCTGCAGAAGTCTCTGGCTGGAGAGGAGAGGAATACAACAGGCTATTGATGGCCTTTCTGAGAAAAAGAGATGCATTTAGATTGGACGGCATCAAGGGAGTGCTCAGTTGTTTGTGTGAGGAAATTTGGTGCATGCTCATGCATGAAATTTCCACGGATTTGCCTTAAATCAGGTAGAGAGAAACCGGGGTGGGGAGCTATCTTTTTACTGACCAGTTTACTGCTGTTATATGCTGACACAGAGCTCTTCATCAGGCAGAAAGGGAAAGGGAATTGAATGGAAGATTTAGAAAGCAAGAGTTCCAAGCCACTGTAAACACAGGGCCTCACCCACCCAAGTATTTAGCAACTCAACATATAATACCATATTTGGGCATGCAGAATGTTTACTTCAAAAGACATGACATCTGAAGATGGACAAGTTCAGGTCTCAATTCTAAGGACCAATTGGCTAAGGACCAAAGAAAGCAATGGACACCTCCTTACATCTAGGTTTCTCTCCCTCATTTTCTAATGAATTAGGCCAGAGAGGTCAGATTCTTTGCAAAATTTCCCTTTGGCAGCTCTGGCAAAATCTCACCCCAAACAGGCTCTTGTTTCCTAATCCTTTCTTAAAACAACTGACACACTTTCCATTGCTTCTGTTCTTTCTAAAAGAATAATATAGTTGGAAGGGACCCACAGGGTCATCTAATCCAACCAACTGCACAATGCAGGAACTCACAACTACCTGCCTACCCACAGTGACCCCAATTTCATGCCCAAGTGATCCCCCCCCCCGCCCACTAAAAATTTCTAGAATCCAGCCTGGCCTGGAGGAAATTCATCTACCATCCCACAGTGGCAATTAGGAATTCCCTGGGTACGCATGGAAGGGCCACAAGAGACAAACAATCTGCCTAAGTTCACAGAATCAGCATTTCTGTCAGATGACTATCTAGCCTCTAGTTTAAAACTTCGTAAGAGGAAGCCTGTTCGACCGAGGAACAGCTCTAACACTCAGGGACTAATTCTAGATGTTTAGCTGAAAATTCTTTTGAATTAATTTCAACCCAATGGTTGTGGTCTGACCCTCTGGGACAACACAAAACAACTCTGCTCCATCTTCTATATGTCAGCCCTTCAATTATTTGAAGATGGTTATCATATCACCTCTTAGTCGCCTTCTCTCCAGGCTAAACAGATGAAGTTCCCCCAACCTTTCCTTATATGACTTGGTCTCCAACCCCCTTAGCCCTCCTCTGGACACGCTCTAGTTTATCTACATCTTTCTTCAGTTGTAGTGCCCAAAACTGAACACTCCAAGTGAGGTCTTACCAGAGCAGAGTAAGGCTGTAACATCGCCTTTCGTGATCTGGAGAGAAACAAAGATGAGGTGGGGGTTTCAGATGAAGCTACACAAAAGGTAAGCAGAAGAAGCAGAATATAGGAACAAAAGCAGAAGCGATTTGTGTGTTGAATTTGAGAGTTTGGCACAAGCTCTTAGAAGTCAGCAGGGTACAAAACCTTCTGTAGTCTGGAAATTCTGGGTATCTGGGCCCCACTTGGAGGTTGTATGCTCAACATGGCTTACACAGCAGGTGTCCAATACCTGTCCCCATAACTTACTGCTTGTTGTTTTAGTAAAGCCGAGGAACAACCATGCTGGCCTCCCCTGAAAAAATAGTCAATTTCACTTGAAATGTACTACAAACTACCAATAGGGAATGTGACTGCATTTCTCACTCATGGGCATGCTTACAAAGGGCCAAAAATGAGGTTGGCAGATGCTTTTCTATATGATATTTGGTACTAGGACACAGGTGCCCAAGTAACATAGGCAACGAGAGTGTCTTCACAGACCCTCTGGCACAACTGGTTCAGAGATATGGGCTGGGCTGTCATCAATATGTGGATGACACCCAGCTCTATCTCCCCATAAACAGCTGCCTAACTACCCCCTGTATACATCTGCCAGTTGTTTGGAGCGATGGCTGGATGATTGGAGTGGAATGTGAGCAGGCATGAGCAGGCAGTGTGATGCAGGGTTAAAAAATGCAAATGCCATTTTGGGCTGTATCAACAGAGGCATCACATCAAAATCACAAGATGTCATAGTCCCATTGCATACGGCACTGGTCAGACCACACCTGGAGTACTGTGTGCAGTTCTGGAGGCCTCACTTCAAGAAGGACATAGAAAAAATTGAAAGGGTACAGGGGAGAGCGACGAAGATGATCTGCGGCCAAGGGACCAAGCCCTATGAAGATAGGTTGAGGGACTTGGGAATGTTCAGCCTGGAGAAAAGGAGGTTGAGAGGGGACATGATAGCCCTCTTTAAGTATTTGAAAGGTTGTCATTTGGAGGAGGGCAGGATGCTGTTCCCATTGGCTGCAGAGGAGAGGACACGCAGTAATGGGTTTAAACTACAAGTATGACGATATAGGCTAGATATGAGGAAAACATTGTTCATGGTCAGAGTAGTTCAGCAGTGGAATAGGCTGCCTAAGGAGGTGGTGAGCTCTCCCTCACAGGCAGTCTTCAAGCAAAGGTTGGATACACACTTTTCTTGGATGCTTTAGGATGCTTTGGGCTGATCCTGTGTTGAGCAGGGGGTTGGACTAGATGGCCTGTATGGCCCCTTCCAACTCTATGATTCTATGAATCACCTGAAACTCAACCCCTCCAAGACAGAGGTTCTGTGGCTGCGTGAAAAGGGGTTGGGTCAGGAAGTATGCCTATTCACCTTGGCCAGACTGCAACTCAACATCACGCCTTTGGAAAGGAACTTGGGAGTAATCCTGGATTCCTCAATACCTATGGAGGCCCAGGTCACAGGCGTAGCCCATTCAGTGTTCTTCCGTCTCCATCTGGCATAGCTACTAGCACCCTACCTGTCCTCGGATCACTTGGCATAGTGATCCATGCAATGGTCACCTCCAGGCTGGATTTCTGTAACTTGCTTTATGCAGGCCTAACCCTGTTCTTGGCCCACAATTGTAGCTGGTGCAAAATGCAACAGCTAGGTATATCTAGGTAAACAAGTACATCTTGGAGGACCTATATCCAGCCTGTGCTGAGTCAGCTGCATTGGCTGCTGGTTGTGGCCCAGGTTAGGTTCAAGGTTTTTGTATTAACCTTTAAGGCCATCTGCAGTCAGAGGCCCACTTATCTGATGGACCTGCAGGGGACTTCACTCTGCAGGAGCTAATCTACTGAAGCTCCCCTGCCTGAGGGAAGTCCATCTGACCTCGACTCAGGCCAGGGCTTTTTCAGTCCTGGCCACAACCTGGTCGAATGAGCTCCTGGGAGAGCTGAGGGCCTGGATGGAACTCTCAAAGTTCCACAGGGCTTGCTAGATGGAGTTTTTCCGCCAGTCTTTGGTTGAGGCTGGGGCTGTTAAGATCCAGGCTCTCCTATCCTTGAGTGAATAAGTTAGATGCAGCTCCCTTTTCCATCTCCCCCCTTCCATGTTATTTGTCTGTGTGAACTGGGAAATGGGAGGATATAGTTGCTGATTTGGTTTTGGACTGTGATGTTATTTGTAAAGGGTTTTGTAGTGAGTTTTTACTGGGGTTTTATGTGAATCTGTTAGCCGCAACGAGCCGGTCAACAACAGTAGTGGGATAGAAATTAAATTATCTTTAACCGCTCCTGCGGAGCGGATTAAATAATCCGTTAAGGGCACCGAAGGTGGGCCCTGTCCGTGATGAGGAAGGGTGCCGATTGGTCCCTTGCCGCCAGACTGACGAATTGGGAGGAGCAAAGCGCCTCCCGATCCACCCCCCATCGACTCCGCACGCTGCAGCATGGCCGCTGCCATTCACTCCCTCGCCCAACACCAGGCAGCTCGCCGCCACCCTCCAACTCCAACCCCTCTCCCCGCCGCCACTTGCCGTCGCGCCTCCGACAAGCCGCCTGCGCCCGGGAGCACCCGCGGCCCCCACCGCCCACACCTACACAGGACCGCGTCCCCGCTCCCACCCGCTGCTCCGGCAGAACGCTCTGGTTGTCGCCCGCATGCCCATGCGCCCAGGACCGGCCGCCGCCGCCCTGTCCTGGAACGACGACGACGACCACCCCGCCCACACGCCACCCAAACCTTGCTCGCCTGCTCCGGACGAACTGTGACGAGACCCCAGGCTGCCTCCTGCCCTCCGAGGCCACAAGCTCACTCCTGCCCACTGCGCGCTCCTGCCTGACCTTCCACGAACAGGTAGGACGCGGCCCAGGGTGCCCACTCCTTGCCACTTCACGCACCACCCACCACCCGGCCTCCGCTCCGTCCCCGCTGCACCACACGACTCCATCGCCCCGCTAGCGCCCGCTGTGTTCAGATCACAGCGGGCTCTATTTCTAGTAAATAAATAACAGAATGGAATACTAGAAAATGCATGCAAGATCTATTCCCTGCTCTTCCACTGAGCTTCTGCATCCTTGGAGAAGCCCCTCCACATCTTCATAATTCTGTTTATACATCAGAATATATACGGCAGCCTCCCAGGAATGCTGCAAAGTTTGACTAATTGATGACTACAAAGCACCTGGAAGGCTCTGGGGATTAAAGATGATACGTGGGAGTCAGGGGCACCCTTTGTTTTCTACTTCCCATTTTAAAATCAAACAAGAGGGAGGAAAAACAGAACAAAACAAAACCACTCATTCTGATGTGCAGTCTGCTGCGTTGGGCTTGCCTAGATAAAAACAGGAATGCGGACATGGTTATTGAAATTCTGAAAAGAAGTGCGCGCTCATACAACAAAATGTATTTTGGGAAGAAATTATCAGCCTTGCTAAATAACCACAGTTTATGTTCTTGATAAGGTGAGCTCACTGTGCCCCTGAGCCAGGAAAGTATCAGGCATGCTCTCAGAGCAATTCTTTTAGAGCTTTCTCAGCTTCACCGATCACACAGGGTGCCTGTTGTGGGAAAAGGAAGGGTAGGCAAATGTAAGCCGCTTTAAGATACAGAAAAGTGGGGTAAAAAACCAACTTTTCTTCAAAACACAGAGAAGCTAGCCAGGTCAGGAAAAAATGATAATGAAGTGCCAATCAGCTTACGTACTGCGTCTACCCAAAAGAAAGGAGATCTCAGACAACCTCCCCCAAAGTTTACACATATACAAAAAGATATTCATTACATGCTTGTAAACAATACACCACAAGGGTATTGGGGAGCTGTTATTACAGAAAACAATTAAGAATCTACAGATGCTACTGCTAATAATCCATGCTAGGAAAAAAGTGGCTTGTGGGTAGTTTGGTATAATCTCTTGATACTTGACTGCCCCAAACTCATTTCTATTTCAACTTCTGGACCATAATTGCCCTATAGCCCATCATATCGTTAAACCTTCTATCTTTTCCCTTCCACCAGGACCCATTCCGTCTAGGTGACTTAGCTACGAATGTACTTCCAAAACACAAGGTAGTTTTTGAAAGGTCTTCTGTAGTGACTTCCCTCACCTCCTAGGCTGGTTCCCATAAAAGTTTCCTCTCTCATCTGCCAGCTGTTACCCCCTGCCTCATGAATCTTGCCCTCACCTCACTATGCTGATCTCCTTTTCTCCCAGGATCCTGGCTACCATCTTGCTTGTGTCAATTACTCCCAGAGCAATGGCAGGTCACTTAATGGGGTGACTGGAACTGGATACACTATGTGCAACCAGAAGAACCTAAGATACTGTTGTTTGAATTTGGAGGAAGAATTGCAAATGGTTTGCAACAAATGCCTTCTAGCTGTAGGCAAACACATCTCTCTCACACTTGGGTTACTAGCCCTCAGGTAGTACCTAGAACTCCTAGAGTTCCAATTAGTTTAAAGGTTACAGAGATGAGTTCCCCCAGAGAAAATGGCTGCTTTGTAAAGTGGAGTCCATGGCATTATATCCTGAAGTCCGTCCCCTCCTCTCCCCAGGCTCAGCCTCCAATATCTCCAGGTATTTCTCCACAGAGTTGGCAAGTCAACACTGGCATCTGGGGGGAGTCGACTGAAGATGGCGCCATAAAAGCTGGACTTCTGTTCAGCTCTTAAGCCATGCCGAGGGTCAGGAGCTTCTGCACCTGGCTGACCTGAGCAGATACGCAAATCTGCTCGCCGGTCGCCCCAGGAACCGGGAACGGCATCCTGAGGGTCCTACAGATCTGTGGGGAGGTAGGGGGACCGAGCTCCCCAGATCAACAGCGGTGTGTGCTCAAGGTCACGATGGCGCCCTTGTCGCAAACAACTTTATAAGCTTGAAACGACCAGCTGACCTTACATTCTTCCCAGACCATCTTTTACCAGATTGACAGAAGCGCTGACAGAAGCTGAAGTCTACAACAGTAAGGATTGAAAGCTTTCTGGCTTTTCTCTTTCTTCTCCCACAAGCTCTTCCTCCCCCCTCCTCAACCAATTTACAAGTGAATTCCTTCTTTCGTCGAGTGAGAGACTCCCAGCTAATTATACCTGCTAACCAAACAAAGAGACAGCTTTGAAGTTTTGTTGGAAAAAGTTCAGTGGGGGTAGCTGACGATACGGAGATCGACAAACTGATAATTTGGGATCGCCCGTGCTCCCGCGAGACCTCACGAGACTTTCTGTTTATAATTTGTGACTGCCTAGAACTATGGAAAAATTAACTAAGGCACAACTTTTCCATTTGTTATGCGAAGGGAACTCAAAGATACTGAAAGCAGTCAATAAGCTGGAAAAGGAAATCCGTGGGATTAAGGGGGAGCTTTTGGACAGAGCCGACGGTCTGGAGAGAGCAGCTGATATAGCTCAGCCAATAATAAATCAAACGAAAATTCAATGCTTGGAAGTTAATCAACACGAGGGGGAGAGAGCTAGGGATGTAAAAACCCAAAGTAACTTTGAAGAACCTGGGAAAACAGATTCAAGGAAGGAAAGCACCGAAAACCTGGAAGTTTATTCAGAGCAGGAAGTGATTTGGATCAGCAAAATAAAAAGAGTCTATGCAAAAGCGACAGCACCCAGGAAGCTATCAGGAGATATTCCTGTGCGACCAGAGGAAGAGATCCAGATTGATAAAGTATACAGAGCCTACTCAAAGGCGACTGCAAGCAAGAATCAAGTAAGAGACTTCCTTGGCCCTGACAGAAGGACAATCAGAAACACTCTACTATGGAAAAAAACACAATTTCATTTGCTGCGACCACCTGAAGGATGAGTTGAACAATGGAGAATTCTCCTGGCTTCCTGTGGGAAAGACAGCAGCAGTAACTTTTAGGACAGGACCAATATATGAAGGGAACTGACTTTATATCATCTAAGACAATAATAGAATATATCCTTATAATAGATTATACTCTCATATGTATCAACAACTACTCTGCTAAGGAAGATGGTAATAACTCCTAGATCAGGATCAATATGTGATGGGAATTGAATATGTATGTCAATATGTATGCTAAAAGAGGATGACAAACTATACTTCATAGGTATTAACAAGACGGCAGTAGTAACTCTTAGGTCAGGGCCAATTTATGAAGGGGACTGACCTTATACCATTTAAGATAATAACAGAATATATTCTTATAACAGATCATATTCTCATATGTATTAACAATCACTTGGCTAAGAAAAATGGTAAAAACTTCTAGATTAGGAATAATATGTGATGGGAACTGAATATGTATGTTAAAAGAGATGGCAAACCATATCAGCTGGTCGCTTTTTTTTCTTAATTTTTCTGTAAATGCTTTATATAATAATAAATAATAAAATTATATATATAAAAAAAAGAATCATTCACCAAAAAAAAAAACACTGGCATCTGGGAAGGGGAACAGAAGAGAACATTTCTAACAACTGCCTTCCATTCCTAGTCTGCTTGTCTATATGGGTGCCGAGGAGGGAAGTAGCAAGTGGACAAAGGGCAGAAAGGAAGAGATTTGACCTCTCTATGCTCTGCCAATCCAGCCATCGAATCTTCAGCTTCAGCTAGAATAACAAGCTAAACAGAGTTAAACCTTAAAATAAGATGTGGAATAAAAAAATAATGGCTCTGAAAACAACCACTCAACACCACTCAAAATACTCAGAAGCAGTGGTCTCCTATGAGCATCACTCAGGAAAGGCTAAGCAACTCAATTAATGAACAACTCTTCAAAAAGGGAATCTGCTGATCTTTATCAAGAAGTCAGAGAATTTAAATCAAAATGTTAAAAAAATGGAAATTTTAGACAAAGTTTCTGCTATCTAAACGACACCCCTTTACCCTGAGCCACGTCAATAGTTCCACTTTTGTCCTGTATCTGGATTGGATCTTTCAGAAACCTCTCAATTTCACTATTCTGCTTTTTGAATAGATTGAGGACCCTGTTATCCTCTGCCTGGAGAGCAGAGAGAAAGGAATAGAAGTGAGGAACAGATCTATTGAAAAAGTACTACATTAGAGACCCATTAAAGCCAGCACAGGGCTGTGTTTTGAAAAATCAATTAAACCTTTGTCATGTGATATACCCACATATGGTTAACCTGCCCCATCTCCCAAAATGGCCAATGATGGGCCTAGAGGGGGTGGGAAAGGGAGGGGCCATGGGTGAGCATGTACACAGCTACACTTCTCAACCAAATTCTGCATGATAGTGCCACATCTGCATTTCTGGAAGCCCAGACAATGTTTCCGGGGTTTCTCAATGGTAAAAATGTTAAGAAAGGTTGTTGTAATTAGAAGTTAGATGAAATCCTGCACAAACCTTTACATCCTGAGAAGTTAATCATTGTTCTCTATATACTCTATGCACGTATTTTACTTATTCTTTTTCTATAACTAGATTCCCCCTTCAAGGATCATTGCCTTGTTGTGGCAAGGGGGCTTGCGTAGCTCAGTGAAGCTATGAGCTATGCCGTGCAGGGCCTCCCAAGACGGACAGGTCATAGCTGAGAGCTCTGACAAAAGGTGATCCACTGGAGAAGGAAATGGCAAACCACTCCAGTATCTTTGCCATGAAAACTCTATGGACAGTTCCAATAGGCATAACGATATGACGCTGGAAGATGAGCCCCTCAGGTCGGAAGGTGTCCAATATGCTACTGGGGATGAGCAGACGGCTAGTACGAGTAGCGCCAGAATGAATGAAGCGGCTGGGCCAAAGCCGAAAGGACGCTCAGTTGTGGAAGTAACTGGTGACGAAAAGACAGTCCGATGCTGTAAAGATTTTTATTCCATAGGAACCTGGAACGTCAGATCCATGAATCAAGGCAAGCTGGACGTGGTTAAACAAGAAATGACAAGACTGAACATCGACATTTTAGGAATCAGTGAACTAAAATGGACAGGAATGGGTGAATTTAATTCAGATGACCATCAGGTATACTACTGTGGACAAGAATCTCGCAGAAGAAATGGAGTAGCCTTCATAATCAATAAGAGAGTAAGAAAAGCAGTCTTGGGATACAATCCCCAAAATGACAGAATGATCTCAGTTCGAATCCAAGGCAAACCATTCAACATCACAGTGATCCAGGTCTACGCCCCAACCACTGCTGCTGAAGAGGATGAAGTTGATCAGTTCTATGAAGCCCTACAACACCTTCTAGAAGCAACGCCAAAAAATGATGTGCTTATCATCATGGGGGATTGGAATGCTAAAGTAGGAAGCCAAAAGATAACCGGGATAACAGGCAAGTTTGGCCTTGGAGTACAAAATGAAGCAGGGCACAGGCTGGTAGAATTTTGTCAAGAGAATACAATGGTCATAGCAAACACTCTTTTCCAACAACCCAAGAGACGACTCTACACATGGACATCACCAGATGGTCAACACAGAAATCAGATTGACTATGTGCTCTGCAGCCAAAGATGGAAAAGTTCTATCCAGTCAATAAAAACAAGACCAGGAGCTGATTGTGGTTCAGATCATGAGCTTCTTGTTGCAAAATTTAGGCTTAAATTGAAGAAAGTAGGGAAAAGCACTAGGCCACTCAGGTATGAACTAAATCATATCCCCGACGAATACACAGTGGAGGTGACAAATAGATTTAAGGAATTAGATCTGATAGACAGAGTGCCTGAAGAACTATGGACGGAGGTTCGCAACATTGTACAAGAGGTAGCGACTAAAACCATCCCAAAGAAAAGAAATGCAAGAAATCAAAATGGCTGTCTGAGGAAGCTTTACAAATAGCTAAGGAGAGAAGGGAAGTGAAAGGCAAGGGAGAAAGAGAAAGATACACCCAATTGAATGCAGAATTCCAGAGAAAAGCTAGAAGAGATAAGAATGCCTTCTTAAATGAACAGTGCAAACAAATAGAAGAAAACAATAGAATCGGGAGGACCAGAGATCTTTTCAAGAAAATTGGAGATATTAAGAGAACGTTTCATGCAAAGATGGGTATGATAAGGGACCAAAATGGTAGGGACCTCACAGAAGCAGAAGAGATTAAACAAAGGTGGCAAAATTATACAGAAGAACTATACAAGAGCGAGCTTAACATCCCTGATGACCACAATGGGGTAGTTACTGACCTGGAGCCAGACATCCTGGAATGTGAAGTCAAATGGGCCTTAGGAAGTCTGAGCAACAATAAAGCTAGTGGTGGTGACAGCATTCCAGTTGAACTATTCAAAATCTTGAAGGACGATGCAGTAAAAGTGCTACACTCAATATGCCAGCAAATTTGGAAAACTCAACAATGGCCACAGGATTGGAAAAGGTCAGTTTACATTCCAATCCCAAAGAAGGGCAATGCCAAAGAATGTTCAAACTACCGCACCATTGCACTAATTTCTCATGCTAGCAAAGTTATGCTCAAAATCCTACAAGCTAGGCTCCAGCAATATGTGGACCGAGAACTTCCAGAAGTACAGGCAGGATTTCGAAGAGGCAGAGGAACTAGAGATCAAATTGCCAACATACGCTGGATCATGGAGAAAGCTAGGGAGTACCAGAAGAACGTCTACTTCTGCTTCATTGACTATGCTAAAGCCTTTGATTGTGTGGAGCACAACAAATTGTGGCAAGTTCTTAAAGAGATGGGAATACCAGAGCATCTTATTTGTCTCTTGAGAAATTTATATGCAGGTCAAGAAGCAACAGTGAGAACTGAACATGGAATCACTGACTGGTTCAAAATTGAGAAAGGAGTTCGGCAAGGCTGTATACTGTCGCTTTGCCTATTTAACTTGTATGCAGAGCACATCATGAGAAATGCAGGATTAGAGGAGTCACAAATTGGGATCAAGATTGCAGGGAGAAATATCAACAACCTCAGATATGCAGATGATACCACTCTAATGGCAGAAAGTGAAGAGGAACTCAAGAGCCTGTTGATGCGGGTGAAGGAGGAGAGTGCAAAAGTTGGCTTGAAACTCAACATCAAGAAAACAAAGATCATGGCATCCGGCCCTCTCAATTCCTGGCAAATAGAAGGGGAAGAAATGGAGATAGTGACAGATTTTATTTTCCTGGGCTCCAAGATCACTGCAGATGGGGACTGCAGCAAAGAAATTATAAGACGCTTGCTCCTGGGGAGGAAAGCTATGGCAAATCTAGAGAGCATCCTAAAAAGCAGAGACATCACCCTGCCAACAAAAGTGCGTTTAGTCAAGGCTATGGTCTTCCCAGTTGCAATGTATGGCTGTGAAAGTTGGACCATAAGGAAGGCCGAGCGTCAAAGAATTGAGGCTTTTGAACTCTGGTGCTGGAGAAGACTCTTGCGAGTCCCTTGGACTTCAAGGCGAACAAACCGGTCAGTCCTAGAGGAGATCAGCCCTGACTGCTCTTTAGAAGGACAGATCCTGAAGATGAAACTCAAATATTTTGGCCACCTCATGAGAAGGAAGGACTCCCTGGAGAAGAGCCTAATGCTGGGAGCGATCGAGGGCAAAAGAAGAAGGGGACGACAGAGAATGAGGTGGATGGATGGAGTCACTGAAGCAGTAGGTGCAAACTTAAATGGACTCCGGGGAATGGTAGAGGACAGGAAGGCCTGGAGGATCATTGTCCATGGGGTCGCGATGGGTCGGACACGACTTCGCACATAACAACAACAACAATAACTAGATTAAGGAAAAGAATGTACAGTTCCACCAACACCCCCACAATTTTCTACACTTTTATCACTTAAAAAAATCCCAGACATTCTCAATCCAAAGAGCACAGTGCAGTGCTTGGTTTTCTTCTCCTTCAATTAATCCTCACAGCATTTATTTGTCTGTTTATTTTTAGATGTGTATACTGCCACTCTCAATACTGTCTCATAGTAGTTTACAATAAAACAATAAAATATAATATAAAACCCCTTAAAAAACAACAACCTTCAACAGATTAATCAGATGGCAATACTATCAGAGTTACAATCTCCCAACCCCCTCGTGCCATCTATGAGAGAATGACTGTCCCAAGCAGGGTCTTGATCCTGGGCTTCTCCAAGGCTAGTTTTACATTAGCCACTATGCAATGGGGTACTTTCCCCCACCCACTGAAATGTAGGATTTCCAACCTCCAGATGGGGCCTAGAGATCTACAATTACCACTGATCTCCAGGCAACAGAGATCAGTTACTCCTGGAAAAAAATGGCTGCTTTAGAAGATGGACTCTCGGGTATTGTAGCTTGCTGAGGTTCCTCCCCTCCCCAAAACTCACCCTCCTCAGACTACTTCCCTCCCCCTCAATCTCCAGAGTTGGTAAGCCTACCAATTTATACCTTTTTCATTTATGAGTTGGCTGCTGGTAAAAAGAAAGGATTTACTGGAGTGCTTTTCAAAAGTCACTTTAAATACATTTTTAACATTTGTAAAACTTGCACACAGCAAAGAGCAATTCATTGAAATGTGGATAAATAGGAAGGCAAATGGCTCGACGGGGGAAAACTGTAACGGCACATGTTTTCTAAAGTAAAATTTGACAACAGCCCTTGTCACAGCCTAAACAAAAATGGTTCATCAAAACCTTTAATGCTGTATTAGAACTCAGGAAAAATATTTGCAGCTCTTCTTTTGCTAAGGGCAACTCTGTCCCATATCCCGTTCTACGACAGCTTTGGATGAAATTAATGAACTGCTAAGGTTGCCTGGTTTCAGTGGGAGTTAAATCAGGAATAAAACCATATAACCTAAATCAGGAATAAAATAATACACCCACTCCCAGACAACTGGGAACATGTTGTGCCTAAATCACGTTTGGGATGTGCAAAGTGTTTATTTAATCCTTATCCTTCCATGGTTCCTCTATATATTTGTGAAACAGCTGGGAGGGGGGGTGGAATGTGTCCGGCTGCCCAAGTTGGAATAGGGCCAATCAGGGTGTAGCCAGAAAAGCTGGCTGCACCCTGATTGGCCCTGCCCCTGCAGCTCCACCCTCTGTCCCTAGATTGTAGCCTCTTTGCTCTCAGATGCACCTCAGTTACTGGAGTCAGCAGCAGGTAAGGGGAGAGAGCCCTGGGCAAAGGTTGGTGGTGGAGGGCCTGCTAACGAGGGCCTCTTGGCTTGTTAGGCTGGGCCTGCTAGTCTGGGCCTGCTAATGAGGGCCTCCCAGCCTGCTGACTGCCTGCTAAGGAGCTCTGTCCTGGGCCTGCTAACGAGCTGGCCAGCCCCAGCCCGCCCCACTTAAGCCACCTTAAGCTGTCTGGCTGGGGGCCAGGGGAGGGGACCCTTTCAAGGCCCTTTCTTAGGAATGGGCTTTGAAGCTAGTTTATTTATATTTCTATTTGTATACCACCACTTACAACTGGTCATCTTGTGGCAGTTTACAACAAATGTTAAAATTGCAATATAAAACCCCATACAACAAGATATACAGGAATCAAAAGTCAGGAATATTTAGGAATCAACCACTGAAGAAAAATTGTGAAAATGGAGTATATCTAGAAACCGTTTTGGTTGGTCCTTAAAAAATTATTGATATATAAAATTTATTGTACCAATTGCCTTGGAAAGGTTCTGTTTTTCTCTGTTTATGTTTTGAACCTTTCTTCCTTTCTCGTATTGTAGCTACAGATGTCAAACTGACGGGTCAATAATTACCCGGAACCTCCTTTTTCCCTTTCTTGAAGATGGGGACAACATTTGCCCACCTCCAATTGTCTGGCACCTCACCTGTTCTCCAAGAAGTATCAAAAATAATGGACAGAGCTTCAGAGATGACATCTGCAAGTTCTTTTAGTAATTCATCTGGCCCAGAATACTTTGTTTCATTTAAAGAAACTAGGTGTTTATGGATCCATAAGCCTCTGCCAGCACATGCTTTTATCTTGGAAGGTAAGCAGAATCCGCCTTGATTAGCATCTGGATGAGAGACCTCCAAGGAAAACTAAGGTAATGATGTGGAGGAAAGCAATGGCAAACCACTTCTGAACGTCTCCCACCTGGCTGCTAGACAATCCTATAATTGTAGGACCTCCTGGCTACACTACACACACACACATACACCATATGGTCGCCTAAAGCTCAATCCTTCAAAGAGGCCCTGTTGCTGGGTAAGAAAGGCCCATGTGAGGAAGCGCACCTGCCCACCCTGGATGGCGTAGAGCTCACTACGGCTCACTCTGCCAGGAACCTGGGTGTGATCCTGGATGTTTCCCTCACAATGGAAGCCCAAGTCATGAAGGTAGCACGGCTGGCATTCTTCCATCTCCGCGAAGCCACTAGCGCCCTACCTGGCCCTGGAACACCTAGCCACAGTGATCCATGCGACGTTCAACTCCAGGCTGGATTTCTGTAACTCACTCTACATATCTTCTGTAACTCGCTCTAGATCAAGAGACATTTTTGTAAGTTTTGAAAGCAAGGTTGTAAGAAACAATCTACTTAAAAATCTTCGGGAGACTCCGTTTAAGCTGGCTGATCAAGAAGTCCAAATCTTTCAAGACTTACTAGCAGATTTGTTGTTGTTGTTAGGTGTGAAGAAAATGATCCTCCAGGCCTTCCTGTCCTCTACCATTCCCCAGAGTCCATTTAAGTTTGCACCTACTGCTTCAGTGATTCCATCCAGCCACCACATTCTCTGTCGTCCCCTTCTTCTTTTGCCCTCAATCGCTCCCAGCATTAGGTTCTTCTCCAGGTAGTCCTTCCTTCCCATGAGGTGGCTAAAGTATTTCAGTTTCATCTTCAGGATCTGGCCTTCTAAGGAGCAGTCAGGCCCGATCTCCTCTAGGACTGACTAGTTTGTTTGCCTTGCAGTCCGAGAGACTTGCAAGAGTCTTCTCCAGCACCAGAGTTCAAAAGCCTCAATTCTTTGACTTTCATAGCCATACATTGCAACTGGAAATACCATAGCCTTGACTAAACGCACTTTTGTTGGCAGGGTGATGTTTCTGCTTTTTAGGATGCTGTCTAGATTTCCCATAGCTTTCCTCCCCAGGAGCAAGCATCTTTTAATTTCTTTTCTGTAGTCCCCTCTGCAGTGATCTTGGAGCCCAGGAAAATAAAATCTGTCACTATCTCCATTTCTTCCCCATTTATTTACCAGGAATTGAGAGGGCTGGATGCCATGATCTTTGTTTTCTTGATGTTGAGTTTCAAGCCAACTTTTGCACTCTCCTCCTTCGCCCGCATCAACAGGCTCTTTAGTTCCTCTTCACTTTCTGCCATTAGAGTGGTATCATCTGCATATCTGAGGTTGTTGATATTTCTCCCTGCAATCTATCCCAATTTGTAACTCCTCTAACCCCGTCTTTCTAATGATGTGCTCTGCATACAAGTTAAATAGACAAGGCGACAGAACTCCTTTCTCAATTTTTAACCAGTCAGTGATTCCATGCTCGGTTCTCACTGTTGCTTCTTGACCAGCATATAGGTTTCTCAAGAGACAAATAAGATGCTCTGGTATTCCCATCTCTTTAAGAACTTGCCACAATTTGTTGTGCTCCACACAATGTGCTCCACACAATCAAAAGCTTTAGGATAGTCACTGAAGCAGAAGAGATGTTCTTCTGGAACTCCATAGCTTTCACCATGATTCAGCGTATGTTGGCAATTTGATCTCTAGTTCCTCTGCCTCTTTGAAATCCTGCCTGTACTTCTGGAAGTTCTCGGTCCACATATTGCTGGAGCCTAGCTTGTAGGATTTTGAGCATAACTTCGCTAGCATGAGAAATGAGTGCAATGGTGCAGTAGTTTGAACATTCTTTGGCATTGCCCTTCTTTGGGATTGGAATGTAAACTGACCTTTTCCAATCCTGTGGCCACTTTTGAGTTTCTGGCATATGCTGGCATATCGAATGTAGCACTTTTACTCTATCATCTTTTAAGATTAGTCCAACTGGAATGCTGTCACCTCCGCTAGCTTAATTATTGCTCAGACTTCCTAAGGCCCATTTAACTTCACATTCCAGGATGTCTGGCTCCAGGTCAGTAACTACCCCATTGTGGTTATCAGGGATGTTAAGCTCGCTTTTGTATAGTTCTTCTGTATAATTTTGCCACCTTTTAAAAATCTCTTCTGTTTCTGTGAGGTCCCTACCATTTTGGTCCCTTATCATACCCATCTTTGCATGAAACGTTCTCTTCATATCTCCAATTTTCTTGAAAAGATCTCTCGTCACCCCCATTCTATTGTTTTCTTCTATTTGTTTGCACTGTTCATTTAAGAATGTACCAGCAGATACATTATGGAAAAGAGCTCAAGTTCATTTTCTGCAACAAAGATATAAGATATTTTTGGAGAATCCCATTTGCCTTGGAAGTGATATTACCATCGGGAAGGAAAATTATTCGAATGCTTCAACAGGCACAAGAGTTCGCTGACAATCTATCTCAAGGCCCCTCCGGGGCAGTATCACCCAAGACTTCTCCGACAAGAGTAGAAACGACATGTCAATTAGTTCAACTCTGTTATATCAGAGCATCCCATTCAGCTCAAGCAACAGGAACACCAGACCCCTTATTACAAGGAGCAACTGCAGCAATACGAAATAATGGAGAAGCCAAAGGTGCTTTCCGTTAATGCCAATGGTCTCAACTCTCCGGCCAAACGTACCAAATTTTTCAATCAATTGAAAAAACTGAGAGCGGATATCTACTGTATTCAGGAAACTCATGTGCGAAATAAGAATTTAAACTTACTAATAAACTTACTAATAACAAAAAAACTTGGAAGAGAATTTGCAGCTTCAGTGAAAAAGAGAGAGGTGATAATATACATTGCAAATCTTAACATCAAGGCTAATCAGAAGATACAAGATCAGGATGGCCGTTTCCTTACACTTGACATACAGTTACCGGATGGTCAGAAATATTTACTGACAAATATATATGCACCCATATAGAGCCTCTTGTGGCGCAGAGTGGTAAGGCAGTATTGAGTCTGCCATGAGAACGCTGGAGGGCGTCACCCCAAGGGTCAGACATGACTCGGTGCTTGCACAGGGGATACCTTTACCTTTACCTTTATATATGCACCCAATAATGCAAAGGATAAGTTTTTTAAAGAATTCTTTCAGAAGCACTCAGAAATCACGACTGAACAATGGATCATAATTGGAGATTTTAATGTGGTAATGAATCCTTCTCTGGATAAATCACAAAAGTGGCAGGGAGCACACTTTCCAAAATCTGCAAAGTGTAACTTCCACCTTAATTCACTAATAGATCTTTGGAGAGAACTCCATCAAAAAGCAAACTATACACTTTTTATTATTTTCGACACTCCTCCTATTCCAGAACAGACCAGTGTTGGTGCTCAAAATCACTTTGCGCACAGTGGCAAATATGGAAATACTCCCTAATACCTTTGCAGACCATAATCCAATATGGGCAGAGTTCTCCTTTTGCAGAGCTGGTATGCGAAGATGGAGGATGAATATATTTTAGAAGACACCAAGAATCTAAATCTCTGTGAAACCGACTTAAAAGAATTTTTCAAGAATAATTGCACAAAAGAGATTTCTCTATCTATGGTGTGGGATGCGAGCAAAACATATATGCGAGGAAGACTGATAAATCTGAACACCACTAAAAAGAAGGAAAAATAATTGATTGAAATCTTGCTGTCACTACGGCAATTAGAGTTGCAACATCAAGCCCATCCATCTAAGAAGATAGCTAAACAAATAACTCTTTTAAGAATAAAAAGAGATGCATTGGAAACGGAAGACATGAGGAAAAAACTGGATTGGTTAAAACAAAAGAACTTTGAATATGCTGAAAAACCTGGAAGATGGTTGGCATATAAACTAAAATGGAATCACAACAAAAGCGCTATATCCAGCCTTAAACGTGGAGACAATCACTTCTGCACAGAACTGGAAATACAACGTTTATTAAATTTCTTTCAAAATGTATATCAAGCAGATGAAGGAACTTCACTTGACTGTACGGAATACCTCTAAGGCATTTCATCCTTGACTTTCACAGAAGATATTAAATCAGAGATTCTCATTCCAGGAACTATTTGAGGTGGTAACACCTATGAAAATAAACAAGGCGCCAGGCCTAGATGGTCTTTCTGCAATTTATTATAAGAAATTAAATGTCTTGACACAGATGTTAAATGAGGTAGTGGACAACTCTGGAAAATCACTCCTTAAACCATGGCAGCAAACGTCGATAACATACATAAAGAAGGCACGGACCCATTCCTACAGACCGATATCATTGCTTAATGTGGATTATAAAATTTCACCAAAGGTGAGCCTGCCGCAGAGTGGCAGGGAGGCCCCGGAGGCAGCAGTCGGGGAGGACAAGGAGGAGCCGCAACCTGGTATTGACTGATCTACGGACCGGTACTGGTCTCCGGACTGGGGGTGGGGACCACTGCTATAGAGCAGCGAAGAGAAATAACCAACCAAGAGATATCCTTGTTAGCTTTGAATCTAAGTCTGTAAAGAACGCATTTCAAGAAAAGCACAGAGAAGATCCATTCACTCTTGAAGACCAAGAAGATCTTTCAAGATTTATCACCAGAAACACTACAAAAAAGGGCACAATTTCATTTTCTACGGCAAATTCTGATTGGACCAAATATCAGATATTTCTGGAAGATTCCATTTGCATTGGAAGTTATTTTACCAACAGGAAGAAGGATCATAAAAACATTACAACAAGCACAAGAACTAGCAGATACCTTAGCTAAAGGTTCCACGCTGACAGAAGAACAGAGAAAACAGTCAAGTCAACAAAAATATCAGGGAGCAACAGGAAAAGGTGCCATACCTAAAAAGTAAAAATGGAGTCCTTGAAGATAGTCTCAGTTAATGTTAATGGATTAAACTCACCAAATAAAAGATTAAAAGTTTTTAACCAATTAAGAAAACTAAAATGTGATATAATATGTCTACAAGAAACCCACATTGCACAAAGACATCAAAATGTATTGAAAGTCTAGGAAAAGAATGTATTGTATCAGCCAAGGAAAAGAAAAGAGGGGTGGTGATCTATATTGTAAACTCCAATATAAATGTGAAGACTATATCTGAGGATCCAGACGGACGTTTTTCTATCTTAAAGATCAAGCTCCCGGATGGTCAAAATTTTGTTTTGGTGAACCTATATGCCCCAAATAACGCCAAAGAGGTTTTTAATAGGGATTTTTTAAAATCCAATTTGGACTCACTCGAAAATGAGGTAATGATAATTGGAGACTTCAGTGCAGTCCAAGATCCACATTGGGATAAATCCTCAAGAAAAATGGGTTCAACACTTCCATCCTCTGCCAGATCTAACTTCCAACATCTGGCATTAGTAGACGTCTGGAGGGAACATCATCCAAAACTATGCCAATATACATTTTACTCAAACAGACATGATGCTTACTCAAGATTGGACCAATGCTGGGCATCAAAACAAATGTTACCCAAATTGAGAACGTCAGAGATCTTACCAAACACCTTTGCAGACCATAATCCGTTTACAAATAGAGCTATGTATGAAAAGAATCGGAGTGAGAAGGTGGAAAATGAATGACTACCTCTTGGAGGATCCAAAAGTACAGCAAACCTGTGAAGCAAATCTACAAGAGTTTTTCCAGCTAAATATTACTCCAGATATTCCACTGGCCATGGTGTGGGATGCCAGCAAAGCATATATGAGGGGCATACTCATGTGTTTGCATACTACGATAAGAAAAAGAAAGGAAAAAACTTTGAGTGAAATAAAAGAAAAACTACAACAGATAGAAAGACAACACCAGCAACATCAGACAAGAGGACTAGCAAAGCAAATAAAATTATTAAGAATACAGATAATATAGAGTTGGAAGAAATGAGGAAGAAGCTTGATTATCTCAAACAAAATGTTTTTGAATGGGCAGATAAACATGAAAGATGGCTAGCTCAAAGACTGAGGAAGAACTCTCAAAAGCACAGTATCACAAAGGTAACACATGAAGGCTTGGACCCTAATAATGAAGCAGAAATTCCTTTATGTCTCAAAGGCTCAAAGCGGCTTACAGTCGCCTTCCCTTTCCTCTCCCCACAACAGACACCCTGTGGGGTGGGTGAGGCTGAGAGAGCCCTGATATCACTGCCCGGTCTGAACAGTTTTATCAGTGCTGTGGCGAGCCCAAGGTCACCCAGCTGGCTGCATGTGGGGGAGCACAGAATCGAACCCGGCATGCCAGATTAGAAGTCCGCACTCCTAACCACTACACCAAACTGGCTCTCAAGCACCAAGGCTCTGAGAGACATTAGGGAAATGATTAGTAATGGATGTTGTTTTTTTTTTACACTGAAAGAGAAAGAAAAAAGTTTGAGTCCAGTGGCATCTTTAAGACCAACAAAGTTTTATTCAAGGTACAAACTTTTCTTAGACAATGAAATGGGAATTACAAGATTATATAAGTAGAGAGTGTATCATAGAGTAGTATACTACATAATGAAGGTGTTTACCAGATAAAAGGGCCTTACAAAAATAAGGAGCTAAGTTTATCAGGTCATCATTTGTTTGGGTTCAACTGGGGGGAACAGTACAAGAAATAAAAACATCAAGATTAAAGTAGTTCCCCATAGCAAGCTGAAGAACATGCAATGTATGCAAAATCATGCTTTCTCAGGCTCTGATGGCCTATGTATCTTTGGGAACAATTCTGAAAACTTACACATATGCAAATTTCAGGTGTGCGCAAGTGTATCTTTCCATGACCTGAATGACCCAGGCTAGCCTGATCTTGTCCAACCTCAGAAACTAAGTTGGGTTGGCCCTGACTAGTACTTACACAGAAGACCATTAAGGAAGTCCAGGGCTGCTATGCAGAGGGAGCAAAAGGCAAACAACCTCTTGCCTTGAAAACCCTATGGGATCATCAAAAGTCAGCTGTGACTTAATGGCATTTTATATACATGTAGCAGATCTTGGCCCCTGTGTCCGTATTGCCACTTCTGCTCTTCCAGTTTACTTGGGATATGAAAGATAGTTTTTTCATGAACCTCTGCTCTTTCTTTCCATCCTGATCAGCTGTGCTTTTTTTGGCTCTTCTCCTTGTTGAACAACAGGATATAACACAGCAATGCTGCCCCTTACAATTTTTTGTCCAAGTGGCGAAGCTGGCCTGGTCTTGTTTGTGAGCACATAATGGGCATTTCCGCACATCACCAAGTTATTCCTTTTGAACCTGCCCAGCATGGAAACTGAAGCTACTGATTACACCAATAAAAGATATCAGTAACTACAGGCAACAAGTTTGATCAGGAAGAAAGGAAAATCACACCACAGAACTTTTGCTTAACACATTTATAGCCTCCCTCTCCATATGGTAAGAAATGTCTGCTATACTCAGAATCATGAATGCAAAGGATTGTTCTCCCAATTGTTCTCTGAAAATAAAGCAACTTATGGCCTGCATGAAGCGCTTGCTTGGCATCCATGGCCTATAAATTAAATTTATCTATACTAAATGCATCACTAAATAATGATTATCCAGGTGAATTAACATTTATGGCCGGTATTAGAGCTAGTATAGAGCCTCTTGTGGCGCAGAGTGGTAAGGCAGCAGAAATGCTAGCTGAAGCTGTCTGTCCATGAGGCTGGGAGTTCAATCCCAGGAGCCGGCTCAAGGTTGACTCAGCCTTCCATCCTTCCGAGGTCGGTAAAATGAGTACCCAGCTTGCTGCTTGGGGGTAAACGGTAATGACTGGGGAAGGCACTGGCAAACCACCCCGTATTGAGTCTGCCATGAAAACGCTAGAGGGCGTCACCCCAAGGGTCAGACATGACTCGGTGCTTGCACAGGGGATACCTTTACCTTTAGAGCTAGTATAATTGACATGTTGCTTGTCAGGGGGTTTCAGGTTCGCCCTATCCTGGAGGGTGACTATTTCCCACTTCTTTAATCGTTGTTTCCTTGAAGTAGGAAAAGAATAGATTCAGATTCTTCCAACAAATCATATCAGGTGTCAGATTAAGTGGTCAGACCAGCTTAATCTAAAACTGAAGGAAGTCATAGCTGCAAAAGGTCTGTCCAGCATATGTAAGGCCTTTTCAAGTGTGGATGTCTCACAGAATCCAATCTCTCCTTATGACTTATTTGTGGACAGGCTAAAACCTGTCCTATTTAAAAGGCACGGGGTACTTGTGGATTGTAAACTAAACATGAGCAGGCAGTGTGATGCAGCAGTAAAAAAGGCAAATGCCATTTTGGGCTGTATCAACAGGGGCATCACATCAAAATCACAAGATGTCATAGTCCCATTGTATACGGCACTGGTCAGACCACACCTGGAGTACTGTGTGCAGTTCTGGAGGCCTCACTTTAAGAAGGACGTGGATAAAATTGAAAGGGTACAGAGGAGAGCGACGAAGATTATCTGGGGCCAAGGGACCAAGCCCTATGAAGATAGGTTGAGGGACTTGGGAATGTTCAGCCTGGAGAAAAGGAGGTTGAGAGGGGACATGATAGCCCTCTTTAAGTATTTCAAAGGTTGTCACTTGAAGGAGGGCAGGATGCTGTTTCCGTTGGCTGCAGAGGAAAGGACGTGCAGTTATGGGTTTAAACTACAAGTACAATGATATAGGCTAGATATTAGAAAAAATTCTTCACAGAGTAGTTCAGCAGTGGAATAGGCTGCCTAAGGAGGTGGTGAGCTCCCCCTCACTGGCAGTCTTCAAGCAAAGGTTGGATACGCACTTTTTTTTGGATGCTTTAGGACAGTGGTCTCCAACCTTTTTGAGGCTGGGGACCGGCAGGGCAACAGCCCACCTGCGCATGCACGCCCGCACCCGCGCATCGCGCATGTGCGACCGAAATCAATTTTGCCCATGCATGTGCAATGCGCAGACACAGCCCTGATTACCTCTCCCCCCCTCCTGCAGTAAGAAGCTTCCCAGGCCGCTAGCTTGCGGCCTGGGAAGTTTTTTACTGCGGGGGGGGGAGAGGGAGCCACAACCCGGCGCGATGGCCTTCGCGGCCCAGCACCGGACCGCGGACTGCGGGTTGGGGACCACTGCTTTAGGATGCTTTGGGCTGATCCTGCATTGAGCAGGGGGTTGGACTAGATGGCCTGTATGGCCCCTTACAACTCTATGATTCTATGAATCTATGAAAGATTCTTACCCAGATGGCAAGAAAATGAACAAAGCAAGAAAACTATGGTTTGACGAGGAATGTGTCAAAGCAAAAAGGGATTTGTCCAGAGCCTTTAGTCTGTATTCTGAGGCACGACTAGATTGCAGGAAGGAAACATTTGACACAGTTCTAGAATTTAAGAAAAAGTACAAAAAAGATCCAGTACAGTAAAGAATTGTGGAGAACCCTCATACAATCTGTAAAAGATAAAATAACTCTCTCTTCCGGAAGCTGACCTCTGGCATTGATTCCAGAGATAGATCTCCGATTGAGGTCTATATGCCTCCATGTACGTGAGTAGCATATTTTCAAAATCTCTATAAAGATCCAAATTGCCATTATCGTCCATGTTTATTGATGGATATAGCAGACTGGCCTCCAGTCTCCTGCAGCGAAGTAAAATCACTCATCCAACAGCTGAGGTGCAGAAAGGCCCCAGGACTAGATGGTATTCCTACTGAACTAATTGGAAATAATGAAGATTGGTGGGCTCCACTTTTGGCAGCCTTGTTTTCCTATATCAACACAACATTACAGATCCCCAAGAGTTGTGAAACAGCAATTATAGTACCCTTCTATAAAAAAGGAAAACGGAAGGACCCAACAAATTATCTACCAATGAGTCTACTTAGTGTTCCTAGTAAACTCTATGCTAAACTCCTTTTAGACAAACTATCCATCCGGCTAGATCAGGAAAAGCTGATTGGGAGGGAGCAAGCTGAATTTAGGAAAGGGGCATCCACCATGGGTCATTGTTTAACTATCCAGCATCTAATATACCTCTACTAGTCCCGCCTCACTATATGCTGTCTTTGTAGACTTCAAAGCAGCATTTGACTCTGTTTCCAGAGCTCGTCTCTGGGAAAAGCTAGAATCCACTTCAATTGATCAATGGCTTCTGACTCTTATTAGATCTTTATGCCAGAACACGGCTTTTGGGGTAAGATGTAGCAAACAAGGACATTTAACTGACCCAATTAATACCTTCAAAGGGGTCAAGCAAGGCTGTGTCTTGGCTCCTGCACTTTTTAACTTCTATATAAATGATTTGATTCAAGTGTTTCAAGATTCAGACTTGCATCCCCCAATATTAGCTGGTTGCCCAGTCCCTATACTGCTTTATGCCGATGATGTAGTTCTTCTTTCAAGAATCCCCGTAGGGATTAGGTGAATGCTTAAAAAACTTGCCTACATTGTGAAGAAGAACATCTTGGTCCACTATCAGAAGATCAAGGCCATGGCATTTGGCAAACATCCAAGATCTAGAACATGGATGCTAAATGAGCACAAAATTGAACAAGTGGCCAAATTTAAATTGGTGTATATATTCAAGCCTCTAGAGCAAAAAGCATCCATTATTCATGTACATCAGAACTAGGGCAAAGATCAGCAAATAACATATTGAAATTCTATCAAAGGGCAGATTCTTTATACCAGCAGCCCTGAAATTATATTCTGCTAAATTTCTCGCCAAACTCACTTATGGTGCATTTTTGGGTGCTCCGATATCAGATACTATCAAACTTGAAAGGGTCCAGTCTAAATTCCTTCGGACACTCCTCCAATTTCCATGCTGTGTAACCAATTCTTCCTCACAGTGGTCCTATGGTGTCCCTATTCTTTTCCTTGCTTGAAATATAACTAAAGAAGCCTTTTTTGTTATGTTTAGCAATCCTTGCTAGCCTAAACTCATATTGATCCTTAGCTTTTCTAACACTCCCACTACAATTATTGGTTATTTGTTTATACTCATCCTTGCTAATAAGGCCTTCTTTCCATTTCCTAAATGACTCTTTCTTTTCCTCAAATTTTTTAACAACTGCTTATGGAGCCAACTTGGTTTCCTTAGACTCCTTTTCTTCTCAAGGAAATTGTCTGTGATTGAGCCTTCAGTATTTCACAAGAAACTCCCAGTCCTCTTGGACTCCCATCTCTTTAAGTCTTTCTGACAACAGGACCCAAGCAACATACCTTTAAGTATATGAAAATCAACTTTCCTGAAGTCCAGTCTATACGTACGACTACGTAAAGGTTTTCTCTTTCCCACAATTGAAAATTCCAAAAGCACATGGTCACTGCTACCAAGTGTGCCCACTACTTCCACCTCATCTACCAGTTCTTCCCTATTGATGAGAATCAAGTCTAAAATAGCAGAGCCCCTGGTTCCCCTCTCTACTTTCTGGGAAAGGAAGCTGTCAGCAAGAAAAATTAAGAATTTAGCGGAGTTTGAATTTTTAGCAGATATCTGGGTAATTGAAGTCACCCATGACCACTGTTTCCCCCCTTTTTGAAAATTGGTCTACCAGTATCTCATTCAAGTCCTCTGACTGGCTTGGTGGTCTATAGCAGACCCCCACAATAATACCACTCTCATTTCCTACTCCTTTTATATTTACCCAAATACACTCAACTGAACTTTCATGCTCAGGTACCTGTATTTCTTCACAAGTATAAAGATTCCTAACATATATTGCTATACCTCCCCCTTTCTTTTCTTGTCTGTCCCTTCTGAATAGATTGTACCCATCAATTTTAGTACTCCAATTGTGAGTATTATCCCACCAAGTTTCTGTGTTTCCTATTAGGTCATAGCCCCCTTCCTCTATTACGACTACTAGTTCCTCCTGCTTGTTTCTCATACTCTGTGCATTGGCGTAGAGATATCGAAGTCCATCCTTTGTGTGCCTCATAGTTTTGGTTTTTGAACTTCCTTGTAAGCTAGTAGTTCTTTGCTTATGTAACATTCCCTGTAGATTTGAGATCTTCTCGTGTTCAGAGCTTGCCATCACACCAAGTTCTGAATTTACATCTTGCTCCCACTTTGTGTCTAGTTTAAAGCCCTCTTCACCAGGTGTGCAAGGGTTCTCCAAAAAATACTTTTGCCGTCCCTTGTGAGGTGCACACCGTCTCCTGATAATAACCCCTCATATTTACATAGTTGACCATGATCCAGAAATCCAAATTGTTCCCGTCTACACTATTGACGTAGCCAGTCATTTACTTGCATAATTTCTCTCTCTCTTCCTAAGTCTCGGCCACTTACAGGAAGGACTGATAAAAACACAACCTGTGCTCCCAAGTCCTTTACCTTTTCCCCCAAATCCACAAAGTCCTTATTAATATTTTCCATGTTCTGCTAGGCTATATTATTTGTTCCTACATGGATGAGAAGGAAGGGGTAATAATCTGTAGGCTTAGAATCATAGAATCATAGAGTTGGAAGGGGCCATACAGGCCATCTAGTCCAACCCCCTGCTCAATGCAGGATCAGCCCAAAGAATCCTAAAGCATCCAAGAAAAGTGTGTATCCAACCTTTGCTTGAAGACTGCCAGTGAGGGGGAGCTCACCACCTCCTTAGGCAGCCTATTCCACTTCTGAACTACTCTGACTGTGAATTTTTTCCCCCTGATATCTAGCCTATATCGTTGTATTACTGTGTGTTTTCTCCTCTGCTGCCAACGGAAACAGCTTCCTGCCCTCCTCCAAGTGACAACCCTTCAAATACTTAAAGAGGGCTATCATGTCCCCTCTCAACCTCCTTTTCTCCAGGCTGAACATTCCCAAGTCCCTCAACCTATCTTCATAGTACCTGTCCCCAGATCATCTTCATCGCTCTCCTCTGTACCCTTTTAATTTTATCTACATCCTTCTTGAAGTGAGGCCTCCAGAACTGCACACAGTACTCCAGGTGTGGTCTGACCAGTGCCGTATAAAATAGGATTATGACATCTTGTGATTTTGATGTGATGCCCCTGTTGATACAGCCCAAAATGGCATATGCCTTTTTTACCGCTGCATCACACTGCCTGCTCATGTTTAGTTTATAATCCACAACTACCCCAAGGTCTCGTTCACACATAGTGTTACCTAGAAGCGTATCCCCCATCCAGTAGGCATGCTTTTCATTTTTCTGACCCAGATGCAATTGAATAAAGATAAGTTCTGCATCTTGTTCTCATTTGCCCATTTTTCCATTGTGTTCAGATCTTGTTGAACTCTGTCTCTATCTTCCTATTTGCCAGTCCTCCCAATTTGGTGTCATCTGCAAACTTGATGAGTAGTCCCTCCACCCCCTCATCTAGATCATTAATAAATATGTTTAAAAGTACTGGGCCGAGCACCGAGCCCTGAGGTACCCCGCTACTCACCTCCCTTCAGTCTGATGAAACACCATTGACAACAACTCTTTGAGTGCGGTTCTCTAACCAATTCCCTAGCCACCGAACTATCTGAAAATCCAGATTGCAGGCCTTCAACCTATCCATCAGAACATCATGGGGAACCTTATCAAAAGCTTTACTAAGATCCAAGTAAACGACATCAACCGAATTTCCATGATCCAGCAAACCTGTTACTTGGTCAAAAAAGGAAATCAGGTTGGTCTGACAGGTCCTGTTGGAGACAAATCCATGCTGACTTCCTTGGATCACCAAATTGTCCTCCAGATGTTTGCAGATCACTCCCTTTAATATCTGCTCCATTATCTTCCCCACAACAGAGGTCAGACTCACTGGTCTGTAGTTTCCCAGGTCATCCTTGCTCCCTTTTTTGAAGATCGGAATAACGTTTGCTCTCTTCCAGTCCTCCGGGACATCTCCAGTCCTTAAAGAGGTTCCGAAGATGATGGACAAGGGTTCTGCAAGTTCTCCGGAAAGTTCTTTGAGCACTCTCGAGTGCATTTCATCCGGTCCAGGGGATTTGAACTCATCCAGTGCAGCTAAATGCCTCTCGACAACCTCTCTATTCATGTCATCCTGCCACCCAGACACTATCTCTTGGCTACTGCCATCTCTAGATGTGCCTAAACCCTTTGACCTGTGGGGGAAAAACAGATGTAAAATAGGCGCTAAGCCTTTCTGTTTTCTCTGCATCTTCCGTTAGCGTTTGTCCATCTGTACCCAACAGTGGGCCTATTGCCTCCTTTACTTTACGTTTGCTCCTCACATAACTGAAAAATCTTTTCTTGTTACAATGTGCTTCCCTGACAGGCTTTTCCAGCTGTTCTGTCACATCCTTGATGCGTGCACCAGGTAGGCAGCAGATCTCTCAAGTATCACTTTGATCCATCTGAACTGCTCCACAAACAGTCCTACACTTCACTGAAACCTTTGGCTTGATCCTCAGGCGAAAAGCCAAGAGTCTTTTAACTATTGCTCTTGGCTCTTTACAGAGTATTATGGTTTAATTCAGACCCAAGAGTCTTTTTGGTTTTGTTTGTATTGCGTGCACCTTTGGCATGCGTCTCTCGCAAGCAAGAGCCTGATCTGTTGGGGGAATGCCGGCACTGAATCTTTTCTCCTTCTCCCTAGGTCACGTGTTAGAACGGGGTTGCCAATGTAGTACAACAGTATCCCCCAACACCTTTTCTGTGCCAGCCAAATGTTTTTAGGAAGTGGCTGAGGCCAGGTCAGCCTTCTGAGTGACTACTAGAGATGTGTCTGGCTATGCAAATTTTTTAAAATGTTACTTTGACAGCAGCTGCCACAACACAAGATCCTACAAGGCTTTACTGAAGTTCAGCCAAGGCAATCGTGTTGTGACTGCATCCACCTCCTACAGTGGGCATTTTGTAGCAGCTATTTTTTTCACTGCACAACCACACTATTTCAGAGTTCCAAATGTGCCCAAAAAGGTTGGTGGCCCATGCTGATAGCTTGTGGGAATAAACACTGGCTTTAGGAAGTTTCTGCAGGTTGAAGTTTCTTACCTGTCAAGGGAAGAGGAATGCGTCGGGAGAGGAAGATAATGGAGGTGAATCAGTGGCTGTGTTGTTGGTGCCGGCAGGAGGGATTTGGTTTCTGGGACCATGGGATAGGCTTTCTTGAGAAAGGCCTACTAGCACCTCATGGACTGCACTTATCAAAACTGGGGAAGAATGTGTTTGGCAGGAACCTGGGGAGATTCATCAGGAGAGCTTTAAACTGAAGCCACAAGGGGAAGGAGACGATCAACATAGGGAGTGTAAGGAAGGAGAACGATCGGGGGCAGCCCAAACGGCAAGGCCAGCTCAGAGGGAACCAAAAGTAAAAGGATTCAGATGTCTTTATACTAACGCCCGAAGCATGGGCAATAAGAAGGAAGAGCTGGAACTTTTCATGCTGATGGAAAGGTATGATCTAGTAGGCATCACAGAAACTTGGTGGAATGATTCTCATAACTGGAATGTAATGGTGGATGGATATGAACTGTTCAAAAAAACAGAATAGATCAAAGAGGTGGAGGAGTGGCACTATATGTGAGGAAAGGGCTTACCTGCCAGGAGGTTCTAGTGAAGGAGAGCATATCTACAGTGGAAAGCATCTGGGTGAAAATAAGCGAGGGGAAAACAAACAGTGATGTCTGCTACCGACCGCCTGAACAACGAGAGGATGTGGATGCTGTACTTTGTGAGCAGCTTGAGAAAATATCCAAGCGGCAGGACCTTGTCATCATGGGTGACTTCAATTTCCCAGATGTGTGCTGGGAAACAAACTCTGCGAAGCATCCTCAGTCATGCAACTTTCTGACCTACCTGGCTGACAATTTCATTTATCAAATGGTAGATGAACCCACAAGAGGTTCAGCCATACTGGACTTAATACTGACCAACAGGCAAGAGTCAAAGGGATAATGTCTGGGTGGCAGGTTGACATGGACAGAGAGGTTGTCGACAGGCATTTAGCTGCACTGGATGAGTTCAAATCCCCTGGGCTGGATGAAATGCACCCGAGAGTGCTTAAAGAACTTTCCGGAGAACTTGCAGAACCCATCCATCATCTTTGGGACCTCTTTAAGGACTGGAGATGTCCCGGAGGACTGGAAGAGAGCAAACGTTATTCCGATCTTCAAAAAAGGGAGGAAGGATGACCAGGGAAACTACAGACCAGTGAGTCTGACCTCTGTTGTGGGGAAGATAATGGAACAGATATTAAAGGGAGTGATCTGCAAACATCTGGAGGACAATTTGGTGATCCAAGGAAGTCAGCATGAATTTGTCTCCAACAGGTCCTGTCAGACCAACCTGGTTTCCTTCTTTGACCATTTCATTTTTTGACCAAGTAACAGGTTTGCTGGATCGTGGAAATTCGGTTGATGTCGTTTACTTGGATTTTACTAAAGCTTTTGATAAGGTTCCTCATGATGTTCTGATGGATAAATTGAAGGACTGCAATCTGGATTGTCAGATAAGGTGGATAGGGGTATTGGGTAGAGAACCGCACTCAAAGAGTTGTTGTCAATGGTGTTTCATCAGACTGGAGGGAGGTGAGTAGCGGGGTACCTCTGGGCTCAGTCCAATACTTTTTAACATATTTATTAATGATCTATACTAGATGAGGGGGTGGAGGGACTATTTATTAAGTTTGCAGATGACACCAAATTGGGAGGGCTGGCAAATACTCCAGAAGATAGAGACAGAGTTCAACGAGATCTGAACACAATGGAAAAATGGGCAAATGAGAACCAGATGCAATTTAATAAAGATAAGTATAAAGTTCTACATCTGGGTCAGAAAAATGAAATCATGCCTACTGAATGGGGGATACACTTCTAGCTAACACTGTGTGTGAACGAGACCTTGGGGTACTTGTGGATTCTAAGCTAAACATGAGCAGGCAGTGTGATGCACCGGTAAAAAAGGCAAATGCCATTTTGGGCTGTATCAACAGGGGCATCACATCAAAATCACAAGATGTCATAGTCCCATTGTATACGGCACTGGTCAGACCACACCTGGAGTACTGTGTGCAGTTCTGGAGGCTTCACTTCAAGAAGGACATAGATAAAATTGAAAGGGTACAGAGGAGAGCGACGAAGATGATCTGGGGCCAAGGGACCAAGCCCTATGAAGATAGGTTGAGGGACTTGGGAATGTTCAGCCTGGAGAAAAGGAGGTTGAGATGGGACATGATAGCCCTCTTTAAGTATTTGAAAGGTTGTCACTTTGAGGAGGGCAGGATGCTGTTTCCATTGGCTCCAGAGGAGAGGACGCGCAGTAATGGGTTTAAACTACAAGTACAACGATATAGGCTAGATATCAGGAAAAAAATGTTCACAGAGTAGTTCAGCAGTGGAATAGACTGCCTAAGGAGGTGGTGAGCTCCCCATCACTGACAGTCTTCAAACAAAGGTTAGATACACACTTCTCTTGGATGCTTTAGGATGCTCTGGGCTGATCCTTTGTTGAGCTGGGAGTTGGACTAGATGGCCTATGTGGCCCCTTCTAACTATGATTCTATGATTCAGACTGAAGTAGACTCAGAGATCTCATGTGGTAAAAAAGGGGAAATCATTAGAATTTATAGAAAGCTAATAATATCGCAACCCTACTGTTATTGTGCACACTAGTGGATTCAAACTTAAAGGACAGTAAGTAAACAAAATAATCTATGATCACCTTGTTAACTTATTAACAATGAGCAGTCAACACAGATTAAAATGCAGATGCATTATATGTAATTATTTAGCACTACAGGCGACCAACCAATAGGAAGCCCCTCAAGGGAGATTGTTAAACTCTCCCTGATGTTAGATGAATTCTCTGAGGGGCTCAAGGAAGCAGTGGTACGCCCTCTTCTGAAAAAAACATTGCTGGACCTGCGGGACTCCACCAACTAAAGGTTGTTGAGTGGGCCACAGTGAATCAGCTCCTAGTCTGGCTTCCGGCCTAGCCATGGGATGGAGACTGCACTGATCACTATGACGGATGATATTGCCAGCTAGACTGGGGCGGGTCAGCCATCCTCGTACATTTAGATCTGTCAGCTGCATTTGATGTGGTTGACCATGAGTTGTTGGCCCATTGCCTTGCTGGGACCAGAATTAGGGAGACTGCTGAAATAGCTGGTCTCCTTTTACTGGAACTGAACTCAGAGGGTGGCAGTGGGGGAGGAGTTATCTGACTCCTTTGTGCTCCCTTGTGGAGCACCTCAGGGGGAGATACACTTCTCTAAACCTTTCAACATTTATTTGCGCCCTCTAGGCCAGCTGATTTGGGGCTTTGGGCTGGGTTGTCACCCATATGTGGATGACAACCAGCTTTACCTCCCGATGGATGGCTGCCCAGATTCCCCTCCACCCCCCCGATACATTTGCCAGTTGTTGGGAAGCAGTGGCTGGATGGCTCAGGCAGAGCTGTCTGAAATTGAACCTCTCCAAGACGGAGGTCTTGTGGCTGGGTAGAAGGGGGCAGGATCAGGAAGCGTGCCTCCAATACCTGGATGGGGTGCAACTGACATCTGCACCGGTCACACGGAATTTGGGAGTGATTTTTGATGCCTCCCTTTCAATGGAGGCTCAGATCACGAAAAAAGGCCCTTTTCCCACCTTCGCCAAGCACTACTAGTGCCCTACCTGCCTTCGGAACACTTGGCCACTGTGATCCATGCAATGGTCACTTCCAGATTAGACTTCTGTAACTCGCTCAATGCGGGCCTACCTTTGTCTTTGACCTGGAAATTACAGTTGGTGCAAAATGCAGCTGCAAGGGTCCTCACTAGAACATCTTGGAGGGCCCATATCCAGCCGGTGCTGCGGCAGCTGCATTGGTTACCAGTCTGCTTCTGGATCAAGTTTGAACTTCAAGGCTACATGCAGCCTGGGTCCCACTTATGTGCTCCCCCTTTGTGGTATAGTGGTTAGGAGTGTAGACGTCTAATCTGGCGAGCTGGGTTGGATTCTGCACTCCCCCACATGCAGCCAGCTGGGTGACCTTGGGCTTACCACAGCGTTGATAAGGCTGTTTAAACCAAGCAGTGATATCAGGGCTCGCTCAGGGCCAATAAGAATAAATGAAGGAACAGCAAGCAAAACAAAAAAGTCTTCTGCTTCTGGTGGAAGATGGCAAGGCTTCATCCAGTTGTGGGTTCCAAAGTTTGGGGGCCACGACTGAGGCGGCTTTTTCTTTGGTTACCATCCTTCGACTGGACTGTAGGAGCACTTGAAGTAGGCCCTCAGAAAGTTTTCAAAGCAATTGTATACAGTGATATGGAAGTAGTGTAGAGGAAACAAGACTGGCATGATAGGGTCCCTCCTTACAACCCACTCTAGTAAAAAATTCTGGCACCAGTATTTTGTGCCAACAGAACACTCTTCAAGGGCACTCCCAAGTATGGTGCACTGTGGAAGTCTAATCTAGATGTACTTGGAAATTCTCTGCATTTGTTTGGTTCTGGCAGTGTGACATACTGCCCTTACCAATGGAATTGAACTACAGCTAGTATTTTGGACTACAGCACCAGGAAGAAAGAGAGGGCTCACGGTGAAAAACAGAATTCCAAGGACAAATCAGGTTTTCTTCAACAGGTGCTAGAACACAGCTTTGCTCAGTAATACATTTATTGCTGATAAAGGCTGTTGATTTATACAATACAACGGGGGTCGTCAACCCCCCAGGCTGCAGCCGAAAGCCTCGGCACTGGGCCACCGGCGGCCGCATCTCCCTCTCCCCCCCCCCACAGCGAGAAGCTTGCTGGGCCTCAAGTGAATCGGCCACTTCGGTGGTGGATATGCTCATGGCCCGGCGAGCGCTGCGCTGCAGGGTGGGGGAAAGGGAGGTGCGGCCGCTGGCGGGTGCAAACGGACATGTGCAGCAGTTCCGCCCCACTCCCTGCTTCGCTCTGCCTGCCTGGCCAGGTGCGACGCCCCAGAGGAGCTGGCCCCGTCAAGCAGGGCGGAGGCGAGGCAGCCAGCCCTACCCGTGGGCAGCGACTAGGCCTGAGGGAGGTGGAGGCGCCGCGGTGCTGGCCTAGCTGCCACCCCATGGAGCCTCTCCGGGAAGCAGCAGTGCATCGGGAGGCAGGGCTCGCCCTGGGGCCACAGCAGCAGCAGTGTTGCCCCACGCCGCCTTCCCCAGTGCCCGGAGCATGCGTTGTGTACCACGGGGTTCCCCGGCTGGCCCAGCCAGCGAACCAACTGGAGTGCAGCCGGGCAGAGGAGTGGGAAGTGGCAGTGCCTGCCCACAGCTCTTCAAGCCTGCCTGTGCACGGGGCGTTGGTGGGCCTCTGCCTGTGCTGCTGGTGCTGTTGCTCCTGCTCGGCGGGGCGATAAGCCCCCGTGGCCAGCAGGCGCACGAAGCGGCAAGCCCCAAACAAACACTTATTCACGTTCCTTCTTTCTAACCACTTGGCTCTCCTCTTCCTGTTCCCCTCTGTCCCTGCCGCCATTCCATTTCTCCGCTCAGACTCAATTTCTTTCGCCCCCTTAATCTCTCCAGTCTCCTTCTGTCTCATCTTTCCCTCCCCACTGCCACCCGTTCTGTCTCCACCACTATCGTCACCTTCACCTACACCGCTTCCCATGCTGTCTGTCCCGACCTCGGCCTTTGGCCCGCTTCTTCCATCTGGTTATATTTTTACCCTGCTCGGTTGGGGGGGGGGGAAGGTGTATTTGAATTCTCCCCCTTCCTTCTCTGGTACTTTAAACTTTCTCTTTCATTCAACCATGGGCCTGTTTTCATGTTCACTCCCCACTTTCTCTTTCTTCCCTTCCATTTCACTCTTTTTGATGGCTCCACTTTTCTTACGCTCCATTCTCCAATGCCCTTCCTTCCCTCTGTCTTTCTTTCTCCCTCTTTTCCTTCCTTCCTTCCTTCTTTCCTTCCTTCCTTCCTTCTCTCCCTGCACCTGCCCTCGCTGCCTGCCCACCCCAGACGCGCTCTGCTCTTGCCGCTTGCCTCGGCAGCCATGGCCGATGAGCAGCAGCAGCCACCGCCAGCGCCAGAAAAGGAGCACTCAATTTTGAGGCAGTGAGGAGAGAGATATCTGGCACATTGGAGCAGGAAGGGAAATTCTACCATAAATTTCAAGCGAGAAGAAAATCAGGCGGGAATTTATTGATTGTGGACATGGGGGGGGGGAGGAATCATAAAAGGAAGGGGGGTGGATAAAGATTTGAGCAGGAACAACAAATCTGGGAGGGAGGGGAATCAGACAAGAACCATTGGTTACACAGAAAAAAGAAGGGAATACAACCAGGGAGGGGGAGGGCTAAGATTTGGGTGGGAATAATAATTAAAGCATGTGGGGAGGAATCAGGCAGGTATCTATTGATTGTATGCACAGACAAAAAAGTAGGGGTGGGAAAAATAAATAAACAGAGGGAGGAGGATAAAGATTTGGACAGGAGCCATAACAATCCACACAAAAAAAGTATAGAGGGAGGAGGATGAAGACTTGAATGGGAATAACAACCCGAGAGGGAGGGTAATTATAAGAGAATCATTGGTGCACAGGAAAAATAATAGGAGAGAATATAACTAGAAAAAAGAAGGGATTATATCCACTGAGGGGAAAAAAGGAAAACATAATAAAGGAGAGAGGAGGATAAAGACTTGGATGAGGACAATAACTGAAGAGGGCAGGAAAATCAGGAAGGAAATCAGGCAGGAATTCATTGATTGTATGCACAGACAGAAAAGGAGGGGTGGGAAAAATAAATAAACAGAGGGAGGAGGATAAAGATTTGGACAGGAGCCATAACAATCCACACAAAAAAATCGTTACCAACCCACAACAGCACCCACAAACCCTTATCAACCCACAACATTCCCTAATTAGTTCATTTACCACTAACTGATTGTTCCCTTACCTGTTCTGATATGATCCCTAATTAATTCAAATACCTACCCAATTACACCCTCATTAATTTAAATACTTACCTAACAAATTCCAAATGCCCCTATCCAACTTGTCCTACCCATAATTAATTAAGGAGAAGGGTAAAAAGGAAAAAGAAATTGAGGCAGAGATAGAGATAGAAGATTCAGAGGAGGAGAGGTCTCTGGACCTGACACAAAGAGCTAGGCTGTTAGAAAATCGAAGCAGAGAACTAAAAGCATCTACACAGACTTAATCAACAGTCTAAATTTCATTAGTGAAATTCATTCTCGAAGGACTTCAAGCCCAAGAAACGTCTTAGGAAGCTAGACAGTTGATGCAGTCAAGGTGTCGGAGAGCCGAATACAGGGAAGTCCCTGCCAAGCCCAAGAGGGCAAAATAGCCAAGGGCTCCTCTGTTCCACATTTTGGGATCTCCTGTGTAATAGCCATAGGCGAAGAGCAGTCTTCCAATGATCCACGCTACACCGAGCCCTGAAGCGACATGTGGGTAGTAGGCGCCACCTGTGGCAAGGAAGAACAGGATGGAGGGATACACTTCCAGCGTGTTTTGATGCGCCCTCTGGATGCAGCTGAAGATGTGCCCGCTTTCAGGGTCTGTGCTGTACATGATTGGGTACTCCACATTATACTTCTTGCGTGCTCTCCCAGCATTTATTGCGAGATGCGTTACCAAAATAAAACAGGCGGCACCAGTCAAGACCACACAACCGTATTCCTTGGACAGAACCACCATCTTGACATACTTTGCCCTTGCATGGAATTCCCAAGTCGCAACTTAGACGAAATTTTTAATCAAGAATTGCCCCTGGTCTCCTGGAGGTTGGCAACCCCTGGTGTACCCAAGATGTGCAAGGCCAGAGGTGATTCCAGACCTCCAGGCCAGTTCTGGAGGTTAGCAACACCATCGGTCAATGGTGTCCCTGTTGGCCAATCTTGAAATCTGGTCACCTTAATAAAGGACCAAAATGGTAGGGACCTAACAGAAGTAGAAGAGATTTTTAAAAGGTGGCAAAATTATACAGAAGAATTATACAAGAGCGAGCTTAACATCCCTGATAACCACAAGGGGGTAGTCACTGACCTGGAGCCAGACATCCTGGAATGTGAAGTTAAATGGGCCTTAGGACGTCTGAGCAATAATAAAGCTAGCGGAGGTGACAGCATTCCAGTTGAACTATTCATAATCTTAAAAGATGATAAGAGTAAAAGTGCTACATTCGATATGCCAGCAAATTTGGGAAACTCAAAAGTGGCCACAGGATTGGAAAAGGTCAGTTTACATTCCAATCCGAAAGAAGGGCAATGCCAAAGAATGTTCAAACTACCGCACCATTGCACTCATATCTCATGCTAGCAAAGTTATGCTCAAAATCCTACAAGCTAGGCTCCAGCTATATGTGGACCGAGAAATTCCAGAAGTACAGGCAGGATTTCAAAGAGGCAGAGGAACTAGAGATCAAATTGCCAACATATGCTGGATCATGGTAAAAGCTATGGAGTTCCAGAAGAACATCTCTTCTGCTTCATTGACTATGCTAAAGCTTTTGATTGTCTGGAGCACAACAAATTGTGGCAAGTTCGTAAAGAGATGGGAATACCAGAGCATCTTACTTGTCTCTTGAGAAACCTATATGCAGGTCAAGAAGCAACAGTGAGAACCGAGCATGGAATCACTGACTGGTTAAAAATCGAGAAAGGAGTTCGGCCAGGCTATATACTGTCGACTTGCCTATTTAACTTGTATGCAGAGCACATCATGAGAAAGGCGGGGTTAGAGGAGTCACAAATTGGGATAAAGATTGCAGGGAGAAATATCAACAACCTCAGATACGAAGATGATACCAATCTAATGGCAGAAAGTGAAGAGGAACTAAAGAGCATGTTGATGCGGGCGAAGGAGGAGTGTGCAAAAGTTGCCTTGAAACTCAACATCCAGAAAACAAAGATCATGGCATCCGGCCCTCACAAATTGGAATTAAGATTGCAGGGGAAAATATCAACAACCTGAGATATGCATAGAATCATAGAGTTGGAATGGCCATACAGGCCATCTAGACCAACCCCCTGCTCAACGCAGGATCAGCCCTAAGCATCCAAGAAAAGTGTGTATCCAACCTTTGCTTGAAGACTGCCAGTGAGGGGGAGCTCACCACCTCCTTAAGCAGCCTATTCCATTGCTGAACTACTCTGACTGTGAAGAATTTTTTCCTGATATCTAGCCTATATCGTTGTACTTGTAGTTTAAACCCATTACTGCATGTCCTCTCCTCTGCAGCCAACGGAAACAGCATCCTGCCCTCCTCCAAGTGACAACCTTTAAAATACTTAAAGAGGGCTATCATGTCCCCTCTCAACCTCCTTTTCTCCAGCCTGAACATTCCCAAGTCCCTCAACCTATCTTCACAGGGCTTGGTCCCTTGGCCCCAGATCATCTTTGTCGCTCTCCTCTGTACCGTTTCAATTTTATCTACGTCCTTCTTGAAGTGAGGCCTCCAGAACTGCACACAGTACTCCAGGTGTGGTCTGACCAGTGCTGTGTACAATGCAAATGATACCTCTCTAACGACAGAAAACGGAAGAGGAACTAAAGAGCTTGTTGATGCGGGCGAAGGAGGAGAGTGCAAAAGTTGCCTTGAAACTCAACATCAAGAAAACAAAGATCATGGCATCCGGCCCTCTCAATTCCTGGCAAATAGATGGGGAAGAAATGGAGATAGTGACAGATTTTATTTTCCTGGGCTCCAAGATCACTGCAGATGAGGACTGCATCAAAGAAATTAAAAGTCGCTTGCTCGTGGGGAGGAAAGCTATGGCAAATCTAGACAGCATCCTAAAAAGCAGAGACATCACCCTGCCAACAAAAGTGTGTCTAAAGGCTATGGTTTTCCCAGCTGCAATGTATGGCTGTGAAAATTTTACCATAAGGAAGGCCGAGCGTCAAGGAATTGAGGCTTTTGAACTCTGGTTTCTCAATGGGAAAGAAGTTCTGAAAGGTGGGTCTAAACAGACTGGCAGAAGCTCTTCTGGGTCTCAGGCAGAGGTCTTTTCCATCACCTATTGCCTGGTCCTTCTAACTAGTACTGAACCTGGGGCCTTTTGTTCGCCAAGCAGATAGTTACTGAGACACAACCCCCCTTGTGTGCTTTGTTTGCTTTCGAGTAAAGATTGCTAGGGTGATATAACGGTATATTAATATGGCTTAATTTATTCCCTTCTATTGTTTTTGGGCAATGTGCTCAACTGCCCTTACAGTACAAATGTGCTCAACTGTCATTACAGGAGTAAAAGCAAATAAAATTCAACAGTAACTTTCTCACTCCTAAGGTTAGAGGCACGCACAGGAACAGAAGGTATTTCTTTAAACTATGCACACAAACAATTACTTTAAACTGCTGCTTAAGAAAGGAAAGCAACATGACAACTCATCTCTTGCTTGGTCTCAGTTTATCGTGTCAACTAGCAAAAAGTTACAATGCTTAGCCTAGTGGCCCCCACCAAAATTTAGGAGACTGGGCTGACTGAAACTGAAGACATTTCTAAACTTGTAGCATAAAACTTTGAGCCTGTTAGGTAACCATTCATTTTATTTATTTATTTATTTATTTATTTATTTATTTATTTATTTTATATATACAGCTGACTGTAATGACTGGGGAAGGCACTGGCAAACCACCCCGTATTGAGTCTGCCATGAAAACGCTGGAGGGCGTCACCCCAAGGGTCAGACATGACTCAGTGCTTGCACAGGGGATACCTTTACCTTTATACAGCGCTTCCCGGAGGCTCAGGGCAGTTTACATAAGAACAAAGAACAATACATAAAACAGTCTATAAACATGCAAATAACCTTATAATAATAATAACTAACAGTTGTAACTATATAACAATATAACAGTATAAACAATACAACAGTGCAACATGCAAACAGGTCCAGAGCATATTGGTGGAATTCTGAGGGGAGGGGCAGGGGGTGGGGGGAGCAGGAGCCCTTCAGTCCCTGTTGATTATGTCTGGTCTCAACCAAATGCCTGGCAGAAGAGCTCCTCCTTGCAGGACCTGCGGAACTGTTAAAGCTCCGTCGGGGCCAGGATCTCCTCCGGGAGCTCCATCCAGAACAGAGAATGCTCTGGCCCTAGTTGAGACCAGGCGGACTTCTTTAGGGCCAGGGACCCTTAGCTGGTTGGTAGCGGTGGAGCACAGAGCTCTTTTGGGGGCACAGGCAGGGAGGTGATCCCTCAGGTACACTGGGCCCTGACCGCATATAGCCTTGAAGGTAATTACCAGAACCTTTAGTCTGATAGAATCATAGAGTCGGAAGGGGCCAAAGCATCCAAGAAAAATGTGTATCCAACCTTTGCTTGAAGACTGCCAGTGAGGGGGAGCTCACCACCTCCTTAGGCAGCCTATTCCACTGCTGAACTACTCTGACTGTGAAAAACTTTTTCCGATATCTAGCCTATATCGTTGTACTTGAAGTTTAAACCCATTACTGCGTGTCCTCTCCTCTGCAGCCAGCAGAAACAGCATCCTGCCCTCCTCCAAGTGACAACCTTTCAAATACTTAAAGAGGGCTATCATGTCCCCTCTCAACCTCCTTTTCTCCAGGCTGAACATTCCCAAGTCCCTCAACCTATCTTCATAGGGCTTGGTCCCTTGGCCCCAAATCATCTTCGTCGCTCTCCTCTGTACCCTTTCAATTTTATCTACGTCCTTCTTGAAGTGAGGCCTCCAGAACTGCACACAGTACTCCAGGTGTGGTCTGACCAATGCCGTATACAATGGGACTATGACATCTTGTGATTTTGATGTGATGCCTCTGTTGATACAGCCCAAAATGGCATTTGCCTTTTTTACCGCTGCATCACACTGCCTGCTCATGTTTAGTTTACAATCCACAAGTACCCCAAGGTCTCGTTCACACACAGTGCTACCTAGAAGCGTATCCCCCATCCAGTAGGCATGCTTTTCATTTTTCTGACCCAGATGCAGAACTTTACACTTATCTTTATTAAATTGCATCTTGTTCTCATTTGCCCATTTTTCCATTGTGTTCAGATCTCGTTGAACTCTGTCTCTATCTTCCGGAGTATTTGCCAGTCCTCCCAATTTGTGTCATCTGCAAACTTGATGAGTAGTCCCTCCACCCCCTCATCTAGATCTTTAAACAGCCCGTGGCGCCACGGGCGCCACGGACTAAATAATTCGTTAAGCCCCCTTGAGGTGGGCTTTGTCCGTGATGAGGAAGGGTCCGGGTTGGACCCTTCCCTCATGACAGACAATCGTAGGGACCAATCGGCAGGCGCAAAGCGCCTGCCGATTGGTCCCTCTGAATCCCAGCCTGAGCAACTGCGAGCCGCGCTGTGCCGCATCAGCCCGCCGCCCGAGGGAGCCCCCAGCAGTCGTGCGAAGCACGGCTGCCGTGGGTTCCCTGCCTGGGTTCCCTGCGTGGGTTCCCAGACCGCCGCCCGAGAGAGCCTGCCTGCCTGCTGCCTAAAAAAGCCTGCTGCCGCCACCGACAACGACGCCGACCAGCCCGCCGCCGGTGAGTCCTAGCGCCCGCTGCATTTCCCTGCAGCGGGCTTGCTTACTAGTCATTAATAAATATGTTAAAAAGTACCGGGCCGAGCACCGAGCCCTGAGGTACCCCGCTACTCACCTCTCTCCAGTCTGATGAAACACCATCGACAACAACTCTTTGAGTGCGGTTCTCTAACCAATTCCCTATCTACCTAACTATCTGAAAATCCACATTGCAGTCCTTCACCTTATCCATCAGAACATCATGGGGAACCTTGTCAAAAGCTTTACTAAAATCCAAGTAAATGACATCAACCGAATTTCCCCGATCCAGCAAACCTGTTACTTGGTCAAAAAAGGAAACCAGGTTGGTTTGGCATGACCTGTTGGAGACAAATCCATGCTGACTTCCTTGGATCACCAAATTGTCCCCCAGATGTTTGCAGATCGCTCCCTTTAATATCTGTTCCATTATCTTACCGACAACAGAGGTCAGACTTACTGGTCTGTAGTTTCCCGGGTCATCCTTCCTCCCTTTTCTGAAGATCGGAATAACGTTTGCTCTCTTCCAGTCCTCCGGGACATCTCCAGTCCTTAAAGAGATCCCAAAGATGATGGACAAGGGTTGTGCAAGTTCTCCGGAAAGTTCTTTGAGCACTCTCGGGTGCATTTCATCCGGCCCAGGGGATTTGAACTCTTCCAGTGCAGCTAAATGCCTCTCGACAATCTCTCTGTCCATGTCAACCTGCCACCCAGACACTATCCTTTGGCTACTGCCATCTCTAGATGTACCTAAACAGATGTAAAATAGGCGCTGAGCCTTTCTGCTTTCTTTGAATCCTCCTTTAGAGTTTGTCCTTCTGCACCCAACAGTGGGCTTATTGCCTCCTTTACTTTATGTTTGCTCCTCACATAACTGAAAAATCTTTTCTTGTTACAGTGGGCTTCCCTGTCCAATCTTAGCTCACTCTCAGCTTTGGCCTTTCTGATGATTGATCTACAGTGCCTAGTAACCTGTAGGTACTCTTCTTTAGAGCTCTGTCCTTCCCTCCATTTCCTGAACATTTCCCTTTTCTTTCTTAGTTCCTCTTGAAGTTCTCTGTTCCTCCAAATAGGCTTCTTAGAGCTCCTGCAGTATTTCTGGAATAGTATTTCTGGAATAGTATTTCTGGAATAGTATTTCTGGAATTTTCATATTTCTGGAATAGTAATTGATTGAGCTTGCAATAGCTCTTGTTTGAGTAGTGCCCACCCTTCACATGTTCCCTTCCCTTCCAGCATTTTCGTCCATGGTATGACACTCATCATGTCTCTGAGTTTATTAAAGTTTGCCCCACAAAAATCCAACATCCGCGTCTGGCTACCAGCTTCCTTGCCTCCCCATCTCAAATGGAATTCTATGTGGACATGGTCACTTCCCATGTCCTCATAGAATTCCTGGGGGGTGAGCTTCCCCTCACTGGCAGTCTTCAAGCAAAGGTTCGATACACACTTTTCTTGGATGCTTTAGGATGCTTAGGGCTGATCCTACATAGAGCAGGGGGTTGGACTTGATGGCCTGTATGACCCCTTCCAATTCTATGATTCTATGATTTCTCCTAATGAGGACATGGTCACTTCCCTGATCCGGAATTCAACTGGCAACCATTGCAGTTAATGGAGAAAGGGCCGGATATGGGACCTCCACAGTGTTGCAGTGAGGATACTGGCTACTGCATTTTGAACCAGCTGTAGTTTCTGGGTCAAGACTAAGGGCAGGCCTGCATAGAGCGAGTTACAAAACTCCAGTCCAGAGGTGACCGTTGCATCGATCACTGTGGCTTGGTGTTCCGGGGCCAGGTAGGGCGTTAGTAGCTTAGCGGAGATGGTAGAATGCCAGCCGCACTACCTTGGTGATCTGGGCTTCCATTGTGAGGGAAGTGTCCAGAATCACACCTAGATTCCTGGCGGAGTGAGCTGTAGAGAGCTGCACACCATCCAGGGTAGGCAGACACGCTTCCTCACATGGGCCCTTCCTACCCAGCCACAGGACCTCCATCTTTGAAGGATTGAGCTTCAGAAGACTCTGCTTGAGCCATCTCATCACTGCTTCCAGGCAGCTGGCTAATGCTTCTGGGGGAGAGTCAGGACGGCCATTTATCAGGAGGAAAAACTGGGTGTCATCTGCATATTGATGGCAACCTAGCCCAAACTTCCATACCAGTTGTGCGAGAGGGTACATGAAGATGTTGAATAGGATAAGAGAGAGGACCGCTCCTTGTAGGACTCCACAAGTAAGTTGCCGGCGGTCTGATGTTTTCTCTCTTATTGCAACCCTCTGTCCACGATCCTGCAGGAAAGAGATCAGCCATTGATCATCCCTCGTATTCCGGCATCGATGAGGCGGCGAGCTAGAAGCTCATGATCGACTGTGTCGAACGCTGCTGAAAGATCCTTCTCTGGCCATGGTATCAGCAGTGCCGACCTAGCCTCGTTCCAACTGGCGACGGAGGTCTTCCGTCAGGGCGACTAGTGCTGTCTCTACCCCATGGCCAGGCCAGAAACCTGACTGGGATGGGTCTAGGACCGAACCTTCTTCCAGGTATTCCGTCAGTTGGTTTGTGACTGGTTTATCAAGATCTGTGCATGAACGTTATTCAGCTTTTTGAGATTTCAACAGGACAACGGTACGTGTCAAGTGAAGGATGGAAGCCAGACTGCAAAGGAAACCAATTAAGACTTCTGCATAATTCTGAAGTCTGCCTACTCCTCTGTCAACTTGTACTAATAAAAATCAGGTCACATGATCAAGTCTGCTTATGTTATAAACAGGTGAAGCATACATAAACATAGTTATGTTATGCATGTTTCCCTTGTGACTCAGGTGCTTAATAGTGAACTAGAGAAGTGCTAATCCAGTTTAAGACAACAGTAAACAATGGTCAGCAGATGTCTTTGATGATAAAAGAGTAAAACTGAACTGGCCAACAACTGATATGACAAGACAGGTGATCAGACCATCCTTTTATCATCATTATTATTATTACAGAATTTATATCCTGTCTTTCTGCCTTTGCAAAAGCTAAAACAATTTAAAGTAGGGGTTCCTAAAGTGGGTGATACAGCTCCCCAGGATCAGTGGAAGGATCCAGAGGGGCAGTGAAGAATTTGGGGGCAGCAGTTTGACTCTTTCTGCTGCAGCTGTGTTTTCCTAACATGAGACATTCCAAGTTGGTTTGCCTTTGCCCGCCTCTGGGTAGTAGTGACAGACTGGACTTCCTTGGTGGTCTCCCATCCAAGTGCTGACCAGGGCCAACCCTGCTTAGCTTCCTGAAGAAAATGGCAGCTGCAGAAGGTGGGCTGGATGGGATTATGTTCTTGCTGAGTTCCTTCCTTTCCTCAGACTGTCCTTCCCAGGCTCCATCCCAGATCTCCAGGAGTTTCTTAACACAGGATTGACAACCCCTCCCCAAAAGTCTTGATCTCTAGGAGGCTGGAAAACCCTTCTCTGGCCATGGTATTTTCCATGGCTTGCTTCTCTCTTTTCCTGTCTGTCTTTCTCCCAAATGAGGACCCAGTGGCTTTTGCATATGAATATTACAAAGAATTTGTATATTTTTTTCCGTACTATAATATGGCCACTGCACAACAACAAAAAAAGTGTAGGCAATATAGTTTTTTTTTTTTAAATTTGGAGTAGACCTAACAGGAGGGAAGAGGTAGAGGGGTGTGTGGGGTGGAGGGGCATTAGGGATGTGGCCTGGGAGTCAAAGGAACAGCAGCCTGAAAAAGTTTTGGGTACACTAATTTAAAGCATACATGATAAAATTACATTATAAAACTATTAAAATATTGTCCAGAACAAAGCAAACTTTAAAAGTGTAATTTTAAAAAACAGAGTCAAAATACATATAAACCATTCAAATACATGAAAAACATAAACACACTGGAAACAAAGCCTGTTGCATTCAGGAATACAATGGGCGCTAAATTGGGTAGGGTGGGATGGGAGAACTCTGCGATTGGCCTCTCCCTCCCCCCAGGACCTGGAAAGGCTGGAGGCCTCCAGGGCAGGAACTCACTGGCAGGGGCAGCTCTCAAGTCACAGGGATTTACAGCCTCTGAGCTTCGGAGGGAAATGGAAGGAGGAAAGGGTGGTCACAGGTGGGGGACAGAAGGTGACTGGCTGGCTGCTGGACAGATGGGCAAGCTGGTTGGAGGAGACACTCAAGGGCAGGACAGCCAACCTGAGTGAGTGTTAAGCACTTAAGCCATGAGACTTAAGCCATGAGGCCATGAGACCAACTCCTCCTCCAGGCCCTTACCAGAAATATTAAGTGAAACACATTGGTTAAGAAAGAGTGCCACTGAAGGAATGCCAAACAAAAAAGCCTTCATCAGCTAGCAGAAATAGTAACAGGAGGCAACAGAGAAACCACTCTGGGTAAAGATACCAAAGGTTTGATGCCATGACTGAGAAGGCCCTCTTCCAGGTTGCAACCCACCTGAAGGCCTTGGAAGATAATCACAATGGTCTGGTAGGTTTCAGGAGATAGAGAACTTTGAAATTCAGGATCAGCACCTTGAATTATGCCTAGGAACAAATTGAAAGCCAGTATGTGCAGGCTAAGACTGGAGTGAGATGGTCCCTACAACCCACTCCAGTCGCTATCCTAACTGTGGAAGATTCCGAACACACAGAACGCGCACCAGTAATCAATTCAGTTCAAATTTGATTACAGTCGTTCAGACCAAGTTGTATGAAATTAATACATAAAAACCAAAAGAATATGGTCATTTGATAATCTGATCAGGATATAACCAGGTAATCCACCACAGTGGTCTGATCTTTCTTGTCCAAGAAAGGCCGTATCTACCACCTGCTTATTCAAGCAGCAGGCCTGATTCCAAGAACAGTACCAAACTTAAATCCCAAGTCAGATCTCTGAGCCACTAATAACACTTCCGTCTTGTTAGGCTTCAGTTTATTAGCCCACTTCCACTCCAAAATCTTATGATTGTGATAATGGTATCCGTTCAGTCATGTCTGAAGGTCGGCGATTGTATAGGAAAGTTTTTGCCATACGTTTCTGCCAATGACTGCCTCCTTCACTTGGTTCATGGACATCCCTGTATCAGCTTTAATCGGGTCAATTAGCGGATCCTCTGGCGACCACGTTTCCTTTTGCTGCAGATTATGCTGAGCATTAATGATTTTTCTAATGAGTTTGATTGTATGATCTGTCCAAAGTAAGTGAACTTTAGCTATAATATCTTGACTTCTAATGACATAGAATCATAGAGTTGGAAGGGGCCATACAGGCCATCTAGTCCAACCCACTGCTCAACGCAGAATCTGATCAAAGCATCCTAAAGCATCCAAGAAAAGTGTGTATCCAACCTTTGCTTGAAGACTGCCAGTGAGGGGGAGCTCACCACCTCCTTAGGCAGCCTATTCCACTGCTGAACTACTCTGACTGTGAAAAACTTTTTCCTGATATCTAGCCTATATCGTTGTACTTGAAGTTTAAACCCATTACTGCGTGTCCTCTCCTCTACAGCCAACGGAAACAACATCCTGCCCTCCTCCAAGTGACAACCTTTCAAATACTTAAAGAGGGCTTTCATGTCCCCTCTCAACCTCCTGTTCTCCAGGCTGAACATTCCCAAGTCCCTCAACCTATCTTCATAGGGCTTGGTCCCTTGGCCCCAGATCATCTTCGTTGCCCTCCCCTGTACCCTTTCAATGTTATCTACGTCCTTCTTGAAGTGAGGCCTCCAGAACTGCACACAGTACTCCAGGTGTGGTCTGACCAGTGCCGTATACAATGGGACCATGACATCTTGTGATTTTGATGTGATGCCCCTGTTGATAGACCCCAAAATGGCACTTTACTGTGCTCCAACATCTTACCCACAACAGAGGTTAGACTCACCGTCTGTAGTTTCCTGGGTCATCCTTCCTCCCTTTTTTTATACATCATAGAATCACATCATAGATACATCACAGAATCACAGAATCATAGAGTTGGAAGGGACATCCTGGATCATCTAGTCCAACCCCCTGCACTATGCAGGACACTCACATCCCAATCGCTCATCTACTGTAACCTGCCACCCCTTTGCCTTCACAGAATCAGCCCCTCCATCAGATGGCTATCTAGCTTCTGTTTAAAAATTTCCAAAGATTGAGAACCCACCATCACCCGAGGAAGCCTGTTCCACTGAGAAACCGCTCTAACTGTCAGGAACTTTTTCCGGATGTTTAGATGGAATTTCTTTTGAATTTGAATTGTTTGTTTGCTCCTCTCTAAAACTATCTTGTTGGTAACTTTGGCTGTCCATGGTATTCACAGCATTTATTTCCAACACCAGAATTCGAAAGCATCTATTTCCCCCCTTTTATTCTTTCTTCAGGGTACAACTTTTGCATCCACAGCTTGTTATGGGGAAGACAATGGCGACTAGCCGGTGCTTTGTATTAAGGCTGATATTTCTATTTTTCCATATTCGGTTCATGCTTAACATTGCGTTCCACCCCAGCGTTATTCGCTGTTTGATTTTACGGCTGCATCCACCATTTTGAGTGATCATAGAGCCTAGAAAGATGAAATCATCAATACATTCAATGTTCTCATTGTCAATTGTGACTTTGGTGCCACTGCCAGTAGTTGTCATGATCTTGGTCTTTTTGATATTTAGGTATAATACCATCTTTTCACTTTCTTCTTTTAGTCTCTATCAGGGTCTTCAGATCACGTTCTGATTCAGCAAGGGGTGTTGTATCATCTGCATAGTGGAGATTATTGATGTTAGGACCTCCAATTCTGACTCCTATCATAGATTCTTCCAGATTAAGCTTCTGCATAATTACCTCTGCTTCCTGGTTGGTGTACAATTAACTGACGAGATGGGTTAAGTGGGATGATACTCCCAATTCCTGTAAGGCATCCCATAGCTTCTTGTGATCAACATGGTCAAACGCTTTAGAATTATCAATAAAGCATAGATGGCCTTTTGATATTCATGTTTTTTTTTCAAGAATCCAGTGCAAATTTGCAATGTGGTCTCGGATACTGCGACCATGTTGAAAACCAGCCTGGACATCTGGTAGCTGAGCAACAAAGGTTGATTTGAGATGGTTCTTTATGATCTTCAATAAAATTTTACTCACATGGGAAATCAGGGCTATTATTTGATAGTTTGAGCAGATACCAGCATCACCTTTCTTTAGTAATGGAATAAAAACAGACCTTTTCCAGTCTATTGGCCATGTGCCAGTTTCCCAGACTTTTTGGCATAATGCTGTGATGGCTGGTGACTGAGGCACCTTGGTGTTTGCATATAATTCTTCTGCATATTGTCACCATCAATCCCTGATGTTGGCTTGGGCAGTCAAGTCTTTTCAATTCTTGTCTTTACGAGCAGTGAAGGTGCTCTGGACTTGTTTCACCTGAGCAAAGAGGCTTCTAGTGTGGCCTCTAGCACACTCCTCTTCCAGTCACTTGCATTGTTGCGTCCAATACACTTCCTTATCTTGTCTGCATTTAGCCTCCTGAATTTGTCTCTCTTGCCAGCAGCTTTTGCTGCTCTTCGTTTTTCAGCAATTTTGATGGTGTCAGATGTTAAACCATTTGCATCTTCTTTCCAGCTTTTTGTATGGTATATGTTCTAAAGCAGCTTCTATGACATTAGACTGAAATTCTTGACACAGTTCCCCAGGTAGTTCTATGGCATATGTTGTCGGAATCTTGGTGACATCAAATTTCTGTGGGGGTACATTTTTCTTGATATTACATAATCTGACTTTCAACTCAACCACCAGCAGTTCGTGATCAGAGCCACAATCTGCTCCAGGAAATGTTTTTACAACTAGAACGGAGCTCTGCCATTTGTAATAAAATCGATCTGATTACGGTGTATGCCGTCTGGAAATGTCCAGGTGTATAAATGGCGTTTTGGTTGTTCAGAGAGGGTATTAGCGATAGTCAATTTGTTTTCTTGACAGAACTGGATAAGTCTGTCAACAGCTTCATTTCGAATTATAAATAAATACTGAAATTCTCCCTGGCATAGGTTCAGGCTTCCTTCTGCCTTCCTGGGATGAGTTAGAAATGTGAGATACAGCACAAATGTCTGGATTACCTCAGCAGTTTCATACAGGTGTTATTGTTTTACTGTTCTTGCCCCAATGAGATCAAATCTAGAATTTGGAATCCCAGAAACCCTGGGTTCATTTTACGGTCTTGAACCATTATGATTGCCAAATAATTTTTTTAAATCAAGGGAGAAATTAGCAATGTTCTACCCTTCACCTATGTATTTGTGGAGAACCTGCTGTTGAAGACCTTTATCATTATGTTTTGGATTGCCCACTATACTTGGAGCCAAGAACCAAATATATTGAGAGATGTTTGGGTGGCCAGAACTTCCCTGCGAATTTGGACAAAATAGTCTTTTTATTATCGGATACCAACCCCGTAATTAGTTATAATGTTTCACTATTTGCATTAGCAGCAAGGAAAATTCGAGCCAAATTTATGCCACCAGAGAGCTAGAAACCTGAATTCTTATTGTCTTTTATTATCTATGGACTACCACATGTATTGCTCTCTTTTACTGTTTTTGTATCAACTGATATGGTATTGATCGTATTGTAATGGCCTATGGCTGGAAACAATAAAGTCATGTATGTAGCAATGTTCTATGATGAAGTCCATGCTTAGTTTCTCATCTGCAATTAAAGTCATAACATCTAACTGAACTTGATCACATCTACCCTATTTTAACCTTGACATATTTTCTCATATGAACATAAGAAGAGCCCAGCTGGATCAGACCAGTGATCCATTAAGTCCAGCATCCCATCTCGCACAGTGGCCAAAAGTTTTACTGGAGGGACAACAATCGGGCAGAGAGGCCAAGGTCTTCAAAAGAACATCACAAGAGCACTCAACCAGCCATGCACACCTGAGCACACCGGTCCCAAGTCCAAGTAAATGGGAAGGAAGGAAGGAAGGAAGGAAGGAAGGAAGGAAGGAAGGAAGGAAGGAAGGAAGGAAGGAAGGAAGGAAGGAAGGAAGGAAGGAAGGAAGCAATCAAGCAAGCAAGCAAGCAAGCAAGCAAGCATGGGAGCAAGGAAGGAAGGAAGGTAGGAAGGAAGGAAGGAAGGAGTACAGTTGGTTCTTATATGCCACTTTTCTCTACCCGAAGGAGTCTCAAAGCAGCTTAGTCGCCTTCCCATTCCTCCCATTCCTCCCATTCCTCTCCCCTATGAGGTGGGTGAGGCTGAGGGAGCCCAGATATCAATGCTCAGTCAGAACAGCTTTACCAGTGACATGGCGAACCCCAAGGTCACCCAGCTGGCTGCATGTGGGGGAGTGTAGAATTGAACTGGCTCGCCAGATTAGAAGTTCACACTCCTAACCACTACACACGAAAGACCTGGCAACCTACCTTATAAAAAAATTGCCAAGAAAATCCTATTATGAGCGAGATTGAATTAAAAGAATCAAATGCTAGAGTTAAGACTGGTGGAAGAAATATAATCTCTAGTATACTGATGACACGACCCTCCTGGCAGAAACAAAGGAAGGCCTAGAAGGTCAACGATGTAAGAAATTTGGCCTTTTCTTAAACATTGAAAAGACAAAAATAATAACCACTGCAAAAAATAGAAATGTCACAATAACAATTGATGGTGAAGAGATCGAATGGAAATAAAATGTCAAATTGCTCTGGGTCACTCAGCAATTATGAGCTTAAATTGAACATGGAAAACTATGGACAACCTACCAAATGCAGATTAGACCTCTCATATTTCCAGTTGCCATGTATGACTGTGAAAGTTGACTGATGAAAAAAATTAGTCAAGAGAAGAATCGATTTGTTTGAACTCTGGTGTTGGAGAAGGCTTCTGTGTGTTCCATGGACAGCAAAAGTCACAAATAGGGTAATACTACAGTGTATAAATAAGAGCCTCTTGTGGCGCAGAGTGGTAAGGCAGCAGAAATGTTGTCTGAAAGCTCTGCCCATAAGGCTGGGAGTTCAATCCCAGCAGCCGGCTCAAGGTTGACTCAGCCTTCCATCCTTCCGAGGTTGGTAGGGAGGTAAATGGTAATGACTGGGGAAGGCACTGGCAAACCACCCCATATTGAGTCTGCCACGAAAACACTAGAGGGTGTCACCCCAAGTGTCAGACATGACTCGGTGCTTGCACAGGGGATACTTTTACCTTTACCTTAACAGTTCATAAATTCTAATATATCACTGGTAGGCAAAATCACTAAACTCCAGCTCATTTACTTTGGCCATATCATGCGATTCAACTCAATGGAGAAAGCAATTATGCTAGGATTGGTTAATGGAAAAAGGAAACCTGGCCAACATGCGATCAAGGTGGATACTGGCCAGTACATTGCATGACTGAGCGAGGCGGTGCAGGATTTGAGATTGTATTGACAGCTTACCCATGGGATCACCAAGAGTTGGACACGACTGAATGGCTTCCAACAACAAGAGCACTGCTGGAACAGACCAAAGGTCCTTCTAGTCCAGCATCCTGTCTCACAACAGTCCACTGTTCTTCAGATACAGCCAACTGGTATATCCTTTGGGAAGGGGACCAGACTTTTTGTTTTGTTTCCATTATGAAGGGCCTTACATATTGATGGCAATTTATAAATAATAATCAATCTGGAGGAAAGGACTGTTAACCACCAGAATGGCACTCCTTTTCTCTTCACCAGCTTGGTGTAATGGTTAGGAGTGTGGACTTCTAATCTGGCAAGCCGGGTTCGATTCTGTGCTCCCCAACATGCAGCCAGCTGAGTGACCTTGAACTCACCACAGCACTGATAAAGCTGTTCTGACCGAGCAGTAATATCAAGGCTTTCTCGGGCTCACCTACCCCACAGGGTGTCCTGTTGTGGGGAGATGAAAAAGAGGGCGACTGTAAGCTGTTTTGAGACTCCTTTGGGTAGAGAAAAGTGGCATATAAGAACCAATTTCTCCTCCTCCTCCTCCTGGATCCTGCAAGTCCTGAAGTCAACATTGCCAACACAACCCTTATTTATAAACTTTAACATTATGCAATCGAAAAAAAATTGTCAAGAAACAGATTTTCTTAAATATAAGGTTTACAGAATTTGGAGTTTTGTTTGCGCAACAAGAATGCGTCACTCAAGACAAAGCATTTATAGTGAACCAACCGTGGTCTGGAACAGAGATCATCCCTTACAATTTAAATTGGATCTCCCAACCTCAAATATCATAAATGGGGATGGCATGGCTTTGTATCCTTTCAAAACCTGCTGAACCAAAGGCAGCATCATAGTGAACAAAATGCCAGCATCCAGGGTGGGAATTAAGCCTCTCCAGGCCACTTTAATTGATTTTGTTTGTTTGTTTATTTTATTCACATATATATACCTCCCTCCCCGAAGGCTCAGGGCAATTTACATGGAACTTAGAACTATAAAAGAAACCATGCATATAAATAACTATAACATTAATATTATTAACTGATAATAACAGGGTAACAGTACAACATTAAACAGTAATAATACAAACAGGTCCAGGAGCAGAATGCCTTGATGGTTTTGGCGGCGGCGGGGGGGGGGAGGGCAGGGGTCCTGCAGATGTTGTTGGTTGTGCCTGGTCTCAACCAAATGCCTAGTGGAAGAACTCCTTTTTGCAGGCCCTGTGGAACTGTTTTACCTCCGTCAAAGCCTTGATCTCCTCTGGGAGTTCGTTCCACTGTGTAGGCCAGGGTAGAGAAGGATCGCCCTGGTTAAGGCCAGGCGGGCTTCTTTAGGGCCAGGGATCATTAGCCGATTGGTGGTGCCAGAGCGTAGAGCTCTTTGGGGGGCATAGGCAGGGTTGTGGTCCCTCAGGTACATTGGGCCCTAATCGCATATGGCCTTGAAGGTAATTACCAGAACCTTTAGCCTGATCCGGAATTCAACTGGCAATCATTGTAGTTGGTGGAGAATGGGCCGGATGTGAGCCCTCCATGATATTGCTCTGAGGACTCTGGCCGCTGTGTTTTGGACCAGTTGTAGTTTCCGGGTCAAAGCCAAAGGCAGGCCTGCGTAGAGCAAGTTACAGAAGTCCAGTCTAGAGATGACCATTGCATGAATCACTGTGGCTAGGTGTTCCGGGGCCAGGTAGGGCGCTAGTAGCTTGGTTTGGTGGAGATGGTAAAATGCCAGCCGCGCTACCTTTGGGACCTGGGCTTCCATTGTGAGGGAAGCATCCAGGATCACACCAAGATTCCTGGCAGACTGAGCTGTAAAGAGCTGAACACTATTCAGGGTGGGTAGGCACACTTCCTCACAAGGGCCCTTCTTACCTAGCCACAAGATCTCCGTCTTTGAAGGATTGAGCTTCAGACAACTCTGCTTGAACCATCTCATCACTGCTTCCTGGAAACTGTTTCACTCCTATCCTGCAACAAGGATCCTATCCATGATCACCTCCTTATAATTCCAGTTTTATATTTATGCTCTGCAAGAAGTGGGGAATGACCGCAAATTTGACAAAGTAAAAAAGTAAATAACCTTCTAAGCCAGGAAACCTTAAAATATAGCAACCGAGAGCCCCCATTTTGATTTAAAATTATTTGCAGACCTCCAATCCCCACCCCCACCTAGCATCTCACATGTACCTGACAGTCCCCTGTCAACATGTACACAAAGCCTCATTTTCCAAAGATTCTTCTAGTTATTGAAAACCAGTGCAATGAAAACAGTGGCTGCACTTTAGAAGCAAGTCTGAACAAATTGCTTGCATGATTTGTAGACAGCCATGGTCTCAGAAGGTGCTGATTTTACAGCTCAGAAGGCCCTGACTCAAGTTCTAGGCAATCTTATCCCTTGACTGGGGACGCTGTGTCAGAAGCAATAAAAACATTCTTCTTAGCTGGTTGAACAGCAATGGGAAAGAGTCTGGAAGGGCTTTCAAAAGCTGCCCACAGAAATGGGAAAAGACCAGCTAGATTCAAGTCCAGTAGCCATTTATTTATTTATTTTATTTGTATACTGCCCTTCACTGTTAGCAGGCTTGTGGTGAAATGCAAGTATGAAATATAATCAGAAAACCATTAAAAAACTCAATAACCTCCCCACCCCACCAGCCCTTTTCTTGCTATCATAATTGAGGGCAGAGGAGGAGGGAGAGCCATATAATTTCATTTTGGCCATTGGTCTCAGCCATAAGACTGGCGGAAGACTATCATTTTTGGAGGCCCTGGAGAACTCTGACAGTTCCATCAGGGCCTGGATCTCAACTAGGAACTCATTCCACCAGGCTAGGGACAGAATCAAATAGGCCCCAGCTCTGGTTGAGACTAAGCAACATTCTTTGGGTCAGGGATATCCCAGGGGTCCAGGACAACCAACAAATTCATACCCGCAGAGCGAAGGGCCCTGCGGGGGGCATAGGCAGATAAGCGGTCCCTCAGATAGGTGGGACCCAGGCCACGTATAGCCTTAAAGGTTAAGACCAAGACCTTGAACTTGATCTGGAAGCAGACTGATGACCCATGCAGCTGCCGCAGCACTGGCTACATATGGGCCCTCCAAGATGTTCTAGTGAAGACCCTCACAGCTGCATTTTGCACCAGCTGCAATTCCTGCGTCAGAGACAAGGGCTGGCCCAGGTAGAGGAAATTACAGAAGTCTAATCTGGAAGTGACATGTATTCAAGGCACGAGCTATCGAGTGCACGCACTCTTCCTCAGACAGTTGGTCAGCTGGTGAACATCAGACTCAGACAACCAAGAATAACCAAGAAACTTCAGGCCAATGCACACAGCTCACTATAGGTAGGGTTTTGTTTATTTGTTTTTTTTGGGGGGAGGGTGAGCCGCATGGATGCTTCTCAGCTATGGAGCATCTATAAGATGTGATTTGCTGTAGATGAGCACTATGCATGATTTGCCCTGCCCTGGATAGCCTGGTCCAGCTCCAGCTTCACAGACACCAGAAGCTAAGCAGGCTCAACTCTGGTTATTATTTGGATAGGAAACCATCAAGGAAGGCAGGAGCCCCAACTCAGGGGCAGGCATTGGCAAAGCACCTCTGAACCTCTCTTGGATGACCGAAGTTAGCCAGATCTCTACAGATCACAGAAGCTAAGCATGGCGAGTCCTGGTTACTATTCGGATGGGAAATAATCAAGGAAGTTCAAAGTTGCTGTGCAGAGATGGATACTGGCAAACCTATCTAATGCTCTGACTTGAACTGTCTAGGCTAGCTAGTCAAATTTCAGCAAATCTATCCAGGGTCAGCCATGGTTATTATTTGGATGGGAAACCATCAAGGAAGTCCAGGGCTGCTGAGCAGAAGCATTTTCGTCTTTTGCCCTGAAACCCCTAAATCAGCTGTGACTTGATGAAGCCTACCAGCACCATTAAGGCCCATTATGCACGGCCGCCGAAACGGCGATTTCGGGTCACATGGAAAACGCGGAGGGGGAAGACGCGACGCATACCGGTTATACACGGGGCGGGGCGCGACGGCGGCAAAACCCAGAGTAACCGATTATGCACGCGCCGATCCGGGCGCCGCTTCTGGTTGCACCCCGCTCACCCGGAAGCTGCGCTTTCTTCCACGTTTCACTGACGCGGCTTTTTCGGCGGCATGCACCGAAGCTGCAGCCGGTTGCAGCCGGCTCTGTGCGTTATCGGTGATTTTAGTCGCCGCCATTCCACCCCGAATGTGCGCTAAAACCCCCGTGCATAATGGGTCTATGTGTGATTAAACCCATCTTCAGCCAGCACTGTGACTCCAGTGCTCCCACAAGCCTTCAGTTGCATATTTAGTGAAACAACATGGCTCATACAGTAGATGCCTAGTAGATGTTGCTATTAAGGAGAGGGGGTATTCCATGTAAACCACCCCGAGCCATAAAGAATGGTATAAAAATGCAAATAAATGAATGAATAAACGAATGAATAAACGAAAGAAAGAAAGAAAGAAAGAAAGAAAGAAAGAAAGAAAGAAAGAAAGAAAGAAAGAAAGAAAGAAAGAAAGAAAGAAAGAAAGAAAGAAAGAAAGAAAGAAAGAAAGAAAGAAAGAAAGAAAGAAAGAAAGAAAGAAAGAAAGAAAGGGACTTACACACTGGATTAGAACTAGTAGTTTCACAGAATCACAGAATAACAGAGCTGGAAGGAATCTCCTTGGTCATCTAGTCCAATCCCCTGCACCATGCAGGACACTCACAATCCTATTGCTCATCCACTGTAACCTGACACCCCCTTAAGCCTTCACAGAATCAGCCTCTTTGTCAGATGCCTATCCAGCCTCTGTTTAAACATTTCCAAAGATGGAGAACCCACCACCTCTCAAGGAAGCCTGTTCCACTGAGAAACCTCTCAGATTGTCAGGAACTTCTTCCAGATGTTTAGACAGAATTTCTTTTGAATTAATTTCATCCATTGGTTCTGGTCCATCCCTCCGGGGCAAGAGAGAACAACTCTGCTCCATCCTCTATATGGCACCCTTTTTAATACTTGAAGATGGTTATCAGATCCCCTCTTAGTTGTCTCCACTCCAGGCTAAACAGACGGAGCTCCCCCAAACTTTCTTCATATGTCTTGGTCTCCAAACCCCTCACCATTTTTGTGGCCCTCCTCGGGACTCGTTTGTCTACATCCATCTTTAACTCTGGTGCCCAAAATTGGACAGTACTCCAAGTGAAGCTGAACTAGAGCAGAGTAAAGACAGTAAATCTGGCATTCAATAGCTGAAACATACAGGCCTTGCATATATAGTGTTTGTGCATTTTTTCAGAAACACAAAAGAAACTAAAGGCGGGTGAAAAAACATAACCTCCTTGAGCATGTTGGTGCTTTCATTATGTATACCTTAAGAGTAACTCAGAGCATAGCTTACTCTTATAACAGAAGGTCTGTCAGAGTAGCGATCCCCAACCTGTGGGCTGCGGACCACATGTGGTCCGTCGACTAATTGGAGGTGGGCCCCGAAGAACGCCTTCTCCCCCCACCCCCGGCCCTTTACTTCATCCCCCCCGGCCCTTTACTTTGGGTGTCATTGTCTCCCATCACTCCCAGATGGGACTATCTCGTTGCAGAGAAACAAGCTCAGGGTTCCCATTGATTTGTCATTGTCATGAGTTAAAATTTCCATGAAAATAAAATGTTCCTTATGTTCATTGTTGTGGCGTGTCTGTATCTTATTTTGAAGGGATGTTTAAACATTACCATAGCGATCAGAGAGCGTGGTTGAGAGTAGAGGAGTAAACTACCCCCCCCCCACCGGGCCTCAGTAAAATTGTCAAGCGTTGAGTGGTCCCCGGTGATAGAAAGGTTGGGGACCACTGTGTCAGAGGACTATTAATGAAACCAGATTTTAGGATATGCAAGAAATGGTAAATATGGGGAAGGCAGATTATGCATGCTTTAGCTAGGTTCACTCCAGATTTTTTATTGGTAATTAGCCATGTGATAAATAGCTGATGGAAGACCGACCATTGGACTTACCGAAGAGGGTCATTCTCCCCTGGAATACAGAGGACATCTGCAAGGATGGGTTTTCCCTTCGGCTTCTCAGGGAGGCAGGGGTTAATTAAAACATCCTCCCTCACTTCCTGTCCTGTGTGCAGCGTCTCATTCCCCAGTCTGGACACTCTGAAAGCCATAGAGTAGAATAACTGAAACTAGAATTTATTAACCTTAAACAGATCAATTATCTTAATTTGTAAACTTTTTTGTTACAGAAAGAACAGGAAGGAAAGAGGAAATATGCTGCCTTTCACTAGGCTTATCTGTCTCTTGCTACCTGAATAGTGTTTCATGTTCCGGAATCAGATCGGGAGGGCCAGATGTCCTCAGTATTCCAGGGGAGAAGGACCCTCTTCAGTAAGTCCACTGGTCATTCTCCCCCTGGATCGGAGGACATCTGCAAGGATGGGCCCTTCTAGAGCGCAATATACCCGGGTGGGTACTTTAGACTGGTTCCAGAACACGTTGCCAGACTCGCTTGCCGAGGGCAGCGTCAGCTAAACTGTATTGATCAATCCCGTAGTGCCTGGTAAGCATGGCAAGAGATGACCACATCGCCGCTTTATAGATTTCCAAACTGATGCTCTGTTTACAAAAACTGTATTAGTAAATGCCCTGCGAGTGGGATGTGCAGTGATCCCTGTATGTATTGACAAAGTAAGTGATTTGTATGTCTCAGCCATGTAGGTTCTCAGAATTCTAGTGATCACTGCTTCGGACATCTTCTATCCAATATTCAGAGAAGCTACTGAAAGGAGAAAATTGTCAGATCTTCTTATGCTTTCTGTGCAAATTAGATGAGCTTTAAGAGTTCTCAGAACCTCTAATTGTGCCATTCTTATTCTGTAGGATGTTTTAGATCCAGTCAGACTAATGGAAGAATGATTTCTTGTGAGCTGTGTACTATAGTGTCTATCTTAAATCTGACAGCCAGTTCTAGGCGTAGCACTGCCTTATCCTTGTGAAGGATACATAAGTCTGATCCTTTGGATAAGACTTCGGGCCTTTCCGCACAAAGACCAATGTTGCCAATTGGTTTCACAAAGCGGAAACGCTATTTTAAATAGTGGAATCTCGGCGTTATGTATACCTGCATTTGTAGTGGAATCCAGTAGTGTTTCATTCGTTCCCCACAGATTTCCAGTCTCACAAAAATCGCTAGAAAGGAAGTGATTTTTTCTGTGCTTGTTCCCGCCCCTGGCTGTCAATTGAACAAACAGCCAATGGGCGGTTGTTATCATGCTCTGGAAAAGCCCCTTTCCCTTTAAGCACAGGTTTAAAAAAAACACACACACACTGCAACGAATATGCCTTGATTCTTCCTAAGGTAGAGACCCATCTAGCTGGCGTGTGAGCTGGCGAGTCATCGTTACCAAGCTCCGAATGAACCCCCCCCCCGGCCGAAAATAAAGGGAACTTGCAAACGGAGCTGTGTTATGCTTGGGGACTTAGGGAAGCTTTAAAGCACTTCTGTGGAGGGACTGTAGCTGGAGAAGCCTCGCTGGGTGAATGAAGCCTTGCTGGTTCGTTGCTTTCCCTGCTCGCTCCGTGGGAAAAAAAATGGTGATCGCTTCGCCGGAAGTTCGGAGGAGCCATGGAGAGGGACTTTGGTTGCAGCCACTACATTGAGAACCCACAGGTTTTTTTCGCAAGTGTTGCAAGTTGTTGGCAGGAGTGTAGCGATTTTCTGAGGGTGAATCCACTTTTCTGGATTCACCTGAAATCGCTACAACGAAGCGATTTTAGCGCTAGTGTTGCAGGACTGTTGCAGATTGTGTCATGCGGAATGGCAAATTAGTAGCGTTTACCATTTGTAAGCCTTCTGCTACTTTGAACTCGTGCAGAATAGACCTTCCAATTCTGATGTGCATTTTTTCTGATGCAATGGCTATGAAAATATCACTTTTATACCCAAGTATTTTAACGAAGTCTTTGTGACAGGCTCAAATGGAGCCTTTGTCAGAGCTTGTAAGACCACATTCAGTTTCCATGTAGGGGAACTATGTACCTGTGGCAGGGCTTCGTGGTTTCCCCCTTCGAGAAACCGAACTATGTGTGGAGGCTTTAAAGTCTGTAGACAAACAGTCACAATTTCCATTATTTGACTTCTTAAGGTGGCTGGTTTTAACCCTGGGCCACCATGTCTTGTGGGAAGTTCAGAATCACTGTTATTGAAAGCTTTAGGAAAATACACTTTCTTCTTCCTCATCTCACAACGGCCCTCCTGGTGACATTGTAAAATCTAATATTTTAATCTCTCCTGGAAGCTAGTATTATTCCTACAACCTCCTGTAAGTACCCGGCATCAGTTAGATGTCTCCATTCAATTTCCAGATGGTCAATCTCATCCAGTCTGAATCTGGATACCACAAGGGACTTTCTGCTGTATGATTTTGCATAAGAGCAAGGGCATTATAGGGATTGGCAGGAATGCAAAAAGCAAGCCTTCTGGCCAGTCCAATGTCGGGACATCTATGTGTGTATCCAACCTTTGCTTGAAGACTGCCAGTCAGGGGGAGCTCACCACCTCCTTGGGCAGCCTATTCCACTGCTGAACTACTCTGACTGTGAAAAAATTTTCCCCTGATATCTAGCCTATATCGTTGTACTTGTAGTTTAAACCCATTACTGTGTGTCCTCTCCTCTGCAGCCAACAGAAACAGCATCCTGCCCTGCTCCAAGTGACAACCTTTGAAATACTTAAAGAGGGATATCATGTCCCCTCTCAACCTCCTGTTATCCAGGCTGAACATTCCCAAGTCCCTCAACCTATCTTCATAGGGCTTGGTCCCTTGGCCCCAGATCATCTTCGTCACTCTCCTCTGTACCCTTTCAATTTTATCTATGTCCTTCTTGAAGTGAGGCCTCCAGAACTGCACACAGTACTCCAGGTGTGGTCTGACCAGTGCCATATACAATGGGACTATGACATCTTGTGATTTTGATGTGATGCCCCTGTTGATACAGCCCAAAATGGCATTTGCCTTTTTTACCGCTGCATCACACTGCCTGCTCATGTTTAGTTTACAATCCACAAGTACCCCAAGGTCTCGTTCACATACAGTGTTACCTAGAAGCGTGTCCCCCATCCAGTAGGCATGCTTTTCATTTTTCTGACCCAGATGCAGAACTTTACACTTATCTTTATTAAATTGCGTCTTGTTCTCATTTGCCCATTTTTCCATTGTGTTCAGATCTCGTTGAACTCTGTCTCTATCTTCCAGAGTATTTGCCAGTCCTCCCAATTTGGTGTCATCTGCAAACTTGATGAGTAGTCCCTCCACCCCCTCATCTAGATCATTAATAAATATGTTAAAAAGTACCGGGCCAAGCACCGAGCCCTGAGGTACCCCGCTACTCACCTCCCTCTAGTCTGATGAAACACCATTGACAACAACTCTTTGAGTGCGGTTCTCTAACCAATTCCCTATCCACCTGACTATCTGAAAATCCAGATTGCAGTCCTTCAACTTATCCATCAGAACATCAAGGGGAACCTTGTCAAAAGCTTTACTAAAATCCAAGTAAACAACATCAACCAAATTTCCACGATCCAGCAAACCTGTTACTTGGTCAAAAAAGGAAACCAGGTTTGTCTGACAGGACCTGTTGGAGACAAATCCATGCTGACTTCCTTGGATCACCAAATTGTACTCCAGATGTTTGCAGATCGCTCCCTTTAATATCTGCTCCATTATCTTCCCCACAACAGAGGTCAGACTCACTGGTCTGTAGTTTCCCGGGTCATCCTTCCTCCCTTTTCTGAAGATCGGAATAACGTTTGCTCTCTTCCAGTCCTCCGGGACATCTCCAGTCCTTAAAGAGGTCCCGAAGATGATGGACAAGGGCTGCGCAAGTTCTCTGGAAAGTTCTTTGAGCACTCTCGGGTGCATTTCATCCGGCCCAGGGGATTTGAAATCTTCCAGTGCAGCCAAATGCCTCTCGACAACCTCTCTATTCATGCAAACCTGCCACCCAGACACTATCTCTTGGCTACTGCCATCTCTAGATGTGCCTAAACCCTTTGACCTGTGGGAAAAAACCGATGTAAAATAGGCACTAAGACTTTCTGCTTTCTCTGCATCTTCCGTTAGAGTTTGTCCATCCGCACCCAACAGTGGGCCTACTGCCTCCTTTACTTTACGTTTGCTCCTCACATAACTGAAAAATCTTTTCTTGTTACAATGCGCTTCCCTGGCCAATCTTAGCTCACTCTCAGCTTTGGCCTTTCTGATGATTGATCTACAGTGCCTAGTAACCTGTAGGTACTCTTCTTTAGAGCTCTGTCCTTCCCTCCATTTCCTGAACATTTTCCTTTTCTTTCTTAGTTCCTCTTGAAGTTCTCTGTTCATCCAAATAGGCTTCTTAGAGCTCCTGCAGTGTTTTCGTCTTTCTGGGATAGTCATTGATTGAGCATGCAATAGCTCTTGTTTGAGTAGCGCCCACCCTTCACATGCTCCCTTCCCTTCCAGCATTCTCATCCATGGTATGACACTCATCTTGTCTCTGAGTTTATTAAAGTTTGCTCTATGAAAATCCAACATCCGCATCTGGCTACAAGCTTCCTTGGCTCCCCATCTCAAAAGGAATTCTATGAAGACATGGTCACTTCCCCCTAGGGTCCCCACCTCCTTCACCTCATCCCCCAACTCTTGCCTGGTGGTCAGTATTAAGTCCAGTATGGCTGAACCTCTTGTGGGTTCATCTGCCATTTGATAAATGAAATTGTCAGCCAGGCAGGTCAGAAAGTTGCATGACTGAGGACGTTTCGCAGAGTTCGTTTCCCAGCACACATCTGTTCTTCTTCATCAGCTCCCTGATGACGTTCTGCGTTTTGAGGAACTTTTTTCTCTGGAAGAACTTCTTCTGTAGCATATCTATGATTACTCCCAAGTGGTGAATCGACTGCATTAGTGAAATACCCTTACTCTTGTTGACCATGGAACCAACGTTCTGCAAGGTCTTCAGCACCTGTGAGGTGCTGCTCTGTGAACTGGCTCAAGCACTCGATCTCACAAGAATGTCATAGAGATATGGATGCAAATGCATTCCTGATGTCCTGAAGATCAGGATTAGGTTGACCAATACCTTTACTTCATCCCCTTTTAAAATAGTGATTCCCAACCTATGGGGTGCGGACCACATGTGGTCCGTCGACTAATTGGAGGTGGGCCCCAAAGGACGCCTTCTCCCGCCCCAGCCCTTTACTTCAGCCCCCCCCCCGGCCCTTTACAACACACCACTGCTGTAGGGCACCCTGCGTGCAAAAGGCACCAAGGGAAGGTCTGTTATCAGTGTTGCGCCTCACGTATCTAGGCATCACTCCTATCCTTCATTTTGATGAGGATACATTCCAGGGCCGAATAGATGATCTCCCACAAAGGGATAAGCTGCCCTGATAGTTTTTTATGTTTTGTTTTTGTTTGTTTTTATCTCTGCAGGCCATGCTATTAGTCAAAGAAACCTGCCTGCCGCAGTGCCGGACATCATGGCCCTGGAATTAAATATTATGCTGTCTGGAGTTGCATCTGCCATGGAGGAAGCAGTCTTTAAGAATCTATTGACTCCTTCAAGAAACCTGGCGCTGTCAGCTGGCAATTGTTGTATCAAGTTTCTTGCCCACACGATAGCTGCCCTGTTAAGGATAGTTATTGTTACTGCTCTTACCGCCATCGCCATTGCCTCATGCGCTCTGCGGAGTGCCATTGTATCTCTAATGTTTCCCTCTCCATCCTCAAAGACTACACCTGGAGAGTGGATGGCCACCACAGGGACATCGACGGAAGAGACCTGAAGTACTTATTTACCATATTGGTGAAGAATGCAAAGACTTTTTAATAAACAAAAGAAATTAATGTTAATGAACGGTTTTTGTTTGTTTATTTATTTGTTTGTAAAAATAGAGGGAGGGGCTGCAATTTGGGGCAGCCTCTGCAGTAGGGAAAAAGTCCTCTATATCCACACCTGTCCTGCTCTTTTTAGTTTGGCTTGCCTGTGTATCAGGTTCCTCAGATTGTTTTAAATTGACTGCTGCCATGGCTATGGCTAACATGTATTGGTAACCATCCTGTTTAAGGAGCCTGCCAGATTGATTGGAGCAGATACCTCCTCAGTGATTTTACCATCTGAAAGGAAAATCTGAGTTAAGGGTTTGTGCACTATCAGAGGAGTCATAATGCACAAGATCCCCTCTTCCTGGCAACTCTGTGGGCCACAGCCAATATTATACTCTTGCCCATAAGAGCTAGTTGAGTTATGTGGGGAGTCTTCGCCTTCAGAAATGTAACCCACATTCTGACAGAAATCCAATTTCTTGTCTCATGGTTTTACAAAAGATGATGAAGGGGTTTTTATCCCCCTGACTCATGTGAACCCTTGGATGGTTGTCCACAGCAGGATCTGGTGCTGCAGCTGCACCTTGCTCAGGAGCTCTGCTGGAATAATCCTCTGCTGTGCTCTTTTATTTTTTGGCCGCCAGGCTGGACCGGCCATTTATAAAAAGCCCTGGAGGAAGAAGAGCTGCTCTCACCCAAGGCTGATATTGTTTAGGCTAGCTTTTTTCTTTGGGGTTTCTTCGCCTCGATCAGAGTGGCCCCTGAGGCATTGCTCACCGGGCCCCTTGCCTCTCTTTCCAAAGCCCCTAAGAGAGCCTGAGAGGAAGTCTTCATTGTCCCAGAAGAACTCAATCAGAGGAAAGGAGCTTAGCTGCAATGAATAAGGTTCTCAAAAGGGCCATCACAGCTCCTTTCCTGCCAAAAAAAGCCATGAGCAGGCCTTCTCCTTTAGTTCTCACTAATCTCACCTCCAGGGGGGTCGTTATCCGCTAATCTGACTAGCAAACAATGAAACTGGAGGTCAGGGGAGAAGGGAGGGGTGGGAGGAAGGAAAGAAGGCTAGAAAATTTGAGAGAAAAGGCTTTTAGAGAAATGAAAGTAGCAGAGATCTCTGTCTATGCTGTCTCCCTATCTCGAGGCAGGGGAAAGACTGGGGAATAAGAGGCTGCACACAGGACAGGAAGGGAGGGAGGATGTTTTAATTAACCCCTGCCTCCCTGAGAAGCTGAAGGGAAAACCCATCCTTGCAGACCTCTGCAAGGCTTGGCGCTTCCTTAAGTCCTCAGGAAGCCTGGGCCATAAAAAGGAAGCAGCCATCAAGGAAAGCCCACAATGCCTGGACAAAACCAGTTCCAAGCTCTAAGGTAACTGGCTCTAAGTTGGCTACACGTGGAAGAGTGGGGAATCAAGCCTAGTTCTCCAGATTAGAGGCCACTGTTCTTGAATCACTACACCACGCCAGCTTTCTGAGACAGGATAGTATTAAAAGGCTGGGATGACACAACAGATTAACTGTCCTGAGTTTCTCATTCATAACCAACATTTTATGATTATGCAGCTTTACTCTGCTCTGGTTCGGCCTCACTTGGACTACTGTGTTCAGTTTTGGTCACCACAATTGAAGAGAGATGGAGACAAACTGGAGTGTGTCCAGAGGAGGGCAACAAAGATGGTGAGGGTTTGGAGACCAAGACATATGAAGAAAGGTTGGGGGAGCTTGGTCTGATTAGCCTGGAGAGGAGACAACTAAGAGGGGATCTGATAGCCAAATACTTAAAAGGGTGCCATATAGAAGAGGGAGCAGAGTTGTTCTCTCTTGCCCCAGTGGGATGGACCAGAACCAATGGGATGAAATTAATTCAAAAGAAATTCTGTCTAAACATCTGGAAGATGTTCCTGACAGGTAGAGCGGTTTCTCAGAGGAACAGACTTCCTAGAGAGGTGGTGGATTTGCCATCTTTGAAAATTTTTAAACAGAGGCTGGATAGCCATCTGACGGAGAGGCTGATTGTGTGAAGGCTCAAGGGGGTGGCAGGTGACAGTGGATGAGCGATTGGGCTGTGAATGTCATGCATAGTACAGGGAGTTGGACTAATGACTCAGGAGGTCTGTTCTAACTCTATGATTCTATGCAGCATCAGTATTACATACAGAGAGTTGCTAACACTTTGGCTTTACAAAGAAACAAGCAGTACCAGGATATAACTTGGATTGAGGAAGGGCATGGCTGGTGAGCATTCATTACCCACTGCTAGTTTTAGCAGATTTTCCCTGTACTGATTTTTCATTGTGATGTTAAAAAGGTGCAGAAACTGTAACAAACGTTAAGGCTCAAGGTGCAAAGGTCTTTGCAGGAAAGAGTTCAACGAAGCTATATTGCAAGCTGCAAAATGTACAGAAGGCAGCTGTGTTCAGCCACCAAAAGCCACAAGGTGCTAAATGGATGTAGGTTCCCTTACTTCTGAAAGCAATTACCGGCAGGATCCAAATGCAAGAGAGTGGTGGGGGGGGGGGTAAAATGAAATCCAGTTTACGAGATAGATGGATGATAGATGGATAAGAGACATGGTAGATGACATAAAATGTTGCTCAAACAATAAAATGTGTGTGCGTGTGTGGGTTGAGGAGAGAAATTATTTGGACACTGATGACCTAGCAAATTTCTACTAAGGTACCTGCTATCTCTTTTTCTTAAGTGCTAGAACTCCATTTGAGAAATTGTATTAATAACAATCAACTTACTAGATTGAATTCTACTTCCAGTAAAAGGATTGTGAGGCCTTCCTAACTGAATATACCAACATGCTAATGAGAAAGTCCCTGAGAGAGGAGTATCCGGTAGCAAGTTACTGAGTTTCCCCATTAATTGCATTAAAAGTATGCCTTTACACTCCCCAATTACCCTAATACCTGAGAGTAAATTATCTCACAGTTATTCATTTGTGCATATGTATACAACAAACACAGAGAGAACAGAGGCCATAGTAGGAGAAAGAGGAAGGGGAACGGTTTCAAAAGCACCACTTTCATTGCCTTTTGATGGCACTTGGCTACACAAACCCAACCACCCAATGGCAGTCTCAGAGGTCAGACAAAGCATTATATATCCAGAGAAACTGTAAAGTTGAAACCAAATCTTAACAAGAACATAATCTATCCATGGAGCAGAGAGTAAATTACAATTTCTTATAATGTCACACATTTTTAACATTTCCTGCACAGCATGCAAGGAAACCTGCTTGTTTGAGTTCAGGATTGCATCTCTTGTGCAGGTCGCATGGGGCTGAGTAAGAGCATGTCTATTAGGATACAACTTTATTCCTCAGGTTTCCAGAGTCTCTCATATCGTACAAGTAAAAACAAAATAAAATTTCCCTCCTTTCCACAGTAAAAGATCAGCAACAGCAAACAAATTGCCTAATGCTACCCCGTGAGGCACGAATGCAGGGAAGGTTTGGAGATGTTCCAGGAAACGGTTTGCACTAGGCAACTGTTTAACTGAACTGAGAGGCAGCTTGGTGTCATGATCAATAACAGAGGCCTCTAGCCTAGAGAACCTGGTTTGATTCCTCACTCCTCCTCTGCATGCAGCCAGCTGGGTAACCTCGGGCCAGCCACAGTTCTCTTAGAGCTGTCAGTCTCACCTACCTCACAGGATTTTCTGTTGTGGGGAAAGGAAGGATAGGTGATTGTAAGCCACTTTGAGACTCCTTTTGGGTAGTGAAAATCAGTGTATAAAACCCAGCTCATCTTCTTTAGTGCATCCCCTCAACTGAGAATGCAAGATGAAAGAGACAAGACGGACCAACAAGGACTGATTCCATATGATTAGGACTTCCTATTTTATTTTATCATTGCTGCAAATGCAGTGGTATTCATGTAGGCAGGCTCTCTCTCTCACATACACATGCACCCTGCTCCAACTTTGTGTTGACCCTTGAGGCCACAGTCATCACAGTTGCTATAACAACCTCAAGCTTGGGGGGGATCAGATGGCAAGAAAACTGTGCCAATATGGATGTGACCTTAGCAGGGCATGCAAATGGTGCCTTCCAGATGGTGCGGTAATGTGCATGGCTCCATCCTGTCCAAAAACACTGGAGTAAAACAGGTTTGGCAAAGAGCATGCTGGAGAAGGGGAACACCTGGAAACAGGATGATTACAGCATGGCGTTGAAGGGAAGCACCAGGAACTCAAATAAAAAGTGCCCTTATTTGGAAGCCGAGAAGAGCAGCTGGTTTTTCAAACCCTGCTTTATACTGCCTGGAGTTGTCTCAAAGCGGCTTGGAATCGCCTTCCCTTCCTCTCCCCACAACAGACACCCTGTGAGGTAGGTGGGGCTGAGAGAGCTCTGAGAGAACTGGGACTGGCCCAGGGTCAGCCAGCTGGTTTCATGTGGAAAAGGAATGAGGAATCAAACCTGGTTCCCCAGATTAAAGGCTGCTGCTCTTAACCACAACACCATGCTGACTTCAAGAAGGAGACATACCTCTGTGTATAAAAGCTAGATTTGAGTCCAGTAGGACCTTAGAGATCCAAGATTTCCAGGGTATATATTTTAAGAGTCAAAGCTCTCTAGCAAGCCTTGAATCTTGAAAATTTATACTCTGCAAATCTTGTTGGTCTTACTAGATTCTTCAACTGAAAACCAATATGGCTCCCACCTGCAACTTATCTCTATGTGGTCAAGGGAGAGTATGTGAACTTAATTGGCATAGGAACCTGAAAATCAACAGCGAACTGTTAAGCAAAGGCTTTTTTCCCATCTTGCTTTTTACTACCCAAAAGAGTCTCAACATGGCTTACAAATACCTTTCCGTTCCTACAATAAGCAACATGTGAGGTAGGTGGGGCTGAGAGAGAACGTGTCTGGCCCAAGGTCAACCAGTTGGCTGCACGTGGAGGAGGAGCGGGGAATAAAACCCGCTACTCCAGAACAGAAGCTGCAACTCTTAACCTCTACACCAAACTGGCTCTCAAGAAGCAACTTGAGTATTCTCCCACTGTATTAAGGAACCTCGAATATTCTCCTGTGGGTTGTCTTGCTAAAAGCTATTCAGGTCTGCCTTCTTACTGCTACAAGTGGGACACAAGATGAGTTTCTCAAGCAGCATCTGTTACCACTCCCCCCCCCCATGACAAAATAATGGCAAGTGAAACCAGATCTTTAATACACTCATTAACACGCTAATATGCCGGTAACGTTATCCTAAAATAATGTCTCAATAGCAACACGGTATAATTTAGAATGTAAACAAAGCATTACTTGATGGAAACAACTTTCTTGCAAACAAACCAAAGCAGGAAAAAGAAGCAGGAAGCAAACATGACTGGCATGGAAATTGTGTACAGAATTCAGCGTGGATGAATTTAGAGGGATTCCCAATGATGGAATGTGCACCTGTGAGTGTAAACATGTAATGGTATTTTACTGTGAAATATTTTACAGAGAAGCCAAAAGAAAATAATTTTAAATAATTAGCCTAAGAAATGGGGAAAAGGAGATAGGTTCTATATCAAATCAAGCGTGAACTCTGCAGAAACTGAAATGACCAAATTGAGGCTCTCGTATTGTGGTCACATCGTGAGAATCCTTGGAAAAGATAATTATATTAGGAGATGTGGTAGATGACAGGAAAAAAGGAAGACCCAACATGAAGGCACTGCCTTCAGCTTGCAAGAACTGCGCCACACTGATAATGATAGGACATTTGGGAGGTTGTGAAATCTTTGGGTCGCCATAAAGTCAGAAGTGATCTGCTGCCCCCGCCCACACACACAAAGTTGTGAGGAGGGGGAGAAGTTTTAGCCAGTGATATTCCAAAACAGGTCTACGTGGCACTTTGAAAAGATAGATTGCAATATTCTAGAAAACTGGGACTGGCCCAAGGTCTTCAACATGGCAGATCTAGGATTTGAGAGCCCCAGGGCTGAATCCCTGCTCCACCATGGAAGATTACCATGGGTGACTGGGCCAGTCATGCATTCTCAGGCTGACCTACCTCATAGGGCTGTTATGAACAGGCACTTTGGGAGGACAGGGAGAAAAGTGGGGGGTATAAATAAACAACTTGATATGGAAAGAGTAAACCCCCTAATATTTCTGCAACCTTTTTGATACCCGTATTTATTCTAAAGTATACTATACACCCAAGTGGCTCTTCTAGGTCCCCTCTCATTTAGTTTCCTCCTAGTTGTGAACATGGGCAAAGCTCTTCAGTTAAACTACCTATTTGTTGCGCACAGGTTATATGCAGAGAGATGCAGAACAGTACTAATCTTATAAAATGCTCCAGCTGCCTGTGATAAAAACATGATACCTCAGATATTTTACACATACACACGCAATCAGGAAGTGTAACCAAGGTCTGTACATAGTCATGTGACAGGGTAACAAACCTTGTCCTGCTTTCACCCTGTTTCCTTTCATGCAGTAAGTCCTGCCCCAGCCACTACCCAGCCTTGAACACTAGGACTATGTGTTTTCATTGGCTATGCAAATCATCAATCAACTTGAGATAATTTGAGATCATTATCAGATGAGGGGAAAAGTTTTAATCAGTAAAGGCAGCAAGGTGAGGACAGGCTTGTTCTTAGTCAGACCCCATTTTGGCCCCGGTGTTTTACCATAATGGGGCCTGGCCTCCTAACAATTAACTACCTTTTGTTTAGGGAATTGTAAGTTATCTGATGGTCTCTTCAAAATGTTCAAGAGATCTGAATTATCTGTCAACCTAAAATCGACTAAATGGCTAAAAGCTGACAAGGAAACAATTTTTTTTATAGACTGAGAGCCTTATTCAACACTAATAAAGTCTAAGCAAGTGCCATTAATAAATGCCTCATTTCCCTTATGCATCACTGCCCAGGAGACACTGCTGGAATGAAAAGGCAGCATATAAATGTTTTAAAGCAATAACACTAAACCTATAACTTTGGCAAACTATACCAGGTGTGTTTCCTCCTGGAGGATTATGGGTTATTGGCATCACAGAATCAGTAGTTCTGCAGCTAACATTTTGCACAGTACCTTTAAAAATTGCCAAGAAAATATAGATATAAAGATCACTGATTTTTTAAAGTTTCACTTTTTAAATTCATGCGCTGCCTGAACAAGACTGCATTTATGTATTTATTTATTTGTTTGCTTATTTTCTTAGATTTTTATACCGCCCTCCCAAACCAAGGAGGTTCACATGGGAACATTGTGGGATACATTATACATTAATATCAGTGATAACAATATATCAATAACAATTCCAACAGTAAATATAAGTTTATCAGGTTATCATAATTAACTCATTGAACAATCTCAATAGAACAACTTGAACAAAGCCCTTAGGGAGGTCAGAAACATTCAGATTATGGAGGGTATGATTTGAGGGGGACTGCCAGGTGTTTCTAGGTCAGATTAACCTCAGTCGAATGCCTGGTGGAGGAGCTCCCTTTTGCAGGCCCTGCGGAATTCTAGGAGTTCGGGCAGGACCCTGATCTCTTCAGGGAGCTTGTTCCACCAGGTGGGGGCAAGGACTGAGAAGGCCATGGCCCTTGTTGAGGTCCAATGTGCTTCTCTGGGGCCAAGGATCCACAACCAGTTGGAGGTGGCAGAGCGTAAGGCTCTTTGAGGGGTATAGGCAGGGAGGCGGTCTCTCAGATACACTGAGCCCAGACTGCATATGGCATATTGGTTTTGTCAAAACTAATAGCTACTGGCTTGCAATTAAAACCTGTATCACCTACAGCAGTAGTCCCCAACCTTTTTATCACTGGGGACCGGTCAACGCTTGACAATTTTACTGAGGCCCGGGGGGTGGTAGTCTTTTGACGAGGGACGTCGCCACCACCTGAGCCTCTGCTCCACTTGCTTTCCCACCGGTGCCCCTGACTTCCTTCCGCCTGCTGGGAGGTGCTGCCAGCAGCAGCTGTGCAGTGCCACGCCGAGGGGGAGCCCCAGCCATGGTGGCCGCTGGCTAAATATGCTGGACTGCAGACCAAATGGCAAAACCTTCCAGAAGCAAGGACAATAATTACCAGACAAAAACAATGTTTCTTCATGACATGGAAAGTAAATGTCCTCAATGGTTCAGCTGCCATTCATATTTGCCACGATTAAAAAATACGTGACCTATCATATTTGCAGTACTTGCCCCAGAACTCAATTTCCTCAACTTTCCCCTGAAGCGGAAATCAGAGTTTAATCTGTTGTCTATGACAGAGAGCTATAAATGGAGCTGCGAAGAAGCAAATGCATTTTTTAAATGTTTCAAAAATCCATTTAAAAAACAAATTGTCAATTTTTATCAATTTTGGATTTGTGCCTCTGTTTGGGAACCACCTAGAGAGCCTCTTGTGGCGCAGAGTGGTAAGGCAGCAGAAATGCTGTCTGAGGCTGTCTGCCCATGAGGCTGGGAGTTCAATCCCAGCAGCCGGCTCAAGGTTGACTCAGCCTTCCATCCTTCCGAGGTTGGTAAAATGAGTACCCAGCTTGCTGGGGGGTAAACGGTAATGACTGGGGAAGGCACTGGCAAACCACCCCGTATTGAGTCTGCCATGAAAACGTTAGAGGGCGTCACCCCAAGGGTCAGACATGACTCGGTGCTTGCACAGGGGATACCTTTGGGAACCACCTAGAATCTTTAAACCGCTCCTGCGGAGTGGATTAAATAAAAGGTTAAGGGCTGTTGGGGAGGAGTTAGGGCGGGCCCTGTCTGGGATAAAAACTCGGAGGATTCGCTCCTCCGAGTGGCACTCCAGGGCCAAGTGGCCAATTGGGAGGCGCGCTTCACCGCTGCCGAAGCCGCCACCCTGCTGCCAAGATGCCTGCACCAATGCCCAGATCACCGCCGAAACGCTCCGCTGTCAAACAGCTCCGCCACCAAGCCGTTCCACCGCCAACCCGATCCGCCGCGACCGGAACTCCAATGGCCAGATCACCGCCGAGCCGCTTCGCCGCCGAGCTGATCCCCTGCTGCCGACCCGATCTGCAGCGGCCGCACCGCCTAGGCCTAGCAGCCTGCGCACCGCCACATAGCCGCATGGCGACAGTACCACATAGCTGCCAGCAAGATGGCCGACTCACTCCTGGAAACGCCGCCGACCTCCTCCGCAGCCGAGCCGCTACGCCGCCAGCCCCAGCACATGGCCGCCCACCGCCAGGATTGCCACCATCGCCCCACCATGCGCCCAGACCACTCCCGCTCCCAGCCAGCCTACTGCCGGTGAGTCTGCTCGCTCGCGAACCCAGCCTCCCGTAGCTAGCGCCTGCTGTATTCAAACCACAGCGGGCTTAATTCCTAGTCATAGAATAACAGAGTTGGAAGGCACCTCATGGGTCATCTAGTCCAACCCCCTGCACTATGCAGGATACTCACACCCCAATTGCTCATCTACTGTAACCTGCCACCCCTTTGCCTTCACAGAATCAGCCTCTCCGTTAGATGGCTATGTTTAAAAATTTCCAAAGATGGAGAACCCACCACCTCCCGAGGAAGCCTGTTCCACTGAGCAACCACTCTGACTGTCAGGAAATTCTTCCGGATGTTTATATGGAATTTCTTTTGAATTAATTTCATCCCATTCGTTCTGGCCTGTCCCTCTGGGGCAAGAGAGAACAATTCTGCTCCATCTAAACTTAAGCCTGAAATAAAAGGATGTCATAGTCTGCATTGGTGTTATCCAGATAGATGGAATTACCTATATAGTTTTCATTATTCCTTCCTACACATGGCATAATTCACAGCAAAAAAAGTCAAAGTCAGGTGGGGATTTAGGTTATGATCAAATGGTTGTTTAAAAAGAAGAGGGAAGGGAACTATCATTATTAATAAAATCAATTTCAGATAATCTGTGATACAATAAGTAGATGCATCCCAAATGTGTTTCTCCCCACAGTCTGCAGCTTGAGGAAGCTTCTTCCGTTTATAGTATATTTTCACACCTTAAAACAGATAACTGCATTTGGCACTATCATAAAGAGAACTACAGTTACTCGGTTCCAACTAAAATAGCAAGGATTCAATGTTTTTAAATGTCTTCAATTAACTGTACTTCTCCCTTAACATTTTAACTGTCAAATACGAGATATTTATTTTAGTACTTGGTGACAGAGAGAGAGAAAAAAGTCATACTCCAGGATCCATTTAACATAACTGATCAACACCAACTGCAACATAATTTGGCAAGTAGAGAGTCAGACTACTAGCGCAATTCTCACAATACTTTCCTGTGAGCAAGCCCCACTAAGTAGGATTGCAATGAAAGCTACTTCTAAAGTGCAATTGTGGAACACACACATAGGTACTTATTTAAAAAACACTATAGTGCAAGTGAAGGATCAAACTGACAGTGAAATCCAGTGCAGGAATTATTATAGTCTAAATCCACAGAAGCCAACAGGTTTAGACTGTATTTGTAACCCCCCACAGTATATGAAACCCAACAACAAATGAAATAAGTCTCAACCAAGATCATCATCACTCTTTAAATCTAGATTTCCCCTTAAATCACTAAAATAATCAAACAACGAAAACTTCTATTTAGAGACCATTAAAATCACCTCAAAAAAAAACAAGGCTGATTTGTGCAAATCCCCAACATTTGAAGTTTTCAGCTGTCTTCAGACAGAATATACCTCAGCTTCTTTCAGAGTTTTCCAAAGGCCTGCAATTGCATACAGTTTTCTTATTAAAAGCTTTAATAAACACCAAATGTGCTAAAAGAATACATTCACCAATGCACCTCCAAAGTACTAAATTGGCCATAACAGCTTAAATATTCTCTTAATAATAAAGTCCAGTAGCACTGCATACACATGGAACCTTATAACCAGAATTAAACTTTGTTGGTCTTAGAGATAACACTTGACACAAACCTTGTTCTATGGCATCAGACCAACACCTGGATTTATCTTCTTAATATTTATTTTACATTGTTTCTGCAAAGGGACACTTGCTTGCCCCCCCACCCCCGCCCCAGGTACACACGTAACTGAAACTCTCCAGGTATCATCATTTATTTACAATGGAGCACTTTGAGGAATTTAGATACATGGGTAAACTAAAATAAATTAAACAAGTTGGGAGTTCTTACAGGAAAAAACATGACAGTTTAGGCCAAAGAACTATCATTTGTATGTATATACAGGCATAAAGAAAGCCTGAACAGTGTGCCAAAAGAGGGGAGGGGGGCACATCCTGAACTTAAAGAAATTATTCATACACAAAGTCAAAAAAATACCCTAAAAAGCAGCAAACTTCTGTTTTATTTCACAGAATAAAAGACACTAGAATGAACTGAAAGAACACAAGAGTGGGGAAGTTATTGTTTGTCAACAACAACAAACAGGACATAAAATGTGTTTAGTTGGTAGATCATCATACATTATAACTGTCATATTGTTTTTTTTCGAGAATCAGATCAGACACACAACAGTTTTGCAAGGCCAGAAGCTCAACTCTGAGATCTCATTCAGAGGAGGTGAGCAGAGGACAGCCCTGCATCTGGCAGATCTTCCTTGTTCCACAGAGATCCAGACTGCATTTCTACATGACCAGCTCAAATCCTTCCACAGCGTTTGGAAATGCCTTAAGAAGCAGTTATAAACACCAGGCTTCCCTTTTTAATCCAACACTAGAAAAGGGGGGGGGAGTGTGAGGGAACGATTTCCCCTCCCCTTACACCTCGTCATCCAAAGCGTCTGAAACCCAAACGAAAAGACCCATTTGCTGGGGGCATCCTTTTGCTTTTATTTTGGAGGTGGAGTGGGGGTGGGTGAGAGGGGTGGTGGAAGGAAAACAGACTATGCTGTGTGTGTGTGTGTATATATATAAACATCGAGATAAAAGCATCCGGCGCTGCTATAGATGCCTCCTTCTGCGTGTGTGGTTTAGTTGTGTTTTTTTCCCTCCCTCTCCCCAAAGCCCCCACCCCTTTTGCTGGAGAAGGAGAAACCTATTCCAGAAGCCTATGGGGGATATGCGGGGGGGGAGGTTGGGGGGGCTGGGAGAAAGCCTCCCAGCGCCCCCTCCTCTCTCGCAAACGATACGAACATTATGTATCATTTCCGATTTGAAAAATAAAAAATAAATAAAGCTACATTGTATTCTGTAGACGTGCCCTGCAGACGCCAAGGAATAAGGAGGCTGTTTGGGGGGAAGAACTGGATTGGGGGAGTCATGGGAAGCGATCAGGGTTGCTACCCAGGGAGGGGGGAACCCAGCCGCCTCTCCCCCCGGGTTTTTTCCGCCCTGTCACAGCCCTGAGTCGCAGGTAGAGAGAGTTAAGAGATTTAAAGAGAAATTGCTACATTGTAACAAACTCACCGTGATGTTTGAGCAGCAGTCAGCGCGGGGTCTCCGAGACATCCCCGCACGGGCTCCGGAGGCAGGACCCCAGCAGGCACAGACTCATAGTGGGTCAGCGCGGTGCCTGATTAAAAAGGAGCTGGGCCAGCTGGAGCCCACAAATAAATAAGTACATAAAAGGGGGAGAAACGAGAGCATAATGCACATTCGTAATTATTTTAGTTTACATTTTTTCCATTTAAAAAACTCACTTAAAAACAACAACACATACACACACCCCGCACAAATAGCCTTCCTCCACCCCTTCCACGTAATTTGCATTTGCACCGCCCCACCCCCTCCCTCCTTTCAAAATAGCCACACGCGCGCGCACGCTCAAAGGAGAGCCGCGCGCGAAGACATCATCGCGGGGCTGTCAAAGGAGGCGGGGAGGGGGGCGTTAAAGGGACAGCCGAGCAAGAAATACGAGACGCAGGAGGACCGGCTCGGACCCAGGACGGGTGGCAGCCTTGGATGCTTTACCCCAAAGTAGCAGAGCGGAGAGAGAAGCAATAAAAACAAATGTAATTTAGAATCATAGAGTTGGAAGGGGCCATACAGGCCATCGACGCCCAGCTTTACACTTATCTTTATTAAATTGCATCTTGTTCTCATTTGCCCATTTTTCCATTGTGTTCAGATCTCGTTGAACTCTGTCTCTATCTTCCGGAGTATTTGCCAGTCCTCCCAATTTGGTGTCATCTGCAAACTTGATGAGTAGTCCCTCCACCCCCTCATCTAGATCATTAATAAATATGTTAAAAAGTACCGGGCCAAGCACCGAGCCCTGAGGTACCCCGCTACTCACCTCCCGCCAGTCTGATGAAACGCCATTGACAACAACTCTTTGAGTGCGGTTCTCTAACCAATTCCCTATCCACCTAACTATCTGAAAATCCACATTGCAGTCCTTCAATTTATCCATCAGGACATCATGGGATGGAGACAAATCCATGCTGACTTCCTTGGATCCCCAAATTGTCCTCCAGATGTTTGCAGATCGCTCCCTTTAATATCTGCTCCATTATCTTCCCCACAACAGAGGTCAGACCCACTGGTCTGTAGTTTCCCAGGTCATCCTTCCTCCCTTTTTTGAAGATCGGAATAACATTTGCTCTCTTCCAGTCCTCCGGGACATCTCCAGTCCTTAAAGAGGTCCTGAAGATGATGGACAAGGGTTCTGCAAGTTCTCTGGAAAGTTCTTTGAGTACTCTCGGGTGTATTTCATCCGGCATAGGGGATTTGAACTCATCCAGTGTAGCTAAATGCCTCTCGACAACCTCTCTATCCATGTCAACCTACCACCCAGACACTAACCTTTGGCTACGGCCATCTCTAGATGTGCCTAACCCCTTTGACCTGTGGGGAAAAAACAGATGTAAAATAGGCACCTATTGGGCCTATTGCCTCCATTACTTTACGTTTGCTCCTACGAAAATCCAACATCCACGTCTGGCTACAAGCTTCCTTGCCCCCCCATCTCAAAAGGAATTCTATGAGCAGTAGTCCCCAACCTTTCTGAGGCTGGGGACCGGCAGGGCATCGGGCCACGCCTGCACATTGGGCCGCGCCCACGGGCCGCGCCCGCGCATTGGGCCGCGCCCGCACAAGCCGCGCCCGCGCGATGCACGGCCTGGCCCTGATTCCCACTCCCCGCCCTCCCGCAGTAAGAAGCTTCCCGGGCCGCAGGTTTGCGGCCTGGGAAGTTTTTTACTGTGGGGGGGGGCGGGGAGAGAGAGCCACGGCCCGGCGCCATGGCCTTTGCGGCCCGCCGCTGGGCCGCGGCCCGCAGGTTGGGGACCACTGCTATGAGGACATGGTCACTGCCCCCTAGGGTCCCCACCTCCTTCACCTCATCCACCAACTCTTGCCTGGTGGTCAGTATTAAGTCCAGTATGGCTGAACCTCTTGTGGGTTCATCTACCATTTGATAAATGAAATTGTCAGCCAGGCAGGTCAGAAAGTTGCATGACTGAGGAATTTCCCCCCTTAAATCTCGCAAGAACTGGCCAAGGCACTGTTCCACTCTCCCAAAATGACCCTAATTTAGAGAAGGGAATTAGAGGGGATTTGTCTGCATGTTATGCTTACAAACACCTTTCCCTTCCTCTTCATAGGTATGTGGGGCTGAGAGAGCTCTGAGAGAACTTCTCTAAAAGAACTGTGACTGGCTCATGGTCACTCGGCCTCGCTGCATGTGGACGAGGAGTGGGGAATCAAGCTAGCTCTCCAGATTACTGTCTGCCACTCTTTAACCACTTTACCACACTGGCGGAAAGGAATAGTAATTCAGTCTGAAAAGAAAGGACTAGGGAGGGGAAAGGCCCTTAACATTACACAAGTTAGGAGCCCCAATCCAGCTGGAGGTGCACACTTATGGACCTCTGATTTCTAGCCATACAAATTTTGCACATTGTTGAAGTTGATGGGAATTTAAAAAAAACACCTTCACAGACAGTCCTTACAGACCAGCTGATTAAGGCTGCAATCCTAAACAGGCATACCAAGCAGCAAGCCCTGACTACTTTGCTGGACATCCGGTAGCTAAGACAACAGAACCAGGCCAACTGGATAGAAGGGGTTTGTGAATCTTGTTTTTAGGCAACCTATGGCAGAAGTGCAGAGGTCATATGAGCCAAACTTGGAACCTAACTCTACTCAGTCCTCCTGAAGCTTTGTGAGTGATGAGATCACACCAGCATCAAGACAGCTTGTAGTGGCTGTGTATCCACAAGATGATCTGGTCTAATATGGCTTATTACTTTTTTTCTATTTCTGGCTGTTATGCCCATGGTTCACTAATGTACAATCAATTTCTGATAGTATTTGGATATCTCAGCTATTGAGATATAACTTGCATCACATGGCATTTTTGTTTTAAAATGTGCTTTGGTGAAGCAGATGAAGATTCACCTAACACAGCAGTTCTGGGAAGGTTTTTTACAGCCAGAAATTAGCTACTGCCGACTTTGGGTAGAGAGACGGCATAGAAATGTTTTAATGGTGAGCCTTAGCCAGCTTCTACCCACCTCTTTGTTGCACAACCAAGCATGAATTAGTGAAATCCACTTTCTCTCTCCTAGTCTGTTCATCAAGTAAATCTATTAAACTGGCAATCCTACACGCTGGATCACTATTTATCTCCTGCATAATCATCTGGATTAAGGACATGCTTTGCTTGTGTTTTCACATTGTTTTCCTGTTCTTCCAGCCCAGTTTCTGTTGTGAGCTAGAGGAGCAAATCGTTCCATATATGCTATCAACACCTGTTTAAATTAACGCCCTGCCAATTCACTTTTCTATCACTTACAAACTTTGTCTTATTTAGCAGCCTATCAGTTATTGTGGGGCAAATAGAGCACTACAACCTTTGTGCTGGCACAATGTTAGAAATAATAGTTCTTCAGCATATATGGGGAGTTGAGAGTACAGTGCCATTCCATGCTTTTTTGTTTGTGCCCACAAGACCTGGAAGAGGTTCAGATTGTAGACAACACACCAATGAGTCATTTTAAGCTATTCCGGTTACCACAGAACCATTTGCGTTGGCACAACTGTTCAGTACACAGCTATAATACAAGAATAACTAGTGAATGAAGCTTGGAGAGAATCATTCCACGGTGAATGCCTCCATATTAACTACCTCTTCCCCATACCCTTCATAGCATAGTTATTAAATGGAGTTGGAAAAGGAGGGACAGAGATCTCTGTTGTGCACTCCTAGAACAATCATGGCATTAATTATTCCAAAGTATGGAACAACAGTAGCAAATAATTTGGGCCTAAAATTATAATGCACACAGATAAATGCCATGATCCTAAAATATTTTTTCACATTTGGGTTCTATTGTAAAATGTATTGTATGTATTAAGTTTCTTTACTGTAGCATATGGTTTATACTACATACCTTACACCAGTGTTCAGTCTGTTGGCTATTCCCAGTACTTGACATCAGTATATAGGAATATAAGGTGTTTTGAATATCACAAGAACAAAATGATTAACCAGGAAATAAGAATGTATAATTTCATAGAATCATAGAGTTGGAAGGGGCCATACAGGCCATCTAGTCCAACCCAAGTGTATATCCAACCTTTGCTTGAAGACTGCCAATGAGGGGGAGCTCACCATCTCCTTAGGCAGCCTATTCCACTGCTGAACTACTCTGTGAAAAATTTTTTCCTCATATCTAGCCTATATCGTTGTACTTGTAGTTTAAACCCATTACTGCGTGTCCTTTCCTCTGTAGCCCACAGGAACAGCATCCTGCCCTCCTCCAAATGACAACCTTTCAAATACTTAAAGAGGGCTATCATGTCCCCTCTCAACCTCCTTTTCTCCACGCTGAACATTCACAAGTCCCTTAACCTATCTTCATAGGGCTTGGTCCCTTGGCCCCAGATCATCCTCGTCACTCTCCTCTGTACCCTTTCAATTTTATCTACATCCTTCTTGAAGTGAGGCCTCCAGAACTGCACACAGTACTCCAGGTGTGGTCTGACCTGTGCCGTATACAATGGTACAATGACATCTTGTGATTTTGATGTGATGCCTCTGTTGATACAACCCAAAATGACATTCGCCTTTTTTACCGTTGTATCACACTGCCTGCTCATGTTTCGTTTACTATCCACAAGTACCCCAAGGTCTCGTTCACACACAGTGTTACCAAGAAGCGTATCCTCCATCCAGTAGGCATGCTTTTCATTTTTCTGACCCAGATGCAGAACTTTACACTTATCTTTATTAAATTGCGTCTCGTTCTCATTTGCCCATTTTTCCATTGTGTTCAGATCTCTGTCTCTATCTTCTGGAGTATTTGCTACTCCTCCCAATTTGGTGTCATCTGCAAACTTGATGAGTAGTCCCTCCACCCCTCATCTAGATCATTAATAAATATGTTAAAAAGTACCGGACCGAGCACCGAGCCCTGAGGTAGCCCGCTACTTGCCTCCCTCCAGTCTGATGAAACACCATTGACAACAACTCTTTGAGTACGGTTCTCTAACCAATTCCCTAGCCACCTAACTATCTGAAAATCCAGATTGCAGTCCTTCAATTTATCCATCAGAACATCATGGGGAACCTTATCAAAAGCTTTACTAAAATCCAAGTAAACAACATCAACTGAATTTAAACTGTTCTTAGGATGAACAAAACATTTTAATATAAAAACAGCATGATACATGAATTTGTGCATATGTTTTTAATACATCACAGATATTCAGCAGCCCAAAATACAAAACTTTTCCCTCTAAACTTAAGTGAAAGTAGATCTCTTGTCTACTGTTTTGGCTTAAAGTAGAACAACTTCAGACATTCACCAGTTATGATGTAAATGCACACACAACATACATCTCAATCCCATGTTAGTATACTCCAAATAAAATTGTAAACTTTAAATAACAATACTGGGCAGCGATCCTATTCTAAAGAAGCTTGCTATTATGTCAGTATGACTGGCTTCCTAGTAAATATGTTGAGGATTACAGGCCTAATTAATTTAACAATTAACAAGATATACAGGTGGCAGAATTATTGGCTGGTTTCTTGTCACACTATAAGTGAAGAAATCCTATATTGAGAGTAGATACCACAGCCCTAGTTCTTAAGACCATAGGTGGTCTAAATTGGTCCTGGCTTCTAACAGATGTGATTTACAAGACAAGGCCAGAAAAGTAATATAAATGGAAAGGTGAACGACGAGAATCATTTACAGCCACAAAATTTATCATCCAATAAGTCAAAGATGCGATTAATTATAGTCACATCATTCACTCAGCTTACAAGGTTTTATCAAGCAAGGTTCCTGAAAGACCATTCACTAATGTGAAGCGCCCAGTCAAATCTATCGATATGTATTTCCCTTGCTGGTTCTCAGCTTCCCCCGGCTTTACAAGAGAAGACACAGTTTACCATTTCATAACACTGCACTTCCATAATAATCACCTTCCCACAGCCAACCACAAACCCAAACGCAACTACAACATAACTCTCCGGCAATGCTCGGGCAAGACTTGAAACCAAGACTTGAAACAGACTTGAAACCAGCCCCGTATTTCCGTGTGTTCTGCACGGAAGCGCCGTTCCCAGCGCCTCCAAGCCAGTCGTGAAATCAGGCAGCCGGAGGTACAGCTCAGGAAAGGGTCCTCGGCACCCTAATTAAAAACTGGTTTTGCCGGAGCGAGGCTTCTCCCCATTGGCCAAAAGTGGAGCAGATCCGAAAGGAATGGGACGGGCCAAAAGCAGAAACCGTCATGCTGATTAGACGGGTTAAGTATGATTGAACGGCGTGGGCAATTAGGAAGGGGGTCGGGCTTGGCGCTGTTTATATTCCGCGATTGGCTGGATTTGAATTATGTCTACGGTCTGTTTATGCTGGGCTGGGCTCCGCTCAAGAAGGCAGTTTCACCGGAAGGAGGGTAGCTGGGGTGTTGGATTTACCTTGGAAAACTTTCCGCTTCTTCTATTTTTGCTTGCCCACGGCGGTTTTAGGAAGGTACATTCTTGTGGGTAAAGCATGGAAGACCCAGAAATGATTTTCGCTTAAAGCTATTTGCTTTAAAAGAAACCGATAATTGCTTTGCTGATATATACAGGTATCGGCGGTGTCGGACAAGCAGGCCGCTGCTTCAGTTGCTCTTTGCAATCCGGAAAAGTTATCAAAGTACATAGGATCTTATAATACTTTTGACTATAAGTGTTATGTGTTTTACAGTTTGGGGTGATGGTCTGGAGACACGGTTTTGTACTCTAGTTATCACTGGTATCTAGGGGTACCAACCTCCAGGTGGTTCTTAGAGAGCTCTATACTACATTGGACCACCATTTGGCCAAAGTAATTTCCTCTGGAAAATGGCTGTTTGGAGAGTATGCTGTATGGGTGTGGCCAAGCTGGCTTTCCATGGACTACAATTCCCATGAGCCTTTGACAGCATCCTGTTGGTAGGGCCGCATGGGAATTGTAGTCAAAGGGCATCTTGAAAGCCAGTTTGGTCACTTCTCTGTGGTGGTGTACTCTGTTGACACCCCACTTTCTCCAAGCTTCAAACCCCCTTCCCCCAAATCTCCAGGTATTGCCCAGCCCAGAGTTGCCAACTTTATTGGTGCCCCGTGCCTAACTTAACTCAGAAATTAACCCTGCTGACTTCCATAAGATTTTAAATAAGCATATGACTTCATATCTAGTCTTAATGAAATAAAAATAGTTCCTACTATAAGGCTCTTCATAGAAGATGAGGAAGAAACTACTCATGCTAGTGCTAACCACTTTGAGGCATTTACTTGTTTGAACAATGTGATGGAAGAGCATTTGGCCTCTGAAGACATTTTTTAACTCAAAAGTTACATGGGCATCCTGGAGGAAAGCCTTTGTCACTCACCCTTGGCCTTATGTGACAGGTGTACACAACATTGACGAAGAGTGCCAGAGAGTGGCTGTGTCCGTAAGCAGTAGGACAGCTAGGTTTGAGTCCAGTGGCACCTTTGGATACGAAGATTTTGGGGGTATGAATGTTCAACAGCGAAAGCACCCTTTATCAGGTCAGGTTTGAGCTTTAGCTAATCTAACATTTACCAAATCATATTTCCACATTGTGAACGCAGTGCTAATGGAGAGAAAATTTCATAAGGCCCAAGTGCTTCTGCAAATGAAGCATTTGAGCAACAAAACCACTGCTTTGACATAAGCTGATAATCCATGCAAAGTAGTAATTAACAACTATGCAATTATGGCATGATGGGTTTTTTTTTACAGGTGTTCCAGAAAACCCTGAGATTCCTTGGAAGCTGAGCAGAGATTTTGCTAAACAAAGAATAGCCAACCTAAAGAGTGTTTTTTAGAGTGTAAATCTATGCTAAAAACAATGTAATTTTCAATAATTTGTGCATTGCTTGGTTATGACAGGATCTTGTTATTTTTAATATTACTTGTCCACCACTATAGAACTTCCCCAAAATATGTGTAGCTCAGGGTTCTCCAGCATGTTGCCTACTAGTACTTTGGATTGCACTGCTGTAATGCAATGCTTGTTATGGGCTACCCTCATGCAACTAATCTTTTCCTCTGGAGAATCAGAAGGACTGGTAAGTGCTTAGGCTTTCCTTAATCCACATTTGGTTCCATTTCCCCCCCCCCCCCCCGCTCAACTTTTTCTCATATGGTGTTAGAAGAGAGATTCCATAAGCTTCTGCCACCCGCAGAAGCCATTTTGGGGGGAGGCTCACCATCACCACTCAAAATTTTAAATATGGCCACAGACTCCAAAAGGTAGAGGAACCCCTGACCTACCTACTGGGAGTGTTATAGGTCAAGCTCTGAGTTCTGACTAACACCTGTTATGGATCATGCAGTGTAAAATTTACAAGACCACAACAAAGACAGCTAAGCAGCCAGAGGATTTATTTAGGATACATGTTTGCAAGCACGGAGAGAAAGCTAATCGGTGCATTCTCTGAAGTCTGCATCAGTGCAGCTCATTTTTAAGACCTTGATACGTCATCATGAGGTATCCTGACGCTCACTCCCTCACTGTCCCTTTGACCAATCAGGTTGACGACGAAGGGCGTACAATCTGACCTATCACGGATGGCTATATATCTTATTACCATTTTCTCGCTCTATGTTTCAAAGAATACATTCCTTTATATGGAGGGATGCTACATTCAGGAGCTATCTGCTTTTGACAAATTCAAGGTTACTTTGAGAGACAAAGAAATAACTATACCCATAGTGCCAACAATGAAGATACATTCTGCCTGACCTAAATATAAACCATAGACAGACTGTGTCTAAAGTGTGTTCCACAAATCTGTATTTGTGTTCTCAATTGTGTTCCACAAATCTATATAATCTATATCAATTCCCCCCTTTTATTTTTTAACTCTTCTCTGTGGAACACATTAACATTTTTCTTCTATCATGGTTTCTCCTTCAGTTGCATCTGTGTTAGAGAGAGTGGTTTGTATTCTTACAGGGCTAATATTTTGGCCTCTGTTTGTCTGGAGATTATTCTGCACACACCACCACCACAAACATTTGCAGCAAGCAAATATTTTAAAGCCAAGTGATTTTGATAAATTGCACTGTTAAACTTAATTTGCTTTTACGTTATTAGGTTTAAAACCTTTGCAGTTTAAGTGGCCCATGAATTGAGTTTTGTCTTTCTTAGACTTTGGATTACTCTTTTTAGGCCTTTAAATTCAGTATTCATAGAATCATAGAGTTGGAAGGGGCCATACAGGCCATCTAGTCAAACCCCCTGCTCAACACAGGATCAGCCCTAAGCATCCTAAAGCATCCAAGAAAAGTATGTATCCAACCTTTGCTTGAAGACTGCCAGTGAGGGGGAGTTTTTTCCTGATATCTAGCCTATATCGTTGTACTTGAAGTTTAAACCCATTACTGCGTGTCCTCTCCTTCGCAGCCAACAGAAACAGCATCCTGCCCTCCTCCAAGTGACAACCTTTCAAATACTTATCATGTCAAATACTATCAAATACTATCATGTCCCCTCTCAACCTCCTTTTCTCCAGGCTGAACATAGAATCATAGAATCATAGAGTTGGAAGGGGCCATACAGGCCATCTAGTCCAACCCCCTGCTCAACGCAGGATTAGCCCTAAGCATCCTAAAGCATCCAAGAAAAGTGTGTATCCAACCTTTGCTTGAAGACTTCCAGTGAGGGGGAGCTCACCACCTCCTTAGGCAGCCTATTCCACTGCTGAACTACTCTGACTGTGAAAAACTTTTTCCTGATATCTAGCCTATATCGTTGTACTTGAAGTTTAAACCCATTACTGCGTGTCCTCTCCTCTGCAGCCAGCAGAAACAGCATCCTGCCCTCCTCCAAGTGACAACCTTTCAAATACTTAAAGAGGGCTATCATGTCCCCTCTCAACCTCCTTTTCTCCAGGCTGAACATTCCCAAGTCCCTCAACCTATCTTCATAGGGCTTGGTCCCTTGGCCCCAGATCATCTTCGTCGCTCTCCTCTGTACCCTTTCAATTTTATCTATGTCCTTCTTGAAGTGAAGCCTCCAGAACTGCACACAGTACTCCAGGTGTGGTCTGACCAGTGCCGTATACAATGGGACTATGACATCTTGTGATTTTGATGTGATGCCCCTGTTGATACAGCCCAAAATGGCATTTGCCTTTTTTACCGGTGCATCACACTGCCTGCTCATGTTTAGTTTACAATCCACAAGTACCCCAAGGTCTCGTTCACACACAGTGCTACCTAGAAGCGTATCCCCCATCCAGTAGGCATGCTTTTCATTTTTCTGACCCAGATGCAGAACTTTACACTTATCTTTATTAAATTGCATCTTGTTCTCATTTGCCCATTTTTCCATTGTGTTCAGATCTCGTTGAACTCTGTCTCTATCTTCCGGAGTATTTGCCAGTCCTCCCAATTTGGTGTCATCTGCAAACTTGATGAGTATTCCCAAGTCCCTCAACCTATCTTCATAAGGCTTGGTCCCTTGGCCCCAGATCATCTGTCCCACCAGAGAGGTGTATCCCAAGAAAGTACAAAATAATTGTTTTTATATACAATTATATATCTTTGTATGTTTTATACAATTATATATCTTTGTATGTTTTACCCAACCTTTTGTATCTCCCATGTATTTATCATTGTGTATGTGTGTCAATTCCCATATTAATTCTTTACATATTACCTCCATTCAAGTTAGAAACAGGGACATTCAGGTAATTATAGTTCTGTTAATCGGTGTTCCCCATTGATGAGTTTTGCGTATCTCAAGCCAATACCTTTTGGGGCTTGATGTCTGGGTTGTAACATAAAATCTGGAAATTTTCCTGTTATCTAGAATATAGTGTTCTATTATTCACTAAAGGGGGAGGTACACTGACAGTGTTATATACAAAAGGATCTGGTTGATTCGCTTGTAATCTTATGGAAAATAGTATCAGATATCCCAAAAAGTACCACCCAGGGTAAAACAAATTTCGAATTAATATGTTTGTTTTCATTGTGCATGTTCCTGTAAAAATAAAATCTTACCTTCAACTTCTGGTGAAGATTAGTGTTTAAAGAAAGAAAAACAACCCTTCCCCAATAAGCGTAAATAGCTGGGTCTCTCTTGTAGTCTTTCTAGATTTTCCCAAAATAGAAAGAACAGAAGGTACCCTCCTAAATCAATTATAGCCCATAAAGAAATGATAAATAAACAATTTTCAAAAGCTCCTGCAAAGATAACATAATAAGTCTCTAGGTCCCAAATAGGATCATCCCCTTGATGACTCCTCATGAGTTCTGTGTTACTTGACTGAAAGGTAGTTCTGGAGATGGGTGGTTTCTGTTGTTTATAATTCCTGCCATCCCAAGTTTGCACTAGCACGTGCGTTAAAGTTTTTATTAGGCAGCAATTTGTTCTTCAGCCTCAAAAGATATTGCAGCAGCTCACATATGGTAAAATGGACCCATTGTCTCTGGAATCTATTTTGACACTCATTATCACCAGTCAACAATATTTGGAAAGGAATTTCCACTTCATCATCAGTTTTAATAATCTGGTTTCTCAGGACTTCACCCATACTTGGTTACCTGGTTAAAAAATAAACTGGAAAGTCATAGGGCAAAAGCCAATTTATAATTAACTGTGTCCTGGGTCTTTAAAGAATTCTTGACAAATCCCCTAGTAATTTCCAATTGTTTTTCACGCTCACACACCTAAGCTGACAAGAGCTATGGAAAGCTCGTATCATTTTTTCTAAGGGAAATATTATTCATTTTCCCTTTGAGTTATTAACGTAAAATCATAAAATCACAGAACAATAAAATCATAAAATCACATAATTGGAAGGGACATCCTGGATAATCCAGTCAAACTCCCTTGTTAAAATGTTTTTGCCACATTTAACTTCAATCCAAACATTTAGCTTCAATCCAAACATCCCCTCACAAGAGATGACTGAGGAATAGTTCGGCCCACTCTGCTTTCTGGGAAATGAAGCTATTGACAAAACAAGTCAATAAATTATTAAAGTTTACATTTTTAACAGTTAGTCTTTCAGCAGATTTATTAACACCTAAAACATTTTATACCATCTATCTATTATCTCACCTCTGTTCCAATGTAATATATCTAACCAAATCCTAAATAACTGTTTATTTTTATGTATAGACTAGAAGAACTCAGAGCAGAATAAAACAAAATGAACATGTACCTTATAGGAATAATTTTTACCAGCCAGTGTCTAGATCCAAACACCATCCAATTTCTCTCTCCTCCTGTTTTATTAATCTTTCTTTATATTTAGTGAGGTACAATTTATGCCTAATTTAAGGCACTTAAAAATCATTTTGTTGCCTTGCATTCTGGTTACTTTTGGCCTTTTTCTGTCTGGTGCCTGGTGTTGGCCCTTACTCAGATCACGGCCACTTCTTCAAGGTGTTCCATAGCCTGGAATAACTTTTAACAAAATCTTGATGCATTAATTCAGCCTCTTGATGTGAGGGACCCCTTTTACTATAAGTTTTCATTTGAACTTATTAACCCGTGTCCATACTTTCAGTCTATATAAATATTTTTCTTCTTACCTTTTTCTCAGGTGTAAGGCTTATATGAGAGCCTAAACCTCTGCGGTCTCAGCTGATCATGCAGGTGGGAGAGGACTGACTTCCAGAATGTCATTGCTTGTGACAACATCATAGTCTGTGATCCACTCTCCATTTCTTTAGATCCAGCCTGACCTTGGTGTTCACATCAATCCTATACCATCTTAATCAGGGGTCAGTTCTGTCTCCAAGGAAAACAGTGTGGCTGGGTTTAGCCAGTTGTTACAGCAAGATACTTTCATACTCCAACAGTCTCAAATTGATTAATCACTGCCATATGGACAGTAGACATGGAGGGGCTGTTCCAAGATACTTTTGAGCCTCCTCCATCAAGGTAACTGCAATGGCCCTTGAATCTTGAGGCCATCCTCTAGCCATGAGGTTTATCTTGACTAGCAGGTCCAGTCTTATCATCAGACCAGGGCTGCCAGGATTACCAGTCAGATCCTTGGCTAGGGAGACCAGGTTCACCTGGGCATCCAGCTTCACCGGGAGATCCTTTGGATCCAGCAGGGCCAAGAGATCCATGTTCACCAGGGGGATCCTTGAGGCCAGCAATGACATCTGAGCCAGGGAAACCACAGCCTCTGGGAACATCATGTTTGCCAGCTGGTCCAGGCAATCCCATCACACCAGCCTGACCTCTTGCACCATGAGGAACAGCAGGTCTAGTGCGTCCATCTGCTTGGAAAAGCAAGCAATAGGTTGCGCCTTACCTTTCCATGGGTAAGTCCAGAGTCCTGCAGCATTGCTTTGGTGTTTATAGACAAACAATAAGAAAATCTGGCGGGCCCCGGGTTGGTGCTTGTTATAAATCTCTTGTTTCAGTTTTTTTAAGGTTTTGATTTCTTCTGGATTCCTCACAAGGTTGTGTTTCTGTAACACACTTAACATAAAGCAGTCTGGCCTTTCCTTTAAAATCGCAAAATCTCTTTTGTTTCACAATTTTTTAAACAAACTTACAGTTGCTTGAATGCTGGAATCACATATTTTGTAGACAAAACCTATTTCCATGGGTCCTGTTTCTGTAAACATCTGCTCAAAAATAAATTGAAAATCAACAAATCCTTGGGGCAACACAGTCTACCTGTTGTAAATCTTGATACCTGTTCATTAGGTATTTCCATCTGAAAGCAAACAGTTTCTTGAAACAAGCTTGTGTAAAGAGAGAGTGAGAAAAACGCCCTCCTGAGATTTTGGTTTCCAGGCAGGTGGTTTGAAAAATATATGGATCTGACAAATTAATATTACCTTAGCTCTGAGATTCTGCACCAGTCTACACCATTACCTGTATTTCTTTTATACAATGATCAATATTGGAACATTATAAAATAAAATTACGAGGCTCTTTCTATCCAAATGTTACGAGCCCAAGCTCCTATATACCTGGTAACAAGCCCAATCCTCTCTCTTCAAAGACATACAATTCTAACCATTTTCCTTTTGTCTCACTGGCCTTCCTTGTCTTCTTCTTCTCAAACTTTCTTATCTACATACAATAACCCATCTCTCCTTTTCAGAGTTACCCCTTTAGTAAAAATACATAAGCATGTAATTTACTCAATAAATCTTTTCCAATCAGCACCAAAGAACAGGTATCAGCAAGAACAAACAATTTATTTCATTCTCCCAGAAATCTACACAGTCCAGGGTTACCTCCAACCCTCAATACTAACATCTTGACTCCCACAAACCTCTTTCCATTTTCTCTCTGCCTGTTTTCCAGCTTTATAAACCCTTCAACCAATATCACTCAGTTTACCAAGGCCCATCATCCTGTTAACAGCATTTAGACATTTTCCCGGTACTTCCAAATTTCCTCTGCCATTTCCCCACAACTTTCCCACAACAGGGTAATGTCCAGTTTAAAATGTCAGAGGAAGATGGAGGCTTATACAAATAGTCCCTGTTTTGGGACTAAGCATTTATTTAAAAAGCATTACATTAAAAGACTTCAGTCTAAAACAGTTCTCATAGGGTGAAAACTTAAAAACCTTTAGATTACAGTTTCATTTGCTCCCATTTATATCATGCTCAGCTTTTACTTAATCAAAACTTATATTTAAACCCATAAAGACCATAGGTTATTTTAGCCCATGACAGAGCTAATGTGCTTCTGAAAAACGCTGATATTCCCCATTCTCTCCCCCCTCTCTTGGGCAGAACTTTTAACTTTCTCTCTGTCTCTGTCTCTCTCTCTCTCTTTTTTTTTTTTCTACCAGAGAAAGGGGGAGGGTTGGGTGACCAAAAAAGAATCCCTGTGACGTGATAAGCCCCTGGTTGTTATCTCCCGCCCAGGATTATTTTAAAACAATAAAAAAAAACTTATATAGTGGAAACTAACAAAGGGCAAACAAGAACTGTGAGAGGAGGGGGAGAACAATCTTGTCTCCCAGCCGCCTTTCATTTAGCACAAACATAAAATTATCTCTTTGCACCCAAAATAAAAAACACATTTAGCTCTTACCAATGGAAATACACATATTATTTATTACATTCCATATAGAGCACACTTGTTCTCTAACCAGAGATTCTCATAAAAGCCAAAAACTTTCTTAATAACATGATGATACGAATAACTTCAAGACTTATCATGTAGAGGCAGAGTTAGAATAAACATTGCTCAATTAATAACACCTTTAACACATCAATACATTATTTCATTTGGTTTCTTGTAATACTACAGGAATCACAAAGGGTGATATGTTAGCAGAAAGAAAGCCTATCCATTTTTCCACATTTCAATACAAATATAATTTTTTTCTCACTTACCAATTATGGATTTTAAATCCTGTCCAGGGTATACTCCTTTTAGCCTGCCTAGATATTTATGAACCCGAAAAAAAACATAAAAGTAACAGAACATACCGATCTCTGATTCGCCACCCCTCTTTTGCTTTTCTCTCACTTTCTCTTTTAGCCTGCTTTGCTTGGGACAAGTCCGTACTCTGTCTCATGCTTTCCCAGCCAAAACCCTTTCATTTTGTCCCTTCCACACTCTTTTACCAGTACAGTGACTCTTGCACTGTTTATATCATCAACTGTACCTTTAATTTCTCCTTTTCTACATCCCTCCTTCTCATTACCTTTATTTACCAGACTCCTTGGTTGCCTTGCTCCTCTTTCAATCCAAACTCTCCTAGCCTATTCTATGCCACTATTAACCACCTCTGCCAAAATGTTGAATTTCAGTAGGTGTGAAAAAGGAAGGTCCCAAAAGCCAATCTAAATTCTTCTGGGTCCTCCTGAATTTTGGAAGATGCCCCCTCATTCCCCGAATATCAGCAGAAGTAAGGGGCACCTCAACATAGCCAATCTGGTTATTTCCTTGCGGAACCTGGCAGAGAGGGAACTCTGCAGCCATGTTTAATTTCGGGGCAGAAGCCTCCACATCAATAGCTGGCTGTCCCAAGGCTGCCTGCATTGTTCCATCTCCCCAATATTCAGTTTGATCATAAAGATCCCTAAGCTCTGCCAGCCCAATGATGCGTGCAGAGGAAGGGTTACTTCTCCCTGTAGGCTCCAGAGCGGGGAGAAAACCAGGATCAACTTCCCCTCCCTGGATCCTCTTCCTCATGCACAGGACCATCGGGACTAGGGGGTTGATAGGGAGGGGGAGGAGAACAAATGAGCGGATCCCATGTTTTATTATTCTGCTTGGAGGGAGCAGAAGGTTTGACTATTTTGTTTCTTACTGCCATACAAGGGATGGCCATTTTACATTTTCCACTCTGCATTATTTCACTCCACAGCAGAACATAAGGGATTCCCTCCCCTGCCTCCAGTGACCCTCCTTCAAACAAATAAACATACAAAAGATAACAAACATACAAAAGATAACAAGAGCCCAAAGGGGGGCACTTATAATTATTTTTCAAAGCATATTCTGGCCACAGTTTCATGGATCCATCTCCTTTAAATTTATTATCCCATGTTTCACACACCTGTCCCAATGGACAATCCATAGGAATTCTTATCTGACTGTTCGCAGAAAGACCAGGACTCTTGCGCAGTCTGACTGCCAGCAGACGGGGCGTCCCCCACAGAAAACCTATTATTAGACGTCTTACTCCCCATTGTACAATGTTTCCTTCCAGAGCCTGTCGTCTGAGTCTTTCGGGACCGCAGTCCCACGGCTGGCAGCCTAATGCTTCTTAGTAGCCAGTCAGACGCCCGTTGAAAAAAACCACCCAACAAAATCTTTGGTGTTCTTCCAGAGCTTGTCGACTGAGTCTTTCGGGACCACAGTCCCACAGCTGGCAGCCTAATGCTTCTTACTTGCCAGTCAGATGCCCGTTAAAAATCACACCCAAATATATTATTGGAGCAGTGTTCTTATTTAACCAATCTACTCACCAAGAAATCCTTGCCTCTTGCTGCTGGGTTCTTGACTCACTGGCTGCTAAGCAATGGAACTCATCCAGGGCTAGTCAAAAGAAGACCAGGGCGCCTCCCCGAAATTGAGACCAATAAGTTCTTCAGCCAGAGTCAAAATGATCCAAAAGCGGATCCCACTTCTAACACCAAATTGTTATGGATCATGCAGTGTAAAATTTACAAGACCACAACAAAGACAGCTAAGCAGCAAGAGGATTTATTTAGGATACATGTTTGCAAGCACGGAGAGAAAGCTAATTGGTGCATTCTCTGAAGTCTGCATCAGTGCAGCTCATTTTTAAGACCTTGATACATCATCATGAGGTATCCTGATGCTCAATCAGGTCGACGACGAAGGGCGTACAATCTGACCTATCACGGATGGCTATATATCTTATTACCATTTTCTCGCTCTATGTTTCAAAGAATACATTCCTTTATATGGAGGGATGCTACATTCAGGAGCTATCTGCTTTTGACAAATTCAAGGTTACTTTGAGAGACAAAGAAATAACTATACCCATAGTGCCAACAATGAACTCAAGATACATTCTGCCTGACCCAAAAATAAACCATAGACAGACTGTGGCTAAAGTGTGTTCCACAAATCTGTATTTGTGTTCTCAATTGTGTTCCACAAATTTAATCTAATCAGTGGTCCCCAACCTACGGGCTGCGAAGGCCATGGCGCCAGGCCGCGGCTCCCTCTCCCCGCTTGAGGCCCGGGAAGCTTCTTACTGCGGGAGGGCGGGGAGAGGGAATCAGGGCCGGGCCGCGCACCGATGCGTGGGCGTGGCCCGCACCCGCGGCCCGCTGCGTGGGTGTGGTCCGCGCGGGCGCGTCCCGATGCCCTGCCGGTCCCCAGCCTCAGAAAGATTGGGGACCACTGATCTATATCACACCCCACTTCAGATGCCACTTTGCCTGTGATTTAAATGTGATGCTGACAAGGTAAAATGTCCCCTTGGTGCAACTAGGCAAAGGCTCCTCCATCATACTCACACCAGCCAACAACAACTACAGGCACAGAGAAAAAAGCATCCTTCTAATTAATAGCCTGCACAACAGGAGGAATCAGTTACTGTGTATTCCATCTGAAGACTGAGATACTGTAAGGTACGGTGTCAATATTAAAAAACAATTTAAAAAACATGCCCTTTAAATTGTCCCCCCCCCCAAAAAAAAAAAAAATTATCCAGAAGCTCCAGTCCTAGACCCATCTCAGTCAGGTTTCTGGCCTGTCCATGGGGAAAAAACAGCGCTAGTTGCCCTGATGGAAGACCTCTATTTCTATTTGGACCAAGGCGGGTCGGAACGGTTGGTACTACTAGACCTTTCAGCAGCATTTGACACAGTCGACTGTAAGCTTCTAGCTCACTGCCTTGTCGAAGCTGGACTACTGGGGACAGCCGTTCAGTGGCTGATCTCCTTTCTCCAGGGTTAGGAACAGAGGATAGCAATAAACTTCTGCAACTCGCTGTATGCAGGCCTACCCTTAACCTTGATCTGGAAACTACAGCTGATCCAGAATGCTGTGGCCAGGAATATCACATCAACACCATGGAGGTTCCACATCCAGCCCATTCTCCAACATTTGTGCTAGTTATCAGTCGAATTCTGGCAATTACCTTCAAGGCCATATGCGGTCTGGGCCCAGTGTAACTGAGGAACCACCTCTCTGCCTAAGCACCTCAAAGAGTTTTGTGCTCCACCACCTCCAACCAGCTAGTGATCCCTGGCCCCAAGGAAGTCCACTTGACCTCAACCAGGGCCAGAGCCTTCTGTGTCCTGGCCTCCTTTTGATGGAATGAGCTCTCAGATGAGATCAGGACCCCAATGGAACTAAAACAGTCCCGCAGAGCCTGCATGTTCTCCGGAAAGTTCTTTGAGCACTCTTGGGTGCATTTCATCTGGCCCAGGGGGTTTAAACTCATCCAGTGCAGCTAACTGCCTCTCAACAACCTCTCTGTCCATGTCAACCTGCCACCCAGACACTATCCCTTGGCTACTGCCATCTCTAGATGTGCCTAAACCCTTTGATCTGTGGGAAAAAACAGATGTAAAATAGGCGCTGAGCCTTTCTGCTTTCTCTGCATCCTCCGTTAGAGTTTGTCCATCTGCACCCAACAGTGGGCCTATTGCCTCCTTTACCTTTGCTCTTGAAAAATCTTTTCTTGTTACAATGGGCTTCCCTGGCCAATCTAAGCTCACTCTCAGCTTTGGCTTTTCTGATGATCGATCTACAGTGCCTAGTAACCTGTTGGTACTCTTCTTTAGAGCTCTGTCCTTCCCTCCATTTCCCTTTTCTTTCTTAGTTCCTCTTGAAGTTCTCTGTTCACCCAAATAGGCTTCTTAGAGCTTCTGCAGTGTTTTCGTCTTTCTGGGAAGGTCATGGATTGAGCATGCAATAGCTCTTGAAGCCCACCCTTCACATGCTCCCTTCCCTTCCAGCATTCTCGTCCATGGTATGCCACTCATCATGTCTTTGAGTTTATTATAGTTTGCCCTACGAAAATCCAACATCCACGTCTGGCTACAAGCTTCCTTGCCCCGCCCCCGATCTCAAAAGGAATTCTGAGGACATGGTCACTTCCCCCTAGGGTCCCCACCTCCTTCACCCCATCCCCTAACTCTTGCCTGTTGGTCAGTATTAAGTCCAGTATGGTTCATCTACCATTTGATAAATGTAATTGTCAGCCAGGCAGGTCAGAAAGTTGCATGACTTGAGGACACTTCGCAGGTAAGCCCTTTCCTCACATACAGTGCCACTCCTCCACCTCTTTAATCTATTCTGTTTTTTCTGAACAATTCATATCCATGCATGAACCCATGAATTCACACGCTTGAACTGATCAACAATGGGTCTGTTAGATTGTTATGCTGTTAGATTTGTTAAACCCTCTGTTTATTGCTACTGTTATTGTTATCAATATTATCGGGAGGGCAGTATAGGAATGTAATAAATAAAGAGCTGTGCAGACCAGCTGACAGCATTTGTAGTTGAAGCTTTGTTCTTGGACGCAGCCCAATCAGGCTTCCGGCCTGGTCTTGGGGTTGAGACCGCAGTTGTTGCCCTGATGGACAATCTCTGCCACCAGCTAGACCGAGGCCGGTCAGTGCTGCTAATATCACTTGGTCTATCAGCAGTGTTTGACATAGTAGATCACAAGCTACGAGCTTGTTCCTCACCAACGCTGATATTGGCTGATATCTTCGGGGTTGCAGACAGAGGGTAGCAATTTGAGAAGAACCAATCACATTGCTGAAAAATCCCATGTGGGGTACCACAAGCAGTTTTCTCCCAAGTCCTATCATTATACGCATTCTTGCCCAGCTGGTAGGTTCGAACTCGGATGTCACCTATATGTGACACTGCCTAAGATGGTGACTGGAGCAGTCATGAAATCAGACTGCTCCCAAACTAAATAGGCCCAGCCCAGAAAAAAGCCGCCAAAATCACCAGAATTTGGCCAGACTATACAAAATTAAATAACTAGTCAATCTGGTCATCCAAATTTAAACTGCTAAAAAAACCAAACCAAAAAAACAAAACAGAAGGAACGTGATCTGCAGTTACAACTACAACTCCGAATCTTAAATAGAAAGCAATAATACCAGAAGAATTAACAAAGAAAATCAGAAACAAACGGGAATTCAACTAAGGAAACCCGAAGAAAAAAGGTAATTACAATCACCAGTGCCGCTGGACATCGCCAGAGCCCCTCAAGCTTGCTGTCAGGGACCCCAAAGGCTGCCGACCACCTGCCTACCGCACCAAGCCAGGGTTCCATCTGGTGGCGGCCCATTGTCCACCCACCCCACTCCGCTGCCCACCATCCACTGCGCCGAGTCCACTCTGCTGCCCACCATCCGCTGCGCCGAGCCCACACCGCTGCCCACCACCACCATCCACCTGCTGTGCAGAAACAGGGCTGAGGCTGCCCACCACCCACCCACTGCGCAGTGGGAGGATCAAGCCTGGGCTGTCCACCATATTCAGAGCTGGGACTCTTAGAATCATAGAATCATAGAGTTGGAAGGGGCCATACAGGCCATCTAGTCCAACCCCCTGCTCAACGCAGGATTAGCCCTAAGCATCCTAAAGCATCTAAGAAAAGTGTGTATCCAACCTTTGCTTGAAGATTGCCAGTGAGGGGAAGCTAACCACCTCCTTAGGCAGCCTATTCCACTGCTGAACAACTCTGACTGAAAATTTTTTTCCTGATATCTAGCCTATATCGTTGTACTGGAAGTTTAAACCCATTACTGCGTGTCCTCTCCTCTGCAGCCAGCAGAAACAGCATCCTGCCCTCCTCCAAGTGACAACCTTTCAAATACTTAAAGAGGGCTATCATGTCCCCTCTCAACCTCCTTTTCTCCAGGCTGAACATTCCCAAGTCCCTCAACCTATCTTCATAGGGCTTGGTCCCTTGGCCCCAGATCATCTTCGTCGCTCTCCTCTGTACCCTTTCAATTTTATCTATGTCCTTCTTGAAGTGAAGCCTCCAGAACTGCACACAGTACTCCAGGTGTGGTCTGACCAGTGCCGTATACAATGGGACTATGACATCTTGTGATTTTGATGTGATGCCCCTGTTGATACAGCCCAAAATGGCATTTGCCTTTTTTACCGGTGCATCACACTGCCTGCTCATGTTTAGTTTACAATCCACAAGTACCCCAAGGTCTCGTTCACATACAGTGTTACCTAGAAGCGTATCCCCCATCCAGTAGGCATGCTTTTCATTTTTCTGACCCAGATGCAGTACTTTACAGTTACCTTTATTAAATTGCATCTTGTTCTCATTTGCCCATTTTCCCATTGTGTTCAGATCTCGTTGAACTCTGTCTCTATCTTCCTGAGTATTTGCCAGCCCTCCCAATTTGGTGTCATCTGCAAACTTGATGAGTAGTCCCTCCACCCCTTCATCTAGATCATTAATAAATATGTTAAAAATACTGGGCCGAGCCCTGAGGTACCCTGCTACTCACCTCTCTCCAGTCTGATGAAACACCATTGACAACAACTCTTTGAGTGCGGTTCTCTAACCAATTCCCTATCCACCTAACTATCTGAAAATCCAGATTGCACTCCTTCAACTTATCTATCAGAACATCATGGGGAACCTTGTCAAAAGCTTTACTAAAATCCAAGTAAATGACATCAACTGAATTTCCCCAATCCAGCAAACCTGTTACTTGGTCAAAAAAGGAAACCAGGTTGGTCTGACAGCACCTGTTGTAGACAAATCCATGCTGACTTCCTTGGATCACCAAATTGTCCTCCAGATGTTTGCACATCGCTCCCTTTAATATCTGCTCCATTATCTTCCCCACAACAGAGGTCAGACTCACTGGTCTGTAGTTTCCCGGGTCATCCTTCCTCCCTTTTTTGAAGATCAGAATAACATTTGCTCTCTTCCAGTCCTCCGGGACATCTCCAGTCCTTAAAGAGGTCCCGAAGATGATGGACAAGGCCTGTGTAAGTTCTCTGGAAAGTTCTCTGGAAAGTATCGTGAATGGCGGCTCTGGCGCTGAGCTCCGCTCCTCCTGAGGTCCCCGGCAGCAGTCTCCTCCCCACACCCGAGCCCGGTGGGCCACTTTCTGACCTGCCTGGCTGACAATTTCATTTATCAAATGGTAGATGAACCCACAAGAGGTTCAGCCATACTGGACTTAATACTGACCAACAGGCAAGAGTTGGTGGATAAGGTGAAGGAGGTGGGGACCCTAGGGGGAAGTGACCATGTCCTAATAGAATTCCTTTTGAGATGGGGAGCCAAGGAAGTTTGTAGCCAGACACGGATGTTGGATTTTCGTATGGCAAACTTTAATAAACTCAGAGACATGATGATTGTCATACCATGGATGAGAATGCTGGAAGGGAAGGGAGCATGTGAAGGGTGGGCACTACTCAAACAAGAACTATTGCATGCTCAATCAATGACTATCCCAGAAAGACGCAAACACTGCAGGAGCTCTAAGAAGCCTATTTGGATGAACAGAGAACTTCAAGAGGAACTAAGAAAGAAAAGGAAAATGTTCAGGAAATGGAGGGAAGGACAGAGCTCTAAAGAAGAGTACCTACAGGTTACTAGGCACTGTAGATCAATCATCAGAAAGACCAAAGCTGAGAGTGAGATAAGATTGGCCAGGGAAGCCCATTGTAACAAGAAAAGATTTTTCAGTTATGTGAGGAGCAAACATAAAGTAAAGGAGGCAATAGGCCCACTGTTGGGTGCGGATGGACAAACTCTAACGGAAGATGCAGAGAAAGCAGAAAGGCTTAGTGCCTATTTTACATCTGTTTTTTCCCACAGGTCAAAGTGTTTAGGCACATCTAGAGATGGCCGTAGCCAAAGGATAGTGTCTGGGTGGCAGGTTAACATGGATAGAGAGGTTGTCGAAAGGCATTTAGCAGCACTGGATGAGTTCAAATACCCTGGTCCGGATGAAATGCACCTGAGGGTACCGAAATTCGGTTGATGTCATTTACTTGGATTTTAGTAAAGCTTTTGACAAGGTTCCCCATGATGTTCTGATGGATAAGTTGAAGGACTGCAATCTGGATTTTCAGATAGTTAGGTGGATAGGGAATTGGTTAGAGAACCGCACTCAAAGAGTTGTTGTCAATGGTGTTTCATCAGACTGGAGAGAGGTGAGTAGCCAGGTACCTCAGGGCCCGGTGCTCGGCCCGGTACTTTTTAACATATTTATTAATGATTCTATGATTCTAATGTTTCTAATGTTTAGTACAAATATTTATAAAAGTTGTAACTTTGGAACTTTTTTCTTCCCTCCTTCATTTATAATCCACCTTTCTCACTGTGCTGCAGATGAACACATCAGCTCCATTTTACAGAGAGAAAACTGAGACACTCAAATCCTCTGGTTTCAGAGAGGCTCCCAAACTGTTCATTTTAATAAATCAATCTATTTTTGTGCTGGTATTTTAAATGGTTGTTACCAAGGATTTTGCCACTGTAATCTAGTGCAATACATAATGTATGGGATTTGGAAATTCCATGTAATTAGAGGAAGGGATCTGAACGACGCATGGTGTATCTTATCACAGTTACGAGCCTGCACATGTTCACCACTACCTCATTATTTAACCTCTTTATATATTCTGATATTGTAATGCATCTACTCGGCCCTTACATTTGAGAGCCCAGGTAGTGTTGGACTGGGATGGGGAAGACACAGAACTTTACATGACCTTCAGCCACATATTACCTCAGCCTAAGACAAAGAAGAGCCTCTTGTGGCGCAGAATGGTAAGGCAGCAGAAATGTTGTCTGGAAGCTCTGCCCATGAGGCTGGGAGTTTAATCCCAGCAACTGGCTCAAGGTTGACCAGCCTTCCATCCTTCCGAGGTCGGTAAAATGAGTATCCAGCTTGCTGGGGGGGGGGTAAACGGTAATGACTGGGGAAGGCACTGGCAAACCACCCCATATTGAGTCTGCCATGAAAACGCTAGAGGGCGTCACCCCAAGAGTCAGACATGACCCGGAGCTTGCACAGGGGATACCTTTACCTTTAAGGCAAGGAGGACTACACTATCCTATGCTCCTTGGAGGAAAAACAAGAGTCTTACTCCAGCTATTCCCTAGCAGCCCCTGTGGCCTTGAACTGCGTCTCAAAGCATCTTCGATTCTCCTCAAAATCCTGTCCCCCTCCCCAAATACTGGAATCAAACTTATAGTCCCAATTTTCAAAAAAGGTAGCACTAACATTCCTAGCAACTATCACCCCATAAGTCTATTATCTGTACTGGGGAAACTATATTCAAAACACTTATTGGGACGTTTATTAGACTGGATGACTATTAATAATCTACCAGGCAAAGAACAAGCAGGATTCCGCTCTGGATGTACCTCACTTGACCATTGTCTTGTATTATCCTTTCTAGCAGAAAAGTACTCCTTACATCTAAAAGGCAAATTATATGCCTTTTCATTGATTTCATTGATTTACGGGGAGCATTTGATTCCATCAATAGATCCCTATTCTGGAATAAATTAGCTGCTCTGGGAATGGACAAGCGATTGCTTTTCCTAATTCGTAAATTACACACTTCAAACAGCTGTCAAGTGAGGTTTGACAGTAACGGTTCCTTAACTGAAAAGATCCCGGTCACTAAAGGAGTGAAACAAGGATGCCTTCTGGCCCCATCATTATTCAACTTATTTTTAGTAGATCTTCCTAATCAATTGGCTGAATCTGAAGGGCACGCACCTAGGTTAAATTCCCACCCTATTCCTCTCTTGTTGTATGTGGACGATGCAGTTCTTCTTTCCATCTCTAAAATTGGGCTCATGCGTCTACTCTCAGCATTCTCATCCTTTTGTTCCCAAAACAGCCTGTTTATCAATTTTGATAAAACTAAGATAATGATCTTCTCTAAGACCTGGAAATGCAGCCAATGGAAAGCAGATGGAAATCCTGTGGAGCAAGTAAAATGTTTCAGATACTTGGGCGTTAGTTTTCACCACCAAATGAATTGGTCCTTGCATCGGAAAGCAGTACTTGCCGCAGCAAAGAACCAGTTAAGTGCAGTCTCACGTTTTCACTTTTGTAGTGGGAACCAGTTTCTGCCAGCAGCGATCCAGATTTTTCAGGCGAAGGTTGTTAATCAACTCTTATATGGGATACCAATCTGGATTGAGTCTTTGAATGATGAAGTGGATCGTATAGCCGCAATTTTCTTTCGTCATATTTTGGGTCTTCCAAATATGATTAGTCTTGCCACCCTTTATAATGAGTTGGGTCTTGGTCTGTTGTCATCTAGAGCATGGTTATCCACTATCAAATTCTGGATAAAATTACATTACCACTCCACTCCTAATAGTCTCTTGTACGATCTGCTAAGTGATCCTTTTGTTTCTAAATGGTACTGGCAGATCCAACATAAAATTCACACTCTGGGTATCAACTTGGACCCTCTGGCTAATTATGAGGAGTTTCAAATATACAGTATTATTAGACAGATAATCTGTGATATTGAGAGACAGACCATCGAAGCAGGAATCAATCGGACTTGTTCCCCTCGCTTCTTCGGCCTTGCTTCCAATACAGGTCAGGGAGCTACTTATATGCAAAGTCTTATTAAACCACTCCATCGTCGTGCTTTTATGCTTGCTAGATTAAACATCTTCCCATCAGCTGTCCTAGCAGGCAGATACAGCAATGTACCAATAGGGAACAGACTTTGTAAATTTTGCCAATTAGAGCCTGACTCAGTGCCACATTTTCTACTCTATTGCCCATCACATTCTATGCTTAGACAACGACTTGTTGTCCCTATCATGATGGACCTTTCTGGCCCTATGGACAGAATAACCAGAAATACCAGAACTGGTGGCCGAATTCTTGGCTACTGTGATACAAAAGGACAGTTGGCTAGGCAAGAATCAGGCCTAGACCAGGGGCACCTACAACTGGTGGAAATTACTGATTGCTGGGCATTCTGGAGAAATCTACTGTTGGTTACTGCTTATTAAGAAATCAAAATGGCTGTCTGAGGAAGCTTTACAAATAGCTAAGGAGAGAAGGGAAGTGAAAGGCAAGGGAGAAAGAGAAAGATACACCCAACTGAATGCAGAATTCCAGAGAAAAGCTAGAAGAGATAAGAATGCCTTCTTAAATGAACAGTGCAAACAAATAGAAGAAAACAATAGAATGGGGAGGACCAGAGATCTTTTCAAGAAAATTGGAGATATGAAGAGAACGTTTCATGCAAAGTTGGGTATGATAAAGGACCAAAATGGTAGGGACCTCACAGAAGCAGAAGAGATTAAACAAAGGTGGCAAAATTATACAGAACAACTATACAAGAGCGAGCTTAACATCCCTGATGACCACAGTGGGGTAGTTACTGACCTGGAGCCAGACATCCTGGAATGTGAAGTCAAATGGGCCTTAGGAAGTCTGAGCAACAATAAAGCTAGTGGTGGTGACAGCATTCCAGTTGAACTATTCAAAATCTTAAAGGACGATGCAGTAAAAGTGCTACACTCAATATGCCAGCAAATTTGGAAAACTCAACAATGGCCACAGGATTGGAAAAGGTCAGTTTACATTCCAATCCCAAAGAAGGGCAATGCCAAAGACTGTTCAAACTACCGCACTAATTTCTCATGCTAGCAAAGTTATGCTCAAAATCCTACAAGCTAGGCTCCAGCAATATGTGGACCGAGAACTTCCAGAAGTACAGGCAGGATTTCGAAGAGGCAGAGGAACTAGAGATCAAATTGCCAACATACGCTGGATCATGGAGAAAGCTAGGGAGTACCAGAAGAACGTCTACTTCTGCTTCATTGACTATGCTAAAACCTTTGATTGTGTGGAGCACAACAAATTGTGGCAAGTTCTTAAAGAGATGGGAATACCAGAGCATCATATTTGTCTCTTGAGAAATTTATATGCAGGTCAAGAAGCAACAGTGAGAACTGAACATGGAATCACTGACTGGTTCAAAATTGAGAAAGGAGTTCGGCAAGGCTGTATACTGTCGCCTTGCCTATTTAACTTGTATGCAGAGCACATCATGAGAAATGCGGGTTTAGAGGAGTCACAAATTGGGATCAAGATTGCAGGGAGAAATATCAACAACCTCAGATATGCAGATGATACCACTCTAATGGCAGAAAGTGAAGATGAACTAAAGAGCCTGTTGATGCGGGTGAAGGAGGAGAGTGAATAAGTTGGCTTGAAACTCAACATCAAGAAAACAAAGATCATGGCATCCGGCCCTCTCAATTCCTGGCAAATAGATGGGGAAGAAATGGAGATAGTGACAGATTTTATTTTCCTGGGCTCCAAGATCACTGCAGATGGGGACTGCAGCAAAGAAATTAAAAGACGCTTGCTCCTGGGGAGGAAAGCTATGGCAAATCTAGACAGCATCCTAAAAAGCAGAGATATCACCCTGCCAACAAAAGTGCGTTTAGTCAAGGCTATGGTCTTCCCAGTTGCAATGTATGGCTGCGAAAGTTGGACCATAAGGAAGGCCGAGCGTCAAAGAATCGAGGCTTTTGAACTCTGGTGCTGGAGAAGACTCTTGCGAGTCCCTTGGACTGCAAGGCGAACAAACCGGTCAGTCCTAGAGGAGATCAACCCTGACTGCTCTTTAGAAGGCCAGATCCTGAAGATGAAACTCAAATACTTTGGCCACCTCATGAGAAGGAAGGACTCCCTGGAGAAGAGCCTAATGCTGGGAGCGATCGAGGGCAAAAGAAGAAGGGGACGACAGAGAATGAGGTGGCTGGATGGAGTCAGTGAAGCAGTAGGTGCAAACTTAAATGGACTCCGGGGAATGGTAGAGGACAGGAAGGCCTAGAGGATCATTGTCCATGGGGTCGCGATGGGTCGGACACGACTTTGCACATAACAACAACTGCTTCTTTTCTTTTCTTTTATTGTTTATCTAGACTATGTAATTTTTATCAATTAATTATAATTACCTTTGTACTTATGATGTTTTATATGCCACTAAAGTTTTTTTTTTTTACTTATGTTCACACTCTTCTGTTTACTTTGTTTTCCCTGTTTTTTCTCAAGCATCAAAACTGTAAACTCCTCAGGGCAAAGGACAGGCCTTCTGCAATTCAGTTTTTATTAATATCATTTATTGTTTTCATTACAAAAATAGAAAAACATAGAAAAGTTAGGAATTGGGTTACCTGATCCTCCCCCCCCCCATTCAATGCTTCAAAGTCTGATACAATTTACTGAGCAAGATAGTCAATATAATAATGCCATTAGTCTTGATAGTCTTCCAAAGAATTCCCATTTACTAGATTGGTTAATTCAGCCATTTTCAAGAGTTCTTCCAGTTTATTGAGCGATGGAAATAGTAAATCTGAATAATAGAATCACAGAATCATAGAGTTGGAAGGGGCCATACAGGCCATCTAGTCCAACCTCCTGCTCAATGCAGGATCAGCCCTAAGCATCGTAAAGCATCCAAGAAAAGTGTGTATCCAACCTTTGCTTGAAGACTGCCAGTAAGGGGGAGCTCACCACCTCCTTAGGCAGCCTATTCCACTGCTGAACTACTCTGACTGTGAAATTTTTTCCCCTGATATCTAGCCTATATCGTTGTACTTGAAGTTTAAACCCATTACTGCGTGTCCTCTCCTCTGCAGCCAACAGAAACAGCATCCTGCCCTCCTCCAAGTGACAACCTTTCAAATACTTAAGGAGGGCTATCATGTCCCCTCTCAACCTCCTTTTCTCCAAGCTGAACATTCCCAGTTCCCTCAACCTATCTTCATAGGGCTTGGTCCCTTGGCTCATCTGGTGCTTTCCAGTTCTTTTCTAAAACTAGTCTCGCTAACATCGTTGCATGAAAGAAAAAGATCTTGGCATTTTGTGGTAAATTTTCCAGACAGATACTTAGAAGCATATACTCTGGTTTCATAGGAAATTTAACATTAGGCATTTCTTCTAATATAGCACAAATTTTTATCCAAAATCTTCTCACTTTTACACATCACCACATATTAAAAAGGAGCCAATTTTATCATTATATTTCGAACAAGAATCGTCATATTCATTAGTCTGCTAATTACCTTGGGTGTGATATACCATCAGTAAAACATTTTATACCAATTTTCTCTTAACACTTGACAGCTTGTTAGCTTAGGTATTTTGGTCCATATACTTTCCCATTGCTCCATTGGAAGTTTCTAAGTTTTGCATACATTTAATCATGAGCCTCTTGTGGCGCAGAGTGGTAAGGCAGCTGTCTGAAAGCTTTGCCCATGAGGCTGGGAGTTCAATCCCAGCAGCCGGCTCAAGGTTGACTCAGCCTTCCATCCTTCCGAGGTCGGTAAAATGAGTACCCAGCTTGCTGGGGGGTAAACGGTAATGACTGGGGAAGGCACTGGCAAACCACCCTGTATTGAGTCTGCCATGAAAACGCTGGAGGGCGTCACCCCAAGGGTCAGACATGACTCGGTGCTTGCACAGGGGATACCTTTACCTTTAATCATGCATTTTTTAACCTGCTTGGTTTCTGTAGATTTCAACAACAGTTTATATATTTGCCCTCGAAGATGTGGTTTACCTTGAAATAAAATATTTTCATACATTGAAGAGATTCCTGATCCCAGCAGACAACATTCTTCTGTTATCTCTCCTTCCCACTTCATGCCTTTTTACCACAAAACCATTGCCTTATCTTTCCCTCTATCTCACCCATAACATTAAGAGCAAAGTATCATAAGAAGGGATAAGTGACTCAAAAAACCTCCCCTGCCATAAATTGTGTTAGTCTTGAAGGTGCTCATGGAATCTGGCTCATTTCTGCTACAGACAACACTAACATGGCTGCCCAGCTTGAAGAAGTGAGCAGTGACTCCTGCAAGTTCTTTCCCTGCTACTAATTTTGTTGGTCTTTCCTTTGCTCCTGGACTTTTCTCCTGCTACAGACAGGCAAAGATGGTTGCCCATCTGTAACTGCTCCCGCGGTATTAAATAAAAGGGCAATGTGGGAGGAGAAAGGGTGGGCTCTGTCCGGGATAAAAACTCGGATGGCCCAGCCAAGAGCCTTCTTCCCCCCCCTCCCCCTCCCAAATCCCCCCCTCACGACTCCCCCCCACGGACCCCCCAAATATCCCCCTCCTTTTCCCCCACTCCCCTCCAAGTCCACCTACCTCCCTGGCTGCCTACCTTCTTTCTCCCTTGCTTCCTCGATCTCTCTCTTCCCCCCCAACTCCCCCTCCCTATTCAGCCCCCTTGCCACTCCTCCCCACGGACTCTTCAAATACCCCCTCTTTTTCCTCCAAGTACACCTACCACCCTGCCTGCCTGCCTTCCATTTGCTAGCAGGGGTTCATGGGAATTGTAGTCCATGGACATCTGGAGGGCTGCAGTTTGACTACCCCTAAGCAGTTCATCCCTCTCTTTGTCATCTTTTATAATTTAGCTTTCTTGTCCTCTCAGTGGTCCTATGGTGTCCCTATTCTTTTTCTTGCTTGAAATATAACTAAAGAAGCCTTTTTTCTTATGTTTAGCATTTCTTGCTAGCCTAAGATCATATTGAGCTTTAGCTTTTCTAACACTCCCCCTACAAGGGAGCTTGTCCCACAAGACTGAAAAACCTGTAGGAGAACACTTCAACCTTCCAGGACATTCTATAAGGGACTTAAAAGTTGCTGTTGTATTACAAAGAAGCTTCAAGAACAGGCTAGAAAGGGAGATTGCAGAAATGCAAGTTATTACAACACTCAATACTTTGACATATCCTGGACTCAACAAGGACAAAGGTTTTTTTCATCTCACTATGTACCTTATGTAACTTTTGTTTCCACATTCCTCACAATTTATTTTAATTGGGATTATATGACTATTATCACAAAACTCTATACTATGACATACCCAGGACTCAATAAAGACAAAAGGCTTTTTTTATTCATGCTAACCTTGTCCATGGGGTCGCGATGGGTCGGACATGACTTTGCACCTAACAACAACAACAAACCTTGTTCAACTTGTGTATCCACATTCCTCACTATGTATTTTATTTGTGACTAGGGGCAAAGCCCGTTGTCTCCAAGAATACAACGGGCGCTAGAGCTTGGCAGTGGGAAGAGGAAGGGGAGGAGTTGTCCAGTCTGTAAGGGCATGGGGTTGAATGTGTGTGTTGTGTGGGAGGTTGTGGTGGCCTGGTGGCAAATGAGGGTATGGGTGTGGAGATATGGGTGTCAAGAACCTGTGGTGTGGAAAGTTCATTGAGTGTGGGAGAGGACTGACCTTTGGGAATTTTAGCATAATGGTTACAGATGAGCTTTCCAGAGCCATGTCCTCAGATATGTGAAGGGAAAATCAGACTGGAGACTCTTCTTAGGGGAAGATTTCATGGCAACCAATTCCCCCGAGTTCTGCGTCATTTCCCTTCTTGTGTGAATTAGGCCACATTCACCGAAATGCCCCTCTGCCCTAATACACATAGGGTAGTCACAATACACAGGTGTCCACCCTGTTCCTTCTGTCTCCCATATTTTCACTGTTGGTAAAATGTTATGTGCCCACATGCTTCTTTCATGGTTGCTCCTTAGAAGAACGGATTTTTGTACCCTATTGCTTACTACCCAAAGGAGTCTCAAAGCGGTTTACAAACACCTTTTCCATTAGTCTCTCCACAATAGTCAACCTGTGAGGTATGTAGGGTTGTGAGAGATCTGAGAGAATTAGGAATGGGCTGCAGTGACCCAGCAGGCCTCAGGTGTCTCAAAGTATTTTCCAATCGTCTTCCCCTTCTCTCCCCATAGCAGACTCCCCATGAGGGAGGTGGGGTAGCGAGCATCACAGGGAAGCTGGCAACCTTAAGAGGAAGACTGTCTGTGCACAGCAGTCTTGACCTTAGTAAGGTTTTTAATACTGTTTTTTTATTTGCCAGGCCAAGGTTATTTGCCAGTTACTATTTCAGTTACGATGTGTCTCCAGACATTGTTCTCTATTTAGTTTCAGGCTGTAAATATTTATTTAAATCTTCCTGCACTTTCCAGACTCACAGGACTGATGCTGGTCTGCCTGTCTGCGCCCCAGAATACAAACAGTTGCTGATAAGGGCTGGCCATAACCCATAGGCCAGGAGGGACACTCCTGCACCACTCCCTACCAACTGCAGGCAAAAATGGCTCATTTGAAGGCTGGACTCTGAGGCATTGTATGATTTTGAAGTCCCACCTCCAAACCTCCAGGAATATATCCAACCCAGGGGTAGCCAACCTACAGGTGTGGCCTGGAGAGCTCCTGGAATTACAGCTCACCTGCAGAGTATAAAGATCAGCTCCCCAGGCAGAAAGGGCTACTTTGGACAGGGTTGTGGTAGAGAAGAAACATTTAAGGCTTCCCACACAGGTTGTTGTTGAATTGAAAGACTTGAGGCCTACTGCACAGGGTTGTTGTGCAGATGAAACAGGAGACAAAAGAGCCAGCTTCCTCTGCAGAATAACGCTGTGCAGTGGCCTCAAATCTGCAGAGAGTTGCAAAGAAGAAAGACACATGGCTTGGCTGTGTCTAACCCCCGCCCAGAGCAGTATTTTAAGTGAGAAGGGGCTTTTCTGTAGCCTCCCTGTCAGGCAACTGTTTGGCAGAAGGGGAAAGTCCCCCCCTCAAAAGGAAGGCCCTCAGGCTCCTCTGCGTTGCTCTTGGAAAGGCCTCCTTCCCTCAGTCAGGGCCTGTCAGAAGTGCTGTTGCAGCAGGCCTGAAGGGGGGGGGGAGGGGGAGCACTCTCCAGCCTCCTTGCCAGCTCTATCAGGGTTCTGAGGCAATTTACAGTTGGACATGACAGTTAGGACAGCCTTGAGGTGAAAAGGGCTGGCGCAGCCTCTGTTCTCATCCCCCTTGGCAGCCCTACTGACCTCCTCTCCCTGTGGTGGTCAGGAGCAGACTGGTAGCCAGACTGGGCTGGGTGAATGGAATTTTGGTCTGTCCTGGTGAGGGGCCAATAGGAAGGCACTTTGCACGCCTCCCCATTGGCTGCTTGGCCCTGGATGGACACCGGAGGGCCCAATCAGGAGCCGCTTTGCGGCTCCTGATTGGGCCCTCTGAATTTTTTTCCTGGACAGGGCCCGCCCTAACTCCTCCCCACGTGGCCTTACTCTTTTATTTAATAGGACCCTGTCCTATTTAAAGATAATATGACTGTAAGATATGCCATTGTAATGGAATTTTGAGTTTGACTCCCTGTCCTTGGGAAGTGACCAGCAATTCCCTGGGAGGAATGTCTCACATTTGTATGGAGTAAGCAACATATGGAGAGGTGATAGCCTTTGATATCTCTACCAGCAACACTTTAGTTTCTCTTTGTAAAGTACACTGAATTCTAGGGCAGTGGTCCCCAACCTGCGGGCCACGGCCCGGTGCCGGGCCGCGGGTCTTTCTTCCCTCTCCCCCCGAAGCGAGAAGCTCGCCAGGCCGCGAGCAAATCGGCCGCCAAATCGGCCGATTAGCTCGTGGCCCGGCAAGCTTCTTGCTTCGCGAGGGGAGGGAAGCTTGCTGAGCCCGGAGGGGCCGGGAGGGGGAGCCGCGGCCGCCGGCATGGCAGTGGTGCAAACGCGCCTGCGCGGACTGCAGCACACGCGCGTTTGCGCCTGGGCGCAAACGGGCGTGCGCAGCAGTCTGCGCATGCGCGGCAGTCTGCGCATGCACAATTGCGCTGGGGCTGCCGCGCGTGCGTGGGCCCCCGGGCCGCCCTCTCCCCGGACTCCAGAGCAGTCGTCCGCAGCGAGCGTAAGCTTGCGGACCGCTGTTCTAGGGGATTCATTGTCTGTTTTGACAAAGAATTATCACTGGCTGTATCTGGTTGTGACACAGATGTAACAGAACTGATTTTTGCTATATATTCTCTGTCATGTAAGAAGATCATAGTCTGATGAAGGGTGCTTGCACCCGAAATCTCACGCCTTGATTAAATCTTTGCTGGTCTTAAAGGTGCTACTGGACTCTGATTTTATTGTACTCCCCTTACAATTATTGGTTATTTGTTTACACTCATCCGTGGTTATAAGGCCTTCCTTCCATTTCATAGAATCATAGAATCATAGAGTCCAACCCCCTGCACAACGCAGGATCAGCCCTAAGCATCCTAAAGCATCCAAGAAAAGTGTGTATCCAACCTTTGCTTGAAGACTGCCAGTGATGGGGAGCTCACCACCTCCTTAGGCAGCCTATTCCACTGCTGAACTACTTTGACTGTGAAAATTTTTTTCCTGATATCTAGCCTATATCATTGTACTTGAAGTTTAAACCCATTACTGCGTGTCCTCTCCTCTGCAGCCAACAAAAACAGCATCCTGCCCCCCTCCAAGTGACAACCTTTCAAATACTTAAAGAGGGCTATCATGTCCCCTGTCAACCTCCTTTTCTCCAGGCTGAACATTCCCAAGTCCCTCAACCTATCTTCATAGGGCTTGGTCCCTTGGCCCCAGATCATCTTCGTCGCTCTCCTCTGTACCCTTTCAATTTTATCTACGTCCTTCTTGAATTGAGGGCTCCAGAACTGCACACAGTACTCCAGGTGTGGTCTGAACAGTGCCGTATACAATGGGAGTATGACATCTTGTGATTTTGATGTGATGCCCCTGTTGATACAGCCCCAAATGGCATTTGCCTTTTTTACCGCTGCATCACACTGCCTGCTCATGTTTAGTTTACAATCCACAAGTACCCCAAGGTCTCGTTCACACACAGTGTTACCTAGAAGCATATCCCCCATCCAGTAGGCATGATTTGCATTTTTCTGACCCAGATGCAGAACTTTACACTTATCTTTATTAAATTGCATCTTGTTCTCATTTGCCCATTTTTCCATTGTGTTCAGATCTCGTTGAACTCTGTCTCTATCTTCCGGAGTATTTGCCAGTCCTCCCAATTTGGTGTCATCTGCAAACTTGATGAGTAGTCCCTCCACCCCCTCATCTAGATCATTAATAAATATGTTAAAAAGTACCGGGCCGAGCACCGAGGCCTGAGGTACCCCGCTACTCACCTCTCTCCAGTCTGATGAAACATTGACAACAACTCTTTGAGTGCAGTTCTCTAACCAATTCCCTATCCACTTAACTATCTGAAAATCCAGATTGCAGTCCTTCAACTTATCCATCAGAACATCATGGGGAATCTTGTCAAAAGCTTTACTAAAATCCAAGTAAATGACATCAACTGAATTCCCCCGGTCCAGCAAACCTGTTACTTGGTCAAAAAAGGAAACCAGGTTGGTCTGGCAGGACCTGTTGGAGACAAATCCATGCTGACTTCCTTGGATCACCAAATTGTCCTCCAGATGTTTGCAGATCGCTCCCTTTAATATCTGCTCCATTATCTTCCCCACAACAGAGGTCAGACTCACTGGTCTGTAGTTTCCTGGGTCATCCTTCCTCCCTTTTTTGAAGATCGGAATAACGTTTGCTGTCTTACAGTCCTCCGGGACATCTCCAGTCCTTAAAGAGGTTCCGAAGATGATGGACAAGGGCTGTGCAAGTTCTCTGGAAAGTTCTTTGAGCACTCTCGGGTGCATTTCATCCGGACCAGGGGATTTGAACTCATCCAGTGCAGCTAAATGCCTCTCGACAACCTCTCTATCCATGTTAACCTGCCACCCAGACATTAACCTTTGGCTACAGCCATCTCTAGATGTGCCTAAACACTTTGACCTGTGGGAAAAAATAGGCACTAAGCCTTTCTGCTTTCTCTGCATCCTCCGTTAGAGTTTGTCCATCCGCACCCAACAATGGGCCTATTGCCTCCTTTACTTTACGTTTGCTCCTCACATAACTGAAAAATCTTTTCTTGTTACAATGGGCTTCCCTGGCCAATCTTATCTCACTCTCAGCTTTGGTCTTTCTGATGATTGATCTACAGTGCCTAGTAACCTGTAGGTACTCTTCTTTAGAGCTCTGTCCTTCCCTCCATTTCCTGAACATTTTCCTTTTCTTTCTTAGTTCCTCTTGAAGTTCTCTGTTCATCCAAATAGGCTTCTTAGAGCTCCTGCAGTGTTTTCGTCTTTCCTAAATGACTCTTTTTTTATTCCTCAAATCTTTTGACAACTTCTTATGGAGCCAACTTGGCTTCCTTAGGCTCCTTCCATCTTTTCTTCTCAAGGAAATTGTTGTGATTGAGCCTTCGGCATTTCACTTTTAAGAAACTCCCAGCCCACTTGGACTCCCAACTCTTTAAGTCTTTCTGAACACGGGACTCTATGCAACATACTTTTAAACCTGTGAAAATCAGCTTTCCTGAAGTCCAGTCTATACGTACGACTACGTAAAAGTTTTCTCTTTCCCACGATTTATAATTCCAAAAGCACATGGTCACTGATACCAAGTGTGCCCACTACTTCCACCTCATCTACCAATTATTCCCTATTGATGGGAATCAAGTCTAAAATAGCAGAGCCCCTGGTTCCCCTTTCTACTTTCTGGGAAAGGAAGCTGTCGGCAAGACAACTTAAGAATTTAACAGAGTTTGCATTTTTAGCAGAGTTGGTCTTCCAACAGATATCTGGGTAATTGAAGTCACCAATGACCACTTCTCCCTTTTTTGAAAATTGTGTAATTTGGTCTAGCAGTAGGTCTAGAAATATTAACTAATCCTGAATGCAACAGGCTTGGCCCCTAGTGAATCAAAGAAATACATAAATATTTAGCACAATGTTCTGCATTCAAAGTTTTCCTACGCTCTATTCATACTTATTCTTCTTTGTGTAGGAAAAACTATTTAATTTTGAGTACACATTTCTGGGAGCATGCACATATCTTCAGATACATGCACACGTATGAAAAGTTATGCCCCAAATTTAAACTGTTTAAAGTTATGCCCCAAATTTAAATTCAAATTTATGCCCCAAATTTAAACTTTGAGAACTGCTGGGCTCAAAGTTTGCTCTTTTGCTTCAGACCCACGTGCTGACATTCCTGAATCTGTAGGGTTACTGTATTTTGAAAAACTAAAAAAAGACGACATTTCCTGACTTACAGCTTCAAACAAGTAATCCCTACTATTGAAGGAATAAACATAGAATAATACAGTTGGAAGGGACCTCCTGGGATTATTGCTACTCATTGGGGTGTGAGGTCCCCTTCAGCTGCCAGTGTGGGATAGTGTTGCCAGAAACAGGTTGGAGATTTGGGGATGGAGGTCCAAGGTCCTAGAGTCCACCAAACAAAACATTTATTTTCTGCAGGGGAAGTTATCTCTGTTGTCTGGAAATTAGCTGTAATTGCGGGGGATCTCTTAGTCCCTCCTGGAGGCTGGCATGCCTATCCCTGAGATTCGGGGATGGAGCCTGAGGACAGGGACTCTTGGGGAGTACAAAAGAATTTATCCTCCCAAGCAGCCAGTTTGTTTATGAGAAACAGGTTTCTGTCGTCTTGAGGTGAACTGGAATCCTAGGGGATCCACAGATTCCACCTGGAGACTGACATCTAAACAATCCAACCCTATTCCTATTATTTATATTTATTAACTAGGAATATTAAGAATAATAATCCTAACCTTCCAACCCCCAAGGAGTACATTTTAAAAGACCTTGGAGAGGGACGGTCTAGAAATATTAACTAATTTAATTAAAAGGCCCCGAAAAAGGATAGACAAAGGAGGGGAGCTGTCATCGCAAAAGAAAAACCTGTTAATGTTATTAGTGTAACCTTACATCTATGTGCGTGGATTATTAAAATATATAAATACAGTATTCCCATGCCCTCAATCTCTCCCTGACAAAATGGCGCCGTTGCAGCTGACGCGCGCGCTTTTTCCCGCCAAACCGCCACGCGCAAAGAGACCCGCGCCACTCCTGCAGGTGGTTTCCCCCCCACCTGCTGCCGGACTCGTGCTCGTTGGCCGGCCGCGTGGGCGGGGTCGGCCGGGGGGCGGGGCGAGCCAGCGAGGTAAACGGGCGCGTGCGGAGGACAGAGCCCAGTGGCTTGGGGGGGCTGGGAGGAGCCGGCGGCGGTGGGACGGAGCGAGCGCGAGACGACGGGTAAAGCCGCCGCCTGCCCCTGCTCTGCTCCCCCCTCCCCATTTACGGCTCCCGGGAGGAACGGACCCTCCCCTTCTCTTGAGGCGAAGAGCAGCCCCTCCCCTGTCAGGTGCAACCGCCTCCCTCCCCCCACCCTCAGATTCCCAGGACCCCCTACCCCTTCCCTACTTTTTTTTTTGGCAGCAGCAAGCCCACCCCCTTCTTCCTCTTCCTATCTCCCTCCCTAGTTCTTTCTCCTTCCCTCAGAGTTTTCCCCATCATCTCCTCTCCCAAAATCTGGGAGATAATCAGCTTTTCTCTCAGGCTGTTGTTAAGGGCTTCCCCTTCTCCACTCTTAATTCAGGGAGATTACCAAAATGTCCCCCTCTTCCTGTGCAAATGCCCCATTTTCCTCCCCCCCCCCGTCTCAGCCTAGGATGAGAGCTGTCCTCCATTGGGGCAATTGCAAACCCTTTCCTGGATGGGGCAGCCCTTGATTGAGCATGGGAGTGTTTGGGCTGGAAGAGGGCTTCCATGATATGGGGGGGGGGGGGGGGAATGCAGTCTTCTTAACCTGGCGTTACCTTTGGTATTCAGAGATCATGGAAGACAAAGAGGGTTGTAAGTGGAGTGGGAAAGTACTTTGAAATTTGGGAAGTGTGGCATTCTTTTTTGACACTGGGGCTTGCTGCAAAATAGTGTTTCCAGGCCCCTGTTTCACTAGGCTGTTTTTTGGCAAGTTTGGTTTAAATAAGTTTGTGAAAGGCAAATGATACAAGAGCAAGGCTTTACTATACTGCGGTTTTTTCATGCTTTGAGTTCAGATTTTGTACCTGCCATGTGATAATCAGGATTTTACTTTCAACCTGCCTCTACCTAAAATGCTAAGGAAGGATCAGAAATAAATATTTACTTATTTAAAACATTTTCATGTCATCTTCCCACCCAATATGGATCCACAAGGTGGCAAACACATTTAAACACAGTTAAAATGATATAATAATTCAATTTAAAATGCAGAATTCTACAGTAATGCTGTTAAGAACGCACACTAGAAAGGCCTCGTAACCATTATTTTACAGTTATACTAAATGTAAAAAATCCAGTTGAACAGATACATGTCAATCAGTGTTAAAGAGAGTTTAGTTGCTTTTTGGACAATCAAACGATGTTAAGTATTTTTTAATATGTTTGCATATTACCAAAATCTCAGCATATGTTCCTTTGAGATACTGAAGGAAATGCAAGATAATTTACAATATACAATATATCAAGCAAAAGCTACCTTTCATTTTTAGGGTGTTTAAAAATAATTTAATATTATCAATTTGTCTTGCCTAGCACAAAGTCATACACAAATTCCTAAAGATGTTGAGGTATATGATTTCATAAGTTTCCAGCAGAAGGGCTTCCATAATTACAAAGCCTCCCAAAGAAATCTCTGTAGATAACTCTTTTCATCTGTACTTTGTATGCAAATGAAATTGTGAAATTCTTAGCATGTTGAAAGTAAAGAAATAATAATAATTATTATTTATTTACTTTCTATTTATAAATAGATAATAGGGAAATGCTTTTTAAATGCCCAAACATCCAGATTGTATGTTATCCAGTCTATTTTTTAAATTGCCTTTCATAGAGTTGGTATGGTTCAGTTATCCAGCTTCTTACCTTAATAGGCTTGCTTAGTTCTCCTGTGGGAGCACTGTGGTGCCATAACACAGAGAAAGTGGCATTCTGTCCATGATGCCTGAATAGAAAATATTATTAAACTACATAATCTTGAAATCCTTGCAGTAATGGACCTCCCAAACAATTTACTCTTTGTTTGCCTGATCTCATCCAGGAGTTTTAACTGGCATTTAGAATTGGCATCATAACCACACTAGAAATACCTGTCGGGAGAGCAGCATTTTAAACAATGATTAATATATTTAAGCGGCAATGAAAGTAAATGATGCTGCACACTTTAAACTAGTGAGTGATGGGATTTTGATAGTATAACGGAAATGTTGCAGGCTAAAAATTTTATCTTGGCTATTTGCCTTGAAAGAGGGTTTAAGGCAGTTTGCAAAGACAGGACATTCTGTTGCAATCAATAAAATAGAAACGCCACTATAAAAACTAGCTAATAAGAGCAGCAAACAATAGCATGAGCAAAGGCTTCAATGAAGTTTTACATTATTCCCTTAATAAGGCACAGAGCCCCACGTTAAAGCCCATCACAACCCTGGAAGTAAATGCAGGCAGGAAAAGCAAGGATATAAACTGAAGTTCTTTCTACTCTCTTCAGAGTGGGCAGTGCGCATATTGATGACCCTCATGCATACCTTTGCCAATGTGTGTTAGTTGCTATGTTATTTTCCCTTTCTGTTTACAAAAAAATTTAATGTTATTGGGGAAGCTGGGGTCACCAGTAAAATTACAATAAAAAGACTGCTAATCCCAACAGAAAAATGATAAATCCCTCATTGAAAAGCCATTTCCACCAATTCCCAGATTATTTCAAGCATCTGCTGCTAAAAGAAAGGGACTTGGATTGTTTAGCACAGTTTCTCATTTTACTGTTCCTTGTAGCTAGGAAATGCGATGGGTTAATTACAGAGGTCCCCAACCATTTTGAGCAAGCAGGCACATTTGGAATTCTGACATCAGCACAGCAACAAAATGGCTGCTGCAGGAGATGGAGCTGATGCCAAAGCAATGTTTTAAAAACTACTGCCAATCATATCTTCAGTAGTCAATCAGAATCCTTGATGGGCAAAATCTGTACCTGAAACACCTATTTCCTAAGAACACTTGGTGGGTATCAGAAAAGGGCATCCTTGAGTTAGTATATATCAGACTTTTTCAACTTTTTTACCACTGAGAAACCCCTGGTTTATTCTTCAGGCTTCAAGAAACCTCAGAAGTGGCATTATTATGCGGAATGTGGCTGGGAAATATAACTACATTACCCACCCAAGGTCCTTCCTCTTCCCACTCCTTCATACCTATCATTGACCATTTTGGGATGGGAGAACAGGTTGACTGAACTGTAAGCTATCATTTTTCATTGTAAACTGCCCTGAGCTGTAAGGGCAGTATAGAAAAGTAACAAATAAAATAATAAATGTTTAACAAATTAAAAATATATATTAAAAGTTAATTAATTCCTACCCATTTGGGAAATCCTTCCAGAGCCACCAGGCAACCCCAGGATTTCACGAAAGCCTGATAATATAGAATCATAGAATCATAGAGTTGGAAGGGGCCATACAGGCCATCTCGTCCAACCCCCTGCTCAACGCAGGATTAGCCCTAAGCATCCTAAAGCATCCAAGAAAAGTGTGTATCCAACCTTTGCTTGAAGACTTCCAGTGAGGGAGAGCTCACCACCTCATTAGGCAGCCTATTCCACTGCTGAACTACTCTGACTGTGAAAAACTTTTTCCTTATATCTAGCCTATATCGTTGTACTTGAAGTTTAAACCCATTACTGCGTGTCCTCTCCTCTGCAGCCAGCAGAAACAGCATCCTGCCCTCCTCCAAGTGACAACCTTTCAAATACTTAAAGAGGGCTATCATGTCCCCTCAACCTCCTTTTCTCCAGGCTGAACATTCACAAGTCCCTCAACCTATCTTCATAGGGCTTGGTCCCTTGGCCCCAGATCATCTTCGTCGCTCTCCTCTGTACCCTTTCAATTTTATCGACGTCCTTGAAGTGAGGCCTCCAGAACTGCACACAGTACTCCAGGTGTGGTCTGACCAGTGCCATATACAATGTGACATCTTGTGATTTTGATGTGATGCCCCTGTTGATACAGCCCAAAATGGCATTTGCCTTTTTTACCGCTGCATCACACTGCCTGCTCATGTTTAGTTTACAGTCCACAAGTACCCCAAGGTCTCGTTCACACACAGTGCTACCTAGAAGCGTATCCCCCATCCAGTAGGCATGCTTTTCATTTTTCTGACCCAGATGCATATGTGATAGAACATTATGTGATAGAACAAATTTAGAGTCCAGTGGCATCTTTAAGACCAAGAAAATTTTATTCAAAATTAGAGCTTTCCTGTGCACACACACTTCCTCAGATACAATGTCATGGAATGGAAGTAATCAGTTCATTATAATCCATAATTATCCTTATTCATTGTTGTTCCTCTATATATTTCTGAGACAGCCTAGGGGGTGGGACGTGTCCGGCTGTCCAAGTTGGAATAGGGCCAATCAGGGCGCAGCCAGCTTTGTCCTGATTGGCCCTGCCCCTGCGGATCTCACCCTCCGTCCCTGGACTGTAGCCTCCTTGTTCTCAGACGCCTCAGTGCCTGGAGCCAGCAACAGGTGAGAGGGCCCTGGGCAAAAGGTCCTGGTGGAAGGCTTGCTAACAAGGGCCTCCTGGCCTGCTAGGCTGGGCCTGCTGATGAGGGCCTCCCGGCCTGCTGACTGCCTGCTAAGGAGTTCTGGGCCCTGCTAGCAAGCTGCCCAGCCCCCGCCCGCCCCACTTGTTTTGGCTGCGAGCTGCGGCCCAAAGCTACCTTAAGCTGCCGGCCAGGGGAGGGGACCGTTTCCGGGCCTGTTCTTAAGAACGGGCTTTGAAGCTAGTATGTAATATAGTTTTCAAATTAGCCTAAATCAGCAAGTTTAAGGAATTTGGGAGTTTAAATTTTGGTTTTAGTAATTACATGATTGAACCAATTGGTTTTATCCTTTCATAATTTACAAAGAAGACATAATTCACAAAGAAGTATCTGTTGATACAGCCATTTTGGGCTGTATCAACAGAGGCATCACATCAAAATCACATGTCATAGTCCCATTGTATACGGCACTGGTCAGACCACACCTGGAGTACTGTGTGCAGTTCTGGAGGCCTCACTTCAAGAAGGATGTAGATAAAATTGAAAGGGTACAGAGGAGACAGACAAAGATGATCTGGGGCCAAGGGACCAAGCCCTATGAAGATAGGTTCAGGGACCTGGGAATGTTCAGCCTGGAGAAAAGGAGGTTGAGAGGGGACATGATAGCCTTCTTTAAGTATTTGGAAGGTTGTCACTTGGAGGAGGGCAGGATGCTGTTTTGTTGGCTGCAGAGGAGAGGACACGCAGTAATGGGTTTAAACTTCAAGTACAACGATATAGGCTAGATATCAGGAATTTTTTTTCACAGTCAGAGTAGTTCAGCAGTGGAATAGGCTGCCTAAGGAGGTGGTGAGCTGGCAGTCTTCAAGCAAAGATTGGATACACACTTTTCTTGGATGCTTTAGGACAGTGATCCCCAACCTTTTTATCACCGGGGACCACTCACTGGGGACTACTCTACGCCTTTTACTGAGGCCCGGTGGGGGGGGTAGTTTACTCTCAACCACTGCCCTAACGCTCTCTGATCTCTATGGTAATGTTTAAACATCACTTCAAAATAAGATACAGACACGCCACAACAATGAACATAAGGAACATTTTATTTTCATGGAAATTTTAACTCATGACAATGACAAATCAATGGGAACCCTGAGCTTGTTTCTCTGCAACGAGATAGTCCCATCTGGGAGTAATGGGAGACAATGACACCCGAAGTGTGTTGTAAAGGGTGGGGGGAGAAGGCGTCCTTCGGGGCCCACCTCCAATTAGTTGAAGGACCACATGTGGTCCGCGGCCCAGAGGTTGGGGATCGCTACTTTAGGATGCTTAGGGCTAATCCTGCGTTGACCAGGGGGTTGGACTAGATGGCCTGTATGGCCCCTTCCAACTCTATGATTCTATATAAAAATTCTAATTGACTCTGATCTTCACATTTGACTGAATTTTTGTTTCCAAGCTCTGTGATCAGAAAACTGTAAATCGGCAATTAAGCAAAACTTTTGTTTAAAATGTAGTATTTGTCCTGAGTATAAGATCCTTTACTTATTTATTTTTTTGTTGGAGATTAGAGATTTTGGCATCCATAAGGTTTAGGAATACATAAGGATGAATTTTTTAGAAAACAGCATTGAGAATATCAAGAAAACAGCATAAGAATTGGTTACTAGAGAAAGTAGTCCATGAAGACATCGTTATTTTTTTTAAAAAATCATCACCCACTTATATTTGCAGCAATAATAAACCCAGATACCCCTCTAGAGTTATACCAGAACTATAATAACCTCAGGAAATGAACAAGTTGGCCCTTAATTTGCAGCTTTGCTGGTTGAAAATGACCAGTTTATTAAAAAGACTCCTGATGACAAGAGAGCTGTGGCTCTGTGGTAGAGCATTTGCTCAGCATGCCGAAGGTCCCAGGTTCAATCCCTGGTATCTCCAGTTAAAAGATTTGGCAGTAGGTGATGGGAAAGACCTCTTGGCAGTGTTCCCCAACCCCCAGTCCTGGGACTGGTACCGGTCCATGGATCATTCTGTACCGGGTCGCGGCTCCTCCTTGTCCTCCTCCCCGGCTGCTGCCTCGGGGGCTGCCCTGCCACTCTGCCGCCAGCTCACTTTTGGTGCTCTCCAGCGGCCGTCATGGCTGGGGCTCCCCCTCGGCGTGGCACTGTGCAGCCGCTGCTGGCAGCGCCCCCCAGTGGGCGGTGGGAAGTTAGGCACCGTCGGGAAAGCAAGCGGAGCAGGGGCTCAGGCGGCAGCGGCGACGTCCCTCGGCAAAGAGCTACCCCCCCCCCCGCGGGCCTCAGTAAAATTGTCAAGCGTTGACTGTTGATAAAAAGGTTGGGGACCACTTTTATACACTATAAAGAATTTTCGTGTGTTCATATTATGTGCCACACTGTAAATCTTAAGAGATTGGTCAGAATTGAGGGGAGTGTGGCTACCTTGGCCAGTAGATCCAGTTGCTTGGCTTGTCTTTTTTCTCTAAACATAACCAGTTCATAACAAACACAAACTAGACTGTCTTTGCAGTTAACATTTGGTTGACATTTGGGCAGGTAGATGAGCTCTGGTGTCATGACGGTAATTCTGCTGAACTCTTTGATGTCACTCCTTTTCTGATGCCATTGTCTTTTGTTTAGGAGCCTTAACCCAAAATAGAGACGCAAGGTGGGTGAGCATGGATCAATACCACCTCAGCGATGACAGCTCCCTCCACTCTGAAATGCAACTTCATGAGTTTTCAGGGAATCAGGCTTTGGACTGTGGTGATGCTTTGAGCCAGGAGCTGTGCCCAGACGTGAGAGACATGATTTATTCAGGACTGAGCAACTTGGATGTGGATCCCAGCCTTTCAGCCACAAATATGAATGACTCTTTGGAAGATAACCTGGACACTCTGTCGTTGTATTCTGTGAAGGATGTTGATTCCACTAAACTTCTTGATGACTGCGAGACAGACTCACGGCCGCTCTTGCACAGTGAGTTGCTTCTGGGACATTTTCCTGTTCAAAATTTGTACTAAAAAGTTCATTTATCAAGAGTGTGTAAAAATATATAATGGGATATTGGGTAAATAGAGCAGAGTTTCCCAGTCATAGGGATGTGATACTGAGTGCAGTAACTAAATCTTCCAAGAAATATATTGCAAAAAAAGTCAACTTAATATGAATTTACATAGATCCAGTTCACAGCCAAGTTGCAGTCAAAAGAGAGAGAAGCCAAATCGAAAGAGTACTCCCCCTATCATAAATGGCCAGGTTGTGTGGCATTCTGTGTACAAGGGCATTTTATCTATAGGAGACCTACAGAGAGAGCCATGTGTCTCCATGGAAGTCCATGTGCATATAGAGAGGGCAAAAGGAGAGAGAGGAGTGGTCTGAGGATAGCTCCAAGGTTAAGACAGAAGCCTCCCAGTAAGGGGCACAGCACCCATATACAGAGTGACATAGTGCTCTCTAATGTCCAGACATGCTGAGTTGCTAACTCCCAGCAGTACCAGCATGGGATCTGGTGCAACCTGTTGTTAATTTCAGCCAGGTTTTCTTTGTATGGTAGGATTGCTGTCTCTAGGAAACTCCTGGAGATTTCGGAGATTGGGGAGGGAGCTCAGGTGTATGTGATGTCACAGAGTCCACTCCCCGAAGTTGCCATTTTCTCCCACAGAACTGATCTGGACCTCAGTTGTAATTTCAGGGGAATTGCAGACCCCACCTGGAATAGGGTTGTCAGATACAGGTTGGGAAATGGGGATTTGGGGTTGGAGCCTGGGAAGGACAGGAACCTCAGTGGGACACAATGCTGTAGAGTTCACCTTCCAAAGCATTCCTTTTCTCCAGGTGAACTGATCACTGTAGTCCGGAGATGGACAGTAATTCCAGAGGGTCCCACCTGGAGGCTGGCATCCCTAATGGGAGACCATTGTAGAATATCCGGTTTGCTATGCAGAGTCATAGCAAACTACCTTTGAATTGCTCTTGCTTGAAAACGCCAACAGACTTGGCGACACTTTCCACATACACAAAACTTTTTTTTGGCACTTTTCCATCCAATCAGGGTACCTAAGGTGGAAAACATTTAAAAAATAGTAGCATAGGAATTATTAAATTTGCATCTGGCACCTCATCTGTTCTCTAAGAAGTGTCAAGAATAATGGACAGAGGTTCAGAGATTACATCTGCAATTTCTTTTAGTATTCTTGGATGCAGTTCATCTGGCCCAAAGACTTTGTTACATTTAAAGAAACTAGGTGTTTGTGGACTGCCCCAACAGTGATCCTAGGCCACCATTCCCATCTCCCCTGTTGTGTTAAGTTTTTTCCACATTGAGCACTATTTCCCTCACAAGAGAAGACCGAGGAGAAATAGGAGTTCAGCAGTTCAGCCCTCTCTTCATCATCCTTATCCATGGTTCCTCTATATATTTGTGAAACAGCCTGGGGGGTGGAACGTGTCCGGCTGTCCGAGTTGGAATAGGGCCAGTCAGGGTGCTCCCACTCTCCCTCCCTGGACGCTAGCCACGTTCCTCTCAGATGTGCCAGAGACAAGAGAGAGACACACAGAGTCCTGCCAGACTGAACACGAGCCCTCATTCCCTCCTATCGCTTCTACTGCGAGGGAGGCACAGAGAGACACAGAGAGCTGCCCCAAGCTGCTGACCAACCCTGCTCCCCTCCTAAGAACGAGCCCTCATTACCTGCTATGGCTCCTGCTGCCAGGGAGAGAGACACACAGAGACAGCTGCCCCTGCTGTGATGGAGGGAGAAAGAGAGAGACAGAGGGCAGCCCCAAACTGCACACCAGCCCTACTTCCCTCCTACAAACCAGCCGTAATTACGTGCTATGCCTCTTGCTGCGAGGAGACACACAGCAAGAGGGAGAGAGACACACACAGAGAGATCTGAACTTCATAGTGTCCCCTGGGTCCTAGCGCCCATTATATTCCTGCTTGCAATGGGCTTCCTTGCTAGTCTGTTATAATTTCACTTTCTTGTCCTAGCAGTGGTCTTACCATGTCCTACTTGAAATATAGCTAAAGAAGTTTTTTTTTGCTATGTTTAGCACTTCTTGCTAGCCTTAGGATGCTTAGGGCTAATCCTGCGTTGAGCAGGGGGTTGGACTAGATGGCCTGTATGGCCCCTTCCAACTCTATGATTCTATGATTCTAAGCTCATATTGAGCTTTAGCTTTTCTAACAATCCCCCTACAATTATTGGTTATTTGTTTATACTCATCCTTCGTAATAAGGCCTTCCTTCCATTTACTAAATGACTCTTTTTTTATTCCTCAAATCATTTGACAGCTGATTATGGAGCCACCTTGGCTTCCTTAGGCTCCTTCTAGCTTTCCTTCTCAAGGGAATTGTTTGTGATTGAGCCTCCAGTATTTACTTGCATGATTTTTCTCTCTCTTCCTAAGCCACAGCCACTTACAGGAAAGACTGATGAAAACACCTGTGCTCCCAGGTCCTTTACCTTTTTCCTCAGATCCACAAAGTCTTTCTTAATATTTTCCATACTTTGCTGGGCAGTAATCATTTTGACATCATTGGGCTTTATCAAAACCTGGTTAACTCACAGCTTTTGCCATGTTATTTCACAATAGCCTGTCGTTCTTTAGAATATTATTTGAGCTTTTGCTTGCTGCTTTCAATGTATCATCCTGCCAGTGTCTTTTGACCTGATGTAACTGATTCTTGTAGGTGTGAAAATAGATAGTTTTAGTGCCCTGGGTTTTTGACACACCAGCCTCTGTTGTGTGGTGGAAGATGTTATTTTTCCTTTGGCCTTGAGAATTCTGGCGCTAGCCTGGGCAAACAGAGGATGGCACCTGGAATTTCGCACTCAAACTAGTCTGGAGGTGTGAAGAGTTGTGGGGAGTTGTAGTCTGGGAAAGGCAGTTTTAGCAAGGACATAGAGATGTTAGCACTGTTGCATTCTCTGTAAAGGATTTTCTTCAAGAGAAGCCTGCTTATTGATGACAATCAGCCCAGCTCTCACAGGTTTAAAATCAAATAAAATGACACGGATTTTTCAGACAAAATACATAAATGTGGCTTATATGGCACCAGAGCATTATAAACCGGTCCCTCTTGCTGTCCTTTGAATAGTACTCTGAGCTGCAGCAATTATCAGCTCATGTTGTTTAGCTCCATGCCATGAAACCTTAACTTTATTTTTTGCCGTCAAGTCATTGTTGTTTTATGGCAATCCCATGACGTTTTCAAGGCAAGAGACATTCAGAGGTAGTTAGCCATTGCCTGCCTCTGCATAGTCACCCTAGGATTCCTTGGTTGTCTCCCATACAGATGCAAGCCAGGGCAGTCCCTACTTAGCTTCTGACGATTTTGGCCTAGCCTGGGCCATCCAGGTCACGCTGCTGGTTTACCACTCTAGAAATCTTTTAAAATGAAGAAAGCATCAATAAAGGGGACATAAATGAATGCAGAGAGGTTTAGATTTTTTAAAAAATCAACAAAATGTAGAGATATGCCAGTAAGAATGGCAGATGGATGCTGAGAATGGGTCAAGACAGAACCGTCATTGGCTAGTTGTAATGTTGAATTAACTCCAAGGAGGTTTGCCTTCTTGCCGTTCCCTTTTTGGAGGAAATGGCTGCTTCCTTAAATCTAACCTAATTCACTACATGGATTTCACAATTGGAGTGATTTCACAGTTGGATTTCAGTGCTGTGTTAAATGCTTAATGGCTTGTAAGAACATCTGGAGATTCTTTGCCACATTTGGAAATTTTGGATTTATTGAAATGCTTACTGAGATGTCGTTTTAATTGGCCTTTGACTGCAATAAACTAACAACTGAAGTAAAACCAACCTCCCATGTTTGGACACTGGTCTCCCACCTTGAAAATATAGGAAGCAATACATTGCAATTTCTGTACCACTTTTCCTGTGAGTTTACAGCCCAACAAGCTTTAGAACAATTCTGTAAGAGAGATTAGAATTAATAGCTGATATATTTTCAGTGGGCTGCTCAGTTAGGCTGTGGCTCAGATTTCTGCTCCAGCAGCTTCTTAGGTTACCATAGACCAGATCCATGAGCTTAAAAAAATGTTTTTACTCATTTAGACTTGGGGCTTCCCAATCCTCCTGCACCTAAAGATGTGGAGCCAGGCAGCAGATCCAGTTCTGGTAGTGGAAGGAGAGGAAGATACCAGCAGAGTTCCCCTCAAGCCCCTTTCCTGGACTGCACTCTCTGTGGAAAAGTGTTCAGTAGCAGCAGCTCTCTCAGCAAACATTATGTGACCCACAGCCAGGAGAGGAAACATGTCTGTAAGATCTGCAGCAAAGCGTTTAAGCGGCAAGACCATCTGTAGGTATCACTTTGCCAATAAAGCCAGTTTAAATGTATAGAGTTAACTGGTGCTGATGAGATCTGGCTCTGTTGCTCCCAGATGCTTAACCCCAGACACTGATGTACACAAAGCAAGAATGTTTATTTAATAGTTTAGTTGCCATGGCCCCAACCTGGTGGAATGAGCTCCCAGAAGAAGTCGGGATCTAAACCAGTTCTTCTAAGGTGGAGGGCATCTTGGCTGGGGTTTCCCACCATTCACTCTGGGAGGCAGGACTAAACAAACTTCTGCACTTCCTGCTTCCATTGTGGGAATACCTCTTAGAGCCAGTTCTCTTCCTGTCTCTGAATGGGAGCGTACCTTTTACTTGTAGGCTTATCCCTTTCCTGTTTCTAAAACATTTCTAATCCTACCTTCTCTATTCTTTTCCTTCTCTTTGCCACTTGTAAAGAGAGTTAGGGAGAGACAGTTTAGGATTGTAAGAGCCTCAAAGCTCTTAGATTTAATTGGCAATCACAGCTTGATTTTTGGCGTGCTTGCAGCTGCTTTCCCACCCCCTCCCTTTTTCCTCTCAATGGAGAGTTTGCGTGTGTATGAATTTCAGTCGGAGGGAGATCTACCTTCCCCCATGTTTGCTGATTGCGCTGCTTCGGTCCCGACCAGCACGTTCGTATCTCAAGCTGCACTGGTCACAGCAGGGGGACAAGAGCAACAGATGAGCTGCACTGAGGCACTGCAGGCAGGAAGTGCTTGCTATAGGAAGGAACCACCATTTTTCTCTCTCTGCTTCGGGCTTCCCATGCCTGGCAGCCATTTTGGAGAACCCAGGCACTCTCCAGGCTGCAGAGTGCCCTGGATTGGATTTACATCTACAGTGAGGCGGTCACGTAAGTGGTCTGGAGCCCCCATCATCTCCTGCAGAGTGCACTAACTTTATTAGATTCACCATGAGGGAGGAAATGGGTGCCCTAATTAGAGAGGGAATGTTATCCTCATTATTCCTCTTATTCACCTTCCTCCTTCATTATTCACCTTCCTCCTTCCTCGGCCAGTGTGGAACCTCCTCTACTTGGTGCCCAGAACACCCCTGCTCAGCCATGGGTTACCAAGGCTGCACAAAAGAGACCAAGAATAGAATCTGTTGACACTGAGTCCACTGTTAGTGTCAAGAAGGAGAGTTCCTTTCAGATGAGATAGAGGAAGATTTTAAAGTTTCAGAGCCTGCAAAGAGGTTCAAGACTGAGGACTATCAGGGCCTCTTATGCAAGGTAATTGCAGCTGTAGACTTAAAGCAGCGTGCACCACAGGCACCCAAGCCAACTGATTGTAACAATAGACTGGGTAGTCCAGAATTTTTCCAGTAACAGAATCTTTAGAAAAACACTTCCCATGAAGGGGGTAACTACATAGAACATTGTAACAGACATAACAAGTAGAACAATCATAACATAACATTCAACCAGAACAATATTTTAACAGGAACAGGAACATTGACACAGCCTTGGGTAGGTCGGATTCTTTGGTCATGGAAGGAGGGTGTTTTGGGGAGAAGCAGTGGGTGTTTTGGGGTCGGTCAGCCACAAGCAAATGCCTGGTGGAAGAGCTCCTTTTTGCAGGCCCTGTGAAATTGTGAGAGTTCAGACAGGGCCCTGATCTCTCCAGGGAGCTCGTTCCACCAGGGAGGATCCAGGACTGAGAAGGCTCTGACTTTTGTTGAGGTCCAACATTCTTCTCTGGGGCCAGGGATCCGCAGCCAGTTGGAAGTGGCATAGTGTAAGGCTCTTTGGGGGAGGGGTATAGGCAGGGCGGTGATCTCTCAGGTACACTGGACCCAGACTGTGTATGGCCTTGAAGGTGATTACCAAAACCTTAAGCTTAATCTGGAATTCAACTGGGAGTTGTTGGAGTACAGGCAGGATGTGGGATCTCCATGGTGTATTAGTAAGAATACTGGCTGCAGTGTTCTGCACTAGTTGTAGTTTCCGGATGAAGGATAAGGGTAGGCCTGTGTAGAGCAAGCTGCAGAAGTTCAGTCCAGAGGTGACTATCATATGGATCATTGTGGCTAGGTATTCTGGGGTCAAGTAGGGCACTAGTAGCTTGGTTTGGCAGAGGTAGTGAAATGCCAGCTGCGCTACCTTTGTGACCTGGGCTTCCATTGTAAGGGAAGCATCCAGGATCATGCCCAGGTTCCTGGTGGAGTGAGCTGTTATGAGCTGCACTCCATCCAGGGTGGGCAGATGCACTTCCTCCCATGGTCCCTTCCTGCCTCCATCTTTGCAGGGTTGAGCTTCAGACTACTCTGCTTGAGCCATTTTGTCACTGCTATCAGGCAGATGGCTGATGCTTTTGTGGGGTGAGTCAGGGTGGTCATCCATCAGGAGGAAGAGCTTGGTGTCATCTGCGTAGTGGTGGCAACCCAGCCAAAACCTCCACACCAGCTGAGCAAGAGGGTGCATGAAGATATTAAATAGGATAGGAGAGAGGACTGCTCCTTGTGGGAGCTGTGAGCCTGGTGATGATTAGATTCTCTCCTATTGCTATCCTCTGTCTGCGACCCTGGAGTAAGGAGATCAGCCATTTGTGGGCTGTCCCCTGTATCCCAGCGTCAGCGAGGCAGTGAGCTAAGAGCTCACGATCAGCTGTGTCAAATGCTGCTGACAGGTCTAATAGTACCAGCAGCATTAACCTGCCTTGATCCAGCTGGTGGCAAAAGTCATCTGTCAGCATGACTAGTGCTGTCTATACCCCATGGCCAGGCCGGAAACTCGACTGAAATGGGTCAAGGGCTGAAGTTTCCTCTGGGAATGCTGATATTTGGGCTGCAGCAGCCCTTTCAACCCACTTCCCCAGAAATGCTAGATTTGAGATGGGGCAGTAGTTGTCAGGCTCCTGCAGAGCCAAGGATGGTTTTTTGAGCAACTGTCACACCACTGCCTCTTTTAATCCATCTAGGAATTCTCCCATTGAGAGGGAGAAGTTCTTTATTTCCCAGAAGGGGGCTTCTATTCTTTTGTCTATTGTTTTTAGGAGCCACGATGGACATGTGTTTAGTGGGCAAGTGGTTGTTTTAACTCTTACCACCTTCGAACAGAAGGGAGTTAGAGGGGGCTCAGAGGATGCTTAGCAAAGCTACTTTCTTGGTGGATGCATCCCTAGACATAATGGTGTTTGCTGCCCGAGCCATGGGAGCCTCTTCTGCAGCCAGATGTGGACTATGGCTAAAAGCCCTACAGGCAGATTACAACTTCAAAGCAGTAGTCATGGCATATCCTTTTCAAGGGGAAATGTTGGTAGGTGAGGCCCTAAACAATGTCTTGATTGAAACCGTGGAAAAGCAAAAGGTCATGCCTTAACACAATGGTCCCCAACCTTTTTATCACCAGGGACTGGTCAACGCTTGACAATTTTACTGAGGCCTGGAGGGGAGGGTAGTCTTTTGCCAAGGGACGTCACCGCCGCCGCTTGACCCCTTGCTCCGCTTGCTTTCCTGCAGGCGCCCCTGACTTCCTGTCACCTGCTGGGGGTTGCTGCCAGCAGCAGCTGCACAGTGCCATGCTGAGGGGGAGTCCCAGCCATGGTGGCTGCCGGAGAGCACCAAAGGTGAGCCGGCAGCAGAGTGGCAGGGCAGCCCCCGAGGCAGCAGCTGGGGAGGAGGATGAGGAGGAGCCGTGGCCCAGTACCCAACTGATCCAAGGACCGGTCCCGGTCCCCGGACCGGGGGTTGGGGACCACTGCCTTAACACATTCGCAAGGGTGAAAGAAAATTTAATAATTATTCCTTTTGTTCCCAGCATGCCCTCCTGCATTTTTGCCAGGAATTCAAGAGGGGTTCCTGGTTCCAAAATCGTTGTCAGAATAGAAGAGGTACAGGTAACTTCAAATATTCCAAACAGTTCAACTCAGTCAGATAAGGGAGAGGTCAGGACCAATAGAACATGACTCCAGGAACTTTCCAGTTGGCGGCAGGCTCTCCATCTTTGCAGAGGTCTGGTCAGGTCCACTGATAGACACATGGGCAACAGAAGTAATTTGGTCAGGGTGCAAATTAGAATTTGAACACTTTGCCCCAGGTAGATATCTAAGGTCCCCAAATTTAGTAAACATAAATGCAACAGAGCTCTACGAGCCATTCAACATCTATTACAAATCCAAGCCATAGAACCAGTACTGGAGGAACAGTGGGGTCAAGGAATCTACTCCATATTTTTCACTGTGCCAAAGCGCAACAGCGACTGGCGAGCCATCCTAGATCTGAAATTTGTAAACAAGTTTCTGAGGTGTCGTTGTGGAGACTCTGCATTCTATCACAGGCTCTATAGCCCAAGTACTTGACCGCTCAACCTTATGGAAGCCTATCGCCACGTGCCCATCTATCCATCTCACTGCAAGTTCCTCCATTTTCAGGTGGGTGCCCTTCGTTACCAGTACAAAACCATGCCATTTGGCCTCTCATCTGCATCCAGGGTATTCATGAATCTACTAGTGAACCCTGTAGTGGTACTACAAGGGAATTCATCCGTAACTGGACAACCTGTTACTCAGGGTGGCATCCAGAGAGTCATTCCTCAAACATACTCAGAGGGCAATGGAGTGCCTCACATCATTCAGATTCCTTAACAATTTCCTAAAGAGCTCACTAGTACCATCCCAGAAATTAGAGCATCTGGGGGTAATGATCGATACCACACAACTAAAATTTTTCCTCACACATAAGAAAGTTTCCAACACCACAACCTTGGGCAAGGGAATTCATCAGAGCGAAATCTGCTTCCATCAATACCATGTCCAGTTTCTTAGGCATCATGGTAGCACATAGAATAATAAGATGAGTTGGTTCTTATATGCCACTTTTCTCTACCCGAAGGAGTCTTAAAGTTGCCTTCCCTTTCCTGTCCCCACATATTAGAAGTCCGCACTCCTAACCACTGCTCCAAACTGGCTCTCAAGCATTACAATGGGGTAGAATTTACTTGAGAGCCCTACAATTATTACTCAGACCTCACCAACATGAGATCTCCAACAGATCCAACAAGACCATTATACCCCTGGGGATCAAACAGGAGGTAGTAGATTCAGATTCAGATTTAGTTTATTAGTCGGCTGTTGGCCATTTCCAACAAATTGACTGTACAGTACAAAAGTCAGTTAAAATTAAGACATCAAACTGATAAAATCACAGGGAGTAATAAAAAGTTACACAGATAAAAGGAGCCATAATGATTAGGGGTTTAATCCTAATTGCACAATTTGGACCTGATTTTCCTGGCTGCGAGAGCAAACAGTGCAACTCTGTTGGTAACGTAGGCATCGATATCAGACAATAAAAAGATCATATTCTCAGTTTTTGAGAGGCCTGAGGTGGTAGGGAGTATTCTTTTAATAAACTTGCCTCTTGGTTCATCATAGAGGGGGCAGTCCATTATATAGTATGTGAGGTCCTCAATCACTCCCCTATCATATTTGCAGATGCATTCAGATAGGGGGAGATGGGAGAACCGACCACTACTCACTGCTATGGGTAAGGATTGGAACCTTAAATGAGTAAATGCCATCCTGAGTGTTAAGGATGGCAGACTCTCCAGATATGAAGATCTGCAGTGAATTCTCTTGAAATGTTTAAAAAGAGCTCTGGACTGAGCAATTATATCACCATCTAGAACTGCATCCATTTGATAGATCCATTTCCGGAGCTCCTTTACTGAGCTTCCAGGCCTGATTAGATCGTCTGGGATAGAGTAGTGTAAGATAATGCTATTTATATACTCTAGATGGATTCTATTAGTAATGGAAGTGAGCTCTAGGTTTTGACTGCTGATGACTTCAGAATTCTTTCATGTACATTTCAGCCAGTTTTTCATGGTGATTAGTTTATAACCCGTGCTTTTATGGATGGTGTCCCAGTTCAGCCCTCATAAGAGCCACTGGAGATCCTTTAGGAAGAACTAAAATCCTTCTCATAAAGAGGTTCTGAATTTTTTCTAGGTGGTTAATCACTTGCTCATTCCAGCCCCAAATCTCTGCACCATATAGTATGGAAGATATTACTTTGCTGCCAAATAGTTTAATAGCAGGGTCAATCAAGCAGCCTCCTTTTGAGAAAAAGAATTTGACAATAGCCCCCATACTTCTCAGGGTAGCCACTCTCAAACTGGACAAGTGTGCCTTCCATGTTAATGTTTCGCTAAACGTTACACCCAGGCATTTGTAGGAGCTGCACTGTTCTATCCGTGTACTCAGAATACTCCAGGAAAATGTTTAGGGGCGTTTCGTGAAGACCTTGGTTTTAAGATAATTTATGGACAGGCCCTGATCTTTGCAGTATAAGCCTAGGTTGTCCAAAAGTCTTTTTAGCCCTATTCTAGTCAGTGATATCAGCACCATATCATCAGCATACAGGAGGATGGAAATCTTGGCCTGGCAGATACTGGGTGCCATAAAGTGGGAGCCCTCCATCTTTCCTACCACATCATTAATATATAGGTTGAACAGCAGAGGGGCCATCACACATCCCTGTTTTACTCCCTTATTAACAGGGATTTTCTCAGTTAGAGCACCTGAATTCCCTACCTTGATCTTGACCGTGGTGTTTTGGTGGAGTTGTCTCATTAGATACACTAAGCTTGGATACAGCTGGAGATTCAGGAGTTTCTGCCAAAGTATGTTCCTGTCCAATGAATCAAAGGCTGCAGCAAGGTCAACAAAGGCCACAAATAGTGCCTTTGTTGGACCCTTCATAGCAGTAGCAGCCAAGTGATAGAGTGTTTGACAATGTTCGATTGTGGAATGCCCCTTAAAACCCAACTGTCGTGAGCTTAAGATATTGTTGTCTTCCACCCAGTTCTCCAATTTCTTCCTCAGAAAGCTGCCATATAGTTTAGAAGCTACAGGCAGCAAACTAATTGGTTGTTAGTTCTGCGGATCAGACATCACCTTTTTTGAAAATAGGGACTATGATGCTGGAGGTCCATCCTTGGGGAAGTTTGCCAAACTTTGTGTGAGAACTGGCACCCACCATTCACTGAAAGCTTTATAACATTCAGAGGGGATCAAATCCTCCCCAGGTGATTTTTTAGAAGGGAGTGCTCTTATCAATGATTTGATCTCATCTTCTGCTACTGGTAGCCAGCGTTCCCCTAACTCGGAAACCTCCATAGTTGCTTTATCCATCTTACCCCCTTCAAAAACCTTAGAATAGTGGTAAAGCCACTCTGTTGCCTGGATGGTGGAACCTGAACTGAGTGCCAGATCCTTGGATCCTGAGGAGATCAATTCCCAGAAGAGTGTTTCATTTTTATCTTTAACTGCCTCCTGTAACTTAATCCAATATTACTGAGAGTGGGCTTTTTTCTTCCTAGCTAAAAGCTCTTTATATTTTTCTTTGGTCTTCCTTAATTGGCCTAGTGACCGTTCGTCTTTGTCCCTTCTCAGGGTTCTGAGACAGCTCAAGACAGTTTTTTTTTTTTGCACTCTCTGCACTTGTCATCAAACCAAGCACTTCCCCTATTGGGAGTTGGGTTTTGGTGTTTCTTATGCAGGAACAGAGGCTTTAAACAGTTTATGATTTCCATGTAATAATTTATCGGTTGACAGCCTAACATTAGGTTTTCTCTTGCATGCAGCACAGATTTGTCACTAACCAGAAATTAGCCTATTACAGTTTGAAGTTGGTCTGACCACTTGGGTTTTCTATGCCTTACCATAATTTTAACCCCAGCATTAGGGGAAAGAGATACATCATTCCTGCAGCAGATTGAAAGCTTTAGAGGGTTGTGATCCCTAAAGGGGGTTTCCAGCACTTCAAACTGGAGTATACATCCCCCCTGATAGGAGGTAGTATGATGGACCAATTCCAAGAACTTGTCACAGGGCAAGGCCATAGCCCCAGGCCTGGCGTTTCAGGTCTTCATGGATGCGTAGCTCACGGGATAGGGGCAGTGTTGAATCACCTCTCAGTTCAGAGTACTTGGTCAGAGACGGAACAACTCCTTCAATCAATGTGCTAGCCCTAGTACAGTTCAGCAAGGTGATTCAAAGATCTAACCTATTAATCAGGACAGATAACATTGCTACCAGAGTGTACTTGAACAATAAGGGAGGTTCACAGTCATCAGGTCTTCGCAAGGAGACCAAGACAGTACTTCTTTGGGCAGAAACAAATCTCAAGTCAATCAGGGCAGAACACATCAAAGGGACACTGAATGTGCAGGCAGACTGGCTCAGCTATCAGCAACTGGCAGAGGGGGAATGGATTTGAACCTGAGAGTATTCAAAATCATGGTTCAACTATTTGACCTACCCATCATAGATCTATTTGCCACCTACCAAAACAGTCAAGTTGACTGCTTCATGTCCAGATTCTTCCACCCCAGGGTGGAACAGACAAATGCGCTGATCTCTCAGTGGCCTCAAGGTCTCTTGTATGCCTTTCCCCCTATTCCAGTGTTGCTGTCAGTACTCAGACAGATCAGGTACCTACATGCGGAGGTCATTCTGGTCGCTCCCAGATGGTCACGCAGACGTATTCCACAATTTGTCAGCTATAGGATAACGCTTTCCACTCCCGATATTTCCCCATCTTCTGATCCAGGGCCTGATTTGGCACCCTTGCTCACAGTGGTTTTGCCTGACCGTGTGGCGATTGAGCAGGAGACGTTGAAAAAGAAGCATTAGCGATTGACATCATTCTGAAATCCAGGAAGGCCTCTACCAACAGGCTTTATGATTGCACCTGAAAGGCCTTTACTTGATGGTGTAGAAAAAGTAGGTCTGCAGAATCTTATTCAATCAAGCTCATCCTTCAATTTCTCCAGGAGAGTCATGTACGTGGATTACACTCAGCTTGGTACAGTGGTTAGGAGTGCGGACTTCTAATTTGGCAAACTGGATTTGAATCCGCGCTCTCCCCCACGCAACTGGCTTTGGTAACCTTGGGCTCACCACAGCACTGATAAAGCTGCTCTGACCGAGCAGTAATATCAGGGCTCTCTCAACCTCACCCACCTCACAGGGTGTCTATTGTGGGGGGAGGAAAGGGAAGGCGACTGTAAGCCGCTTTGAGACTCCTTCGAGTAGAGAAAAGTAGCATATAAGAACCAACTCTTCTTCTACCCTTCGTAGACAGCAGCCCGGGCTACAGTTATTCCTACAGTACAGGGCACTCCCTTAACTAGGCATCCTCATGTCACTAGATTTCTAAAGGGCACGGCTGCCAGAGATCCACCCGTGCATCATCACTTTTCTACATGGCATCCACATGTGGTTCTTGCTGCCTTAACAAAGGCTCCATTTGAACCTATCCAAGACATTTCCCTTAGCTTTCTCAGAGTGAAAACTATCTTCCTGGTAGCAGTTACGTCAGCGCCCAGGGTATCGGAACTTGGGACTCTTTCCTCCAGAAAGGAGTTATGTGTCATAAAGAAAAAAAGATCATTCTTAGAACTGATCCTTCCATTAAACCCAAGGTTAATTCATCATTCCATGCAAGACAAGAAATTACCTTCCTTTTGTCCCAATCCAGTGCATCCAAAGGACTTTCATATCCTAGATGTCCGGAGAGCCCTGAAAGCCTTTTTAATCAGAAAAGCTGAGTCTTTGTTCATTTCAGTGTCATGTCCCAGATTGGAGCTTCCCCTTTCCAAAGCAGCCATTAGTCGCTGTCTCAAGGCATGTATAATCAATACGTACAAGGCCTAGAAACAACAGTTTCCTACGGGCATCACTGCTCACTCAGTCAGGTCTGCAGCAACCAATGCAGCATTTAACAAAAGGGTCTCAGTCAAGACCATCTGCAAAGCAGCTAACTGGTCCTCAATTTCTACTTTTGTTAGGCATTATAAACCAGATGCCTACAGTTCAACCGATGCTTTCTTTGGAAGGTTGGTATTACAGCAGATCTTGGAGGTGGACGCAGACTCCCCACCCGGGGTATGATCATTGCTCTGGGAATTCTCAGCCAAGATGCCCTCTGTCTCAGAAAGAGAATGACCATTGATTACTTACTGAAAAGGATCCTTCTGTTCTGAGTTAAGGAGGGCTTCTTGTCCCACCAAAGACATCTCCATTCACTTCTTTCATCTGTTCTTGTTGCAGTTACTGTATACATAATTTCTAGATGTTATAAATTGGTTTATAGAAGTAAGTTTACAGGAATGGTTGACTTTGTAGTTGTAACTTAAATTCTACATTTCTTAATATATTTCTATATATATTACTTCTTCCTGTGACTCCTAGTCAGACTATAATTATTATAATCATATAAGAGCTTTGTTTAATTCTAAGTAACTAGTTCTTCAGCTCTTGGAATATCAAACTGGCTCTAGGGGTCTTCCCACAACAGAAGCAGGAAGTGCAGACGTTTGTTTAATCCTGCCTCCCAAAGTGAATGGTGGGAAAACCCAGCCAGTATGCCCTCCTTACCTGAGAAGAGAAGGACCTTTTTTGGTAAGTAATCAATGGTTGTTCCGTAGGGCCTGTAAAACAGCTTTTCCACCTGGCTTATGCTCGAGGCCAAAAATAACGTCTACCATAGAAGGCCGACCTCACCACTAAGGGAGGAGGGGAGAAGGAATGTTGTTGATCGGCTCCTGCCCAAAACCTCCCGTTTGGGATTCTGCTTGGGCAAAATTACAGGAAATTATAAATTGTAGGTTTAAAAAAATCTATTTCTATTAATGTTGTTACCTGCTCTGAGCATTAGAAGGGCGGGATGTTAATAATAATAATAATAATAATAATAATAATAATAATAATAATAATAATAATAATAATAATAAAATTGCACCTTGATCTGATAGTGTTCTGCAATTCAGGACCTAGCCAAATTCTTAGGAATTGCAGAAGTATTTTCACAGGATTCTTGCTATTCCAAGCAACACTGTCTTCTGGAGCTGAGCTGGTATTATTTGCTCAGTTCCCAGAATGTCCAGGTGTTTCTTGAGACATCTAGGCACTGCTCCAAGGGCTTCAGTGACAATTGGTGTGGTGGTGGTCATCTTCTCAGTGAGGCACTAACTCTGTTTGTAGGTCTTGGTATTTGATGGTCTTCTTTCTTTTCCATTCTGTTGTCTCTTGAGATTGCAGTGTCCACGATCCAACCTTATTTTTCATTTTTTCCCAATAATTGTGATATCAAGGGTGTTAAGCTCCAGTGTTTAGTCCCCAAATCTTTGGTGATGGAGATCAGGGCTTTTAGCAAAATCTTAAAGATGCATGTTCCTAATCATCCTCATCGATCATAGTTTCCCATACATGCATGTATGGGGGTGGGTGGGGGTGGAATCCTATATATAGACTGCTTGTACATAGGGAAAAATGGCACTTTGAGACATCTAGAACCCTTCTTCATGACTGCCTCCGGGATTCTGTTTGGAGGGAATTTTGTTTTTATATTGAGGAGTATCCCATCATGTGATTCTAGTCACTAACACCTGTATGAAAATTGGATGGTTTCAAATCTGTGTGAATGTTAGCCTTCCTCACTTCTCAGGCTCTTGGCCACAGGCCTGTGGTTTCTAAGATGGGAAGCAATTGTGTTAGTTAGTAATACTGACATTTTCAAATCGATTTTTTCAAGATTTTGTTTTTAAATCTCAGGAGCGGCCATATGCTAACACACCAAAAGACAAAGCCATTCCTATGCATAGAACAAGGCTGCAGCAAGAGTTATTCTGACTACCGGTCCCTGCGCCGGCATTATGAAATGCACCATGGATTCAGGCTGTTAAAGGATGATGAGGGAAGTGAGAGGTCAGTGCTGCTGCCTCACGATTTGTGCATCCAGCCCGGACCTGGGAATCCAAGAACTGCTGAGAGGGTTGCCTTTCACCCTGAACCTCAAGCCCCTAATAATTCCCTCCTGCCCAACAGAGACCTACTGAGGTGTATTGTGAGTAGTTTGGTCAGCCAGAAGCTTCCCTCGGCCTCGTCACCTTCTGTGGGCCAGTCTGAACCTGACTACAAGAGTTCCCTGCAGCTGTCCGCTGCTGAATGTGGTCAGATGTCGTGCACTCCCGCGAGGACTGCTGCACCTATTGAACTCACTGTTGAAAAAGCAACAGAGGATCTTTCTCCTTGTCCAAAGAACACTGCTACTTCCAGTGCGTATACCATAATAAATCCAGGAAACGTGCCTGTGCCTGGATCTGCGGGAAATAGTACAACTTTGCCTGACAGGCAGCCTCATTCAGAGCCACAGCATCCTTTAGAAAATATGGCCTTGGAGTACTGGGCAAACAACAATGTTCCTCGCTTTTCAGTATTCAGAGGACAAAAGATTTCTACAACCTCTCAGCAGTCAAACAGCAACTTCCAGTGTGTCAGAAATGTTCCTCCAACCTGTACCAAAAGCAAAAGAAATAGTGCTTACGTGGCTCAGTTGTCGCCTGTTGCTGCTCAGAATGTTTCGCAAGGGCTGGTGGGACCCTCCCAGACCTTTGATTCTTTGCCACCAACCTTTGAGCATCCGGATATTTTGTCCTTCACCCCTGCATTCTTAAAGACACAAGGAGAGATCTCCCGAGAGTCAAAGCTCTGTGGGTTTGAGGAGGCATGTAGGCCAGCAGCGAGACTTCCAGAAGTCCAGAAGCCAAGTGAGCTGCAGAAGGGTGAGCCTGGACCGCTTTTCAGGCAGCTCTTCATGAAATCCCAGGACTCCTCTGTGAGTCAAGATCAGCTGCAAGTCCAGGGCCACCTCTTCCAGAGGATCACCAAATCACAGCACATCTTATCCCACACCCAGCTGGTGACTCCGTCGCAGGCAGCAATTGCCAACCCTGAGCAGGCAGTGACAAAACCGTTTCAGGCTGCATTTCAGCAGCCAACGGATTTGTGTCACCCACTCCTAGAACCTATGGGAAGCAAGAGATCCCTCTTGTGTATGAAAAGGTCCTTCACCCAGTTCGAGCAGGATTTTTTGCCTGGCCACGAGAAAGAAGGGCAGCTGCCAGGCACTCCGCCCCACTCCTTTCCATCATCTTCCATAAGCACAGACACCGTTTCTCATGCCAAGCAGCCCAGAACCTTGAAAGGGTTCCTGGGTTTCACAGACTTCTCCATTCCTAACCAGCTGCAGTCCACAGCTTACGAAAACACCCCAGGGAATCATACTTATGGGAAGCCAAGTCAGTTGGAGAAGGACTGTCCTCTGTTGAGGAGAAAGGAGAAGAACAAGCCTTGCACCAAAGGATCGGGCAGCAAAGGCCATGCTCGCAGCGGTAGGCCCCACCGGAAGGAGAAGCTGAAGTTTGATGTCTCTTCCATGGCTTCTCCCAGTCAAGTGGCCATGGCTTCTTTCTCCTTGCCCAGCACTTCTTTTGACAGCGGGACTGGAACGAAACCAAAGATGGCCATACTCAACAGGACTCAGGCAGGTCCAAACAGTACAATTTTCTCAAAAAATTTAAGGGAGAGGGATTTGGGGGATGGGGCTTGAAGAGAGGGGTGGGGTTTAGGAAAGGGAAAGACCTCAGTTTAGATGAGAAATGGTAAGACAGGAAGGTCAGGTGTGGGAGGAGCATTGGTTTGTGTGGCCAGCCTCCCGTTTAAATGGAGCCCATTTTTAACTGCTTAAAGGACAGTTTCCCCATATGTTCAGGCTCCCAAACTGTTGAGATAATATTTGAAATGCTGACCATTATGCTCCCAGGTGATCTCCAGCTACCAGGTTGGCAACCCTTAACAGTTCCTGAGGGATGTATTATGTCAGTTTGTATACTGCACTTCTTGGACTAGCCATCTGCCGGTGGTGAACAACAGTCTCAATGTCCATCAGCACTGAACAATAATATTGGATTGTCAGTAAGCCAATAAAATAACATCTATAAACATTAAAACAATAACATTAAACAGCTGTCAGAACCAATAGTTAATTACAGTAATTGCATAGGTATAGAATTGTAAGAGTTAATTTGAAGAGGAAAGGCCTTTGTTTTAAGACATTTAAATATATTGATTTTTTCTTAATCGCAGGGTGGAAATACCTACAGCTTTACTAATGCCGTAAGGGAAGAACAATTTTCCCCTGGATGGTAAGCAAGGCATGATAGAGGCTTGACAGAGCTTAAAATAGATGCAAAAAGGATTCCCCCCCCTCTCCTAGGAGCTAAACACCAACACTGGGAGCTAAAGTTGTATAAGAATCTCTCTCCTTAGATCTGGGTTTCATTTGGTCACTACCAGGAGTTTGCCAGGGTCATGGTGATGCATTGCAGAAGTGTCTCCTTACCTTTAGGACCTTATTCTTTGGGGGGAAGTGGAGGTAATAGCTGTGGAAGATCTGGAGCCATACAGAAAATTTCATCACCCTCCCAGACTTCATGACAATTGGCTTTTCCATATACAAATCATTGCCACCAGCATGGAGGGGCCTTCTTTTACCCCTCTAGGCCAGGAGTGGTGAAACAGTGGCTCTCCAGGTTCTGTGGACTACAATTCCCATGTGCTAGCAGGAGCTCATGGGAATTGTAGTCCATGGACATCTATAGAGCCACAGTGACTACCCTTGCTCTAGGCAAAGCTAATAAAAATAAAACATCTGTTTGCATTAACATGCAGCACACAGTCTTTAAGTATCAGTAGTCACAAAGGGTTAAATTTATTAGCACATTATGCAATTGATAAGCATATTTTGTTAACTGATAAGATTTCTTAACTTTGGGGTTGACATATAGTACTACAGAATACGATGCTTCAGTGTGGCTCAGCAGCCCCCATGTCTACAAGCTTGATATCCAACTCGATACAACAAGAACCATAAATGGATGTATTAAACCCATCTGGCCTCTTGGCTGCCTATGTTGTGCCACATCACTTCTTCATATCTCCGAAGGCAAGATGCCCTTCTTCGTGAATATATTCTGACTACCGGTTTCCATGAATGCCACCACAAGCCTGCTTGTGGAGAGGGGTGGTCTATAAAGAAGAGTTGGTTCTTATATGCCACTTTTCTCTACCCAAAGGAATCTTATAGTCACCTTTCCTTTCCTCTCCCCACAACAGACTCCCTGTGGGGTGGGTGAGGCTGAGAGAGCCCTGATATCACTGCTTTGTCAGAACAGCTTTATCAGTGTTGTGGTGAGCCCAAGGTCACCCAGCTGGTTGCATGTGGGGGAGCGCAGAATGAAACCTGGCTTGATTAGAAGTCTGCACTCCTAACCACTACGCCAAGCTGACTCTCAAATAATCTGAACACCGCCCTAAAGGGTAGACTAAATAAAAGAGTAAGGGCTTTAGGGGCGGGATGTGTCCAGGATGAGGAAGGGTCCGGATTGGACCCTTCCTCCGGACAGACCAGCGGAGGGACCAGTCGGCTGGCGCAAGGCGCCTGCCGATTGGTCCCTCCGATTTCCGCCCCGGAGCAACTGCGAGCCGCGCATAGCACGGCTCGCAGTTGCTCCTTTGCCGGTGGCCTGCCGCGTCAGGAGGCGCTTTGCGCCTCCCGCCGCGTCAGGCTGCCAGCAAGGGAGTTCCCACCAGCCACGCGCAGCGCGGCTGCCGGGGGCTCCCTGCCTGGCAGCCTGACGCGGCGAGAGGTGCAAAGCGCCTCTAGCCGCATCAGGCCGCAGCCCAACGAGCCCCCGCCAGCTGCCCTGTGCCCGGCTGCCGGGGGCTCCCTTGCCTAGCGCCCGCTGTATTCAGAATACAGCGGCCTTGAATACTAGTAATAATATATAATTGAAAGATCATTGAAAGCCAAGAGCTGCCAATTCACAGAGATACAGCTGGTGAGGGCCTCTCTTGACTAAGATCCCAGTGCCCAGCAATAAGATCTGTACAAATCCTGCAATCACAGAATTTTGATCTAGGGCAGTGGTCCCCAACCTTTTTATCACCGGGGACCACTCAGCGCTTGACAATTTTACTGAGGCCCGGTGTGTGTGTGTGGGGGGGTAGTTTACTCCTCTACTCTCAACCACTGCCCTAACGCTCTCTGATCGCTATGGTAATGTTTAAACATCCCTTCAAAATAGGATACAGACACGCCACAACAATGAACATAAGGAACATTTTATTTTCATGGAAATTTTAACTCATGACAATGACAAATCAATGGGAACCCTGAGCTTGTATCTCTGCAACGAGATAGTCCCATCTGGGAGTGATGGGAGACAATGACACCCAAAGTGTGTTGTAAAGGGCTGGGGGGGATGAAGTAAAGGGCCGGGGGGGGGGAGAAGGCGTCCTTCACGGCCCACCTCCAGTTAGTCGATAGACCACATGTGGTCTGCAGCCCACAGGTTGGGGATCGCTAATCTAGGGAATGAATGATTGCAAACAAAGATGAAGTCAGCTCCATCCAATATCCGTAACCTGATAATCAAAACAAGAAGCCCATAGGATTTGACCTGTCATGTAAAATATGGAAGACGGCTAATCGAATACAAACAGGCTTTGGCAGTTGTGCAGACCTGTCATTTAAATGGGGCTAAACAACAGGTCCTGAATGCAATAGTGGTCCAACCTGCCAAACTGTTTTCCATCTGCCCCAGGAATGTAAGCATTCTGTTTTTCAGGAAGAGGTGACAAAGCTCTTTGCCCTCTACCCACTGGTGGTTGAGTAGATTGAAAACTTAAGATATTAGTATTTAGAGGGATTTCCCAGTCTGCCTGCATAACCTTTGTGCCTACTAGGCTACAAATTTTATATTATTAGATGCTTCCAGTGTGTAACTGCAAGAAGATAAATAATCTGAATTACAAACTCATGCAAATCAAAACTGTCTTCAGATATCTGACAGAGGGAGCTTCGATTCTTGGAAACGCATTCCCAAAAATCCTGTTGGACTCTGAGGAACTCCTGGACTTGATCCAGCCCAGGGATGGCCAAACTGGATGTCCTGATGCCCATAGACTACAATTCCCAGCAAGAGCTCATGGTAGTTGTAGTCCATGGACATTGAGAGAGCCACAGTTTGGCCACCCGTGGGCTAGCCATGCCACTACAGGCCAACATGGCTGTCCTCTGAATGTATTGAAAACTCCTCCTTTAAGCCATTTCAAAATGCCCAAACTAGCACTGATCATATGTGCTGCAGAACAGTTCCCGGCCACCTCGGATCCAGCTGTCAGGAGGAATGAATAAAATGAGACAGAGAGTTGCATCTCCGGGTCACTTCTTTGGATGTCCAAACCTCTTATGGAGTGCTGCCCTGCTACGTAAATCAGTCACATATCTTGCCAGTCAGAGAGAGGCTGTCTGAAGCCAGACTTGCGGAAAGCTAACCAAGGAAGTTTATGCTAATGGCAGGCTTCCACACTTGCCCTAGTAATCAATTTATTACCATTTAACAGAGAAAAAGATGTGCAGGCAGACAGTATGCTAACACTTCTTTGTGAAGCAGATTGTGATATATCACCAGGGATCAGCTCTTCAAAGGGGGGGGGGGTACACGTTAAAAAATATCCTGTGCTAGCAAAGCACCTAAGCAGCTCTGTGGATTGCTCTCCTACAGTGGTTTCTTATATCTGGTTCCCCATTGGGTTTTCTTCACTAGCTAACACAGTTTGCTGGTAGATGAACTGTAGCAGCTTTCTTTTCCCAGACAGATTACATATAAAAGGGTTGTAAAGCAGGAGATGTAAATGTGATATGAACTAAGGCTGAAATGCAAAACACTGGAAATTGAGCTTCTCGGTGTTACATTTTCCCATATCTTCCTCCCCCCTAAACACTGCTATTTCTACCCTCAGCAGCAAGTCCGGGGGAGGCCCGGGGGACAGGAGCCAGCGCGAAACCGGCTTTGTTTGCAGGACTTGTAGCCAGCTGTTCTATACGGAGCGAGGCCTGAATAGCCACATGTGTTTCTATAGCGAGCAATGGCAATCTCCATCAGGGAATGAAAAAGAGCAGGTAAAACTCCCTGAAAGAAACCGAATTCTTATACCCAAATATTATTCATGTAACCACCTGAAATTACATCAGCAAAGTGGGAGCAGGTGGATGGGTTGTTAGACTTTGACCAGCAAAATCAGGATTCGTCCTGACAGGAGAGCTGGTGCGGTGCCATGGTTAAAAGTTTCAGGCTGGTATCCAGGAGATACAAGTTCAATTCCATACTTGTGCCGTGGATGTTCAGTGAGTGACTTTGGACCAGTTGCACTATACCAGTCTAACCTACCTCACAGGGTTGTGGTAAGGATAAATCAGAGGATGGGAGAATCATGTGAGCAGCTTTAGGTCACCATTGAGGAGAAGAAAAGTTGGTTTTTATACCCTGCTTTTCTCTACCAGAAAGAGTCTCAAAGTGGCTTACAATCATATGCCCTTCCTCTCCCCATAACGGGTACCCTGTGAGGTAAAGGTAAAGGTATCCCCTGTGCAAGCACCGAGTCATGTCTGACCCTTGGGGTGACGCCCTCTAGCGTTTTCATGGCAGACTCAATCCGGGGTGGTTTGCCAGTGCCTTCCCCAGTCATTACCGTTTACCCCCCAGCAAGCTGGGTACTCATTTTACCGACCTCGGAAGGATGGAAGGCTGAGTTAACCTTGAGCCGGCTGCTGGGATTGAACTCCCAGCCTCATGGGCAAAGCTTTCAGACAGCTGCCTTACCACTCTGCGCCACAAGAGGCTCATAGACCCTGTGAGGTAGGTAGGGCTGAAACAGCAAGCCAGATTCGAAGCTGCCGCTCTTAAGCACAACACCAAGAGGTGGGGTGTACAAATGAATAAATTAAATAAATAATAGCCAAACACATTGGATAGCTTTCAGGTCTCAGCCTAACCCCCCTTGTTAAGGGACTGGTGCAGACATCACATCACAGTGACTTTATAATTGTAAAAAAAATCGAGATACTACAGTAGGTTTCTTTCCCTCACCCCCAGCCCCTGGAGTGAATTCCCCATCCTGCCCTTAGCCATAGCAAAAGCGTGTGTTGTCAGCAACTTTAGACTGCTAATAACCATCTGGGGTCTGTGTTCATTTGGGATTTGAAACCATGTTTTAACATCAGTCTATACTGAAAACAAACCTGTCTACAAAAATGAGATAATGTGTGACTTTAACCCGCTGTATTTGAATTCCAATCTCCCAGGTATCTCTGGCTTCTGCATCCTTAAAACTGCTTTCATTCCTGATCATATTTGTCAGTCTTCTGTTTTTGTTTATTTGTTTATTTGTTTATTTGTTTATTTGTTTATTTGTTCATATTTATATTCTGCCCTCCCCGAAGGCTCAGGGCGGTTTACATATAACTGAAACAATACATGAAACCATACATACAATAACTGTAACATTCACATTATTAATTGATATAACTGAGTAACAGTATAACATAAACAGTAGTAATTCAAACAGGTCCAGGGGTCTTAGTGGGTTTCTCGGGTGGGGTGGGGGGGCAGGGGGCCCAGCAGATGTTGGTTCATTGGCTTGGCCTCAGCCAAATGCCTCTTTTGCAGGCCCTGCGGAACTGTTTTAGTTCTGTCAGGGCCCTGATCTCCTCCGGGAGCTCGTTCCACTAGGTGGAACATCTGTTACCAGGACGGAGAAGGCTCTGGCCCTGGTCGAGGCCAGGCAAACTTCTTTTGGGCCAGGGACCATTAGCCGGTTGGTGGCGGCGGAACGTAAAGCTCTTTGGGGGGCATAGGCAGGGAGGTGGTCCCTCAGGTACACTGGGCCCTGACCGCTTATGGCCTTGAAGGTAATTACCAGAACCTGTAACCTGATCCGGAATTCAATGGCCAACCATTGCAATTGATGAAGGATGGGCCAGATGTGGGATCTCCATGGTGTTGCTGTGAGAATCCTGGCCACCGCGTTTTGGACCAGCTGTAGTTTCTGGGTCAAGGCTAAAGGCAAGCCTGCGTAGAGCAAGTTACAGAAATCCAGCCTGGAGGTGATCGTTGCGTGGATCACTGTGGCTAGGTGTTCCAGGGCCACGTAGGGCGCTAGTGGCTTGGTGGAGATGGAACAATGCCGGCCGTTCTACCTTTGTGACCTGGACTTTCATTGTGAGGGAAGCATCCAGGATCACACCCAGGTTCCTGGAAGAGTGAGCCATAGTGGGTAGGCAGGCGCACTTCCTCACATGGTCATAGGACCGTTGTCTTTGAAAGATTGAGCTTCAGGCGGCTCTGCTTGAGCCATCTCGTCACTGCTTCCAGGCAGCTGGCTAATGTTTCTGGGGGGGAGTCAGGGTGGTCATCCATCAGGAGGAGGTGCTGGGTGTCATCTACGTATTGGTGGCAACCCAGCCCAAACCTCCGCACCAGCTGAGCAAGAGGGTGCATGAAGATATTTAATAGGATAGGAGAGAGGACTGCTCCTTGTGGGACTCTACATGTGAGCTGGTGATGATTAGACACTCTCCTGTTGCTATCCGCTGTCTGCGACCCCAGAGGAAGGAGATAAGCCATTTGAGGGCTGTCCCCCGTATCCCAGCGTCAGCGAGGCAGTGAGTTAAGAGCTCATGATCAACTGTATCAAATGCTGCTGACAGGTCTAATAGTAATAGCTCACCCATCTCGATCCAGCTGGCGGCGAAAGTCATCTGATGACAGCCCAGCCCAAACCTCCGTACCAGTTGTGCAAGAGGGCGCATGAAAATGTTAAATAGGAGTGAGGACCGCCCCTTGTGGCACTCCACAAGTGAGTAATCGGTGGTCTGATGTTTTTTCTCCTATTGCGACCCTTTGTCCACAACCCCGGAGGAAGGAGATCAGCCACTGAAGGGCTGTTCCTCGTATTCCGGCATCAATTTGAGTGCTTCTCCTCTTGGGTTCATAGATCTCTCTTTATTCTTCTCCTAACCTATGTAGAAAGGAGTTACCTTAGGAAAATCCTCAGCTCTTCTGAATTTCCCCAGCCTGAGATCCTGGAGAGCTTTTGGTCTGGATGGACCAGGGGTCTGATTATGACAACTTCAAGTGTGCATGTGGGAACGAGCAAAGTGTGCACGTGTACAGAGAGTTGAGCTGCAGGGATACATAGTGGATTCTTCCACCATACCTATCCTGCCTACCATAGTAAAGAAGGCAAATGCCTGGCTGGGGATAATTAGGAAGGGGATTACAAACAAAGCCAGTATCGTAAAGCCCCTGTATAAATTCGTGGTGTAGCCTCATTTGGAAGATTCTGGTCACTGCACCTGTAAAAATGTACAGCATTGGGAAAGGGGCAAAAATGGACATCTAAAATGATTAAGGAGATGGAACATTTTCCCTATGAATTAAGGTTAAAGAAGTCAGGACTTGGAGAAACGATGACTGAGGGGTGACATGAAGAAGAGTTGGTTCTTAGATGCCATTTTTCACTCCCCAGAGAAGTCTCAAAGCAGCGTACAATCGCCTTCCCTTCCTCTCCCCACAACAGACACCTGTGAGGTAGGTGGGGCTGAGAGAGCCCTAATATTACTGCTCGGTCAGAACAGCACTGTCATGGCTGTGACGAGTCCAAGGTCACCCAGCTGGCTGCATGTAGAGGAGCAGGGAACCAAACTCAGCTTGCCAGATGGGCTGCAGAGGAGAGGACACGCAGTAATTGGTTTAAACTTCAAGTACAACGATATAGGCTAGGTATCAGGAAAAAAAATTTCACAGTGAGAGTAATTCAGCAGTGGAATAGGCTGCCTAAGGAGGTGGTGAACTCCCCTTCACTGGCAGTCTTCAAGCAAAGGTTGAATACACACTTTTCTTGGATGTTTTAGGATGCTTAGGGCTAATCCTGCGTTGAGCAGGGGGTTGGACTAGATGGCCTGTATGGCCCCTTCCAACTCTATGATTCTATGATTAGAAGCTGCTGCTGCTTCTAATCTGGATCTAAGAGATCACGCTGGATCTCTGATGATAGAAGTTTACAAAATTAAGCAAGATAGAGAAGATAGAGGAGTACTTTTCTCCCTTTCTCTCAGTACAAGAACCCATGGGCACTTAATGGAATTGATGAACAGTAGGCTTAGAACAGATCAAAGGAAGTCCTCCTTTATCCAAAGAGTCATGAACACGTGGAACTCACTGCTGCAAGAAGTGGCAGCTACAGCCTCACACAATATCAGGAGGGGCTTGGAGAAAAATCTGGAACAGAGGTCCATCAGTGGCTAATTAGCCACAAGGTCAAGATGGAAGACTGTCCCGATGCTTGGGCGGCAAGAGTTGGAGGGCTTCTGGAGTTTGGCACTGCTGGTAGACCTCCTGATGGCCACTGTGTGACACATAGTGTTGGTTTGCATGGGCCGTTGCCTGATCCAGCACAGCTCTTATATTCTTGTTTTGCTGGTGAGGATAGCTTACAAGAATTACTAACATGATATATGCAGAGTGCTTCTGATGCTGAAAAAGCATTATATAAATGCTAGTGGCAGCTATTGTTAGTGTAAGGGCCTCTGCAGAAATGTGGAAAAGGTTTCAATTTTATATTTCTTGGATTATGCTGTTCCTGTTTGAACTTTTTAAACCTTAAATTGTTGTTACCTGTCTCCAAACTTTGGGAAGCAACTTCACAGAAACAAATAAAATACTTAGTCTTGGGTCTGACTAAGAAGCCCTACAAGGAAAGGCTGGGACAGATACTTGCTGGACAGATACTTGTCAGGGATGCCTTAGGCTGATCCTGCTTCGAGCATGGGTTCGCTAGATGGCCTGTATGATTCTAGGACAGCTGGAAATTCTTTTTTTCTCTTTCGCTGAAGGCGTTTGAGGCAGAACACCTACAGGCTCAGAAACTGTCTTTCAAGCTAACAGGGGAAGGAGATACCACTCCTGAAACCAAAAAGCCTCTGGACGATGTAGCTGCTGCAGTCCCTTTTATCATGCCAGTCTCAGTACCTGTCACAGCAACAAGCCAGCAGCAAGAGAGCAAAGTGAGTGGTGGTTTGCGGTGTTGTCTTTAGATACTAATTGTTTGGGAGCTAATTGATAATGGGGTTCCAGCTGGACTTCACACGTCTCTTAGTGGCAAGCGTAAATATCTGCCCTGTTCAGAATGGCAGGAAGGAATCATCATTAGTACCAACCTAGGCTTAAATTCTAGGGGCTTTGAGCTTAACTATATCCAGGAATACCGTTTTCCTATGACTCATCTGTCCCATACTTTCTTCTCTTGTGAGGCAGCCCTATAGATAAATACATATTAAAGTAGCCTTTTAAAATCTTTGTTTTACCTTAATTGGAATCTTCAAATACTGGCCCAAAGTATTATATATACTCTTGAGCATATTTGGAAGGTGTTTAGGGTTCCTTCAAGGGGTGATTGAACTTTGAGTCCCATAGAACCTTAAAAACCAACAGACTTTTCCAGGTTTATTTTTATTATTTATTTTATTAGTTTCATTCCTAGGCCACTGCTCCTGGCCTGCCGACTCTGAATCAATAATGTTATAAATTCAAGTGGGTAGCTATGTTGGTCTGAAGCAGCACAACAAAACAAAATCAGAGTCCAGTGGCACCTTAAGACCAACAAAGATTTATTCAAGGCGTGAGCTAGGAAGACTGCTTGCACTCGAATGCTCACGCCTTGAATAAATCTTTGTTGGTCTTAAAGGTGCCACTGATTTTGCAAGGTTATAAATGTGAGTCAAAGCTCTCTTCATACACATTTGTGTCAGATGAACATCCATCATTAGCCCTTATATCGGGGATTGCCAAACTATGGTTCTCCTGAGGACCATGGACTACAATTACCATGAGCCCCTGCGCACTGGCAGAAACTCATGGTAATTGTAGTCCATGGACCACAGTTTGGCCCCCGTGCCTTATATCCTATTTAGAGTGAAATGTTACAAAGAACAGCCAGTTGGAGTCAGGAAGGAAACATATAGCTTGATTTGAGCAAGGGTGCAATAGGAACGCAGAGAATCAGCATCTAAACACCGCCCGCGGCGCCGCAGGCACCGCGGACTAAATAATTCGCTAAGGGGTTCTGGGGCGGGATCTGTCCGTGATGAGGACCCTTCCTCTGGACAGACAATCGGAGGGACCAATTGGTCCCTCTGATTCCCAGCCCCAGCAACTGTGAGCCGCGCACAGCGCGGCTCGCAGTTGCTCCCGGCCTGATGCGGCAAGAGGCGCTTCGCGCCTCTCTCCGCGTCAGGCTGCCCCCTCAAACAGCCGCCGCCCCAGAGAGCCGACCCAGAGAACCGCTGCCGGGGGACACAAAAGTTAGTTCCTAGCACCCGCTGTATTCCTCATACAGCGGGCTATATTACTAGTCTGTAATAATCCTATGTCCTTGTAGGGTCTATGATCCTGAACTTGTTGATGAATTCTGCTTAGGTTGTAATTTCGCTTTGCAGCTTCTTTATGGAAGAACTGCAACCCTTAAGTCAGCATTGAAATGCTCTGGATAATTAAAATGTTATCCCGCTGGTTTCTGAGTGTTATGGTTTTTAATGTCAGATATATGTCTATTTATTCTTTTTGGTAGCTATCGGCCTGTTTGTTCAACATAGAGGTTAGAAAGACATTGTCTGGAGGAGACTTAGTGGTTCCAGTTAAGGATACTGTCACAAATATGCATGCATGCATATTTATGCATGCACGCACGCACTCATTCATTCATTCTATATACTGCCCTCCCCTGAGGCTCAGGGCGGTTTACATGGAACATAGAAACAATACATGGAACTTAGTTTTTTCCATAACATATAAATAACTACAATAACAATAATATTAACATTAATAACTATAACAGAAGTAACGGACTATAACAGTGCAAACAGGTCCAGGGGCAGACCACATGAATGGATTTCTGGGAGGAGGGAGCAGGTGCCCTGTGGATATTGCTGGTTTCACTCAGTCTCAACCAAATGCCTGGCAGAAGAGCTCCCTTTTGCAGGCCCTGCGGAACTGTTTTAGCCTTGTCAGGGCCCTAATCTCCAGGAATACATTCCACCAGGTGGGGACCAGGACAGGAAAGGCTCTGGCCCTGGTTGAGGCCAGGTGGGCTTCTTTAGGGCCAGGGATCATTAGCTGGTTGGTGGTGGAGGAGCAGGGCATAAGCAGGGAGGCAGTTCCTCAGGTACACTGGGCCCTAAAGTTAATTTCTGGAATGTAGTCCTGGTTTCGACCAGGCCCGGGAGGCTGGCAAACCACTCCCCTTAATGGCTGAACCTAGGATTGCTCTCCAAGTTGATTAGGTTTTGGCTTTTTGCCATATAAGGTCATGGAATGTCCACTGATCTCTTGCTAGGGGTTTCGTATGACCTGACCAATTGGGTGCACACACGCTCCTCAGGAATGTTCTTTGTCTACCTCTGTATAAATAAAGCTGAGCTATGTGCTCAGGGGGCCTTTTTACTGCAACTGCCTGCTTCGTGTGTTCTCTCTCTGGCCATCAGCCTGCGGGCGGTCCATTAAGGGCCAATACTGGAACGTTTAGCCTGATTCAGAATTCAACTGGCAACCACTGTAGTTGATGGAGAATGGGCTGAATGTGGGACCTCCGTGATATTTCCGCAAAGACACTGGCCGCTGCGTTTTGTAGTTTCCAGATCAAGGCTAAGGGCAGGTCTGTGTAGAGCGAGTTACAGAAGTCCAGTCTAGAGGTGACCGTTGCATGGATCACTGTGGTTAGGAGTTCCGGGACCAAATAAGTAGTAGTTTAGCTTTGTAGAACTAGTAGAATGCCATCCGCATGTGAGGGAAGCATTCAGGATTATGGCCAGTTTCCTGGCAGAGTGAGTCATTGAGAGCTGCATACCATCCAGGATGGGCAGAAACATTTCCTCACATGTACCCTTCCTACACAGTCACAGGACTTGAGTCTTTGAAGGATTGAGCTTGATGATTCTGCTTGAGCCATCTCATCACTGCTTCCAGGCAGCTGGTTAATATTTCTGGGGAGGAGTCAGGGCGGCCATCTATCAGGAGGAAAAGCTTGGTGTCATCTGCATGTTGATGATACCCCAGTATCATCTATTTTATTCAATATCTTTGTTGTGTATGTGAGGCAACAGAGGGCTGAGCTTGGGGTCTGGAGCAGGATCCAAGCAGCCCTGAAGGACAGCCAATGAGCTGTCGGATCCCAACCACAGGACCCAATGCACTTGAGCCGTGGACAGCCAATGAGCTGCCAGGTTCCCAACTGCGGGGTCCAATGAGAGTTTGAATCAATCAGGCTCCGCTGATCCAATCAAGGCTCAGCTAAGGGCGTGTCCACCTCTGCCATGTGTCTATATTGGGGGCTTGTCCAGGCAAGTCCCCAGTCAGCGTGGTTACTTTCAACCTGGAATCACTATAAGAAATAATAATAACATATTTTTATGTACTTAACATTAAATGTTTCTTATAAAACAATATGAACTTTAACCCAGTATTTATAAAAAAAGAAAGGAAAAAAGAAAAAAACCACTTTATTATGACATTTCCAGCTCCTTCAATTCAGATCATTTTTATACTTTAACCCAATATTTATTTATAAAAAAGGAAAAAAGGAAAAGCCCACTCTTTCTCCAAGATGATGGAGAAAAGCCCAAAATTTATAAATTTTCTCACATAAGAATTCCACACTTCTTGAGATTCTTCAGCTAATTTTCTGTTGGCTATAGATGTAACCTTGTTGCACTGATTGCATAGAAAATTAGTTTTTTAACACAATCGAAGAGCCTTCCTGACAGATATTCAACACCATATTTAAATTAGATACTTAACATTGAACATTTCTTGTAGAACAGTGTGAACTTTGGCCCTATAACTATCTGTACACCGCCCGTGGCGCCGCGGGCGCCACGGACTAAATAAAATAGTAAGGGGTTCTGGGGCGGGATGTGTCCGGGATGAGGAAGGGTCCGGATTGGACCCTTCCTCATGACAGACAATCAGAGGGATCAATCGGCAGGCGCAAAGCGCCTGCCGATTGGTCCCTCTGATTCCCAGCCCCAGTAACTGCGAGCCGCGCGCAGCGCGGCTCGCAGTTGCTCCCGGCCTGACGCGTCAGGCCGGCCCCTGAGGGAGCCCCCGGCAAGACTCCAGCCGCCGAGAACCTCCAGCCGCCGAGACTCCAGCAAGACTCCAGCCGAGGCAAGACTCCAGCCACCGAGAGGGAATCAAGGCCAGGCCGAGCCCGCGCGGCCCGACCGCAGGCGCGGCTCGCGGGTGCGGCCCGATCCGCGGGCGCGGCCCCGTGGGCGCGGACGGGCGTGGCCCAGTGGGCGCGGCCGGGCGCGGCCCGATCCGCGGGCGTGGCCTCCGAGAAGCAGCAGAAAGAACCCACACACCCCCAGCCGCAGAAGATCAAAAAAACGCTGAGGAGCCGCCGCAGCCCAGCGCACCACGCCTGGGACTCCCCGCCAAAAACCACGAGACGCCGAGGAGCCGCCACCCGCCTCCTCTTTCAGGTAGCCTGTCCCTTGCTCTGTCCCTCGCCTGCCCCTCGCTCTGGTCCCTGCCTGCCAGCGCCCATTGTCTTCTGGATACAATGGGCTTTTTTACTAGTACACTAATAAAAAAAAGAGAGAAAGGGGAACCCCCCCACTTTATCATGACATTTCAAGCACTTACAATTATATTGCCTTAAAAGTGTACAGAAAAAGAATAAATAAAAGATTTCAAACACGTTGTTCCCCCTTCCCTTTGCTTCTCCTTTCCCTTCCCCAATCTTCTTAAGGGGGTCTCATATCGATGCTTGCTGCACCTTGTTGTTCCCATACACTTATATTCTGTCCAGTTAGACTTTGGTGTAGAAAGTGCAGTTGTACTCCTTTTCCATAGAATATTCACCGCTGAATCATAGAATCATAGAGTTGGAAGGGGCCATACAGGCCATCTAGTCCAACCCCCTGCTCAATGCAGGATCAGCCCAAAGCATCCAGGAAAAGTGTGTATCCAACCTTTGCTTGAAGATTGCCAGTGAGGGGAAGCTCACCACCACCTTAGGCAGCCTATTCCACTGCTGAACTACTCTGACTGCGAAAAATTTTTTCCTCATATCTAGCCTATATCGTTGTACGTGTAGTTTAAACCCTTTCTTGAAGTGAGGCCTCCAGAACTGCACACAGTACTCCAGGTGTGGTCCGACTAGTGCTGTATACTAGTGGTCTCCAACCTTTTTATCACCGGGGACCACTCTATGCCGGGGACCACTCAACGCCTTTTACTGAGGCCCGGCGGGGGGGGGGGGGTAGTTTACTCCTCTACTCTCAACCACTGCCCTAGCACTCTCTGATCACTATGGTAATGTTTAAACATCCCTTCAAAATAAGACACGCCACAACAAGTGTGTTGTAAAGGGCTGGGGGGGATGAAGTAAACGGGGACAGGGGGAGAAGGCGTCCTTCGGGGCCCACCTCCAATTAGTCGAAGGACCACATGTGGTCCGCAGCCCACAGGTTGGGGATCGCTACCGTATACAATGGGACTATGACATCTTGTGATTTTGATGTGATGCCCCTGTTGATAAAGCCCAAAATGGCATTCACCTTTTTTACCGCTGCCTGCTCATTTTTAGTTTACAATCACACTGCCTGCTCATTTTTAGTTTACAATCCACAAGTAGTACCCCAAGGTCTCGTTCACACACAGTGTTACCTAGAAGCGTATCCCCCATCCAGTAGGCATGCTTTTCATTTTTCTGATCCAGATGCAGAACTTTACACTTATATCTTTATTAAATTGAATCTTGTTCTCATTTGCCCATTTTTCCATTGTGTTCAGATCTCGTTGAACTCTGTCTCTATCTTCTGGAGTATTTGCTAGTCCTCCCAATTTGGTGTCATCTGCAAACTGGATGAGTAGTCCTTCCACCTCCTCATCTAGATCATTAATAAATATGTTAAAAAGTACCGGACCGAGCACCGAGCCCTGAGGTACTCCGCTACTCACCTCCCTCCAGTCTGATGAAACACCATTGACAACAACTCTTTGAGTGCAGTTCTCTAACCAATTCCCTATCCACCTAACTATCTGAAAATCCCGATTGCAGTCCTTCAATTTATCCATCAGAACATCATGGGGAACCTTATCAAAAGCTTTACTAAAATCCAAGTAAACGATATCAACCGAATTTCCACGATCCAGCAAACCTGTCACTTGGTCAAAAAAGGAAACCAGGTTTGTCTGACAGGACCTGTTGGAGACAAATCCATGCTGACTTCCTTGGATCACCAAATTGTCCTCCAGATGCTTGCAGATCGCTCCCTTTAATATCTGCTCCATTATCTTACCCACAACAGAGACTCACTGGTCTGTAGTTTCCCGGGTCATCCTTCCTCCCTTTTTTGAAGATCTGAATAACGTTTGCTCTCTTCCAGTCCTGCAGGACATATCCAGTCCTTAGAGAGGTCCCAAAGGTGATGGACAAGGGTTGTGCAAGTTCTCCAGAAAGTTCTTTGAGCACTCTTGGGTGCATTTCATCCGGCCCAGGGGATTTGAACTCATCCAGTGCAGCTAAATGCCTCTCAACAACCTGGAGTACTGTGTGCAGTTCTGGAGGCCTCATTTCAAGAAGGACGTAGATAAAATTGAAAGGGTACAGAGGAGAGCGACAAGGATGATCTGGGGCCAAGGGACCAAGCCCTATGAAGACATGTTGAGGGACTTGGGAATGTTCAGCCTGGAGAAAAGGAGGTTGAGAGGGGACATGATAGCCCTCTTTAAGTATTTGAAAGGTGGTCATTTGGAGGAGGGAAGGATGCTGTTCCCATTGGCTGCAGAGGAAAGGACACGCAGTAATAGGTTTAAACTACAAGTACAATGATATAGGCTAGATATGAGGGAAAACTTTTCACAGTCCAAGTAGTTCAGCAGTGGAATAGGCTGCCTAAGGAGGTGGTGAGCTCCCCCTCACTTGCAGTCTTCAAGCAAAGGTTGGATGCCTTAGGATGCTTTGGGCTGATCCTGGGTTGAGCAGGGGGTTGGACTAGATGGCCTGTATGGCCCCTTCCAACTCTTCTAACCTCTCTGCCCATGTCAACCTGCCACCCAGACACTATCTCTTGGCTACTGCCCTCTCTAGATGTGCCTAAACCCTTGAAGTAGTTGCACCTCCTGGACTCCAATCCACAATGTATCAGTACGATTTTTTTCCTGAGAAGCTCCTTTAAATCGATTACTTTCAAAACAGATCCATTTATCTTTTGGCTTCTTGTGTACTGTTGCTTTGAAATAGCTGTATGCCTTTTAAAAAAGGGTGTCATATGGGGAGTCATATTTTCTGAGAGGCTCCAACACCCCCTTTTCCATCTCCAAAATTTCAGATTTCTCTTCTGCTGATGATTTCTAACCTTGTTTAGTGCTGTCATCAACCACTGTTTTTGGTTAGGGTTAGGGTTAACATCAATTCTGTTAAAAACTTCTTCCTTGCCGGCTTGGATCTCCTTGAAAATATTCTTAAGCAAACCTTCTGTAAATGCTTAGAAATCTTGGGTTTGTTTCTCAATTAGATGGGCCATTCTTTTTAACACTGGACTAACACTAACAATAGACATATTTTAGGCTTATAAGTCACCAGCCAAGCTCAGACAATATTGCAAATAGCCAGGAGAGGTCCTCCCTCAAAGGGTTTTGACGACGTTGCTTAGAAAGTCACGGAGCTTCAGGAAAGGTATCGCACGAATGCCTTATCAAGGAAATCTCCGTGAAATAATAAACAGACTGGTTTAATGCTTTCTTGTTTTTCAGTGTTATTAGTATATCTCACCTTCCCCCTGAAGTTAAAAGAGGAAAAAAATAACTGGCAGGAAAAGGAAAGGCTTTGTAGGATGTAACTTCACTGTCGCTTCTTGATAACAGAGCAGGGGGAGGTGTGCGAAAACAATTTAAAGTCACTGGAGAATAACTCACTCCTAGACGTTTGTAGTCAGAGATTAATCTCCGTGGAAATTCTGAAGACTCTTCCAGGCAGCTCAGGGAGTTATAGAAGAAAAATAGTCTTAAAAAATAATAATATGAGAAGATAGAAAAATTCAAACATGGCGAACGGCTTCTTCATGGCCTAGAACACAAACAGCTTGATATCCAGGGAGATAAATCAGAACAGAATTGGCCCCACGAATTCCCAAGAACTTCCTGAGTAGAAAATTGGGGAGGTTTGCGCACCTCGCCCCTTTCTGCCGATTGCAGCTGCAAATCGACCCCTGTTAGGTTCCAGAGTTCACTGGATAGTGAACTGCTCAAGAAGCCATATTTCTCCGCCCCCTCCCCCAACCTTTCTTCATACATCTTAGTTTCCTAAATGACTCTTTTTTATTCCTCAAATCGTTTGACAACTGCTTACGGAGCCAACTTGGCTTCCTTAGGCTCCTTCCATCTTCTCAAGAGAATTTTTTGTGATTGAGCCATCAATATTTCACTTTTAAGAAACTCCCATCCCTCTTGGACTCCCATCTCTTTAAGTCTTTCTGACCACGGGATTCTACGCAGCATACCTTTAAGTCTGTTAAAATCAGCTTTCCTGAAGTCCAGTTTACAAATACGACTACGTAAAGGTTTTCTCTTTCCCACAATTGAAAATTCCAAACGCACATGGTCACTGCTACCAAGTGTGCCCACTACTTCTACTTCATCTACCAGTTCTTCCCTATTGATGAGAATCAGTTCTAAAATAGCATAGCTCCTGGTTCCCCTCTCTGGGAAATGAAGCTGTCGGCAAGACAAGTTAAGAATTTAACGGAGTTTGCATTTTTAGCAGAATTGGTTTTCCAGCAGATATCTGGTTAATTGAAGTCACCCATGACCACTGTTTCCCCCTTTTTTGGAAATTGTGTAATATCTCTTTCAAGTCCTCTGTATCTCTTTCAAGTCCTCGGACTGGCTTGATAGATTTCCCTCCCCTGCAGTGTAATCAATTGTTTCTCTAATCCCCAAACCTTCTCCCCCAGCAGAGCCAATAATTTGCATTTGCTGCATTTGTAAAAATTGTCCCCCTGAGGTAGAAAGACAAACATTCTGCAGCTATTCCCTATTAATAACAGCTATTCCCTATAGTGACAGATTTTATTTTCCTGGGCTCCAAGATCACTGCGGATGGGGACTGCAGCAAAGAAATTAAAAGGCTCTTGCTCCTGGGGAGGAAAGCTAGGGCAAATCTAGACATCATCCTAAAAAGCAGAAACATCACCCTGCCAACCAAAGTGCGCCTAGTCAAGGCTATGGTCTTCCCAGTTGCAACGTATGGCTGTGAAAGTTGGACCACAAGGAAGGCCAAACGTCAAAGAATTGAGGCTTTTGAACTCTGGTGCTGGAGAAGACTCTTGTGAGTCCCTTGGACTGCAAGGCGAACAAACTGGTCAGTCCTAGAGGAGATCAGCCTGGACTGCTCCTTAGAAGACCAGATCCTGAAGATTAAACTGAAATACTTTAGCCACCTCATGAGAAGGAAGGACTCCCTGGAGAAGAGCCTAATGCTGGGAGCGATTGAGGGCAAAAGAAGAAGGGGACAACAGAGAATGAGGTGGCTGGATGGAGTCACTGAAGCAATTGGTGCAAACTTAAATGGACTCCGGGGAATGGTAGAGGACAGGAAGGCCTGGAGGATCATTGTCCAGTGGGTCGGACATGACTTTGCACCCAGCAACAACATTCCCTATTAATAATAGGGCATCTTAAGCAGTGTTTTTACAGTTTTAAAGGGCTCGATATACACCATTTTTTCATTCTTGAACAGTTCTATAAGTTCAATTCTCTTATCGCAACTGGGAAAGAACAGATCAGTTAAGGCCACATTGGCAGAAATGAGTTGCAAGTTAGGTGCATCTCAGTTTGTTGTTCCATCTCTTGTTTGTTTCCACTGTGAGAATTATAGTTGCAGGAAGGGATGTTTGGCCACAGTCTCCCTGACATACAATTCCAAGGAGTCTTTACTAGCAGGGACTTGTAAGAATTGTAGTCCATGAATATCTAGAGAGCCACACGACAAATCGCAACAGTTAAAGCAGTATTAAACTTTTACAAAGTTTCTAGTGGAGATTACACACTCGACTCTGTGTGTGTGTGGTGTCATTTATTTATAATTTAATTTATAGACCACCCAGCTCCAAAAATGTTCTCAAAGTGGTTTCCAGCAATAATAAACATTTAAAAACTATATACATAATAAAATGCAATTTGTTCTGTAGCCATCACAGTATGATTAACACACACAGGATAGTACTTTGAGCAGAGATCAGGGGTCACTGGGGGCAATACATGCAGGAGGTAGACAGATAACTCTTATGATCCCTTCCAGCTCTGTGTGTTCTCAGAGAATTAAGTATATTGAATTCAAACAAGAAATTAGACTCACGTGTGTGGTGCTTAAGGTCCCAGCACTATATAGTTCACACTTCCTTGTTTTTGTAGCATTTTGAAATCTCACAGTGTGCACCTTTTTTTCAGATGGATGAGAAGGAAAGTTGGGACAATAACCGTCCTCTGGAAGGCATGCAACTAAAGAAGAGGAAGAGGCGGGTTTGTCCGAAGTCACTGTTCATTCCCTCTCTGGCCCCGGCCTGCAGTGAGATCCAGCCTGGCTCCAAAGGATGCTACCAGAGCAATCTTCGCTCACCTGCCTTCCTTATGGACCACCTCCTTCAAGGCTTGGTCCAGGGCTCTCCTTACACGCCTCCGCCCATGCTCAGCCCCATCCGCGAAGGGTCAGGACTTTATTTCAACACTCTGTGCTCTTCCTCTGCCAACGCCGGTCCCTCCAAGATGTACACCTCCGTCCTGGGTAATGGAAAACCATCCTCCTTAATAACAAACAAATATCAGTACCTGCTTCTTGTTAGCTTGCTTTCCTGGCCCCAAATCAGCACAGTGCTTTTTACACATGGAGGAGAAGCAATTTAATTCTGCTTATAAAAATCAGCACGGAGGCCTCCTGGCTTGACACGCAACATTCAGCCAAGAGATCATGTACATTCATTTATTTTTCTAGAATGCATTAATTCAAGCACACACAAAGAAATGAATTACAGGATTTCTTTTTCCTTCCCTTGACAAAGGTCAACCTTTCTAGCAGTTAATGATGTCATACCTGACAAAAAGGGTATTTAATCGATTCAGTTACCAGGGCTCCCCTTCCCACATTTTTCAGTCTGTGGCCTCCTTCAACTGTGCCTTGGAGCTATTTGACCCTTGTTAAGAATGGCTGCTTTTCTGGATGCTGCAGTCTGATGGCTTTAGGGAACTCCCCCCCCCCCCCGCTTTCCTAATTTAGATCTACCTAGGCCAAAGGAAGATCCAGAATTTGAGAAAACGGCACTGAGGTTTTAAAGGGGAATGAGCAACAGGTGTCCAAAAGAAAGAGCCTGAGGAACATTCTGTGCTTTTCATTGTATTTCAATTATTTTATTGCTTTTTGTGTTAAATTTCAGATGGCATGGATGGAGCCCTTTTGTTCTCTCTTGTGAAAGATACCACCAGAATCAGTGTTGAACCGTAAGTGAGGTGATAAGTCATGATAGAAAGACTAGAGTAATAGCTTACCTAAATATGGAGATCTTTTCTTTCTTGGATGCTCATTTGTAAGATAAGAGCATCAGAAGAGCCCTAGTGCGGGTCCCTCCAGTCCAGCATCTTGTCTCAACACAGTGGCCAACCAGTCCCCCTGGAGGGCTAACCACAGGGCAGAGAGACCGAGGCCTTCCCCTGATAAGAATATAAGAAAAGCCCTGATGTGTCAGACAAGGCAGGGCCCATCTAGTCCAGCCTCTCATCTCACACAGGGGGCTGCCAGTTCCTCTGGAGGGCCAGCCACAAGGCAGAGAGGCTGAGGCCTTCCCCTGATAATATTAGAAGAGCCCTGCTGGATCAGACCAATAGTCCATCTAGTCCAGATTCCTGTCTCACACAGTGGCCAAGAACAAAAAAGCCTAACAGAAAAACAGGACCATACAGATTGGATGTCTGCACAACATGAATAACTAGTAATAGAGCCCGCTGTAGGCTGCATACAACGGGCGCTAGGCATGTTGCTGGTGGGCGGGCCGGCGGGCTGACGCGTGGGAGGCGCTTTCCGTGGGAGTTGCTGCCTTGCCGGCGGCCTGACGTGTGGGAGGCGCTTCGCGCGGCTCGCAATTGCTCCCTTAGCGGCGAGCCGGCAATCAGCTTCGCGCCTACCAATTGGCCCAGCAATTGTCAGTCTGGAGGAAGGGGCCAATCAGGCCCCTTCCTCATCACGGACAAAGCCCACCCTAACTCCTCCCACCAAGCCCTTAGTGCATTATTTAGTCCGCGGCGCCCGTGCTAAGGATAAAAGTATATGGACATTTATTGTGCACAACTTATACAATTTTAAAAATGCACAAAGCCATAGGCTTAGAAAAACAATCTTAGAAAAACATAATATACAATATACAATAGCAAACTTTAGACCTAACATGTTTCGACCTAAATTGGGTCTTCTTCAGAGGTCTAATTATAGACACACAATGATTCAGTAGAAAGTACATAAAGCAGCCAGTGTAATCAAAGGTTTAAAACTTATTTTTTAGGGTAACAAAATCAATGGAAATTGAGCCAGTAGAAAATATCCATTTGTCAAATAGTGGTCTCCTCTCTAGCTGCTTTAAAATTCTAATCAGTGCTCATGAAGCCAGGGAATATGTGAAGGCAGGTCCTAACCATTTTTCAGTTACGTTTTTTTCCTGTTCTTGTCCTTTCAAGTTTTTATCTTCTTTGTGGATTTTTCTCTCACACAATGGACAACCAGTTCCTCTAGAGCAGGGATAGTCAACCTGTGGTCCTCCAGATGTCCATGGACTACAATTCCCATGAGCCCCTGCCAGCAAACGCTGGAAGGGGCTCATGAGAATTGTAGTCCATGAACATCTGGAGGACCATAGGTTGACTACCCCTGCTCTAGAGGTCCAACAACAGGGCATAGAGGCTGCTGGACTAGGCCAGTGATGTCCAACATCCTAGTCAAACATCCTGTTTCACACTAGCTGCTGATGGACCTCTCTTCCATGTATCCATCTAATTCCCTTTTAAAGTTCTTTGTTCCTGTGGCCATCTGTACATCCTCTGGCAGCACATTCTACATTTCAATCGCACTCTGTATAAAGAAGTATTTCTTTTTGTCCTTCCTGAATCTACTGCCATTAGCTTCATCGGATAATACTTTCTAAAGTTGCCAGGGCTTTGGATATGTCCTAAACTAAATGTATTGGGGAGAGAGAAGAAGAATTAAAAGATGGGATACTCAGTCAGGCTTGAATACAAGTTGTTAGGATGTAGAGTTCATATGCTGCCAGATAAGCCGTTTCTGGGTGTAAATGAGGTAAGGGGTGAGGCTGGAAAAACAAAATAGGGACATTTATCATATTAATTAGAGCCTCTTGTGGCGCAGAGTGGTAAGGCAGCTGCCTGAAAGCTTTGCTCATGAGGTTGGGAGTTCGATCCCAGCAGCCGGCTCAAGGTTGACTCAGCCTTCCATCCTTCCGAGGTCGGTAAAATGAGTACCCAGCATGCTGGGGGGTAAACGGTCATGACTGGGGAAGGCACTGGCAAACCACCCCGTATTGAGTCTGCCATGAAAACGCTAGAGGGCGTCACCCCAAGGGTCAGACATGACTCGGTGCTTGCACAGGGGATACCTTTACCTTTACCTTATCATATTAATTATGTTTTGTAATGGCCTTTGGCTAAACTCAATAAATGTTATCGTATCATATTGTATTTATAATATGGCATGTGTATAATGTAGTCAGGAGATCTTGTCTGACATCCAGGCAACAGACATTCTGGGATGATTTGCCATTGGCTGCCACCACATCACAGCTCTGGTACCTCTTGGAGGTCACCCAAGGGCTAGTTGGGGCCGGCTCTGCTTTGCTTCCAAGCATAAGGATATTGAGGTAACATTCCCTTAATTAGCAGAGTGCTATGTGTTCCTTCTTGCAGGCAGCAAGAAAACAAACTGGCAAGCTGAGAATCTTTCTAATATGGCTACTTTATTGTAGGAAATTCAGTTTTAGATAGTATAGGCAGGGATGGCCAAACTGTGGCTCTCGAGATGTGCATGGGCTCATTCTCATATGAGCCCCTGCGAGCAGCACATGCAAGAATGTTAGGATACTGAATAATTATGTTTTAAGTGTGGTTTTATGCGTTGTGAGCCACCCAGAGCCCACTTGGTGAGGGGTAGTCTAGAAATCTGTTTATTTATTTATTTAGACTTAGATTTTTATACCACCCTTCCATATGGCTCTGGGTGGTTTACATAGAACGCCATAGGGTAATTACATAGAACATGTAATATGTAATTACCCTATGGCGTTCTATGTAAACCACCCAGAGCCATATAGAAGGGTGGTATAAAAATCTAAGTCTAAATAAATAAATAAACAGATTTCTAGACTACCCCTCACCAAGTGAGCTCTGGGTGGCTCACAACGCATAAAATTACATAGAACATTATAACCATCTTTGAGCCTCTTGTGGCACAGAGTGGTAAGGCAGCAGACATGCAGTCTGAAAGCTTTGCCCATGAGGCTGGGAGTTCGATCCCAGCAGCTGGCTCAAGGTTGACTCAGCCTTCCATCCTTCCGAGGTCGGTAAAATGAGTACCCAGCTTGCTGCTGAGGGGTAAACGGTAATGACTGGGGAAGGCACTGGCAAACCACCCCGTATTGAGTCTGCCATGAAAACACTGGAGGGCGTCACCCCAAGGGTCAGACATGACTCGGTGCTTGCACAGGGGATACCTTTACCTTTACCTTACCTAACCATCTTTAAACCGCTCACGGAGCGGTATAAATAATTGGTTAAGGGCACCCATCACGCCAGCCACACGTTCAACTTGATTTTCGGCGCTGGGATAGAGGTGGATCTGGATGCAGCCTTGGCTGTGCCATGGTCAGAGGACTATGCCTGGCTCAGGATACCACCCCCTCCCCAGTTGGGCGGGGTGTGCATTTTTGCCCGCCCGAGGAGACTCATGGATCCACATGGTTTCCGGAATGCTCTGCGGGACCCGATACCTCCTGGCGACTCATTGGCAGCCTTGGTGGAGGACTGGCAGTCCCGCCTGTCGGCTGCCATAGATGAGATAGCCCCTAAAAGTCCTCTTTACCCTCAACTCAAACGGGCCCCCTGGTATACTGGGGCGCTTCGGGAGAAGAAAAGGGAAGTTAGACGACTAAAGCGAGTGTGGTGGAAGACTCCCGGCGAAGCTGCAAGAACATCTTATTGCACGTGAAAGTGGCGAAACTTGAGTTTTTTGCCACAGAAATCACGTCCGCAAGCTCTCGCCTAGCCCAATTATTTAGGGTAGTTAGGTCACTTACCGCCCTTGAGGGGCGCCAAAATTCTAGTCAATTGGAACTTGGCTGTGAGGCATTAGCAAGCTACTTTGCAGATAAAGTCTTGTCACTTCGCCGCGACCTTCCCACGGCAGTTAATACAGTAAATGAACTGAAGGCCTGTTGGCCACCTTTTGATATGATGCTTGATGGCTTCAGGCGGCTCTCTTTATCTGAAGTGGACAAGTTGCTGGGGTCGGTGAAGGGCGACCATGTGCCTCCTTGATCCCTGTCCATCCTGGCTCCTCAAGGGAGGTGGCCAGAGGATAGGGGGGCAGCTCAGGGACATTATCAACCTCTCCCTAGGTTCCAGGGAGTTTCCTGAGCAGCTCAAGGAGGCGGTGGTTTGACCTCTACTGAAAAAATCAATGCTGGATCCGCGGGACCTGGCCAGCTACTGCCCGGTGTCGCATCTGGCATTTTTGGGCAAAGTAGCTGAAAGGGCCACTGCGGACCAGCTCCTGGCATTCTTGGAGGAAACTTCAGCACTCGATCCATATCAGTCTGGCTTTCGTCCTGGCTACGGGGTAGAGACGGTGTTGGGTTGCCTTGTTGGATGATTTCTGTCACCAGCTGGATAGGAGGGGGGGATTTGCCATGCTGGTCCTTCTGGATCTGTCGGCTGCTTTTGACATCATGGACCACAAGCTGTTGGTCCACCGCCTTGCTGGCTCGGGGATTAGGGGGCACAGCCTTGTGCTGGATACACTCCTTCCTCCAGAACCGGACCCAGAGGGTTGCTGTGGGGGATGAGTTCTCGCGTTCCTATAGACTCCCTTGTGGAGTCCCTCAGGGCACGGTTCTCTCCCCCACATTGTTCAACATCTGGTCCAACTGGTGTGGATTTTCAGGTTGGGTTGCCATCAGTATGCTGATGACACCCAGTTCTACCTCCTTATGGACGGCCGCCCAGATTCTCCCCCGGAACCATTCGCCAGCTGTTTGGAAGCAGTGACTGAATGGTTCGAGCAGAGTCACCTGAAACTCAACCCCTCCAAGACGGAGGTCCTGTGGCTGAGTCGTAGGGGGCGGGATCAGCAAGTGCGTTTACCCACCCTGTCAGGGGCACAACTTACCATTGCGTTCCAAGGCAGGAAATTGAGTGTGACCATTGACATCTCCCTGACTATGGAGGCGCAGGTCAAGAAAGTACCTGGCCAGGCGTTTTTCTATCTTCGCCAGGCTTGGCTACTAGCGCCCTACCTGTTCCCCGAACACTTGGCCACAGTGATCCATGCAACGATCACCTCCAGATTAGATTTCTGTAACTCGCCTACCCTTGTCCTTGATCCGAAAACTTCAGCTATTGCAAAAAGCAGCTGCTAGGGTCCTCACTGGTACACCTTGGAGGGCCCACATCCAGCCTGTGCTGAGGCAGCTGCATAGATTGCCGATTGCTGCCTGGATCCGGTTCAAGGCTTTGGTTTAAACTTTAAGGCCACACATGTGTTGGGACCCACATACCCGAGGGACTGCTTAACACCCTATGCTTCCTGCAGGGCCTTACGGTGAAAATGTGTTGGTCGTTCCTGGCCCCAGGGAAGCACACCTAGCCTCAACCAGCCTTTTCGGTCCTGGCCCCTACCTGGTGGAACGAGCTCCCAGGTGACCTGCGAGCTCTGCTGGATCTTTCAGTATTCTGCAGGGCCTGCAGGACGGAGCTCTTCCAGCAGGTTTATAGTTGAGGCTGGGGATGGCGAGGTAGACCGATGCCCCCCTCCCCCCGGGGTTTGAGTAGTTATCAGCAGACTTCCTTCTCCATCCCACTAGTAGTGGGGGTTTAAGAGTGGGTTTTCCGCCACGTGGGGTTTCTGTGTTTTAATGGGGATTTTAAAGATGTTGTAACCCACCACGAACCTGCTAGGGAGTGGCGGGGAATAAATCAACAATAATAAGATTAACAATTACAATTACAATAACAATAACAATAAGTGGGCAGAGAGTGGGCCCTCACCAGGACAGGACTGAGTTGCACCTCCCGTCCTGCCCCCCTGTGGATGGTTGCCAAGGGGGATGAGAACAGAGGCTTGGACAGGCTGCACCACCCCTTTTCGCTCCAGGGCTGTCCTAACTGTCGCGTCCAACTGTAACTTCCTTCACTGTGCTTTAGTTAGCGTTGCCAGCTTCCTTGTGAGGCTCTCTACCCAACCTCCCTCATCAGGAGTCTGCTATGGGGAGAGGAAGGGAAGACGATTGGAAACTGCTTTGAGACACCTGAGGCCTGCTGGGTCACTGTGGACCATTCCCAGTTCTCTCAGACCTCTCATAACCCCACATCCCTCATAGGTTGTCTGTTGTGGGGAGACAAAGGAAAAAGGTGTTTGTAAACCGCTTTGAGGTTCCTTTGGGTAGTAAACAACAGGGTACAAAAAACCCAGTTCATCTTTGAGGCTTCTGAACAGTCCCACATGGGTTCTGCGGAATCGCAGGCCTGCTTCAGAGAAATAACTAGCCAACTTAAAGACTCCGAAGAGTGCTCGCCCCTCCCGTCACAGAGTGACTTTCCCGCCCAAAGTCACGTGATGTGGGAGGAGCCAGCACTCTCCCCTCAGTCCTTTTTTTGCCCTGGTGGGGAAAGATGCTAGCCAACTAGCTCTCTTAATTTACCTCAGGTGAGAGATTTTGATTTCAAAAAGGATTTTTATGAGGAAAATGGCACTGTTTAAAAAGTGTAGCCAGTGTGTTGCCAAGATGGCACAAACTGACAATCACACGTCGTGCCTTCTTTGTTTGGGAGAAGGGCATTCTGTGACCAACTGCCCCTCCTGTAGAAAGCTTACGCCAAAAACCCAAGATGAGCAAGCCAGGCATTTGAAGGCAGCTCTCCGGGAAAAATCTCTGATGGCCTCAGAGGCTCCAGGGCCTTCTACTTCTGCTGAAAGGGCTTCCAAGCCTTAGAGGGTGGCTTCTAATACTTCTAAGCATAAGAAGATGGCCATTCCTCCTTCTAGGGGTCAATCCCCTGTACCCTCCGTGGCTTCTAAGAGAGCCAGAAGGCAGACCTCCCCCTCGCCGCCAAGATCGGGTACAGAGTCGAGAGGACGGTCTCGAGGCCGAGAAACTGCTTCTGTGTCGACCGCGGAGCATGCCGCTGTATTTCCAGCAGGGGGACCTTTGACATTGATGGAGGTGCCAGAATGGGCTTGAGAGCCTTCGGTGTTGAGAAATCTGACTTTGGCAGTGGTGGAGACGGAAATCCTCTCGTATCTAGCTGAGAATCGAAGAGACTCCTGGTCCAGTCAACATATTTTCTAAATATACTGGAGAAATAGAGTTTATCAGACAGAGATGGGCAGAGTAGTAAAATTGACGAGACCAGGTTTTGTTTAAGTTCCAGTCTAGCCAATATAATTTCTAAGGAATGCAGTTTTCAAATGTTTCTGAATATGCTAGAAAGACAGTATACCACACAGAGAAGATTTGCAGGAAATCCACCAAATTTGCTACAAATGGTCTTAAGGCCCTTCCCCTTACCCTCCTGATAGTGAAGATCAGGCAATGTTTTGTAACACCAACCCCTGAACCTTTCTTCAGGCTTCAAGAAACCCCAGAAGTGGCATGATCGTCCAGCATATGGTTGTGAAACATATCTGTGTACATGCCCACCCAGGACCCGTCCTCTTCCCACCCCCTCCAAGCCCATCATTGGCCATTTCGAGAGAGGGGAGGGGTCGACATGACCATATATGGTCATATAAGCTGATAAATGTTTTAGCAGATTTAAAATTTATATAAAAACTAACTTCCATTTGGTTAGGAAATCCTTGTGGGGCCGTTAAGAAACTAGGGTTTCCCAAAAACGTGGCTGAGAAAGCGTGTTCTAAACTATAAGATAGACATAGTAAAACTGCCCTGAGGTCTAAAAACGTGGCTGAGAAAGCATGTTGTAGACTATAAGATAAACATAGTAAAACTACCCTGAGGTCTAGCAAACTCGGGGTGAGTAAAATATTCTTTTACTTCCCTTCTTGCTCAGTGGGCCAGTTTGGAGTTGTTTTGCTTCAAGCATCACATAGGTGGTCTGTTTTCAGCTTCCCTGAGCTCCCTTTAATGTAGAAACTTTAAAGTGTATCCCAATGAATATTCTTTGCCTGTTTGCTTTGTGTTTCTCTGAATATTCTTTGCCTGTTTGCTTTGTGTTTCCCTGAATATTCTTTGCCTGTTCACTTTCAGTTTCCCTGTTCTCAGATGTGTTTCTATTGGTTGTCAGTTAAGATTTTCTTGTCCCTTCCTCCTGTTATTTCAGGCATATCAACATTGGCAGTCGTTTTCAGGCAGAGATACCTGATTTGCAAGATTGGTCATCCTTGGATAATTATGAACATCCAGCCTCATTAGTATGGAAACCATGGGGAGATATCATAATCAACAAGGAAACACAAAAAAGAGGCATGCTGACAACTCCCCTCCTCCAAGATTAACCCACCCTGTTCCTTCCCAAATATTCCTGTTAAAATGCTTTGATGTATGTTCTATTTCACTGGTTTCTTTGTTCACCACCCTGAAATGTCACAGTGAGGGACACTATATAAAATGAAAGAATGAATGAATTAATTCATTAATATTGTGGTGGGGCTTTCCTACACACTCATATTCTTCGTTTGTGTTCTTGTTGCTCAGGGGGTCAGTTCTATTCCATTTATGCTTTGCTGCCTCTAGTAGTCAATTCAATACTACATTGCCTTATCTCGGATGTGAAAGCCCGCAGTTTATATCTGCAGGAGATATGTAGGACATCAAAAGATGTAACATCGAATTTACCACTAGCGGGTGGAAAACGTGGCACAGAACCTTTTCCTCCAAAGCAACAGGAACACACAAAATGGGAAATCAAAAGCCTTTATTTTCCTTTTCATAGAAAAGGAAAATGGAGTTGGAAGGCACCTCCAGGAGGCACTCTGTGGAGTTGGAAGGCACCTCCAGGGTTATTTAGTCCAACACAGTAACTCACAACTACCTGCCCAATGATCCCTCCACCAAAAATCTCCAGAATCCAGCCTGGCCTGGAGGAAATTCACCTACCATCTCACAGTGGTGATCAGCAATTCCTTTAGTATGCAAGGAAGGGCCAGAAGAGACAAACACGGGCACATCCCTTCCTGCCCACTGACTCACAATCTGCCTAACCAGCATTTCTGTGAAATTACTATCTAGCCTCTGCTTAGAAACTTCCAAAGAAGGAGAACCCACCACCTCCCAAGGAAGCCTGTTCTACTAAGGAACCGCTCTAACTGTCAGAAACTACTTCCAGATGTTTAGTCAAAACTTTTGAATTAATTTCAACCCATTGGTTCTGTTCCAGCCTTCTGGAGCTACAGAAGACAACTCTGCTCCATCTTCTCTATGACAGCCCTTCAAGTATGTGAAGATGGTTATCATATCACCTCTTAGTCATATTCTCTCCAACCTAAACAGACGAATCTCCCTCAACCCTCAGACCAAGCTTTCCTCATACAACTTGGCCTCCAAACCCCTCACCATCTTTGTAACCCTCCTCTGGACACACTCCATGTTGTCTACAAGTTTCTTCAGTTGTGGTGTCCAAAACTGAAACTTCAAATGAGGTCTTACAGAACGGAGTAAAGTAACAACCTCCCATGATCTGGATCCCTTCTGCATGATGGAAAAGCTGATGAAAACTCACTAAATGCATTGTGGTTTTTCTGATCTCTGCACAGGAGAGTGAATTAACTCCGCAAAACTGATTTTGCTCTGCATGGTGAACTGCCTCTTTGTTGCTTTAAACGTCTTTTAAGCGTTGTTTCTGAAAGAAGCTTTTCACTGATTCATTTCTTGCCTGCTTGTCTATTAGTCATGCAGTGAAGCTCCTTGGTTATTCAGATTAGTGACTGCATTAGAGAACAAAGCATGTCACTGGCAAAACTTCAAGGGGCAGGGCTATGAATTGTTCCATTGCAGCGTCATTTTTCAACAGACTATATTCAATGCAGAACAATGATTGTAGTATGATACAGCGGTCTAAACTGGTTGTTTTTTAAACTGTTTTATTTGGCTCCGTGCATAATACCTCCTGGACACAATATTTTTAATACAACCCCAAATCACATTTGCCTTTTTAGCCACTGAGTCACACTGCTGACTCATGTTCAGAGTATGATCTACTAAGACTCCCAGACCCTTTTCACACATACTACTGCCAGGACAAGTCTCGCCCATCTTATAGCGATGTATTTGATTTTTCCTACCTAAATGTAGAATTTTACATTTATCACTATTGAAATTCATTTTAGCCCAGTTTCCTAGCCTGACAAGATCATCCTGTCTCCTGTTTCTGTCTTCTGCTGTATTTGCTACCTGTCCCAGTTTAGTTTCATTTGCAAATTTTATCAGTACCCCATCTATTCCTTCATCCAAATCAGTTATAAATGTAGATTCAAGTCTCGGTCTGAAGCAGCACAACAAAACAAAATCAGAGACCAGTGGCACATTTAAGACCAACAAAGTCTGAGTAAGATTGCTTGCACTCAAAATCTCACGTCTTGAATAAATCTTTTTTGGTCTTAAATGTGCCACTGGACTCTTTTTGTTTTTAGTTACAAATATGTTGAACGAATGAACCTCTTGTGGCGCAGGGTGGTAAGGCAGCAGACATGCTGTCTGAAGCTCTGACCATGAGGATGGGAGTTTGATCCCAGCAGCCGGCTCAAGGTTGACTCAGTCTTCCATCCTTCCGAGGTCGGTAAAATGAGTACCCAGCTTGCTGGGGGGGGGGGTAAAACGGTAATGACTGGGGAAGGGAATGACAAACCACCCTGTATCGAGTCTGCCAAGAAAATGCTAGAGGGCATCACCCCAAGGGTCGGACATGACTTGGTGCTTGCACAGAGCATACCTTTACCTTGTATCTTGAACAACAGATTCCTGAGGCACTCCACTCTCCAAGAAGATGACAAACCATTTACAAGTTCCCTTTGAGTGCAATCAGTCAACCAGTTCTCGATCCACCTAACAGTAATAGGATCCATAACACATGTAACCGTCAATAAGAATGCCAAATGGAACCTTATTATAAGCCTTACTGAAATCAAGGTAAACTATGTCCACAGCATTCCCCTGATCTAGCAAGGTAGTAACTTTCTCAGAAAAAGAGATAAGGTTAGTCTGACATGAGAGAGCTATCTTCAGAGAGCTGTGCTGACTTAGTAATTCTGTTGTTGTTAGGTGCAAAGTCGTGTCCGAACTATCGTGACCCCATGGACAATGATCCTCCAGGCCTTCCTGCCCTCTAACATTCCCATGGTACCAGTCCATTTAAGTTTGTACCTACTGCTTCAGTGACTCCATCCAGCCACCTCATTCTCTGTTGTTCCCTTCTTCTTTTGCCATCGATCGCTCCCAGCATTAGGCTCTTCAGGGAGTCTTTCCTTCTTATGTGACCAAAGTATTTGAGTTTCATATTCAGGATCTGGCCTTCTAAGGAGCAGTCAGGGCTGATCTCCTCTAGGACTGACCGGTTTGTTCGCCTTGCAGTCCAAGGGACTCACAAGAATCTTCACCAGCACCAGAGTTCAAAAGCCTCAATTCTTTGATGCTCGGCCTTCCTTATGGTCCAACTTTCGCAGCCATACATTGTAACTGGGAATACCATAGCCTAGACGCACTTCTGTTGGCAGGGTGATGTCTCTGCTTTTTAGGATGCTGTCTAGATTTGCCCTAGCTTTCCTCCCCAGGAGCAAGCGTCTTTTAATTTCTTTGCTGCAGTCCCCATCTGCAGTGATCTTGGAGCCCAGGAAAATAAAATCCTGATCTATTTGCCAGGGATTGAGAGGGCCGGATGCCATTATCTTTGTTTTCTTGATGTTGAGTTTCAAGCCAACTTTTTCACTCTCCTCCTTCACCCGCATCAACAGGCTCTTTAGTTCCTCTTCACTTTCTGCCATTACAGTGGTATCATCTGCATATCTGAGGTTGTTGATATTTCTCCCTGCAATCTTGATGCCAATTTGTGATTCCTCTAATCTCGCCTTTCTCATGATGTGCTCCGCATACAAGTTAAATAGGCAAGGCGACAGTATACAGCCTTGCTGAACTCCTTTCTCAATATTGAACCAATCAGTGATTCCATGACTGGTTCTCACTGTTGCTTCTTGACCTGCATATAATTTTCTCATGAGACAAATAAGATGCTCTGGTATTCCCATCTCTTTAAGAACTTGCCACAATTTGTTGTGCTCCACACATTCAAAGGCTTTAGCATAGTCAATGAAGCAGAAGTAGACGTTCTTCTGGTACTCCCTAGCTTTCTCCATGATCCAGCGTATATTGGCAATTTGATCTCTAGTTCCTCTGCGTCTTCAAAATCCTGCCTGTACTTCTGGAAGTTCTCGGTCCACATATTGCTTGTAAATTGTTGAGCATAACTTTGCTTGCATGAGAAATGAGTGCAATGGTGCAGTAGTTTGAACATTTTTTGGCATTGCCCTTCTTTGGGATTGGAATGTAAACTGATTGTTTCCAATCCTGTCCATTGTTGAGTTTTCCAAATTTGCTGCCATATTGAGTGTAGCACTTTTACTTCATTGTCTTTTAAGATTTTGAATAGTTCAACTGGAATGCTGTCACCACCACTAGCTTTATTGTTGCCCAGACTTCCTAAGGCCCATTTTACTTCACATTCCAGGATGTCTGGCTCCAGGTGGTTATCAGGGATGTTAAGCTCGCTCTTGTATAGTTCTTCTGTATAATTTTGCCACCTTTTTTTTTAATCTGCTTCTGTGAGGTCCCTACCATTTTGGTCCCTTATCATACCCATCTTTGCATGAAATGTTCTCTTCATATCTCCAATTTTCTTGAAAAGATTTCTGGTCCTCCCATTCTATTGTTTTCTTCTATTTGTTCATTTAAGAAGGCATTCTTATCTCTTCTAGCTTTTCTCTGGCATTCTGCATTCATTTGGGTGTAATTCTGTACTGTTGCATAAACTTCCTGTACTGTTGCATAAACTTACTTATTAACCCCCCCCCCCCAACTTTCATTCTCACTTGCAGTAACAGATCTATTGAAATTGGCCTGCTCCAGCGCAATGCCAGGGGGAGGGACCAACCTTGAACTAGCTGTACACTGTCTTCATGAGGCCCAAGGAAATATTTTGGTAAGGCATTGAACTTTAATCTCATGCTGCTGAAGATATTGGATTGTTTTGTGGGAACTGTTTTTCAGGATTCACAGTGTTTACTTATTTATTTTTATTACTATAAATATGCAGGGTTGGGAAGAATAATCAGGATAATGTACACTGGTAAAGCAAAGAAGGAATGTGATAACATCTCTTCTATCTAAATGTGAAGAACACCAAACTGACTGAAGAACAAACCATAGTTCATCTTCGTGGGTTCTGTGCAGTCCCACAAGGGTTCTGCGGAATCGCAGGCCTGCTTTGGAGATATGAATAGCTAGCTTAAAGCTCAAAAGTCTTCCAAGAGTGCGCGCCCCTCCCCTCACAGAGTGACTTTCTCACCCAAAGTCACATGATATGGGAGGAGCCAGCACTCTTCCCTCAGTCCTTTTTTTGCCGCTGGTGGAGAAGGACGCTAGCTGACTAGCTCTCTGAATTACCTCAGGTGAGGAATTTCGCTTAAAAACACATTGTGAGGAAAATGGCACTGTTTAAGAAATGTTCTCGGTGCGTGTCGAAGATGGCACAGAGTGATAATAATTAATCCTGCCTACTTTGCCTAGGAGAAGGGCATTCGATATCCAACTGCCCCTCCTGTAAAAAACTCATGCCTAAAACTCGTGATGAGCGAGCCAGGTGCTTAAAAGCGGCCCTCTGGGAAAAAGCTTTAATGGCCACGGGTGTTCCAGGGCCTTCTACGTCGACTGAGATTGTACACAGGCCTTCTGAGCCTGTGAAGGAGTCTTCTGGCTCCTCAAAGAAAAAACAGAAGAAATGGCATGTTCCTCCCTCTAGAGGTTGTTCCCCTGTGTCCTTATCAACATCTAAATGGCCAGGAGGCTAATCTCCTCACCGCCGAGATCCAGCGGGGGGTCGAGAGCACGCTCTCGGGGTCGAGAGAGCGCTTCATTGTTGGCCGATAAACACCTGACTAAATCGCCAACGAAAGTCCTGTCAGCATTGGTGGAGCCTGATCGATGTCGAGAGCCTGCGACGTCGAGAGCACTTCCCTATACGGCAGTGGAGACCGACCTTCCAGAAGTCACTGAGGCTCTCAACTCATCTACATCTCGCCGCCGACGCTAAGACCACATTGCTCACCATCATCGCTAGATGAGGATGCCCTGGCGTGGCATCGGCATCATCAGCGTATTTTGTCGTCATTGAAGGAGTTATGGATTCCCATGATGGTTCCGACATCCTGGCGCCGATGGAGTGAGGGGCCATCAACATCGACGAGGAAGGAGACGACGACGGAGGCTCGACGTCAACAACCATCGACGTTGAGATCCCGGTCGACATTGAGAGCCCGGTCTGTGTGAGCAACACAGAGACAGTGACTCACAGTCTGAGTATGCAGACTTTGGGACTGTAGCACTTTCTCCCCCCGAGGAGGTAGAGGTTGCTACAGGTCGCTCCCCCACGGATGAGAATAAGCCCTACTCGGAACAACTCATTCGTATGGCTAAATCAGAGGACCCACTTATGGAATTTTTGTATGCAGCAGATGTGGGTCCCGTGGCATTCCCATTAATAAGGCCTGTATCTGAAGTGTTGGAGTGCACCTGGCAGACATCAGCCTCTGCTTCCCCAACATCAAAAAAGATTGATCATTTATATAGGGTGCAGGAGGAGGAGTGTACCTACCTTTACAAGCACCCTAGTGCATCTTCTGTGTTCAAAGCCATCCTTCCTGGGACGGGACGCTCGGAACAACATTCCGCACCTTTGGACAAGGAGGGCAAAAGGATTGACGCCTTTGGCAGGAAGTTGTACTCTTCCTCAGCCATGGGCATAAGGGTAGCTAACCTTTCTACGATCATGAGCCGCTATCAGGCCATGTTGTGGGAAAAACTGGAGCCCTTTTTAACATTAGTTCCTGAAGAACAGAGGCCTTTCTTACAAGCCCTAGTTTCTGAAGGGAAAGAGCTGTCGAAACAACAGGTTAAGTCTTCCAGACACAATGTGGATTCTCTAGGAAGGGTTATGGCGACTGCAGTTGTTATGCGTTGCTATTCCTGGTTTCTCTTCAGATCGCATAAATCTTTTGCCTTTTACTAAAGACCGTTGCTATTCCTGGTTGAAATCTTCCACCCTGTTGGGTGATATCAGAACAGCTCTAGAAGATTTACCCTTTGACGGGGTTGATCTCTTTAGCCCAAAAGCGGATGAGGTATTGGAGAAGATGTGTAAGTATCGTCTCCAAGCCAAGTCCTTGGGAATTGCCGGTACCTCGTCAACATAAAGCCGCCCCAGACAATGGAACCGCACTTTCTACCATCCCCAATCTTTCAGTTCTAGATTCGATAATAGAACCAGAGATTTCTCTCCAGCTCCGAGATTTAGGCTACAATCTCGCAGTGGGGGGGGCGAGGAATCGTTGTGTGGCAACCAATAGGGATGCTCGTGACTGCCAAACACAGTCCCAACGACTGTCCTTTCCCACTTGCCCGGTTGGCTTGTTATCTGCTCATTTTGAAAGTTGGTGTTCTATTACACAAAATTCTTGGATTCTGTCCATAATAAAATCCGGTTATTATTTGGAATATGTGGAGCCTCCTACATTTAACGCTCCTCCTGCAGAGTGGGATACGGAGAACCCTGAAGTCCTGGCAGAGATAACAGAGCTCTTGAATAAAAAGGCCATTAAGTGTGTGGGTCCTTCACCCCCACTACTCAAGGGTTCTATTTGAGATATTTCCTGATACATAAGGAGGTGGCAAGAGACCTGTTTTGGACCTGAGAGGTCTCAATGAGTTTATACGGGTACAACCCTTTCATATGCTCTCTTTAAGTGAACTCCTACCCCTCTTGAATGGGGAATTGTGGTTTGCCAAAGTAGACCTGAGGGATGCGTATTTCCACATCTCTATTCACGCATCTTGCACAAGGTTTTTACGGTTCTATGCAGCAGGTTTGCACTACGAATACACTGTGCTCCCTTTTGGCATGGTCTCAGCTCCCAGAATATTCACAAAGGTTACGAATGCCATAGTTGCACACCTTCGCACACAAGGGGTTTTACTTTACCCTTACCTGGATGACTGGTTGCTGATGGGCCATTCTCAAGGAGAGGTTGAGACCGCTTTGGCGGCCTCATTAAATCTGCTACAAATCTTGGGCTTTAACATCAACTTAGACAAATCTTGCCTAACGCAGTCCCTAGAGTTTATAGATGCTCTTTTGGATGGCGGTAGAAATATGATGTTTCTCCCATCAGACAGAACACGCCATATTTCTGCCTAAGGAGAGCTCACCAGGAAAGTGAGACACCAGTTGGTGCTCCAGGTTCAAACTCTATTAGGGCACATGGCTTCTACCGCAGCCGTTACCCCATATGCACAACTGCACATGAGGCCCCTTCAATTGTGGTTCTTATCTGTGTGCAAGCCTCATATTGTTAGTAAATGGAAGCGCTTCTCAGTTCCACGATCAGTTCTCCGATCCCTTTTGTGGTGGGCTAACCCTATGAACCTGAGGAGAGGAATTCCCTTAGGGACTCATGAAGCAGACTTGATTTTGTATACTGATGCATCTCTCCAAGGTTGGGGAGCACATTGTGAAACACATTCTGTTGCTGGTAAATGGTCATATAGGGAGAAATCACTGCATATCAACCTTTTAGAGCTACGGGCAATTAAGTATGCTCTTTTCTCCTTCACAGATATTCTGGAAGGAAAGTGGGTGCTGATCACTACCGACAACGTAGCCGCTGTCTACTATATTCGGAAGCAAGGAGGCACAAGGTCCAGGGCCTTGTGCTAGGAGGCAATCAGAATATGGAATTGGGCAAACAAAAACAAAACAATTTTGACAGCAGCGCATATAGCGGGCGAACACAACACATGGGCAGATGCCTTAAGCAGACACGTGAATGCCCTGCAAGAATGGTCCCTGAACTCCCATTACCTTGCAGCAATTTTTCAAGCATGGGGGACACCAGAAATAGATCTTTTTGCCACAGCAAAAAGCACCAAGTGCCCTCAATATTGCACAAGAAGTGGAATAGGCCCGAATTCCCTAGGGGACGTGTTCCTCTTCCGTTGGGAAAAATTCCTTTTTTATGCCTTCCCTCCCTTCGGGTTAGTAGGCCGGGTGGTGTCAAAGTTCATAGCAGACAAAACACGATGCATACTGATAGCACCGTTTTGGCCACAAAAAATGTGGTTTCCCACACTCTATCACCTAACGCACGGCAGGTTCATTCACCTTCCAGACAGCGGCAATCTCCTCTGATGGGGCCAGTTTCTCCACCCCAACCCTCAACCTCTGCAACTTACAGCTTGGTTGGTGCAACCTCACCCAACGTATCCGTAGAATTCATTTTAGAATCTGCAAGAAAACCTTCCACTCGTAGATCTTACTCTTCTAAGTGGAAAAGATTTGAACATTGGTGTGATTCCGTGAACTGCAATCCACATAGTTGTAACCTTGGTAATATTCTGTCTTACTTGACCTCCTTAAAGGAGTCTGGCCTGGCCAATTCCTCAATTAAGGTTCACCTGGCTGCTATTTCGGCCTCTCATGAGTTTGTGGATGGCAAACCTGTTTCTTCACATCCTAAGTTTTGTATGTTTTTAAAGGGTTTGAAGAATTTGTTTCCCCCAGTTACTGCTGTAATCCCTCTATGGAGTTTGTCCTCTGTTCTTTCTGTGCTTACCCATAAACCTTTTGAACCGATGGCAACAACAGACTTGTCTTTTTTATCATACAAGATAGCCTTTTTGATTGCGATAACATCAGCTCGTAGAACGGGGGAGCTGGCAGCATTGTCGGTGGAACCACCCTTTTTGCAAATTTTTGCAGATAATTTTAACGTCCTAGCATGGCGTTTTTACCAAAGGTAGTGTCTAAATTCCACCTGGGACAATCATTGGTGTTACCTGTTTTTTTTCCAGAGCCAACGTCTCTGTTCGAAAGATAAATGCATTCCTTGGACGTTCGTAGAGCAGTTCTTTTTTATTTAGAAAGAACAAAAGACTTTAGAAAAGACAAATCATTTTTTATCTGCTTTAAGGACATCAACAAAGGTAAAGCAGCATCTTCACAGACTGTATCCAGATGGATTGTGCAAACAATCAGACATGCATACAGACTTTCAAAACTTGACTGTCCTTTGAAACTCACTGCACATTCCACGAGAGCCCATGCTACATCAGCAGCATTTACAGCAGGGCTCCCTGTGTCAGACATCTGCAGGGTAGGCACCGGTCACAACCAAGCACTTCCGTGAGACATTACTCCCTGGATGTCGACTCAACCAAGGAGACGGCGGTTGGGAAAGCGGTTTTAAGATCAGTACTCCGCACATAGCCCACCTCATCTCCTAAGTAAGTGATCTTGTTAGTCTCCCATGTGGGACTGCACAGAACCCACGAAGATGAAAACAGGGTTGCACTTACCTGTAACTGTTGTTCATCGAATGGTGTTCTGTGCAGTCACACAACCCTCCCTCCATCACTGCAGGGCCGCTACGTATTGATCGTAATGTGCGGCAAAGGGAAGGACTGAGGGAAGAGTGCTGGCTCCTCCCACATCACGTGACTTTGGGCGGGAAAGTCACTCTGTGAGGGGAGGGGTGAGCACTCTTGGGAGACTTTTGAGCATTAATTCATATCTTCGAAGCAGGCCTGCGATTCCGCAGAACCCATGTGTGACTGCACAGAACACCACTTGATGAACAACAGTTACAGGTAAGTGCAACCCTGTTTTCATTTTCTGTCTTGTGATGCAGTCCCACATTGGGACTGCGAATATGTAGGCTGGTCATGGAGGTGCTTTGTAAGCTCCTATAGGAGATACTCCAGCCCCGACACGGTGCGCATGTGTGTGGTTTCCCGCCTAGGGCAATTTTCAAGAAGTGCTCCCGTCATGGAGGTAAAATGTCACACGCGTAAATGCCCTTTGTGTCTTGGTGAAGTGCATGATGTTGGCACTTGCCAAACTTGATAAAATTTATGCCTAAGGCTTGATCACACAGATCCTCATGCCTGAAAGTAGCCCTTTGGGAAAGTAGCCTTATCTACCACCACCACCCATCAGTTTTTGAGCGAAACTCAGGCACTGTCCATCTGTTCTACTGCGTTGGTTCCTACTTCGGTTCCGGTCCGCCCCGACAAAAGATTGGCGCCAACTACCCCGTTTCTGGCCCCAGTCTGTTCCGAGGCTAATGCAGAGGGAAACAAGAAATCTTACTCCACTGAACCTTCATTTAAGAAACCGAAGACTGGGATCAACCTTGACACTGAGATCCCAGTCTGGCTTTGAGGTCTCTGGCAGCCAAGGCTCCTCCAACTTCTGCTGAGCTGCTGACTCAGTGTATGCCTTCCCCTGTTCTGGCAACGGCCAACTCAATCCCATGCTGAAAGGCATCAATCCTTCACTTAGAGCACTAACCAGCCATCTGGGACTCTGAATCTCAGGTGTCCTATGGCAGTGGTCCCCAACTTTTTACGGGCTGGGGACCAGGGGGGGAGAGGGAGGCGCCAGCGCTCTGGCGGACACAAAAGCACAGGTGCGGTAGCTCTGCACCTGGGAGTTTGCGCCCACTGCCACCCGCGCCTCCCCCCCCCCACAGCGCAGCGCTTGCTGCACCGAGCCCCAAAGCATCTAATTCCTCCCCAAGATAGGACCAAGGTAGAAGATTTACCTTTTGAGAAAGATGCATTTTTTGCCATGACGAAGAAGAGCAGACAAATGGCCCACCCATTTAGCTCCTCCCCAGCTTCAACTTACCAGCCTCAGAGATTTCATCAGAGCCAACAGGACTTCACAACCCCCCTTTTCAGACCCCAGGATCAGATGCAACCACCTTCCATCCCTACCTGCAGTTTAACCAGAAGCGTCAAGCTTCTAGATCCAAGGGACAGCAACCTACGGAAAGGGATCAACCTCCCCAAAAAACAGAGGCTCTCTGTCCCGATTCAGAACGCACAGGATAACTTTTGGGACGATTTAGCCCCTTTGTTTCTGGTTGGTCCTTGATAATGATGGATTCCTGTGTTCTTTCTGTTGATTCTAAAAGTTACCATTTGAAGTTTTCTATGGTCCCCCCCTTCAAGGATTGCTGCCTTGATGTGGCAAAGGGGCTTGCGTAGCTCAATGAAGCTACGAGCTATACCCTGCAGGGCCACCCATGATGGACAGGTCATAGCTGAGAACTCTGACAAAAGGTGATCCACTGGAGAAGGAAATGGCAAACCACTCCAGTATGCCATGAAAACTCTATGGACAGTACCAAAAGGCAAAATGATATGACGCCAGAAGATGACCCCCTCAGGTCGGATGGTGTCCAATATGCTACTGGGGATGAGCGGACAGCTAGTACGAGTAGCACCAGAATGAATGAAGCGACTGGGCCAAAGCCAAAAGGACACTCAGTCGTGGAGGGAACTGGTGGTGAAAAGACAGTCCAGTGCTGTAAAGCAGGGGTAGTCAACCTGTGGTCCATGGTCTACAATTCCCATGAGCCCCTGCCAGCGTTTGCTGTAAAGACTTTTATTCCATAGGAACCTGGAACTTCAGATCCATGAATCAAGGCAAGCTGGACATGGTCAAACAAGAGATAACAAGACTGAACATTGACATTTTAGGAATCAGTGAACTCAAATGGACAGGAATGGGTGAATTTAATTCATATTACCATCAGATATACTAGTGTGGGAAAGAATCTTTTAGAAGAAATGGAGTAGCCTTCATCATCATAATCAATAAAAGAGTAGGAAAATCAGTATTGGGGTACAATCCCCAAAATGACAGAATGATCTCAGTTCGAATCCAAAGCAAAGCATTCAACATCACAGTAATCTACGTCTATGTCCCAACCACTGCTGCTGAAGTTGACCAGTTCTATGAAGCCGTACAACACCTTCTAGAAGCAACACCAAAAAATGATGTGCTTATCATCATGGGGGATTGGAATGCTAAAGTAGGAAGCCAAAATTTAACCGAGATAACAGGCAAGTTTGACCTTGGAGTACAAAACGAATCAGGGCACAGGCTGGTAGAATTTTGTCAAGAGAATCCAATGGTCATAGCAAACACTCTTTTCCAACAACCCAAGAGACGACTCTATACATGGACAACACCAGACGGTCAACACAGAAATCAGATTGACTATGTGCTCTGCAGCCAAAGATGGAAAAGTTCTATACAGTTAGTAAAAACAAGACCAGGAGCTGATTGTGGGTTCAGATCATCAGCTTCTTGTTGCAAAATTTAGGCTCAAATTGAAGAAAGTAGGGAAAAGCACTAGGCCACTCAGGTATGAACTAAATCATATCCCTAATGAATATACAGTAGAGGTGACAAATAAATTTAAGGAATTAGATCTGATTGCCTGAAGAACTATGGACGGAGGTTCGCAACAAAGAAAAAGAAATGCAAGAAAGCAAAATGGCTGTCTGAGGAAGCTTTACAAATAGCTGAGGAGAGAAGGGACATGAAAGGCAAGATACACCCAACTGAATGCTGAAATCCAGAGAATAGCTAGAAGAGATAAGAATGTGCAAAAATAGAAGAAAACAATAGAATAGGGAGGACCAGAGATCTCTTCAAGAAAGTTGGAGATATGAAAAGAATGTTTAATGCAAAGATGGGTATTAAAGGACCAAAATGGTAGGGACCTAACAGAAGCAGAAGAGATTTTAAAAACGTGGCAAAATTATACAGAAGAATTATACAAGAGCGATCTTAACATCCCTGATAACTACGAGGGGGTAGTCACTGACCTGGAGCCAGACTTCTTGGAATGTGAAGTCAAATGGGTCTTAAGAAGTCTGAGCAACGATAAAGCTAGTGGAGGTGACAGCTTTTCCAGTTGAACTATTCAAAATCTTAAAAGACAATGCAGTAAAAGTGCTACACTCAATATGCCAGCAAATTTGAAAAACTCAACAGTGGCCACAGGATTGGAAAAGGTCAGTTTACATTCCAATCCCAAAGAAGGGCAATGCCGGAGAATGTTCAAACTACCGCACCATTGCACTCATTTCTCATGCTAGCAAAGTTATGCTGAAAGTCCTACAAGCTAGCTTCCAGCAATATGTGGACCGAGAACTTCCAGAAGTACAGGCAGGATTTCGAAGAGGCAGAGGAACTAGAGATCAAATTGCCAACATACGCTGGAGAAAGCTAGGATTTTCCAAAGAACATCTACTTCTGCTTCATTGACTATGCTAAAACCTTTGATTGTTTGGAGCACAACAAATTGTGGCAAGTTCTTAAAGAGATGGGAATACCAGAGCATCTTACCTGTCTCTTGAGAAACCTATATGGAGGTCAAGAAGCAACAGTGAGAACCGGTCATGGAATCACTGATTGGTTCAAAATTGAGAAAGGAGATCGGCCAGGCTGTATTCTGTCGCCTTGCCTATTTAACTTGTATGCGGAGCACATCATGAGAAAGGCGAGGTTAGAAGAATCACAAATTGGGATCAAGATTGCAGGGAGAAATAACAACCTCGGATATGGCAGAAAGCAAAGAGGAACTAAAGAGCCTTTTGATGCGGGTGAAGGAGGAGAGTATAAAACTTGGCTTGAAACTCAACATCAAGAAAACAAAGATCATGGCATCCAGCCCTCTCAATTCCTGGCAAATAGATGGGGAAGAAATGGAGATAGTGACAGATTTTATTTTCCTCGGCTCCAAGATCACTGCAGATGGGGACTGCAGCAAAGAAATTAAAAGACGCTTCGTCCTGGGGAGGAAAGCTAGGGCAAATCTAGACAGCATCCTAAAAAGCAGAGACATCACCCTGCCAAGTAAAGTGCGTCTATTCAAGGCAATGGTCTTCCCAGTTGCAATGTATGGCTGCGAAAGTTGGACCATAAGGAAGGCCGAGCGTCAACGAACTGAGGCTTTTGAACTCTGGTGCTGGAGAAGACGCTTGCGAGTCCCTTGGACTGCAAGGCGAACAAACCAGTCAGTCCTAGATGAGATCATCCCTAATTGCTCCTTAGAAGGCCAGATCCTGAAGATGAAACTCAAATACTTTGGCCACCTTATGAGACGGAAGGACTTCCTGGAGAAGAGCCTAATGCTGGGAGCGATTGAGGGCAAAAGAAGAAGGGGACGACAGAGAATGAGGTGGCTGGATGGAGTCACTGAAGCAGTTGGTGCAAACATAAATGGACTTCGAGGAATGGTAGAGGACAGGAAGGCCTGGAGGATCATTGTCCATGGGGTCGCAATGGGTTGGACATGACTTCACACTTAACAACAACAATGGTTCCGCCATGCTGCCTGAGCTCTGAGGCACACAACAATTGAGTTGAAAGGCCAGGTTTCTGACCTTCTCTTGAAAGGAGCAGTCAAAGAAGTCCTTGAGGCCCTCCATCTCTTCCATTCTAAGTTTTTCTTAGTTCAGAATAGGGAACTCCCAGTCTATACTGGACATTTAAATAAATATTTTTGTTTCAGGGCTTTATATGGTCTCTTTGCCCAATTTCATCGAATCTCTATCTTTAGGGAACTGGTTTGCAGTCCTTGATTTCAAAGATGCATACTTCCATATTTCAGTCCAACCCAGGGACAGGAAATATCTTCAGTTCCATCAGGGATCTAAGATTTTTCAATCTCACCTCCTAGATAGATATGATACTTCTCAAAGTTGCGTCTAGTACCGTCTAGGGTTGTGGAGTTCATTGAGGCTACGTTGGACTTCCTTTGAGGGAGAGCCTTCTTTCTCTGACCTTAAGAACAATGGTTCAGTCCCTTCTTAGGAACTGTTGGAGACCTGCCCTTTGCCTCCAGCATGGCCTGTGCTTCATGGCATCTATAACAATGCTGGTGCCCTATGCCCGCCTTGTGAGAGCCAGTTTGGTGTAGTGGTTAGGAGTGCGGACTTCTAATCTGGCATGCCATGTTCGATTCTGCGCTCCCCCACATGCAACCAGCTGGGTGACCTTGGGCTCGCCACGGTGCTCATAAAACTGTTCTGACCGGGCAGTGATATCAGGGCTCTCTCAGCCTCACCCACCTCACAGGGTGTCTGTTGTGGGGAGAGGAATGGGAAGGCGTATGTAAGCTGCTTTGAGCCTCCTTTGGGTAGGAAAAGCGGCATATAAGAACCATCTCTTCTTCTTATTCTTCTATTTCTGTACAGGGTTATTGGTCATCACATGAGAGAGAACTTCATATTAATCTCCTAAAACTGCATACAGTTCATCTAGCCTGAACTGCATTGTCAGATATGTTGCATGGCAGGAAGGTCCTATTCCAAATCAACAATACTTCTGCAATGTTCTACCTAAGCAAATGGAGAAACATCATGTTCAGCCTATGCTGAGGCAGCTGTATTGCCTGCCAATTGGCTTCTGGATCAGGTTCAAAATTTTGGTTCTTACCTTTAAGGCCATCCGTGGCCTGGGCCCCGCTTATCTGAGGGAGCACTTGTCTCCTGCAGGGCTCTCTGCTCAGCAGGTATGAATCTGCTGGTGTTCCTTGGCCACCAGGAAGCTCAACTGGCCTCGACCAAGGCCAGGGTCTTTTCGGTTCTGGCCCCGACTTGGTGAAATGAGCTCCTGGAAGACCTGAGGGCCCTGACAGAACTGTCAACGGTCTGCAGGGCCTTCAAGATGGAGCTTTTCAGCCAGGCATTTGGTTGAGGCTAGGGCAGGAAGATTGGGCCCAATAGAGGCCTGTAGAGACATTGCTTTTGACAACTGGGCATGGATTCTTCTCCTGAGGGTGATTGTGGCTATTGGGATTGATTGGGGAAGGGTTTTTTTTAAAGATTGTTTTCCCACCATCGAGATATGCTTGAGATTCAGTGTTGTTTTATTATATCGTATTATATTTTAATTTTACTGTAAACTGCCATGAGCTGGATTGGCTTTGGGAGTGGCGGGGATAAATCTAAATTTAAAAAAAATCCTGGCGCCTGTGCAAAGAAGCCATCCAGACTTGGGAGATGACACGTCCTCTGTCCATAGATCTTAGAACCATATTTTATTTATTTATTTAGATTTTTATACCGCCCTTCCCTATGGCTCTGGGCGGTTTACATAAAACATTTTGAAACATTTACATAGAACACTCTCAAAATCAATATAACAATATAACAATAACAATAACATACCAACTAGAACAGTACTTTAACAATAACTTTTGACACTCCCTCAGTAGGTTCGGTCCCTCAGTCTGGGGGGGGGGGGGGGACTTGTAGATGTTATGGGTCAGTCGGTCTCAACAAATGCCTGGTGGAAGAGCTCCCTTTTGCAGGCCCTGCGGAATTGTGGAAGTTCTGATAGGGCCCTGATGTCTTCGGGGAGCTCATTCCACCAGGTGGAGCCCAGGACTGAAAAGGCCCTTGTTGAGGTTCGACGTGCCACGATGGACATGGGTCTAGAGGGCAAGTGGTTGGCCTCATTGTTGCTAGCATCCTGTCCACTTCATCTAATGAGAGTGAAGTAACTCATTGTTCTTTCCAAAGACGGCCAAGGAGCCTCCAGTTCACTTTCTGTGTCCAAAGTTGGAGGGAGGTCATTCTAATGAGTCGAGATTTTGTTTGCGAAGTGACTTGCAAATGCTTCACAGCTAATTTCCAATTGGCTATTGTTTTGGCACCCTTCATTGAGGGTGGTGAGAGATTGGACTACCCTAAATAGTTGTGCTGGGCGTGAGTGCGCAGATGCGATGCTAGTCAAGTAAAAGTTGCGTTTCACTGATTTCACCACCATCTCATAGGCTCTTAACTGCGTTTTATAAGATGCTCTCAATTCTTTGTCACGAGTCTTCCTCCAAACTCGCTTTAGTCATCTCAGTTCCCGTTTCTTCTCGCGGAGCTACTCGGTGTACTATGGGGCCAGACGGGGACGGAGAGGACGCCTGGGAGCTATCTCATCAATGGTGGCCAGCAATCTGTTGTGTCAGTCACTGACAAATCCATCTAGAGAAGTGCCGGGAGGCATTGGTCCCGCAGAGCATTCAGGAATCCAATCGGATCCATAAGCCTCCATGGGCGAGCTGAAATGTGCTCGGCGCCCAACTGAGGGGGAGGTGGCAGCCTAAGCCAGGTCTTTAGGGTATAGTAGTCCAACCATGGCACAGCAATAGCTGTGACCGGATCCACGCTCAGCCCTGCACTGAAAATCAGATCCGGGTGTGGCCTGCCTGGTGGGTAGGGCCAACAACAAATTGTAAGAGCCATAATGTTGCCATGGCTGACATCAAATTCAGCCAATTGCCACAGGACGGACATTAAAGTCCTCCAGGATTAATAATCTAGGGAACTGTAATGTCCAGGCAGCCACCGCCTCTAGCAGGGCTGGCAGGTCATCTAGAGGTGCATTGGGCGTGCGATACACCAGTCAGATGGCCATGCTCTCGGTTGTGCCCCTCCTGCGACTTTTGAATGTGCAGGCAGACAGTCTAAGCAAGATTTTTGCTCCAGTTTACAAGTGGTCCCCGAGTCACACTTACTTATTTTTCAACAATGGGGATTCCCACAGATGGATCTTTTCACTACCCCTGTCAAGGCAAAAGCTCGGATTTTCTGCTCCATGGGGGGCAGAGGTCAGGGTTCCATCGGGGACGTATTCCAGTTCAGGTGGAATGGGACATTGTTTTACACTTTCTCCATTAGTACTACTTCCCAGAGTACTGCACAAGATGCAGGTGGACAACTCCACCACAAGCCTCATAGCCCCAGCCTGGCCTCACCAGTGTTGATTCTCCTTCCTACTACAGTTATAAGGGGCACACAGATCACATTTCCAGACACTGGATCTAGTGATCTAGTCACATTTCAATCCCCTCCTTTCCTAGAGGTTCAATCTCACAGTTTGGCTGATACATTGGGATCTGCCTCTTTATCCCAGGGGATGAAGGAGATTCTTTTACAGTCTAGGAGAGCATCGTCTAGGTATGCCTGTGGGCTGAAGTGGGCCAGGTTTGAGGGGTGGGCCCATACTCAAAACCATTGCCTGTTCTTGTGCCCTCTTCGCGTTGTCTTAGACTACCTCCTTTCCTTGGCCAAGGGAGGATTTGCAGTTTCCTCTGTTCATTCCCACTTAGCAGCTCTGGCTGTGTTCCATGAGTAAGCACATTTCCTGAAATGTTTCTACCCCCACCCCAGTCTTACTCCCCAATAGTCACTCTTTGTAGTTCTCTGATGGCTTCTCCTTTTGAGTCATGGCATTTTGTTCCATTGAGTTTTTTAGCTATGAAAACAGCCTTTCTGGTCATAATTATTTCAGGCATGCATGTTAGTGAAATAGGAGCCCTTCATGAGGACGCTCCATTTTTGCAGTTTTTCCCTTGAAGGTTATACAACTCCCTAGCCCTGAGTTCTTACCCAGGATGGTTTCTAGGTTCTACCTCTCCCAGGAGATCACTCTACAAGTTTTCTTCCCCGTAACCTATTCAATTGCTCACTGGATGGTTTCCGCTATTAAAGCTTCATACTCCAGAGCCACTCTTCCTTGCCCATTGGGCATTCGAGCACACTAAGTGATTCTCAACCTTCCTAATGCTGCAACCCTTTAATACTGTTCCTCATGTTGTGGTGACCCCCAACTGTAAAATTATGCAAGTGTTCTTTCACAGAAATTAAACTAAAACTGACAAATGGCATGAGGATCCATTGTTCATGATGGTATATAAATTGTGTTTTTTATGGGGTTTCTCAGTTCAGTTCATCTTCGTGGTTTCTGTGCAGTCACACATGGGTTCTGCGAAGATCGCAGGCCTGCCACGGAGAATTAACTAGCCAGCTCAAAGCAAAAAAAGGCTCCCAAGAGTGCTCACCCCTCCCCTCACAGAGTGACTTTCCCGCCCAAAGTCACGTGATGTGGGAGGAGTTAGCACTCTCCCCTCAGTCCTTTCTTTGCCGCTGCGGAGGAAGGATCCTCTTATGCCTGGGTGAGGGGCACCTGACGTCTAACTGCCCCTCCTGTAAAAGACTTACACCTAAAACCAGGGATGAGAGGGCAGGAAGATTAAAGGCTGCTTTATGGGAGAAATCTCTCAGGCCTTCTGAGGCACCTGGGCCTTCTACTTCTGGAGTTCCCCCCTCTAACATTGAGGTGGTGGAGAAACAAAGGGCTTCTTCTGAACCGCCTAAGAAAAAGAAGAAAAGGGCTGTGGTTCCTTCTCGTGGACATTCCCCTTCTATTTCTAAGAAAAAATCCAGAAGGGTGATTTCTCCCTCGCCATCGCCCACGCGACCGGCATCAAGGGGCCGTTCACAAGGCCGAGAGCCTACACCGGCGACGATAGATTGAGCTTCTAATGTTTCGCCGCCGCGTGCTTCGTCGACGCCGAGAGTGGTGCCCCCTCTTGTGGACGAGCCGTTAATCGCTGATCAGGGCTCTGGTTCAGCGTCACGTCCGAGGTCGGCTTCTCAGCATCGTTCTGCCACGCCACCTAGTGGTCGACGTCGTAGGTCGGTGTCCGTCGTTGAGGAGGCGGGTCCATCTTCGAGCAATGTTCAACGCTCGCCGCCGACCCTGAGCCGCCAGCGCTTACCCTCGTCTGATGACGACGAGGCGGTGTGGTCAAGACGCCGCCGAAGATTATCGTCGTCGGAGTCATCCACCGAGTCCTGGGTCCCGATGCTGGTTCCAGCCTCTTGGCGCCGCTGGGGCAAGGACGCTCCGACTTCGATGAGAGAACTCCCTCCTGCTTCGGCCGGGCGGCGTCGGCGTCGTAATTCTCTGTCTCCGGCCCCGTCGTCGACGAAGGGATCTTTCGACGGCGAAGACCCTCATCGACGCCGAAGATCTTTGTCACCGGCTGTGACTTCGGTCCCGACCCTTTCCGTTGTCGATGACAGTCGACGTCGACAACGGAGGTCGGAAAGAACAATTGACATTGATTCTGTCTATGATTCCTTGTCTGAAGCTGATGATGTGATATTACCTTCACCGTCTGATGTAGTTGGAGATTCTGTATCCAGGTCTCCAACTGATGATAACAAACCATATGCCCAGCAAGTCATAAGGATGGCTAATGCATTAAGTCTCCAATACAGGGTGAACATGGAGAAGTCTGAAGACCCTCTTATGGAGTTTTTATATTCCGCAGAGGGTGGTCCTGTGGCCCTTCCCTTAATTAGAGGGGTCACAGAGGTTCTTGATCGGGCTTGGCAGAATCCTGCCTCAGCCTCCCCATCTGCCAAAAAGATTGAGCATCTATACAAGGTGCAGGATGAGGGCTGTTCATTTTTATTTAATCACCCTAAAGCATCTGCCGTTTTTTCGGCAGTGCTCCCTGGAAAAGGCAAACCTGACCAACATTCCGCTCCTCTTGATAAAGACGGAAGACGGATGGATGCTTTTGGGAGAAAAATATACTCTTCTTCCACTATGGGAGTTAGAGTTTCTAACCTGCAGACTCTAATGAGTCGGTATCAGGCGGTACTATGGGAGAAACTAGAACCCTTTTTAGCAGGGCTCCCCGAAGACCAAAAGTCATTTGTACAGGCTTTGGTCACGGAAGGTAAAGATCTGGCAAAGCAACAGGTCAAAACGGCAAGGCACTCAGTAGATTGCTTGGGGAGAATCATGGGTACAGCCGTAGTAATGCGCAGACACTCATGGTTAAAAAATTCAACCCTCTCCACAGATATTAAATCTGCCCTGGAGGACCTTCCGTTTGAGGGAGAAGACCTGTTTAGCAGTAGAACTGATGAGGTTCTCGAGAAAATGAGAAAATATCGCTTACAGGCGAGATCCTTAGGAATAGGGGCTTCCTCGTCTGGTCAATCAAAACCTAAACGATGGGGTCGCCCGTTTTATCGCCCTCGGCCTTTCAGGCCTTTCAGGCAATTTGATTCTACACCCCAAGAATTCTCCCCTCCTCCCCGTTTTCAGGAGAACCGTAGGAGAGGTGGGGGACGTAACCGTCAGAATGGGTCTGACAGGGATAATAGGGTCCGACAGACCCAATCACAATGACTGCCACAGCAGTCCGTCACAGTTGGCGGGCTTTTTGGCAATTTACATGGTTGGTACGGTATTACACCTAATGCTTGGGTCCTTTCTATAATAAAGAATGGTTATTATTTGGAGTTCCTGAGTGTTCCCGACTTTAATACTCCATGTACCCATTGGGATTCACGTTCACCTGACATTCTGTCAGAGGTGGCTGATCTTATAGACAAAGAAGCAGTGCAGTGCTTGGGTCCTGCGCCCACCACGCAAGGGTTTTACTCCAAATACTTCCTTGTAGACAAGAAGGATGGAGGGAAACAACCTATTTTAGACCTACGGGCACTGAACGTGTTTATTAAGGTCAAACGTTTTCGTATGCTGTCCCTAGCTGAATTGATTCCTCTTTTATCAAAAAATTTATGGTTCGCCAAAGTGGATCTCAAAGATGCATATTTTCATATTATGATTAATGCATCCTGTACGAGATTTCTCAGATTTTATGTGGGGGGTAATCACTATGAATTTAAAGTGCTCCCGTTTGGCTTGGCATCTGCCCCACGAGTATTCACTAAAGTCACTAACGTGGTAATAGCATACCTCAGAAAGCTGGGTATCCAGGTTTATCCGTATCTTGATGACTGGCTTTTAGTTGGGCACTCTGCAGAAGATCTTTCAACTTCTGTGTCTACCTCTCTCCAGCTATTACATACCTTGGGTTTTAATGTGAACTACAAGAAATCCATTCTTACTCCAAAGCGCGCTTTAGAGTTCATTGGTGCATGGCTGGATGGTGAGAATGGGATGGTATACCTACCCCCAGCTAGGGTCGATAAGATTTCAGCCTTGGCATTAAAATCTACCAAAGTCAGATCCAGGTCTGTTCATGAAATACAGACCTTGTTAGGACATATGTCATCCACCACTGCTGTCACACCGTTTGCTAGACTAAAAATGAGACCCTTGCAGCTATGGTTTTTGTCAATCTGTAAACCACATGCAGTCAGCAGTTGGAAACATTTCACATTACCCCGTTCGGTTTCCCGATCTCTCAAATGGTGGACCGTCCCTTCAAATTTAGCTACAGGGGTACCTTTTGGGTTGCAACAAGAGGATTTACTCCTTTATACAGACGCCTCTCTGGACGGTTGGGGGGCTCATTGCCTCCAGCATGCCACTAGTGGTCGCTGGGGTGAGGCAGAAAATTTTTTACATATCAATATTTTGGAATTGCGAGCCATAAGACATGCTCTTTCTTTCTTTGCAGACCTGTTTACGGGAAAACATGTTCTGGTAGCATCGGACAATATGGCAGCAGTTTTTTTACATAAAAGAACAGGGAGGCACCAAGTCCAAAAGACTATGCCGAGAAGCGACAAGGATTTGGGACTGGGCTGTGTCCAATCGAACAACCTTGTCTGCCATTCACATTGCCGGGTCACTGAACACATGGGCAGACGCATTGAGCAGGGATGTAAACATGGTTCAGGAGTGGTCTCTCAACCCATCCTGTATAAACCCCATTTTTCATCAGTGGGGGCAACCAACAGTGGATTTGTTTGCAACTCATCAAAACACAAAGTGCACTCAATTTTATTCCAGGGGAGGAATAGATCCCGCCTCACTGGGAGATGCCTTCCTCCATTGTTGGAAGGGATCCCTTTTTTATGCCTTCCCTCCGTTCGGATTAATAAACAGGATGGTGACCAAGTTGGTAGCAGACGACACTCAATGCATCTGTGTCACGCCCTTTTGGATGCAAAAGACATGGTTCCCCACTCTCTTCCGATTGGCCAAAGGGAGGTATCTGCACCTACCGACCCAGGAAGATCTCCTGACTTGGGGAGAGCACCTGCACCCAAACCCCCAACCCCTCCACCTGACGGTCTGGAGGGTAGGTTTGTAGAAGACTTGAGAGTAGACCAGATTTTGGAAGCCGCCCGCAGACCTTCCACTCGCCGCTCCTATGCTGCGAAGTGGGACAAGTTTGGGAAATGGGCAACAGAGTCTAATAGAGTTGCTAACTCCTGCCCTTTACCGGTCATTTTTTCTTATTTAGTTAAGTTGAAAGATAGAGGACTATCCAATTCTTCTATTAAAGTACACCTAGCGGCTATTTCCGCTTCTCATGAAATGGTCGACGGTAAAACTGTTTTTGCTCATCCTTTAACTACAAAGTTTTTGAAAGGTTTAAAGAATGTGTTCCCACCTAATGTTCCTGTAATCCCACAATGGAGTCTATCCCTTGTTTTATCTTGTTTGACTCATAAACCTTTTGAACCTCTGGCAAAGTCGGATTTGTCTTTTTTATCATTCAAAGTTGCATTTTTGGTTGCAATAACCTCAGCACGTAGAGTGGGGGAACTCGCGGCACTATCTTCTGAGCCTCCATTTTTACAAATTTTTCCTGACAAAATTGTACTACGTCCTAGTGTCTCTTTCCTTCCAAAGGTAGTTTCCAAGTTCCACATGGGACAATCTTTGGTCCTCCCGATGTTTTTCCCACAACCCACCTCTCAATTTGAAACACACATGCATACACTGGACGTTCGCAGAGCCATACTTTTTTATTTGGACAGAACCAAGGACTTTAGACAAGATAAGTCTCTTTTTATCTGTTGCCGGGGTGCGAGAAAAGGTAAAGCTGCATCTGCGCAAACCATTTCAAGATGGATTGTACAAGCAATTTCTCTGGCATACAAAGCTTCTGGCTTAGACTGTCCGCTCGGGATTAAAGCGCACTCCACACGGGCACAAGCATCATCTGCAGCGTTTGAGGCTAACCTCCCGATGAGTGACATTTGCAGGGCAGCGACATGGTCAACGCCTGGCACCTTTATACGCCACTACTCCATTGACGTTGACTCTGGAAAAGATGCAGCAGTGGGAAAAGCGGTGTTAAGATCAATAATCCGCTAGTAGCCCACCCCAACTCCTTTGCTGTGTCATCTTGTTAATCTCCCATGTGGGACTGCACAGAAACCACGAAGATGAAAACAGGGTTGCACTTACCTGTAACTGTTGTTCATCGAGTGGTCTTCTGTGCAGTCACACAACCCTCCCTCCATCCCCGCTGGGCCGCTACTTATTGATACCCCGCTGAGCGGCAAGGGGAAAGGACTGAGGGGAGAGTGCTAACTCCTCCCACATCACGTGACTTTGGGCGGGAAAGTCACTCTGTGAGGGGAGGGGTGAGCACTCTTGGGAGCCTTTTTTTGCTTTGAGCTAGCTAGTTAATTCTCCGTGGCAGGCCTGCAATCTTCGCAGAACCCATGTGTGACTGCACAGAAGACCACTTGATGAACAACAGTTACAGGTAAGTGCAACCCTGTTTTCTTCCTCTTGTCCCACTATGCCGATCTTGCTCTTTTCCGCTGCTCTAAACAGGCAAACGCTCTATCGCGATCTACCCTGCAAGGCTGTTGTATGGATGGCGCCCTCCCCCCCCCCCCCGGCCAAGCTGCTTGCTCTGTCACAACCCCTGTGAAAGGATCGTTCGACCCCCAAAGGGGTCCCGACCCTCAGGCTGAGAACCACTGTACTATGGGATCTTTGGTAGCTTTCAGTATAATATCCTTTTGAAAGAAATCTGCAGAGCAGCTACCTGGGCAAGAGAAGAGACCTTCATTAAGCATTAGTCAGTAGACCTACAGGACAGGAGGGATTCTGAGTTCAGAAAGGTGGTTCTACAGTCCTTGTTTTCCTAGTGGGCTCACCCTACCTCCTGCTGTAATTGGCTCATGAAGGTCCCAGTGTGCATCGCAAGATGGAAAATGAAAGCTTGGTTACACAACTGTAACCATTGTTCATTGTGGTCTTGTGTGCAGACATACATTCCTTCCCTCCATCCCCGCTGTGAGCCTTTGTTCCTTTCTGATGTGACCATTGGTTCTGACAAAGCAGCTCATGGCAGCAGACCAGAACTGAGGGGAATGGGGGCGCTTAGCCCCTAGTCACGTGTGCATCGGGAAGGAAATGGCATACATGCGCACTGTGTTGGGGCTGGTGCACCCCCTACAAGAGCTTAGCTTGAAAAGCTTCTCTGTGGCCAGCCTATACATGCTCAGTCCCAGTGTGTGTCTGCCCACAAGACGTCAATGAACAACAGTTGCAGGTAAGTGCAACCAAGTGTTTTGTTTCTGTCAGTAAGAACTATGAAAGCTGGCAAAATTCAATCGAAATACATGTTGATTTATCTTTTAAATGTCTATCCTTTGCCATACTGATGGGTCTTGAACTTGTTTGTGATGTGTGATCGTTTTTATGTGTGACAATTCTTATGCTGTTTATGTCTAATGACTTTTTAAAATATATATACTCTGCTTTTTAATTGTAAACTGATTTTAAAAGGATTCTGATGAGGCAGCATATAAATAAATGGTTGAAGAATAAATATCTCATGCTGCCAGGTTTGCCAAATATCTCATGCTGCCAGGTTTGCCAAAAAACACACGACAGCTTTTATTTTTTTAAACTAATCTAGCACTCCTATGAGATGCCTTCTTTAAATTCCTGAATCTACAGGCATAATTCAGGCAACTAATCTCTTTAATCAGCTTTTCAAAAAGTTATAAGGGAAATTATATGTCGACAGCTGTCATATTCTGGCTGAGGGTACCTGCTGTTTATCATTGGGCCGTCACAGACAGTGGCATAGCAGCATGCATCCAAACCACAGGATCCATACTGCAGGCTGGCACAGTCCTTCGGTGCCAACATCGGCATATGATTGTCTTAGTCTCACCAGTCTGCACTCCTAGAGCCGTACAAACACATGGCAAGGAAGCAGAAGTCCTTTTTTTGCATCTTGCACAGGAGAAAAAGTTCCACCTCCAAAACGTTTCCCCTAGACTGCGGCAAGGATCCACCTAATGAGACCAGCTCTCTCCAAATGCCTTTAGTAGAAGTGTTCCCCCTCTACCTCACGCCACCAACCCTGAGTTTCTCCTTTTTATTTTTGTCCCTTGGAGAGAGTGCTAAGATGATTTTCTGAAACTGTTTCAGGAGGCGCTGGAAATGCTGTTACTTCAGGGACCACAGAAGCCCCCTTGCCATCCTCTCGCTAACTATCATTACTCAGGTAAGCCTCTAAAAATAAAGGGGAGGAGACAGGGCTTTAAAGACGCTAATATCAGTAATTGTTGGTGGGAAGTGCCATCATGATGCAGTCAGCTCATGGCAACCCTAGAGAGTTTTCAAGGCAAGAGACCTTCAGAGATGGCTTGCCACTGCCTGCCTCTGCATAGAACCCTGGTCTCTCATCCAAGTATTAACCAGGACTGACCCTGCTTAGCTTAATAAGATCAGGCTAGCCTGGGCTACCCAGGTCCCGGTATCACTAACTGTTATGCTCTCTATGAATTTTGCCAGTTGTGACATTGTAGCAGGAGTGTGTAAGAAGAGCTGTACGGCTATAATCCTAAACACACCTAGTAAGATGGTTCTATTGATATAAGGCTGACTTCTGAGTAAATATACTTAGGATTGAGTGCATAGGTTGTAGCCCTTCTGTTGCATATGTGGGGGTGCCACAGACCAGAGCTTAAGGTCCGAGGCAGGATCGAGATTCCTCAGTTATGATTGGCTGGTGCGTGGCCAGATCCTGACAGAGGACTCCAATCAGTTTAAAGTGAAAGTGACCAATAGCACACACTGGCAGGAACTTCCGATTGTCTGGGGTGAGTATATATTGAGGTCTTTTCTAGGGGTTTCTCTAGTTCCAGGGGTTTCTCTGTACTTTAGTGCTGGGATCAATAAAAACCTGAAATGAACTCACTGTCCATGTCTCTGAACCCACAGATTTAACACTTCCTTCAAACTGCATACGTTTCAGGGCTCATCTATACAGAGGATTATGTGTAGAAATGAAGCAAAAACAGAACCTTGAAGCCCCTAAAGGCAAACAGAATTTTATTCTAGCAAAATTTTTTGTCAACTAGAGTCTACTTCATTACAGAGATAAGGGTTGACTCCTTGTTTGGCAGAAATGTGGTAATGAAGCAGAAAAGCTAAACAACTGGGTCAGAGGTAGGATTTGCTAGCCAATCAAACAGGATTGGGTGGGGGGGGGGAGATCCAGATCCAGGTTGGGAAGCTTCTGGCGATTTCAGATTAGAGTCTAGGGAGGACAGGGACCCTAGTGGGATATAGTTCTGGGGACAAAACGCAAAGGAAAAAAGCCCACAGGAAAATCGCACACAGAATCCGACTGTCATAAATGTGCACGTGAAAAATGGCCACATGGAACATTTTTCGTGTGCAAATTTATGACAGTTTTTTTTCCTGTGCACAATCAATCAATCAAACTTTATTACAGTCGTTCAGACCGTTATATGAAGTCATTACATAAGAGACCAAGAGAATACGTTTTCATGTGCACAAATTTCCTGTGGGCTTTTTCATGTGCACTTTTTTTTCTGGTAAACCAATACCATTTATAGAGTCTGTAAAGCATCCATTTCTCCAGGGGAACTGTTTTCTATAGTCCAGAGATGGGCTGAGGGACCGTCTACCTTCTTATGCCCCCCACAGGGCTCTTCACTCTGCAGGAGCTAATCTATTGGAGATCCCTGGCCCAAGGGAAGCTCGCCTGGCCTTGACCCAGGCAAGGGCCTTTTCAGTCCTAGCCCCAATCTGGTGGAATGAGCTCCTGGGAGAGCTGAGGGCCCTGATGGATCTGTTACAGTTCTGTAAAATGCAGCTCTTCTGCCAGGGTGGGGAAGATCAAGGGTCCCTGCCCAGGCTGGACCAGGTCATCGGGCTACTCCTCAGTACCCCTGAGGCAGGATCTTGTTGTATGGGAGAAGGGAGGGAGGGTTTTTAGCCACCAGGCATGCTGGAGTTTTATGGACTGATTTTTTGGAGGTTTTATTGGGGATCTTTATTACCTGCTTGTAGGAGTGGCAGGTTAAAAATCAAATAATGAATAAATAATTCTGAGGGATCCCCAAGTCCCAGCTGGAGGCTGACATTCCTAGGCAGAGGTCCAGGAAATGAAGCATATGAGGCAATTATATTAAAATTCGGATGTGACCAAGGGGCATATGACATAAAGGAAGGACATTTAAGGCAGGCGTGCCTGCCACACACTAGCAATATGTAACGGTGTAGTTTCTATTCCCCTGTTACTTCAGATAACGATGCACACCTAAGTGAGAAATAAATGCCCCAAACCATGAAAAGTCTCCCAGGCATCGCTACTTTGAAACGTAGCGACACTCCAGTGGGAAAAAGCATGCCGATTGTAATGACAACGCATGTGTGGTTTTGCCTTTCTGGGCTGTGAAGTTGCTGTGTTCAGTTCACATCAGGTCAATGCATTCTTTTTAAAAAGCAGCTGGTTTTATTAGCTTTGGTGGCTGCGTGTCCCAGAGTTCACATTTACTGGAAAGTCTGTGAAGGATATCCCAAGTTTAAGAACTACCAAAAAGATACAGTAACCTTTTTCTTCTGCTTGGTAAATACAAAAGGGAAAATGAGCAAAGCAATTTGGAATTTATTGTAAATGTGTTTTCATGTAGCAAAATTAAGTACAGTCGCTCTTTGGGGGAACCATCTCCAAAGCTTTTACAAACTCCTTGTTAAAATGTGGGTAACATCTGCAATTCGAAAGCTAGCTGGGGAGAACCATCAAACCAGATAAATTTACAGGAAGTGGAGTTTTATTTATCCTTTGCTGGAATGATTTATATTGTGTTTACTCATTTATGTGATACGGTTTCTTTGTGATGCAGCAATCTGTAATATTAATCTTTGTACTAAATGTTAAAACACATTTAAAAGGGTGCTATATGGAGGATGGAGCAGAATTGTTCTCTCTTGCCCCAGAGGGACAGACCAGAACGAATGGGATGGAATTAATTCAAAAGAAATTCCATCTAAACATCCGAAAGAAGGTCCTGACAGTGAGAACGGTTCCTCAGTGGAACAGGCTTCCTCGGGAGGTGGTGGGTTCTCCATCTTTGGAAATTTTTAAACAGAGGCTAGATAGCCATCTGACAGAGAGGCTGTTTCTGTGAAGGCAAAAGGGTGGCAGGTTACAGTAGATGAGCAATTGGGATGTGAGTGTCCTGCATAGTGCACGGGGTTGGACTAGATGACCCATGAGGCCCCTTCCAACTCTTGTTATTCTATGATTCTATGATATTTTTAATTAAGCAAGTACTGAAGTTTTTTTGTCTGAGCACATTGACAAAGTCATAACAAATTCAGTTTCACAACTGAAGAAAGCCAAGTAAAGGGCAGTAAAGATGGTAATCTTGTAAACTGAGAGCCAGCATGGTATAGTAGTTAAGAGCAGCAGATTCTCATCTGGAGACCTGAGTTTGATTCCACACTCTTCCCCATGAAACCTGCTGGATGACCTTGAGTCCCAGTTCTCTCAGAGCATTCTGAGCCCCACCTACCTTACAATGTGCCTGTTCCTGTGAGAGACGTGTGAGAAACTTAGATTTCCTCATAGAATGAAAGTTTTCTTTATTTAAGAAAAATGAAAGCATATACAACGAAGGCATAGCCTGGATCTAGTGTCAGCCATGGAGACACTGGGGTTCTCGCAGTTTGCTGCTGGTCCCACCCATCAAGCTGGTCACACCCTCGATTTGATGTTTGGTGCAGGTGTAGCGGTAGATCTGGTGGCGAATAACATCATTCCATGGTCAGACAACTATGCCCTTAAGGCTTGACTGAGGATTCCACCCCCTTCTTGTTTGGGTGATGGACGTATTTTAGTCCGCCCGCAGAGACTCATGGAATCCAAGAGATTCCTGAATGCTCTGCGGGACCTGATACCCTCCGGCACCTCGTTGACGGCCTTGGTGGAGGACTGGCAGTCCCGCCTTATGGCCGTCATTGACAAGATTGCTCCTAGGCGCCCTCTCCGCCTTCACCTCAAACAGGCTCCATGGTACTCCCAGGAGCTTTGTGAGAGGAAGAAGGAAGTGAGACGGCTTCAGCGATTGTGGAGGAAGACTAACGACGAAGCTACAAGGACATCTTATCGCACGCTTATGAAGGCGTATGAGAATGCAGTGAAAGCGGCGAAACGAGACTTTTACGCCACAGAAATCACGTCCGCAAGCTCTCGCCCAGCACAATTATTTAAGGTAATCAGATCACTTACCGCCCTCGAGGAAGCGCGACAAACGATAAGGGAATTGGATTTGAGCTGTGTGGCATTATCAAGCTATTTTGTGGAGAGAGTCCTGTCGCTCCGCCGTGACCTACCTGCTATGATTGATAGTTAGTGAACTGGAAGCTCCGTGGCCATCAAGGGGGTTAGTGTTTGATGGCTTCAGGCGGCTCTCTGTAACCGAAGTGGACAAGTTACTGGGTTCAGTGAGGGCGACCACTTGCCCTGGATCCCTGTCCATCCTGGTTGCTCAAATAGGGCAACCAGCGGATAGGAGGCCCCTTGAGGGAGATTGTCAACCTCTCCTTAACATCTGGAGAGTTTACCAAGGGGCTCAAGGAAGCAGTGGTACTCCCTTTACTGAAAAGGCCATCATTGGACACGTGGAATCCCACCAGTTACCGCCCAGTTTTGCACTTGGCGTTCCTGGGTAAGGTGATAGAGCGGGCCGCAGCGAACCAACTCCTAGGTTTCTTGGATGAAACTTATATTTGATGTGGTTGACTACGAGTTATTGGTACACCGCCTCGCCGGAACTGGAATAAGGGGGACTGTGCTTCAATGGCTGGTCTCGTTTCTCCAGAACCGGACCCAGAGGGTTGCGTTAGGGAAAAATATGTCGAGCCCTTGCGAACTCCCATGTGGGGTTCCGCAGGGGGCAATACTCTCCCCCACACTTTTTAACATCTATATGTGCCCTCTAGCCCAGCTAGTCCGGGGCTATGGGCTGGGATGCCACCAATATGCGGATGACACCCAGCTCTACTTCCTAATGGACAGCCGTCCGGACTCCACCCCACATACATTTGCCAGCTGTTTGGAAGCAGTGGCTGGATGGCTCAGGCAGAGTTGCCTGAAACTCAACCCCTCCAAGACGGAGGTCCTGTGGCTGGGCAGAAGAGGGCAGGACCGGGAAGCACACCTCCCATGCCTGGACGGGGTGCAATTAACACCTGCACCAGTTGCCAGGAATTTGGGGGTGACATTTGATGCCTCCCTCTCTATGGAGGCTCAGGTCACCAATTTAGCTCGGACGGCGTTTTTCCATCGCCAAGCCCGGCTACTAGCGCCCTACCTGTCCCCGGAACACCTGGCCACAGTGATCCATGCAATGGTCACTTCCAGATTAGACTTCTGTAACTCGTTCTACGCGGGCCTTCCCTTGTCTTAGACTCGGAAGTTACAGCTGGTCTAAAATGCAGCTGCCAGGGTCCTCACTAGAACACCTTTGAGGGCCTACATTCAGCCGGTTCTTTGTCATCTGCACTGGTTACCAGTCTGTTTCCAAATCAGATTCAAGGTATTGGTATTAAGGCTATACACGGCCTGGGTCCCATCTACCTGCGGGACCACTTGGTTGCTTATGCCCCCCGCAGAGCACTCCGCTCTGCGGGTATGAATTTACTGGTTGTTGACCCGGGCCAGGGCCTTTTCAGTCCTGGCCCCAACCTGGTGGAATGAGCTCCCTGAAGAGCTAAGGGTCCTGCGGGATCTACCAGCTTTCCACAGGACCTGCAAGACGGGGCTCTTCCGCCAGGCATATGGTTGAGGCCAGGGCAGCTCTCCCACTAATCCATCAGAGGATCCCCTCCAATATTGAGATCTCTAACATCGAGATCATTGTTAGATCTATTGCAATGGCGCCACCCTTTTTCTGAATATTATTCTCCCCACCAGGCTGAACTTGGGGGAAGTCGGGTAAATATTATTAGAATTGTGACCACCGCCGCTTATATGTTATATGTGACATGTTGTTTGACGTAAATTGGGGGTTTTATGGAGATTTTATTGTGTTTTAACTGTTAATGTTGTAAATCGCCCTGAGACCTCTTTGGAGAAGGGCAGTCTAAAAATTAAATAATAATAATAATGATAATGATAATGATAATGATAATGATAATAATAATAGTCAGGACTGAGGTACAAAGCATAGCACAGGCAGTATAGGAGTTCTACCCCCCTCCCCAACGAAGACACAGTTCAAAGGAGTCAAAACATAGTGATAACCATTTGGCCATCTGGAACAACAGGCCAGGGAGGCATAAAACATAGTGGCAGGAAATTACCTTGGCGTGTCAAGCCAAAGCATCTATGTTACATCAAGGCAAGACAGGTCAAAGCAACACCTTAACAAGCAACAGAATCTAATCACTGAAACAGAATAAAATCATGGCAGAAGACCTGAGGATTCTGACATTAGAAGAAGAAAAAGAGTTGGTTCTTATATGCCGCTGTCATGCCCCCACTGACACCTCCCGTCTCCGAGGGGTTGCCACAGCAACCAAAGCCAACTTCCGAGCCAACTGCAGTAAATCAACCAACTCTGCTGTCAGAGCAGAGAGATGCCTCTGAACATGCAGAGGAGAACAGCAGAGATGAGCTGGTCTGTTTCAGAGATGCAGTTCCCGTACAGTCATAAGTGCACTCCAGTCCGGATAGCTCCCCGGAAAGACTAAGAGGGCAGAGGAGATCAGTTGTCATAGAATGCCGGAGGAGCCAAATATTGCAGGCACAGTTGTCTAAGTAGATGAGATCCAGCTGGGATGGCTCCTGGGGAGGATGAGTGAATCTTCCCCCAAGTGCAGCCAATTAGTTAGGTTGCTTTTAGGCAGGCAGCAGCAGTACCTTGGTGTGGACGCAATCTGTGCAGAAACCCTCCTGTCCAGCTTGGATTCCTTTGCTCTGCAAACTCATGCATGATTCCCTATTGGATTCCCTGACCTTGGCATATGGCTCTCAACTTTGCTTCCGGTAACTGGACTGGCTTTGACGAATACCCTGCTTACCTGGATCCTGACCTTGGCTATCCCTCGACTACTCTTTGCCTCGCCCTGACCCTGCTTTGGTAGGTGTAATGACCTGGACTGGACACTGACCTTGCTCTTGTGTGGCGACTCAGGCTTAGCTCCGCAGCCAAGGCACCTCCCGTCCAGCTGCTACTGGGTGCGGCTGGAGAGCCACTTTTCCCTACCCAAAGGAGTCTCAAAGCGGCTTACGATCGCCTTCCCTTTGCTCTCCCCACAACAGACACTCTGTGAGGTAGGTGAGGCTGAGAGAGCCCTGATATTCATGCTCGGTCAGAACAGCTCTATCAGTGCTGTGGTGAGCCCAAGGCCACCAGCTGGTTGCATGTGTGGGAGCGTGGAACCACTGCACCAAGCTAGGAAGGGAAGATGAATGTAAGCTACTTAGAGACCCCTTAGGATAGAGAGTATAAAAGCCTGACTGGGCAGTATTATTATTATTATTATTATTATTATTATTATTATTATTATTATTATTATTATTATTATTATTATTAAGATTTATTTCCTGCTGTTGTCAGTCAAGCCGTCTCACAGCGGGCTACATAATCCATTGAACAGATTGCTTTTTCTGATAATTTATTATTCTGTTGCAACTCCAGGTTCACACTTGTGGACTCCTGCTGAGAAACAGTTGTTTAGGAAGGCCTTCAGCATGCACAAGAAAGACTTTTACCAGATACAGAAAAAGGTAAGACCTTCGCAGTGCAGTGCTGTGGAATGGCATCCTTGATTCGTCGTATTTCACAAGATGGATTATTTGCTACCCCTTGTGTATTCACTTGGACTTTTTCCCTTTTCTTTCCCCTTTTCCTTCCTGCTCTAATAGATACAAACTAAGACGGTTTCCCAGTGCATTGAATACTACTATAACTGGAAAAAAATATTAAAATTTGACTGCGGGCGATCACAAGTGCTAGAAAAGAGGCCCAGGAGAGAACAGGATGAGATAGAGGAAGAAAAGGTAGAGAAAGATTCGCTTTTTGGAGGGGCGTATGTTCTGGCATATGTTCAAGTATACAGATGTAAAGTCTGCCCTCCCACTTTTCCATCCTATTCTCGCAACCCACTCTCAGCTTTACAGAAGATGGGGCCCAGGCAGCAAGTTTAGGGAAGAAACACTGTGTGTGTCTATTGAGATACACCCTGTCTGCACAACTCATTCTGTGATGAATTTGCCTTCTTAGTTCTCACAAAGCCTTTTTTTCTTGTGTTCTTCTAGATCCCCCCATTTATGTGGTTAATGTTAGATGCATTACTTTATCTAACAGTGCCCACTACAATGTTTGACATTCTCTATTATTTGTGGAGTACTCTGGGTTCTTGGAGGTAGTCGGCTCTTTGGTACAGCAGTTTTTGAATGTGGACAGTAGCTCCGATCTGCACACTGAACTGTCCCCTGCCCCCATCCTAAGGACTATCCTAGAATCATAGAATCATAGAGTTGGAAGGGGCCACACAGGCCATCTAGTCCAACCCCCTGCTCAATGCAGAATCAGCCCAAAGCATCCTAAAGCATCCAAGAAAAGTGTGTATCCAACCTTTGCTTGAAGACTGCTAGTGAGGGGGAGCTCACCACCTCCTTAGGCAGCCTATTCCACTGTTGAACTACTCTGACTGTGAACATTTCTTTTCCTGATACCTAGCCTATATCGTTGTACTTGTAGTTTAAACCCATTACTGCGCGTCCTTTCCTCTGCAGCCAACGGAATCACCATCCTGCCCTCCTCTAAGTGACAACCTTTCAAATACTTAGAGGGCTATCATATCCCCTCTCAACCACCTTTTCTCCAGGCTGAACCTATCGTCATAGGGCTTGGTCCCTTGGCCCCAGATCATCCTCGTCATTCTCCTCTGTACCCTTTCAATTTTATCCACATTCTTCTTGAAGTGAGGCCTCCAGAACTGCACACAGTACTCCAGGTGCAGTCTGACCAGTGCCGTATACAATGGGACTATGACATCTTGTGATTTTGATGTGATGCCCCTGTTGATACAGCCCAAAATGGCATTTGCCTTTCTTACCACTGCATCACACTGCATGCTCATGTTTAGTTTACAATCCACAAGTACCCCAAGGTCTCGTTCACACACAGTGTTACCTAGAAGCATATCCCCCATCCAGTAGGCATGCTTTTCATTTTTCTGACCCAGATGTAGAACTTTACACTTATCATTATTAAATTGCATCTTGTTCTCATTTGTGTTCCCATTGTGTTCAGATCTCGAACTCTGTCTCTACCTTCTGGAGTATTTGCCAGTCCTCCCTATTTGGTGTCATCTACAAACTTAATCCCCCTTCAAGGATCGCTGCCTTGTTGGGGCAAGGGGGCTTGCGTAGCTCAGTGAAGCTATGAGCTATGCCGTGCAGGGCCACCCAAGACGGACAGGTCATAGCTGAGAGCTCTGACAAAAGGTGATCCACTGGAGAAGGAAATGGCAAACCACTCCAGTATCTTTGCCATGAAAACTCTATGGACAGTTCCAAAAGGCAAAACGATATGACGCCGGAAGATGAGCCCCTCAGGTCGGAAGGTGTCCAATATGCTACTGGGGATGAGCCTATATGGAGGTCAAGAAGCAACAGTGAGAACCGGTCATGGAATCACGGATTGGTACAAAATTGAGAAAGGAGTTCGGCAAGGCTGTATACTGTCGCCTTGCCTGTTTAACTTGTATGCGGAGCACATCATGAGAAAGGCGGGATTAGAGGAGTCACAAATTGGGATCAAGATTGCAGGGAGAAATATCAACAACCTCAGATATGCAGATGATACCACTCTAATGGCAGAAAGTTAAGAGGAACTAAAGAGCCTGTTGATGCGGGTGAAGGAGGAGAGTGCAAAAGTTGGCTTGAAACTCAACATCAAGAAAACAAAGATCATGGCAGCCGGCCCTTTCAATTCCTGGCAAATAGATGGGGAAGAAATGGTGATAGTGACAGATTTTATTTTCCTCGGCTCCAAGATCACTGCAGATGGGGACTGCAGCAAAGAAATTAAAAGACGCTTGCTCCTAGGGAGGAAAGCTATGGCAAATCTAGACAGCATCCTAAAAAGCAGAGACATCACCCTGCCAACAAAAATGCGTTTAGTCAAGGCTATGGTCTTCCCAGTTGCAATGTATGGCTGCGAAAGTTGGACCATAAGGAAGGCCGAGCGTCAAAGAATTGAGGCTTTTGAACTCTGGTGCTGGAGAAGACTCTTGCGAGTCCCTTGGACTGCAAGGCGAACAAACCGGTCAGTCCTAGAGGAGATCAGCCCTGACTGCTCTTTAGAAGGCCAGATCCTGAAGATGAAACCCAAATACTTTGGCCACCTCATGAGAAGGAAGGACTCCCTGGAGAAGAGCCTAATGCTGGGAGTGATCGAGGGCAAAAGAAGAAGGGGATGACAGAGAATGAGGTGGATGGATGGAGTCACTGAAGCAGTAGGTGCAAACTTAAAAGGACTCCAGGGAATGGTAGAGTACAGGAAGGCCTGGAGGATCATTGTCCATGGGGTTGCGATGGGTCGGACACGACTTCGCACATAACAACAACAACAAACTTAATGCACTCCGGGGAATGGTAGAGGACAGGAAGGCCTTGAGGATCATTGTCCATGGGGACACGACTTCGCACCTAACAACAACACAAACTTAATGAGCATTCCCTCCACCCCCTCATCTAGATCATTAATAAATATGTTAAAAAGTATCGGACCTAGCACCGAGCCCTGAGGTACCCCGCTACTCACCTCCCTCCAGTCTGATGAAACACCATTGACAACAACTCTTTGAATGCAGTTCTCTAACCAATTTCCTATCCACCTAACTATCTGAAAATCCAGATTGCAGTCCTTCAATTTATCCATCAGAACATCTTGAGGAACCTTATCAAAAGCTTTACTAAAATCCAAGTAAACGACATCAACCAAATTTCCACAATCCAGCAAACCTGTTACTTGGTCAAAGAAGGAAACCAGGTTTGTCTGGCAGGACCTGTTGGAGACAAATCCATGCTGACTTCCCTGAGTCACCAAATTGTCCTCCAGATGTTTGCAGATCGCTCCGTTTAATATCAGCTCCATTATCTTCCCCACAACAGAGGTCAGACTCACTGGTCTGTAGTTTTTGTCCTGTTCATTTCAGGTCCATTCTGCAGCCTTTTGAAGAGGTGACTGGTACTGTGTGCACAGCATTGAGAACATGTAGTGTAACACATATGCGACCAAGTTCACAGCAAGCACCATCAATCCTGGATTACCTCGTTGACTATACTGGGCCGCTTTGTTTTTGTTGAGTTTGTTTTTAATTTCTGTTTTGCTACTGGGACTCCCAGATAAACCTTAGAATGCATTTTCATCACTGCTAAAACATAAAAAAGTGATTTTAATAATATTTTAACATAACCCTGTTTCCTGCGTTGCAGACTGTGTGCAGCCCAAAGAAAAGACACTGCCACCTGCCTAAACAGGAGAGCAAACTGAAGCCAAGGACTTACAGAAAAGCCGCACAGAGCACCTTCAGTCCAACCAGCAGCCTGAAGGAAACCTCTGACAGGCCCAAGAGCACAGGCAGTCAGGGGGTGTTCCCGTGTAAAGAATGCACAAGGTATTTCTCCTGCATTATTACTGTAGGCCTGCTGTGTCCTGACTGAACAAATACTCTATTTTGCTTTTCCTCTCAGTGAATCTCACTTTGACAATCTAAGAGATTCTGCTATCAATTGTGAACTGTATGTCTCCATATGAGCTGTAAAAACCTAAACATTAAGAAACTTTGGGGAGAAAGAGGGATCCCACCATCATATCGCATTCTTGAACTGGCATATCGTGTGTGTGGAGGGCTCACATTCCTGTAGCGTCTCACTAAGTGCACTGGGTAGGGGGGGAAACAACAATGATGCCCTTTGTCTTTCATCTGTATCTAGAGTGTTTGACAAGATTAAAAGCCGGAATGCTCACATGAAGCGCCATCGCCTGCAAGAGCAGATGGATCCCATTATAAAGATCAAGTGGCACCTGAAGAATGAGCCCAAGAAGGAAGAAAGAAATTTGGATGTTGACTTTCTCCAGTGGTAACTGGGAAGAGGAAGCTTTGGGGTAAGAACAGGGATAAACTGGTCTGCAACAGGGAAATGAGTCAGGGCATTTGTCAACACTTTATGTATTTTTAAACTCTCAGCATGTGTTCCTTCACTAAGCTCTAAGCAAGGTTGAAAATGAATGTGTATATCACAGATGTTCTGCGTGCAAGTTTAGACTATTGGTAATGGGGAGGGGGATACTTTGTCAGGATTGAAGGTTACAAAGAGAACCTTCCACTGTATCCATTTAAGGCTTTTTAAGGGCCAAGTTAGATGGCATGCAGGGTTGCTGCTGAAACTGGCATCCATGTGAATTCTCCGGTTTCCCTAGTAACACTGGGTGATAATAAGCCGGGTGATATTAATGACACAGTGTCATCATGCCCTGAGCGAAGGACAGCGAGGAAGTCAAGTTGCAGAACTGTGAGATAGAAAGGGGCTTGCCTCCATGTGCTGTTTGTAAAGTCTACCTTCACCCTGAGAAGATTTAACATGTAGTGTTAGGATGTTTCCAGGCCTTTAATTCAGCACTCATTGCTACAGTCAGGCCTGCCTAAAATAAAACGTTTTGGCTTTCAGTACTTCATGCTTAGTTTTCCACATAGCCAAAGGAGGTTGGGTGAGTTAATCAAGTCTGCATCAAATTTCAATTATGCTCAGCTGGTAAGAACTGTGAAATGGCTCGTACTCAGTCACAAAACAGAAAGCCTTTTTGCTGCTTCTAAAATATTATAATTAAATACCTCTCCTGTCCCCCCCCCCATCCCTTAACTATCGTTTCCAGGGTTCTAGTATGGTTTCTTTGTTTTGTTTTGAGGACAGACGGAGTATGCCAATCAATGAGAAATCACCATTGTGTCTTTGTGTGTGTGATTTGATGTTTGTGCAACTGCTTTTTTAAAAAAAAAACAAAATTCACTCTGTACGTCTGCAGCGATCTGCATTATTGGCGATTGTGTACGTGCTCACCGTGTTGCTTATTAAATTGGGTTCCTCTGCCGAAGTTTTGACATCTTTCTGTCATCTCTTGAAGAGTTGTTATTCCAAAGAGAAGCAAACGGGCCACACATAAACAGGATCCTTTCCCCTCCATACACACCATTTGTGTACATGGATGGGTGGGAGGTCATAGAATCATGTGCATCTGGTGGACTCAAACCACAGGCCTTTGGAGAACAGGGCTCCTGGAAACCCAGCAGCTCTTTGGGAAACTGTGCTTATATATTTTTATTTATTTCCCAACATCTCTCCAAGAAATCAGGGTAGATAACAACAGTAAATAAAATTTACATATATAAAATGACAAATGCAAAAATGGTTGAAGTTTGATTAGATTTTAAAACATTAAAAACAGATGAGTTAGAAACCAAATTGCCGAAGCCCTGTCATATGGGAAAGTGGGGGGGGGGGGGGGTCATATAATATAACCCTTCTATTGGAGTGAATTCTAATAGAGAGGCCAGCAGATTTTGATGTTATTTCAGGTCTCAGTCAGGCCTGGCGGAACAGCTCTTTCTCCAGCAAAGCTTCTTCGTTGCATGTTTGCCTTTCCCAATCCATTTGGGCTCCTTTGGCGATTCAGCAAAAAGCAGTGCACACCTTGTCTCTGCCCATCTGTGTGCATCATTGACAAAGAAGTCCATGGTCTGATTTTTCCTTTTCTTTATGTGCTGGTCCCAATCCATGTTCCTGTCTTCACACCTGTCCTTCTGGTAATGAATCCTACTTGCCTTTCTGTCAGGTGAACACCTTCCCCTTCCTGGTGACGCCTCAACCAGCTTCCTGGAAAGTGGACCCAGCGTCATTTCAGCGAGCAGCAGGGCTTGGCTGCCAATTGCAGAGAGGATATCAGTTATGCATCGTGCAGTCTGAAATCATGATTTGGCAGGGCAACTGTCCTGATTTCAGACACACAGCAGGTTGTTTCTAGCTATGAAAGGTTCTCAGAATATCATCCTGAAGTTCAGATACCAGTTGGACCACACTCACGACTAGAGGTCCAGAGGGAAAACCAAAAGTAGAGTTCAAGAGCACAAGCACAGAAGTGGTGGCTGAGTTCCCAGCTGTACTGTTATTAGTCATAGAACCATAGAATCATAGAGTTGGAAGGGGCCACACAGGCCATCTAGTCCAACCCCCTGCTCAACGCAGGGTCAGCCGAAAGCATCCTAAAACATCCAAGAAAAGTGTGTATCCAATCTTTGCTTGAAGACTGCCAGAGAGGGGGAGCTCACCACCTCCTTAGGCAGCTTATTCCACTGCTGAACTACTCTGACTGTGAATTTTTTCCCCTGATATCTAGCCTATATCGTTGTACTTGTAGTTTAAACCCATTACTGCGTGTCCTTTCCTCTGCAGCCAATGGGAACAGCATCCTGCCCTCCTCCAAATGACAACCTTTCAAAAAGAGGGCTATCATGTCCCCTCTCAACCTCCTTTTCTCCAGGCTGAACATTCCCAAGTCCCTCAACCTATCTTCATAGGGCTTGGTCCCTTGGCCCAAGATCATTCTCGTCGCTCTCCTCTGTACCCTTTCAATTTTATCTACATCCTTCTTGAAGTGAGGCCTCCAGAACTGCACACAGTACTCCAAGTGTGGTCTGACCAGTGCCGTATACAATGGGACTATGACATCTTGTCCTGAATGAAGTCACAGAAAAGGAATGTGTGCATGGCCTCATCCAGCAGCTGGAAATGCAATAAGATTAGAAACTGTCTTTAGTGGTCTATGAGCTGGCAGGCAGAAGTCAGACAGGTCAGTAAGCAGTCCAAAGGTCAACAGACAGGATCAGCATAGCCAGAAGAGTTAAGGGCTGGTAGCAGTCAGCGAGATCATAGGTAATCTGGATTGAAGACAAGCAGGAAATCAGGCCAGTGCACAGATGTAAACGTGGCAGCAGACTGACTTGTTGCATTCAGTGTCTCAGATTCAAATAGGCCTTGCTGGAGGATAAGCAATGACTCACACAGGGAGCCCAGACTTTTCAGTCCTTAGCTCGTGAAGACTCAGGTGTATTGTCTGGTGGTTGGCTCTCTGTGGCCCATTCAGTGCTAGGGGTCCACTGAACTGGTCCAGTTCTATGCGCGCAGAGGTACTCCGGTAATGTGAAAAGTTACAGTTAACATACTTAGATTCAAATGGGTAGCCGTGTTGCTCTAAAGTAGCACAATAAAATCAGAGTCCAGTAGCACCTTTAAGACCAACAAAGATTTATTCAAGGTGTGAGCTTTGGAGTGCAAGCACTCTTCCTCAGATTATGAACTCCCTTCATGAAATTGGGAATAGATAGCAAAAATTAATTCTGTTAAGTTAGTAAACTGTGTCACACATCCAAATACAGCAATATGATAATTCTTTGCCAAAACAGCCAATCAGTCCCCTGGAATTTAGTTGTAGTTCACAAAAATATATAGGAGAAATGAAACAGTATGTCACTGATCAAAGGCCCTAACCCCACCATTTGCTGCTGGCCCCATCTGTCTCCATACAAGTGTGAAATATTCTTGCAAGGGAATTGCTGGCTGGCAAATATCTCCACCCAAGACCAGGGAGTTAAATTCAAAATCCCATTACATTACCATTATCTTACAGTCACATCACAAATAAAATAAATTGTGAGGAATATGGATACAGATAAAAAGCCTATGTCCTTGTTGAGTCCAGGGTATGTCATAGTTTTGAGTGCTGTAATAGCTTGCATTTCTGAAATCTCCCTTTCTAGCCTGTTCTTGCAGTTCCTTTGCAATAAAACAGCTATTTTCAGGTCCATATTGAATGTCCTGGAAGGTTGAACTGTTTCCCTACAGGTTTTTCAATTCTGTGGTTTTTGATGTCAGACTTGTATCCATTCTTTTGCGGAGGATTTGACCTGTTTACCCTATGTAGAGAACAGAGGGGCATTGTTGGCACTTGATGGCTTATACTAAGTTGGGAGATGAGCAGGTGTTTAAGCCTTTGATGGTATAGGTGATGTTGTTAGGTCCAGTAATTGTGGCACTGGAGTGTATATGGCTGCAAAGTTGGCATCTGGGTTTGTTGCAAGCTCTAGTACCAGTGTCCATGTTCACATGAGATGCTGCATTGCTGTGGGTGAGGAGTTGTTTGGGATTGGGGGGCTGTCTGTGTGAAAGAAATGGTTTACCCCCCAGTGCTTTGGAAAGAGCACTATCATTATCCAGTAAAGGTTGTAAGTTACTGATGATGTGTTGAACTGTCTTGAGCTGAGAGCTATATGTAACCACTAGTGGTGTTCTGTTGTTGTGGGTGAGGAGTTGTTTGAGACTGGGGGACTGTCAAAGAAAAAAGCCCCAAATCCCATTTGACTTTTTAGCCACTGAGTCACACTGCTGACTCATGTTCAATGTATGGTCTACTAAGACTCCTAGATCCTTTTCACACATGCTACTGCCAAGACAAGTCTCCCCTATCTTATACTGGTATATTTGGTTTTTCCTACCTAAATGCAGAACTTTACATTTGTCCCTATTGAACTTCATTTTATTCAGTTTAGCCCACCTCGAGCCTATCATCTTCAAACATTGTATATGCCATCAAATGCCAACAATGCCCCTCTGTTCTCTACATAGGGCAAACCCTCAGCCAAAGAATGGACACAAATCTGGCATCAAAAAACACAGAATTGTAAACCTGTAGGGGACCACTTCAACCTTACAGGACACTCAATAAGGGACCTGTAAATAGCTGTTTTATTGCAAAGGAACTTCAAGAATAGGCTAGAAAGGTAGATTGCAGAAATGCAAGTTATTACAACACTCAAACTATGACATACCCTGGACTCAACAAGGACCTAGATTTTTTATCTCACTATTCATGCTAATCTTGTTTTAACTTGTGTATCCATATTCCTCACAATTTATTTTATTTGTGATGTGACTATAAGGTGATGGTAATGTAATGGAATTTTGAGTTTAACTCATACCTTGAATAAATCTTTGTTGGTCTTAATGCTGCTACTAGATTCTGATTTTATTAACATACTTAATAGTGGGATCACTGATTGGTTCAGAATTGAGAAAGGAGTTCAGCAAGGCTGTATACTGTCGCCTTGTCTATTTAACTTGTATGCGGAGCATATCATGCGAAAGGCAGGGTTAGATGAGTCACAAATTGGGATCAAGATTGCAGGGAGAAATATCAACAACCTCAGATATGCAGATGATACCACTCTAATGGCAGAAAGCAAAGAGGAACTAAAGAGCCTTTTGATGCGGGTGAAGGAGGAGAGTGCAAACGTTGGCTTGAGATTCAACATCAAGAAAACGAAGATCATGGCATCCATCCCTCTCAATTCCTGGCAAATAGATGGGGAACAAATGGAGGTAGAGACAGATTTTATTTTCCTGGGCTCCAAGATCACTGCAGATGGGGACTGCAGCAAAGAAATTAAAAGACGCTTGCTCCTGGGGAGGAAAGCTATGGCAAATCTAGACAGCATCCTAAAAACATCACCCTGCCAACAAAAGTGTGTCTAGTCAAGGTTATGGTCTTCCCAGTTACAATGTATGGCCATGAAAGTTGGACCGTAAGGAAGGCTGAGCATCAAAGAATTGAGGCTTTTGAACTCTGGTGCTGGAGAAGACTCTAGCGAGTCCCTTGGACTGCAAGGCAAACAAACCAGTCAGTCCTAGAGGAGATCAGCCCTGACTGCTCCTTAGAATGCCAGATTGTGAAGATGAAACTCACGAGAAGGAAGAAGGGGTCAACAGAGAATGACGTGGCTGGATGAAGTCACTGAAGCAGTCGGTGCAAGCTTAAATGGACACTGGGGAATGGTAGAGGAGAGGAAGGTCTGGAGGATCATTGTCCATGGGGTCGCCATGGGTCGAGCACAACTTCGCACCTAATAACAACAACAAGTTAATAGTGGTGGACATTGCCATCAAATTGCACCTGACTCTGGGCGACCCTGTAGGTTTTTCAAGATAAGAGATATACAGAGGTGTTTTGTCAATGCTTTCCTCTGCATTACAGCCCTGGCTGGTCTCCCATCCTAACAGTTGCTGACCCTGCTTAGCTTTTGAGATTGGACAAGAACTGTATGGCTGAGACCAGCAGTTCCCAACCCCCAGTCCGGGGACCGGGACCAGTCCGGGGATGAGCTGGTACTGGGCTGCGGCTCCTCCTCGTCCTCCTCCCCAGCTGCTGCCCTCAGGGGCTGCCCTGCCACTCTGCTGCCGGTTCACCTTTGGTGCGCTCCAGCGGCTACCATGGTGCTCTCCTCGGCATGGCAATGTGCAGCAGGAAGTCAGGGGCGCCAGTGGGAAAGCAAGTGGGGCAGGGGCTCAGGCAGCAGCGACAACATCCCTCGGCAAAAGACTACTCCCCCCCCCGGGCCTCAGTAAAATTGTCAAGCATTGACTGGTCCCCGGTGATAAAAAGGTTGGGGACAACTGGCCTAGACCATTCAGGTCAGGGCAAGGGAGGAACAGAGTATCGCAATCCAAGACTCCCTTAGTGGTCTATCCAAATACTGGCCAAGTCTGAAGTTGCTTAGTTTCCAAGATCAGGCTAGCCAGGGCCATCCAGGATTCGTTCACAGAATCACCTTTGCTTGAAGAATGCCAGTGAGGGGGAGTTCACCACCTCCTTAGGCAGCCTATTCCACTGTTGAACTACTCTGACTGCGAAAAATTTCGTCCTGATATCTAGCCTATATCGTTGTACTTGTAGTTTAAACCCATTACTGTGCATCCCTTTCTCTGCAGCCAATGGGAAGAGCTTCCTGCCCTCCTCCAAGTGACAACCTTTCAAATGTCCCCTCTCAACCTCCTTTTCTCCAGGCTGAACATTACCAAGTCCCTCAACCTATCTTTATAGGGCTTGGTCCCTTGGCCCCAGATCATCTTTGTCGCTCTCCTCTGTACCCTTTCAATGTTATCTACGTCCTTCTTGAAGTGAGGCCTCCAGAACTGCACACAGTACTCCAGGTGTGGTCTGACCAGTGCCATTTACAATGGGACCATGACATCCTGTGATTTTGATGTGATGCCTCTGTTGATACAGCCCCAAATGGCATTTGCCTTTTTTACCACTGCATCACAATGCCTGCTCATGTTTAGTTTACAATCCACAAGTACCCCAAGGTCTCGTTCACACACAGTGTTACCTAGAAGCGTATCCCCCATCCAGTAGGCATGCTTTTCATTTTTGCAGAATGCTTTTCATTTTTGCAGAATGCTTTTCATTTTTGCAGATGCAGAACTTTACACTTATCTTTATTAAATTGCATCTTGTTCTCATTTGCCCATTTTTCCATTGTGTTCAGATCTCGTTGAACTCTGTCTCTATCTTCTGGAGTATTTGCCAGTCCTCCCAATTTGGTGTCATCTGCAAACTTGTTGCAAACTTCCTTTGCCTCTCTTTCCTACTGATAGCTAGAACTGAGCCAAGGTGTTCGTTTACATCAGGAATTCTCAGCCAAAGCTCCATAAGAATATCCCGGCCTTTCACCTATATCCTTGCCTTAATTGACTCAGCCACAAACTATTCCTGACATAGCTATGGAAGTAGGGAATCAACTGTTTCCATCAACCTCGGGGTGGCATTCTCATGTGGTTACGCTGCCTGGGGAAAGAGGTGAAGCCTGGACACCTACTCCTGCCTCAAACTGCGTTCTTTCTCCCCTACCCCCAGGAAACTAGAGAGCTCTGGTGCTGGAGTAGGCGTGTTTCCTAGTTCTATGTTATTCTTTGTGTGCACAGAGGTAGACTGTAGTCATGTGGCTCTTTGGGCTGCTGCTAACAGCAGCAGACGTTATGAGCCACGGAGCAAGCACGGCTGTATTTCTCACTACTCGCAAGGCAAATGCATCCTCCTGACACAGGCCTCCATGGGACAACTGTTGGCTGGGCATTCTGAACAGCCAGTTTCCCTGTTTGCCAGGGACGAGATACATGGGGCAAAATAATCTTCCAGTCACAAAGGAGCACATAAAGCCACTGCATCTAGGCCCTTGCTGTGGGTCATGGCCATTCCTCCAACAACCCCACACAAATGATACAATTCAGACTCTCAACAGAAATCAAACAGACAGAAGCATGATCAATACCCATTGAGCCACACTTTTACAGTCCACGAGGAAAAATGAGGTATAACTGTTTTAATAGAGACAGGTGAGACAATTCTTTGAAACTATTCCCCCCCCCCACTCCTGGTGTGTATGCTTGTGTATTGGGAGGGGTCAGAGCCCATGCCTAAATGTGGTCATAACCCAAAAGGTTTCATAACCTTTCCTAATGAGAACCTGCGTAGGTCACAGGCAACTTCAGCAGCTGGAATGACCTTAATTTCTAAGGTGCTAGTGGTCAATGAGACCACACACACCTGGGTTCTAATCCAAACACAGGATGAATGCGCTCTGGAACAAGTGGCACAGGCGCACAGGCAAGCTGCAGAGGAATGTGTGAACAGCACCCACTAAAATTTTTTAACAGCAATGCAGTATCTCTGCTTGGGGATTTCATGGAATTATATGAGAGTTGGAAAGGGCTGTACTGGCCATCACATCTCACAGAACCTTTGGCTGCAGCCCAGTTTCCTTCTTTGCTTGTCTGCTGCCCTAAGTCTGTACCGTTAAAGAGGGCAGAGCTACCTTCTAACTTCTCTTCTATGCCTAGCAAACATGAAGAAGCCTTCAACTGGGAAGCCTCACATGGGCTTACTCCATAGACTTAGAGTACCCCCACCTCGATGCAGGCTTATTGCACCATTTTGATTGCATAATTAGCACAACAACCATTTCTGTTCTGCTGAATACTTATTAGAATCTGTTGGGTTTTCACACAGCTTCTATGAAATCTCTCACTTAGCACCTGGTGGATACCACATTCCTTTCCGCAAACCAGCTCCACTACATATAGAGGCAAGGCAGTGTTTTTTGCAAAAACAGCTCCAAAAGAAAGCCCCGAAAGGCCAGCTTAGTCTGCAAAGCAACAGCTCATGACACCAGGAGGGTGTAAACAAAAAATGATTTCTTCCCTTGCCTCGCTTTCTCTCTTGACACCTAGAACTTAGCAAAGGTGGCATTGACATGTTTGCAGTCTGGCTTCTTCAGAGGGAGAGAGGTGTTCACAAATCAGGCATATGGCTCAGTGTATTCTGATTTTTGTGATGAGGAAACATTTGGTGCCAGACATAAACCTGACATAGTCACTCATCTAGCTTTCTACAGTACAAATTTTTACACACTACACTCAAACACATTTATACATTATTTCTGCCCTACAATCAAGATTCCTGGGCGAGGAACAGAATCTTTCCATTTGCAGAACCACATTATGCCTGCATCTGCTTCAAGTGGCAATCCAGATTATAACCTGGATTTCCACTTGATTGTTTGATCTTGGCTTTTATTATTTATTATTATTATTAATTATTAATAATAATTATTATTATTATTATATTTCAATTTATTACCTACCGCTCTCAAATGGCTCATGGCAAGTTACATCAGTCTGGATAAAACCCCCGATAATGTGTCAGAATTAACTGATAAATGTGTCAGAATTTATCAGCACACTGGTAAATCACTCCAAAGGTGCCCTTTGTGAAGACCCTGGGTACCCCAACACCAGCGGAGTCCAAACAGTGGCTCTCCAGATGTCCATGGATTACATTCCATGCACATTGTAGTCCATTGACATCTGGAGAGCCACAGTGGCCACCCCTGCCCAACACCTTTCTTGGCACCCACCAAGTGATTTTAGACAGTAGGTGGCATCAGGTGGGGCTCCTGCCCAACAGGACTTCTGATTGGCTGTACACATTTATTTTCTCCCGCTCCTCTTTCCCATTGCATTTTTAATTCACTCTTCTCTCCTGCACTCTGGCTTTCCCCTGTGCATGTGTTTTCTGCAGGAGTCATTTTATGGTTGCCTCTGCCTTCTTGAGTTAGCCATCTTACTCTGGCATCCTCCATCCTGTCTCAAAATTCCAACAGTGCCCATGGACCTGGTAGTGTGGTAGATTTCAATCAGCCATTTACACCACTTGAGAAAAAAGGCCCAATTCAAAGCGTCCTAAATCAAAATTCTCCATGATCATTCAGCTATTTTCTAATTGAAAGGACATGCTATTTTTTGCAGCAGTGGTCAAAATATATTGAATAGAATAGTTATACAATCTCAAACGGTATACTGTAAGTTTCTTAAAATATTTTAACTTAATGTTTTTACTTTTTAAGACAACTCTACACTTATACACTCTCTTAATTTTCAGATGACTCATCACCCTATATAGCAGGGGTGGCCAAGCTGTGGGTCTCCAGATGTCCATGGACATGAGTGCCTGCCAGCTGGGCAATCTGCAGTTGTGATAGGGTTTTATAAAAAGAGGCAGTGGTTAGAATCAATCATAGGAGGTGCAACTTCTTCCCAGGGTCTCTTCCTGCTTGTGGCATATTTTGGGTATGGTGACTAGGATATATGCCCTTGGTGCCACTTGATGGGGGGGGGGTGACATGCAGCCCTCCAGAGAACCTCCCCCTCCTGCCTGCCCTGATTGCAGCTGCATCCTTGCTGCCTTTGCTTCTGATGGTGTCCCCGGCCAGGCTGGACTGCTCCCACTCCCACTCCGATTGTATGCAACCTCCTCCCGGCCAGCCACAACAGCAGCCGCAACCATTATATCAACTTCAGGAGCCAACACATCTACCTGCCCTGCAGGGTGCTGCCACTCCCTCCCTCTCCTGCCTTCTCCACCACAACCAGCCAGCAGTGTCAGTGGCGAAGGAGCCCTCCCATCCGCTTGCCTTGAGCACTGCTGCCTCCACTTCCCACTGATGAATGGGAAATGCTGCTTGCAGTGCAGCCACCCAGGGAAGTTTTTGGCCAGGCACACCTCATGCCTGCAGGCAACGGCGGATGTGGGGGTAGGGTTGTCAGGTCTCCGACAGCCACCAGGAAGGGATGTTTTGAGGGTTTTTTGCCATCTTCAGGTCAGTGGGTTGGCCTAGAGGTTGGCATCCCCACCTGCCCCCGTGTCACCAAGCCCTGCCCACCCTGGGTACCTCATAGGCTAGACATGGCGTTTCTTCCTGTGTCTACCTCTCCCCTTCATCTCACCTTCCCTTGGTCACCTCACTTCCACAAAAGTAGATAAGTACCACAAGAAGCCCATGGCTGGTTATATTTAGTGGGTAAACCAGTTGAGAAAGATCACCCAAGTTGATCAGTGGCCACCACCTGTGGTGTCATGAAAGACCCTGGCACTAAGCAGTTAAGCTACAACATGACCAACAGATATTTTCGCAGTTCCTTACAAAGAAAAGCCATTTCTGATAACAGGCTCTCACTCCATTTGTTTGCATTATGTTCAGGCACTATTTTCCATCAGAAAGCCAGCATGGTATTCAGTTGTCTTTATACTAATGGTATTCAGTTGTCTTTATACTAACGCCCGAAGCATGGGCAATAAAAAGGAAGAGCTGGAACTTCTCATGCTGATGGAAAGGTATGATCTAGTAGGCATCACAGAAACTTGGTGGAATGATTCTCATGACTGGAATGTAATGGTGGATGGATATGAACTGTTCAGAAAAAACAGAAGAGATCGAAGAGGTGGAGGAGTGGCACTGTATGTGAGGAAAGGGCTTACCTGTCAGGAAATGCTAGTGAAGGAGAGCATATCTGCAGTGGAAAGCATCTGGGTGAAAATAAGCGAGGGGAAAACAAACAGTGTGGTGGTTGGTGTCTGCTACCGACCGCCTGACCAACGAGAGGATGTGGATGCTGCACTTTGTGAGCAGCTTGAGAAAATATCCAAAAGGCAGGACCTTGTCATCATGGGTGACTTCAATTTCCCAGATGTGTGCTGGGAAACTAACTCTGCGAAGCGTCCTCAGTCATGCAACTTTCTGACCTGCCTGGCTGACAATTTCATTTATCAAATGGTAGATGAACCCACAAGAGGTTCAGCCATACTGGACTTAATACTGACCAATAGGCAAGAGTTGGTGGATGAGGTGAAGGAGGTGGGGACCCTAGGGGGAAGTGACCATGTCCTCATAGAATTCCTTTTGAGATGGGGAGCCAAGGAAGCTTGTAGCCAGACGCGGATGTTGGATTTTCGTAGGGCAAACTTTAATAAACTCAGAGACATGATGAGTGTCATACCATGGACGAGAATGCTGGAAGGGAAGGGAGCATGTGAAGGGTGGGCGCTACTCAATCAAGAGCTATTGCATGCTCAATCAATGACTATTCCAGAAATACGAAAACACTGCAGGAGCTCTAAGAAGCCTATTTGGATGAACAGAGAACTTCAAGAGGAACTAAGAAAGAAAAGGAAAATGTTCAGGAAATGGAAGGAAGGACAGAGCTCTAAAGAAGAGTACCTACAGGTTACTAGGCACTGTAGATCAATCATCAGAAAGGCCAAAGCTGAGAGTGAGCTAAGATTGGCCAGGGAAGCCCATTGTAACAAGAAAAGATTTTTCAGTTATGTGAGGAGCAAACGTAAAGTCAAGGAGGCAATAGGCCCACTGTTGGGTGCAGATGGACAAACTCTAACGAAAGATGCAGAGAAAGCAGAAAGGCTTAGTGCCTATTTTACATCAGTTTTTTCCCACAGGTCAAAGTGTTTAGGCACATCTAGAGATGGCTGTAGCCAAAGGATAGTGTCTGGGTGGCAGGTTAACATGGATAGAGAGGTTGTCGAGAGGCATTTAGCTGCACTGGATGAGTTCAAATCCCCTGGTCCAGATGAAATGCACCCGAGAGTACTCAAAGAATTTTCCAGAGAACTTGCACAGCCCTTGTCCATCATCTTTGGAACCTCTTTAAGGACTGGAGATGTCCCAGAGGACTGGAAAAGAGCAAACGTTATTCCGATCTACAAAAAAGGGAGGAAGGATGACCTAGGAAACTACAGACCAGTGAGTCTGACCTCTGTTGTGGGGAAGATAATGGAGCAGATATTAAAGGGAGCGATCTGCAAACGTCTGGAGGACAATTTGGTGATCCAAGGAAGTCAGCATGGATTTGTCTTCAACAGGTCCTGCCAGACCAACCTAGTTTCTTTTTTTGACCAAGTAACAGGTTTGCTGGATCGAGGAAATTCGGTTGATGTCATTTACTTGGATTTTAGTAAAGCTTTTGACAAGGTTCCCCATGATGTTCTGATGGATAAGTTGAAGGACTGCAATCTGGATTTTCAGATAGTTAGGTGGATAGGGAATTGGTTAGAGAACCGCACTCAAAGAGTTGTTGTCAATGGTGTTTCATCAGACTGGAGAGAGGTGAGTAGCGGGGTACCTCAGGGCTCGGTGCTTGGCCCGGTACTTTTTAACATATTTATTAATGATCTAGATGAGGGGGTGGAGGGACTACTCATCAAGTTTGCAGATGACACCAAATTGGGAGGACTGGCAAATACTCCGGAAGATAGAGACAGAGTTCAACAAGATCTGAACACAATGGAAAAATGGGCAAATGAGAACAAGATGCAATTCAATAAAGATAAGTGTAAAGTTCTGCATCTGGGTCAGAAAAATGAAAAGCATGCCTACTGGATGGGGGATACGCTTCTACGTAGCACTGTGTGTGAACGAGACCTTGGGGTACTTGTGGATTGTAAACTAAACATGAGCAGGCAGTGTGAGGCAGCGGTAAAAAAGGCGAATGCCATTTTGGGCTGTATCAACAGGGGCATCACATTAAAATCACAAGATGTCATAGTCCCATTGTATACGGCACTGGTCAGACCACACCTGGAGTACTGTGTGCAGTTCTGGAGGCCTCACTTCAAGAAGGACGTAGATAAAATTGAAAGGGTACAGAGGAGAGCGACGAAGATGATCTGGGGCCAAGGGACCAAGCCCTATGAAGATAGGTTGAGGGACTTGGGAATGTTCAGCCTGGAGTAAAGGAGGTTGAGAGGGGACATGATAGCCCTCTTTAAGTATTTGAAAGGTTGTCACTTGGAGGAGGGCAGGATGCTGTTTCTGCTGGCTGCAGAGGAGAGGACACGCAGTAATGGGTTTAAACTTCAAGTACAACGATATAGGCTAGATATCAGGAAAAAGTTTTTCACAGTCAGAGTAGTTCAGCAGTGGAATAGGCTGCCTAAGGAGGTGGTGAGCTCCCCCTCACTGGAAGTCTTCAAGCAAAGGTTGGATACACACTTTTCTTGGATGCTTTAGGATGCTTAGGGCTAATCCTGCGTTGAGCAGGGGGTTGGACTAGATGGCCTGTATGGCCCCTTCCAACTCTATGATTCTATGATTCTATGGTATGATGTTTAAGAGAGGTGGCCTCTAATCTGGCAAGACAGGTTTGATTCCCCATTCCTCCATATGCAGCCAGCTGGTTGAACTTGGGCCAGTCCCAGCTCTCTCTTGGGCTTGTCATAATCCTGTTAGAGCTGTTCTGACCAAGCAGTCTTGTCAGAGTTATTTCCACTTCTCCTACCTCTCAGGGTGTCTGTTGTGGGGAGAAGAAGGGAAGGTAATTGTAAGCCACTTGGAGACTCCGAGCAGTGAAAAGCATGGTATAAAAACCAATTCTTCTAATCAGGAGACTTGGGTTTGATCCCTGACTCCTCCTCCACATGCAGCCAGTGGGTGAACTTGGGCCAGTCCCAGCTCTCTCAGAGCTCTCTCAGATCCATTTACCAAACAGGGTATCTGTTGTGGGGAGAGGAAGGGTAAGTCAATTGTAACCAGCTGTGAGACTCCTTAGGACGAAGAAAAGGGGCATAAGATGCCAGTCTTCTTCATTTTAAACCAGTCTATTTTTTAACTAACACTGCTACCCATCTTGATCCATCAGCTGCTTTTTACGTGTCTCCCCTATGTAAACTGCACAAAAGCTGGAGGTGCAAATAAATATCACAGGTTTACGGTTTCCCACCGCAAAGGCTTGAAGCGACAACACTTGCAAACACGGGCATGCTACACAGTATATTTCGCCCACTTTAAAAGCTGAGCTGATTCACAGCGGCACCCTACATGCATGGAAAGGTGCAGCCGTGCCTTTGCCTATTCTGGAGTCATGGAAATGACAAACCTCCCTTCCCACTGAGAGCCAGTCTAAACAGAAAGGGAGAATGGAACATCTTGCCATTTCAGCCTAGGGCTCACCTCACTGGATAAGTATGAGGAAGAGCCCTCACGCCACACTGGTTTAGTGGCTAACGGTACAAAGGAAAAAATCTGTCCAATGGCTTAATCAACATTTAACTTATCTCATTATTATAATTTCCACCTGGATTCCACCAAAATGTTCTCTAGATATTTTTTCCATTTTCAATCCTTTTGTCAGTGGCAAAAATGAGCCATTCACTCAATGTGCTCTGCCATATTGTTAATCTACTTGAAATATAATTAGTAGCTAACAGTGGCAGCTTCTAATCTGGGTTTGATTCCCCACTAGGCTTGCCATTCAAGCCCGAGGCAACCAGTGCCGTGGTGCAGGGGGGAGGGGCCTCACCAGATGTGGCGTTCCAGTGGGTGCACGCACACAGGTGCAGAGCTCTCTGTCTACATGCAGACGCCAGGTCGTGTGCCACCACTAAAGCTGCCTCTGCCCCCCGCGCCACGGCGCTGGCTGCCTCAGGCTTGAATGGCTGCCGAAGCATGTTGAAGCGCACAAGCCTATTCCCCACTCCTCCACATGCAGCCAACTGGGTGACCTTGGGCTCACCACGGCACTGATAGAGCAGTTCTGACCGAGCAGTAATCTCAGGGGTCTCAGCCTCACCTACCTCACAGGGTGTCTGTTGTGGGGAGAGGAAAGCGAAGGCGATTGTAAGCTGCTTTGAGACTCCCTCAGGCAGTGAAAAGCGGGGCATAAAAACCAACATTTCCTCTTCTCTCTATCCTGCATGGTGACCACAATACCTAATTTTCTAGGCTGGGAGTTCTCATTCCAACCACTGAGATAATTCAGGGATGGGTTTTATGATGGCAGCTTCTCCCCAGGGGTGGAGAGGAAGCCACAAGACAAGAGGTGCCAGTCTGTATGGAAATAAGTATGGAAATTCACACTCCCTCTCCAGAAGGGCACTGCAAGCCAGCTTTTAGATTCTAAAAGTGCTCAAAATCTCTTTCTCTTCACACATACACACAACAACAACAACAATGTTATAATGCACTCGTCTTAGTGGACAGTGACCTCTGGAATAATTTCTGCTTTCTTTTCCCAAGTGTGCCTTTCCCAGATGGATGCACATATTAGAGTGCAGTCCTATGCAGAAAGACTGACTCTACCCTAAGCACACTGATTTCAGCAGGCTTAGACTAGCATAGCTCTGCTCAAGGACCACTTTGTTAAGAGTTTGGCTGTTAGGCTTTTGTGACTGTTCAGACAAGGGTTTGCTGTGTGCGAGCTCCCCACCCTCTTCCACGGGCCTTGCAGCGCGCGGCCTCCAACTCTACCAAAGTTATTTTAGCTAAGACTCATCTCTGGAGAAGAAAGCTATTCTTATGGGCTGACCTAGCACTATGGATAAAATACAGATAATTTTAGACACTGTGGGCAGATCTACCTTTAAAGTATGGTTAAGGTTGAACTCTGCATTACCTTTTTTCAGACTAAAGTGACTCAGAGGGTCTAGCGGTGCCTTTTAAAGACTTTGCACCTAACCCTACCTCCCGGCGCACCTCCCCCTGTCTTCCAGCACATCGACTGAGCCCTGACACATCTGTTCTCCCCATACCAGACTCAATACTGGCTGTGCGCATTCTTACTCAGGTTCTCATTGCCATTTCTCATGGACTCTAGAAAGTCAAAGTTTTGGTGTAAGAAGAGAATCTGGTCCAGGTTCTCAGGGGCGAGGACACCTCTCCGGTGCTCCAGGGCACTTTCACTGGATGCAAAAGCCTGATCTGGTGGCACCACCGTTGCAGGGATAGCTAGGTACTGCCGAGCTAGTCTGGCCACGGAGGGGAAGCGGTGCTCATTGTTCTTCCACCAGTCCAAGGGGTTGGTGCTGCGCTTGCAGAGAGGTTCCACAATGTAATTCTCCAGTTGCTGATGGATCTCAGGCATGCTTTCTGTTGGGTCTTTCCCCAAAAGGATGTCGTACATGCTCTGGGACTGCCCGCTTGGGCCTCTCTCTTTGTGAGCCGAAAGCTGGTTACCCGGTTCACCAACCTCTGCTTTGTAGTCGGTGTTCGGCATCCAGAACTGGGTCGATCCTGGGGACTGGTGGTTGAAAAACTGTGATAGCATGCTCTTAATCTTCTTGTGCAGCTCGCTCCGCAGGCCGGGGCTCAGAAATCGCACCTCCTTGAAGCGCGGGTCTAAAAATGAAGCCACCACAGCCGGGCTCTCCAGCAGCTTCTCATCATCCAAGATGCCCCAGCGCTGTGTCAGCTCCGACCTGATATTGCTCACCACGGTCTTGATGACACCACTTGCCTCTTCCGACTGTTGGCCAATGGCAGTGACAATGCCATGGATGCATGGCATCACAGAAGAGATGGAGACGTTCTGCTCCTCCCTCAGGAACGAGGTGGCGATCTTCAGTGTACGCATGACGGGCACCAGGTCCTGCAAGAGCTTCCACTGGTGGTCAGCTAAGTTCTGGACAACTGTGGTCCCCTTGGGGTGTTCCTCCAGCACGGACATAATGGCCCACTTGAGGTCCAGCAGGCACTCACACATCTCGATGGTGGTGATCCACCGAGCCCCAGTGTCTGCCACCAGCTTCAGCTTTGTCTTGTTGATGGCTTCCAGCTTGCTGTTGAGCGAGCAGGTAGCCTTCGCATCCTGCTGGAAGTAGCATACGATGCTCCGGGCAGTGCTCAAGGCTTCTTGCACCTGCTCCACCTCCAGGCCCACCTGGACGCACAAGTGCAGTAGGTGAGCAGCACAGCACAGGCTCGTCCAGCCGTAGACACTCTTGAGCGGCAGCAAATTGGTTTCCAAGGCCTGCTGGCTGTCATGCATCACACAGAAGACGGACTTGTTGGAGAGCCCAAAGTCTGTCAGGACGGAATACAGACGGTCCCCCAGATTGCTCTCCACTTTGTTCTCATGCACCTGCTGCGTCTCTAGGATGCACCTAGCCCGCCGCCACTCCCCATCGATAAAGTTAGTCATGATTGTCAGGTACACCTGGTTGGGGTGGGAGAGCCAAAACTCTGCTGAGATGACAATCGACTGAGCTGTCTGCAGATAGTGTTCCAGGTGCTGCTTGACCATGTTGTAGCGGTGCCACAGCATGCTGGACAGCTGCACGGGGGAGGGAAGGATGAAGCTTGGTTCCAGGTAGCCAATCAGAAGGCCAAAGCCTTTGTCCTTAACAACCGAGAGGGGGTGGAGATCCCGGAAAATCATCTCGAGCACAAGCTCCAGGATCACATCAGTCCTCGGTTCCGTGCAGGACATGGCATGGTACTGGCCACTGTTCTCAGTTGTCAGCTGCCGGGCCCTTTTGATGGCGCTTTCCTGTGCAATGTAGTCTGGGTCTGACACCTGGTCCTCCTTCAGCTGGGAGAGCAGGGTGTCACGGATGCTGTGCTTCCTCACCAGGTGCTCCCTCATTGTTGTGGTGCTGTTGTGGAAGGACAGCTGTTTCTTGCAGACATTGCATTCGACATAAGCATCCCCCAGTTTTGTGTAATAGTTCCACACTTTGGACTTGCGGCGGTCGACGTAGAGGGAGGTGCTTGTCCCGTCGTGGCCACTGCCTTTCTCACGCCGCCTCCGGGTGCATGGGCCGAGATTGGCTGGCACCGGGCAGGCATTGAAGACCATTGATATTTCTTCTGTCAGAAAGGGAACAGAACACAGTGACCACATGGCACCCTAGTAATCAAACGCAGCAGTCATGAGCAACATGTAGAACAGGGGGTCCCGATGTGAAGAAGAAGAGCTATTTTTTATGCCCTACTTTTCATTTCTCAAAGGAGTCTCAAAAGCGGCTTACAATCACCTTCCCTTCCTCTCCGCACAACAGGGACCCTGTGAAGTAGGGGGGCTGAGAGAGCTCCAACAGGACTGTTCTATGAGAACTGCTCCATTAGGACTGTGACAAGCCCAAGGTCAGCTGGCTGCATGTGGAGGAGGAGCAGGGAATTAAACCCATCTTGCTAGATTAGAAGTGGGCCCTCCTAACCATTACACCAAGCTATCTCAGAGAGCTGCTAGCAGCCATAACCAAGAATACCAGGGTACATGAACCAACTTTGTTACACAGTGACTGAATAAATGTGGAATTCTTTACTATAGGATGTAGCAATGATCACAGGAACAGACAACTGTAAAAGACAAATAGATTTGAGGAGGATGGGTCTATCAGTGGCTACTAGCCATAGGGACTGAAGGGAAACTCCACATTCACCGGCACTAAAACTGAATCTCAGAGCTAGGAAGTAAAATCAGGGGGAAAACTTTGGCTTCTTTGCCCTATTGTTGGCCCTTCAGAGGAACTGGCTGGCGCATGGGTGAGACAGGATGCTGGACCCTATCACTGGTCTGACCCAGCAGGGTTCTTCTGATGTTCTTATCAAGGGAAGGCCTTGACCACTGTGCCCTGTGGCTGCCCCCCCAGACGAACTGGCTGGCCCCTATGTGAGACAGGATGCTGGACTAGATGGACCCTCTCATTGATCTGATCCAGCAGGGTTCTGCTGATGTTCTTATCAGGAGAAGGCCTCAGCCTCTCTGCCTTGTTGTTGGCCCTCCAGAGGAACTAGCTGGCCCCTGCGTGAGACAGGATGCTGGACTAGATGGACCATCTCACTGGTCAGACCCAGCAGGGTTCTTCTAATTTTCTTATCAGGGGAAGGCCTCAGCCTCTTTGCCTTGCTGGCCCTCCAGAGGAACTGGCTGGCCCCTGTGTGAGACAGGATGTTGGACTAGATGGACCCAGCAGGGCTTTTCTTATATTCTTATCAGGAAAGGCCTCGGCCTCTCTGCTTTGTAGCTGGCCCTCCAAAGGAACTGGCTGGCCCCTGTGTAAGATGGGAGGCTGGACTAGATAGACCCTCCCTGGTCTGACCCAGCAGGGCTCTTCTTAAATTCTTATCAGGGGAAGGCCTTGGCTGGCCCCTATATGAGATAGGAAGCTGAGCTAAAGGCATGTCTCTTCTTAAACTACTGAAGTGAGTTTTCTGTCACCCAGCGTCTCTGCAGAAGGAAGAAAACTCCTATACCTTGTACTGGTTGGTAAGGCGATGTGAGGACAGGGAGAGCTTGCACTTCTATAATCTCTTCCTTGGGCTGTATGTCTCTGTCGTTATCTTCAAGCTTGACACATTTCTGCAGGAGATCTGTGACCCTTCTGGAACTCACATCTTCCATTGCGGTCTTCACAGGAGGTTTAGGGAGGAGAAACAGCAAATGATTAGAAGAAGCAACAGTCTCCTAAAAATATCAGTTCACTTCCTCCCCTTTCTTTTCTTTTGCATACCAGACTATGCCCTACAAAGAGCTACACAGGTAAATTACCTTCACTTCGGCACATAATTCCTTTGAAATTCTCCCGTTTCCTCACAGGAAATAGAGCAAATTTTGTCAGATTGGGCCCTTCGGGCAATAGAAATAAGGAGTCAGGAATAAGGCAGCTAAACTCTGAATTGTCTCAGAATTTCAAAAGGGTTTATAAGCTACAGAACACAGACAGAAACTGGAAAGGAGAAGTTGCATGGATTCTTATGCTGGAGTAACATTCTAAACTGCACTGTGGAAACACAGTTGAAAGCCAGGCTACGGCCTCTGGATCATGAAAGAAAGCTGAACAGATAGGTGGGAGTCAGCTTGGTGTTGCGGTGAAAATCAGCAACCTCTAATCTGGAGAACCGGGTTTGATTCCCTGCTCCTCCTCCACCTGCAGCCATCTGGGTGACCTTGGGCCAGTCACAGTTCTCTGAGGGCTATTCACACAAAGCTGTTCTCTCAAGAGCTTTCTCAGCCCACCTACCTCATGGTGTCTGTTGTGCAGAGAGCAAGGAAAAGGTGTTTGTAAGCTGTTTTGGGACTCCTTTGGGGAGTGAAAAGTGTGGTATAAAAAATCAGCTTTTCTTATACCTGCAAAGCCTCTAAACATGCTGTTTCTTGTTTCTCCCTCCCTCCCCCCATCCCGATTTGTCTTCAGTTATGTGCTGGTACACGCCTAGCCTCCCTCCATATATAGCTTCCTCCTACCCAAGGAGTGGCTACTCTTTTTTGTGACCATCCGGACTAGTTCATAAGCTGTATGGACAGTACAGTGGTACTGCAACAGCGGAAGTGCTCTGCTCCTAGTGAGCTAGCCAGAACACCTAACATCATTATTAGACATTTCAAACATAGCACTGACAAACCAAACTGTCTTGATGACAGCATAATTTTCCAGAAAGTAGAGAAGGGAACCAGGGGGTGTGCTATTTTACACTTGATTCTCATCAATAGGGAAGAATTGGTAGATGAGGTAGAAGCAGTTAGCACACTTGGTAGTAGCAACCATGTGATTTTGGAATGTGTAATTGTGGAAAAGAGAAAACCTTTACATCGTTGGATGTATATAAAACTGAAATTAATAGACTTAATAGACTTAAAGCTGAATTTAATAGACTTAAAGGTATGTTGGGTAGAGTCTTGTGGTCAGAAAGACTTAAAGAGATGGGAGTCTAAGTGGGCTGGGAGTTTCTTAAAAGTGAAATTGTGAAGGCTCAATCACAAACAATTTCCTTGAGAAGAAAAGTTGGAAGGAGCCTAAGGAAGCCAAGGTGGCTCCATAAGCAGCAGTCAAATGATTCAAGGAATAAAAAAGTCATTTAGGAAATAGAAGGAAGGCCTTAGTACCAATGATAGAATCATAGAATCATAGAGTTGGAAGGGGCCATATAGGCCATCTAGTCCAATCCCTGCTCAACGCAGGTTCAGCCCAAAGCATCCTAAAGCAGGGATAGTCAACCTGTGGTCCTCCAGATGTTCATGGACTACAATTCGTTTGCTGGCAGGGGCTCATGGGAATTGTAGTCCATGAACATCTGGAGGTCCACAGGCTGACTGCCCCTGTCCTAAAACATCCAAGAAAAGTGTGTATTCAACATTTGCTTGAAGACTGCCAGTGAGGGGGAACTCACCACCTCCTTAGGCAGCCTATTCCACTGCTGAACTACACTGACTGTGAACATTTTTTCCTGATATCTAGCCTATATCGTTGTACTTGTAGTTTAAACCCATTACTGCATGTCCTTTCCTCCGCAGCCAAAGGGAACAGCATCCTGCGCTCCTCCAAATGACACCCTTTTAAATACTTAAAGAGGGTTATCATGTCCCCTCTCAACCTCCTTTTCTCCAGGGTGAACATTCCCAAGTCCATCAACGTATCTTCATAGGGCTTGGTCACTTGGCCCCAGGTCATCCTCGTTGCTTGCCTCTGTACCCTTTCAATGTTTTCTATGTCCTTCTTGAAGTGAGGCCTCCAGAACTGCACACAGTACTCCAGGTGTGGTCTGACCAGTGCCGTACACAATGGGAATATAGAATCATAGAATCATAGAGTTGGAAGGGGCCATACAGGCCATCTAGTCCAACCTCCTGCTCAACGCAGGATCAGCCCTAAGCATCCTAAAGCATCCAAGAAAAGTGTGTATCCAACCTTTGCTTGAAGACTGCCAATGAGGGGGAGTTCACCACCTCCTTAGGCAGCCTATTCCACTGCTGAACTACTCTGTGAAATTTTTTTCCTGATATCTAGCCTATATCGTTGTGACATCTATGAATATGACATCTTGTGATTTTGATGTGATGCCCCTGTTGATACAGCCCAAAATGGCATTTGCCTTTTTTACCGCTGCATCACACTGCCTGCTCATGTTTAGTTTACAATCCACAAGTACCCCAAGGTCTCGTTCGCACACAGTGTTACCTAGAAGCGTATCCCCCATCCAGTAGGTATGCTTTTAATTTTTCTGACCCAGATGCAGAACTTTACACTTATCTTTATTAAATTGCATCTTGTTCTCATTTGCCCATTTTTCCATTGTGTTCAGATCTCGTTGAACTCTGTCTCTATCTTCTGGAGTATTTGCCAGTCCTCCCAATTTGGTGTCATCTGCAAACTTGATGAGTAGTCCTTCCACCCCCTCATCTAGATCATTAATAAATATGTTAAAAAGTACCGGGCCGAGCCCTGAGCCCTGAGGTATCCCTCTACTCACCACTCTCCAGTCTGATTAAACACCACTGGCAACAACTCTTTGAGTGAGGTTCTCTAACCAATTCCCTATCCACCTAACTATCTGAAAATCCAGATTGCAGTCCTTCAATTTATCCATCAGAACATCATGGTGAACCTTATCAAAAGCTTTACTAAAATCCAAGTAAACGACATCAACCGAATTTCCACGATCCAGCAAACCTGTTCCTTGGTCAAAAAAGGAAACCAGGTTGGTCTGACAGGATCTGTTGGAGACAAATCCATGCTGACTTCCTTGGATCACCAAATTGTCCTCCAGATGTTTGCAGATCGCTCCCTTTAATATCTGCTCCATTATCTTCCCCACAACAGAGGTCAGACTCACTGGTCTGTAGTTTCCCGGGTCATCCTTACTCCCTTTTTCGAAGATCGGAATAATGTTTACTCTCTTCCAGTCCTCCGGGACATCTCCAGTACTTAAAGAGGTCCCGAAGATGATGGACAAGGGTTTTGCAAGTTCTCCGGAAAGTTCTTTGAGCACTCTCGGGTACATTACTTCCAGGCCAGGGGATTTGAACTCATCCAGTGCAGCTAAATGCCTCTCAACAACCTCTCTGTCCATGTCAACCTGCCACCCAGACACTACCTCTTGACTACTGCCATCTCTAGATGTGTCTAAAACCTTTGACCATTGGGAAAAAACATGTAAAATAGGTGCTGAGCCTTTATGCTTTCTCTGCATCCTCCGTTAGAGTTTGTCCATCCACAGCCAACAGTGGGCCTATTGCCTCCTTTAACTTTTCCTCCTCACATAACTGAAAAATCTTTTCTTGTTTCAGTGGGCTTCCCTGGCCAATCTTAGCACACACTCAGCTTTGGCCTTTCTGATGATTGATCTACAGTGCCTTGTAACCTGTAGGTACTCTTCTTTAGAGCTCTGTCCTTCCCTCCATTTCCTGAACATTTTCCTTTTCTTTCTTAGTTCCTCTTAGTTCTCTGTTCATCCAAATAGGCTTCTTAGAGCTCCTGCACTGTTTTCGTCTTTCTGGGATAGTCACTGATTGAGCATGCAATAGCTCTTGTTTGAGTAGGGCCCACCCTTCACATGCTCCCTTCCCTTCCAGCATTCTCGTCCATGGTATGACACTCATCATGTCTCTGAGTTTATTAAAGTTTGCCCTACAAAAATCCAACATCTGTGTCTGGGTACAAGCTTCCTTGCCCACCCATCTATTCTATGAGGACATGGTCACTTCCCCCTAGGGTCCCCACCTCCTTCACCCCATCCACCAACTCTTGCCTGTTGGTCAGTATTAAGTCCAGTATGGCTGAACCTCTTGTGGGTTCATCAACCATTTGATAAATGAAATTGTCAGCCAGGCAGGTCAGAAAGTTGCATGACTTTATATAGCCATAATTTAACCATTCTTATAACCATCTTTAACACCGGGTCGCTTTTAAATAAAATGGTAAGGCCTTAGTGTGCGGAGAGTGGGCAGGGCCGGTCTGGGTGAGGGCCCAATCAAAAGGAAATCTTGTCATCAGGAAAGGCAAGATTTCAAGCAAGTCGGGTGAGGGCCCAATTGGAATTGGGCCCTCACCAGGACAGTCCAGAAAGTGACAGGGTATAGAGTATAGAAGGGCCACAGCATGAGTATAGAAGGAGGCCTTCTCCCCAGGCCCAGAAGCACACCTGGGTCCTAGAAGTCCCGCGGATGTGCTTCTAGGCCCGGCGGGAAGGCCTGGCCACCGCTGCGGGGAGAAGGAGGCCTTTCTAGCCCCCCCTTTCTAGCGCCCATTGTATTTAAAAGCACAACGGGGCTTATATGTAGTCTTTAACCACTCCTGTGGAGCGGATTAAATAAAAGGGTAAGGGCTGTGTGGGAGGAGTTAGGGCGGGCCCTGTCCGGGATAAAAACTTGGAGGGCCCAATTTGGGGCCTCTGAGTGTCCATCCAGGGCCGAGTAGCCAATGGGGAGCTGCACGGAGCGCGGCTCCCCATTGGCTGCTCCACGCGGCCGCGGACTAACCGCACAGACTGAACTGGCAGCCCACGCAGTGAGTCCTCCGCCCGGGGTGCTCCTCCTCCTGGGGTGGGAGGGCGCCTCTCCGGCTTCTCCTGTCCGCTGGAGCGGCCTGGAGAAGCCTCGGCCATGCTCTGGGGTGGGGGGACCGATCTCCGGCTGTTCCCCCCCAGAAGCCTTTGCCCTGCGTAGGCTTCCCCGGCCACTGGGGCCTAGCGCAGTGGTCCCCAACCTTTATTAGGCTGGGCACCAGCAGGGCATTGGGCCGCGCCTGCGCGGGCCACGCCCACGCATCAAGCCGCGCCCGCAGCCCAGCCCTGATTCCCTCTCCCCGCCCTCCCCACAGTAAGAAGCTTCCCGGGCCGCAAGCTTGTGGCCTGGGAAGTTTTTTACTGCGGGGGGGGGGGCGGGGAGAGGGAGCCGCGGCCCGGCGCCATGGCCTTTGCGGCCCGGCGCCGGGCCACGGCCCGCAGGTTGGGGACCACTGGCCTAGCGCCCATTTTATTTAGATATATAATGGGCTTTATTTCTAGTATAACCATAATGTAACTATTGCCATGAATGACAATGCTTTATGACAATGCCTTATGCTGTGTCTAATAGGCATATCTGATGAGAAGCTCCGGGAACATTCTATAAAAAACTGCATAGCCTTTACATCGCTGCTGCCTGTGGATTGGGTAGACAAGTAGGAGACCAGAGATACACATGGAGGAGTCAGCACGTGCATGCATTCAAGGATGGCCAAGTCCACTTTCAGGGAGGGAGTTGCAAAGTTTTTACCAGTGTCACTGAAAACATGGAAACCTGCAGAATTTTGCACTGGGCAGCATGCGGGGGTGCCCTATAAAACAGGCATGTCATCATCTTCTACAGGGGTCCCTAACCTTTTTGAGTCTGTGGGCATGTTTGGAACATGGGTGGGGGGAGGGTGACTGCCACCAGAAAATTGGCTTCCCCACAAGGCCAAGACAAACCCTCATGCCTCCTGGGAAGGAAAGCCTGATGGGGGAATAGAACCACACACTGATGAAGGAAAAACCCAGCTGCTCCTCAGCCCACCTGATCCTCCAGTGGAAAACCCTTTCATTTGAAGGAAGACACCAATAACCTGCCTTGCAGTGGCTCTGCCCACTTTTTGAAGAGGTTGGCAAGTGCCCACAAAAGGAGCAGAGCACATGGCTTCCGTGGGCAGCATGTTGGGGAACCTTGTGGTTGTTTTCAAGTAGCCACCCCTGCAAATCTAGCAACACATTATGACAAGTTCTTACCTAAACGTTAGTCCTCATTCAGCAGGGGATAGTCTCAGCTAACTCCCCTTTGGCTTTCTGTCAATCAATTTATGCTTGCAGCCAGTTAACTGTACAGCCTTTCATGTTCATCAGCCAATTACACTTATGTGCACCTTTTAACCAGTTGCTGCAATACTAACCAGAGAATCCTATAATCAAGACTGTCACCCCCCTTTACCCCCCCCCCCCTACAGGGAATCCATCTGCTTGGTTTCTCTGAGTACCTTGAGAGTTCTGTTATCTGTTTTTCACAGACAATGGAAATAAACAAGGTTGTGAGTTTTTGTTTGCCGGAGCAGTTTTAAGCAAGCCATGCTGGTTTTAAATTTGATCAAAAATCAAAAGAGGACTACAGTAATTGGCAGTACCCACACCTTTTCCTAAGGCACTGACTCAGCCTAGGCTAGGCAGGGTTTTCTTTGTCTAAAGGCTTCCATATTTTCTTCCCCCCCCCCAACAAAAACAAAACAAAACACATAGCCTCTTCCACAAGGCAAGTGCCTTACCTGGCATCACTTGTTTATTTTTTTCAAATGTGCATGTAATAAGTTTAAAGCTCTCCTTTTACACATGACCAAAGCAGTCTTCCTGGGGAGCCCTGGGGCCATGTAGTGACATCTTGCTGCCAAGTCTTTCCCTTCCCTTCCTCAGAGAGTCCAGCATCAGGGATGCCACAAGCATTTGTTCTGTTTTCAAAATTCTTTGCAATTTTTTTAAAATCAGTCTTGTGATACACACAGACAGAGAAAGAGAGGAAGGGCAAATGCTGGTCGGACGTGGCTTTCCCTGTCCCTGATCTGTGGGACGCCTTCAAGCCCCATTGTGCCAAAGGCCTTACGGAGGAGGCCGTGAGAGGATGGAGAGAAGAGGCAACCGCCCACCCCTCAATGGCATTGGGGGCAACAGGAGCAGAGGGGGCCGGGAACCCCCACCCCCGGGGGTCCCCGCGCAAGGCCTGCCGCACCCAGAGCTCCCCGGCCGCGTGGGCAGGTGCCTTCCCGGCGTCGCCCGCGTTCGGCTGCATCCCTCCGGCTGTGTTTGTCCGGAGGGAGCGTGCAGGTGCCAGGAAGGGCCTGCCCTGCTCCGAGCGCTGCGGGCGGGCGGGGGGCGAGGGGCGGACCGACCGACCGACCGACCTACCTATGCGGTCCTTTGTTACCGTGAGCGCGGCATCGCCCCGGCCGATCTGGCCTCGCAGCTCCGGGGGGGTGGGTGCGGGGGCTGGATTTGGAGGCTAACCTTTCCTCGGGAAGCGATCCCTCTCCCAGGGCTCCTCCGCCAACTGCGCAGCGGGAGGGGCGGCGGCCTTCCCGAGGACGAGGCGGCACGTGGGGGGGGGCGTTCGGGGTGGGGGTTCTTCAATAAATGCAACGCCTTCAACGCGGCCCACGGCGTCCACCGCTTTGGGGTTTTTTACAGCGGCTTGCCTCGGTTTCTTTTGTTCGGGCCAAGGGAGCGAAACGGGAGGGGAGGGAGGTCTCCGAGCGAGGAGAGGGCAGCCCATGGCAGGTGCAAGGGCCGGCGAGGCAGGTCGGTCCTCCCTCCCCGAAGGGCCGCTGGCTGGCCTGGTAATGTCTTCAATTACCATTAATCTTCTTTAAGAACTGGGCTGAGTGTGTGTGCATCTTTGCATGAAGAAGAAGAGTTGGTTCTTATAAGCCACTCTTCCCTACCCGAAGGAGGCTCAAAGCGGCTTACAGTCGCCTTCCCATTCCTCTTCCCATTCCCATTCCCACAACAGAGGTGGGTGAGGCTGAGAGAGCGCTGACATCACTGCCCGGTCAGAACAGTTTTATCAGTGCCGTGGCGAGCCCAAGGTCACCCAGCTGGCTGCATGTGGGAGAGCGCAGAATCGAACCCAGCATGCCAGATTAGAAGTCCGCACTCCTAACCACTACACCAAGAAGGTTTCCACTTCTGGGGCATTCCAGGAGGTTTGGGGCGGGGCCCAGGAAAGGCGGAGTTGGCAGAGGAGAGAGAGCTCATCTGGCAAGTGATATCTCTAGGCCAGCGTCCAAGGCGAACTGATCTCCTCCAGCCTGAAGATTGGTCATAAATCTGTGAGAACTCCAGGCCCCACCTGGAGTTTGGCAACATGGGACTCGCAGAGACAGCAGGGAGGACGGCCCTATTTATTAAATTATTTACCATGTAGGTCATTTGTAGTGTAGCTTTCTCACAAGAACTCCCAAGTGGATTATGCACATGGACAGTTTCCCCACATACAAACTAACACTTTTGAAACACTCTTCAGCTGGGTTTTACTGTGTGGATTGGCAACGATCACTGATTGAAACAGCATTATTTAGCAGGTGGGAAAACATCTGGAGGGGTGGCCAAACTGGCTCTCCAGATATAGATGGACTACAATTCCCATGAGCCCCTGACAGAATGTGCTGGCCGGGGTTTGTGGAAATTATAGTCCATTAACATCTGGAGAGCTACAGTTTGGCCATCACCGGGACATTTAGTAACCCTGGCATAAGGATTTTAGATGTCTGTAACTGAAGAACTGAAGCATAGTGTGACTGTTCACATGACACATAAGTGGTACAGAAACCCATAAATCCTATTGACACTAAGACACAGTTAGACCACAGCCCTTTATCATTTATCCAAGTTTGCCAACCCATTTTGTACAGGGCACCACTGTTACCTGCACAGAAAAGGCCTCCGGAATAGTTCAGTTTTGCATAGTTTGAGGAAACCTGGAGGAATGAGGTGCCAGTTAAGAGCCAGGCCCTGATGGAACTGTCAACATTTTACAGGGCTTGGCAAATGCCATTCTTCCACCAGGCATATGGCTGGGATAGGGATGCCAGCTTCTAGGTAGGACCTGTGAACCCCTAGAATTACAACTAATCTCTGGGCAACAGAGAACAGTTCTGTAGAAAATAGCCATTTAGAAGGTGGGCTCTGTGATGTTATACCCCAAACCCTGCCCTCTGCAGGCTCCACCCCCAAAGTCTCCAGGTTTTTCTCAACCTGGAGCTGGCAACCCTAGCTGAAATCATGGTGCACTAGAAATAGACTGTCCATCCTGCCCCCCACTCTTGCATTCTATACTGCACTCAGGGTTAACTAGTGGAGGATGTTCAGGCAGGTAGGAGAAGGTGGGATTGGTTTTAAATTGTGTTTTAAACTGTGCTTTTATTGTTGCTACTTGGCGGTCTAAAAATCTAATAGATAAAGAGAGTGGGAGTTATACCCTTCTTGTAAAAACAACAGTCAGGAAATCTTAACAGCACCCTAAGTGGCATATTCCCAGCCAAAGGATGTTAAATCTTTTAACAAAAGCTCTGAGAATCCTCACTGTAATACTGGTGGCCTTAGGAAGATAGCGGATTCTTGGACTTAAATGGTAGATAGCTTGGAAAACTTCCTCAGCATCCGTGGCAGTGCTGTCCTTCTCATAGATGTGAGTCAGCCAGAGAACCAGTGTTCCAGGTCATGGATGCTGCTGCCCCTTTCCCTTTTGGGCATAACTCAAAGTGCACACGACACGCCTTACAGGAGGGGTGGTTGAACTGTGGCTTTTCAGGTGTCCATGGACTACAATTCCCATGAGCCCCTGCCAGTTTGACCACCCTGCCTTCCAGCAACTCTCCATGAGTAGTCTCTACAATGGCAAGCAAGAAAGGCCATTGTCTTGCATCAGTCTCAGATATTGTGTGTATCTGTAGACTGGAGCTGTGAGTCACAAAACACCCCCCCCCCCCCGGTCACATGTTAGCCTTGAAGGTACTCCTGGGCTCCAGCTCTTTTCTGCTTCTAGGGACAGACTAACCTGGCTACCCATCTTGATCTACCTCCCTGCAAGGCACCACATTTCTGTCTAGAGTAGGAATCCATCAACCTTGTGATGTGAGGACTGATGGACTCCCAATCTAGCTGGATCTGAAGAAGTGAGCCATGACTCATGAAAGTTCCTCCCTGGCCACCAATTTTGCTAGTCTTGAAGGTGCTCCTGGACTCTTTCTCTTATCCTGCTACAGATAAATGAACACAGCAACCCATCTTGATCTAGGATGAAGGAGTATGATTGGTCACTAAAAGACCCTTTGTCTTTATGGTTGCCAGATCTCTACCCTTAACCACTCATGGAATGGGTGGATTGCCAGGTTGGGAAACCTCTGGAGATTTGGAGACGGAGCCTGGGGAGGCCAGGGACCATGCCACAGAGTTAACCCTCCAGAGTATTCATTTTCTCCAAGGGAACTGATCTCTATACCATGGAGATGAGCTGTGATTCCAGGGGATCTCCAAGTCCTACCTGGAGGTCGGCTTCCCAACTATTCTCTGCAGAGAAAAACCACTTTGAATCATTCAGCTTTACATTGTTTGTGGAAAGCAGGAGAGTGGGGCCTTTCCTGCCCTAATGAAGGCCATTCCATAGGGTAGGAGCCACAAGGGAGAAAACACAACTACCTGCAGTTGTTGATCTTGTGCTGTTACAGGCTGGTGCCTGCAGGTTGTTGTTGTTAGTTGCAAAGTCGTGTCTGACCCATCGCAACCCCATGGATCCTCCAGGCCTCCTGTCCTCTACCATTCCCCGGAGTCCATTTAAGTTTGCACCGACTGCTTCAGTGACTCCATCCAGCCACCTCATTCTCTGTTGTCCCCTTCTTCTTTTGCCTTCAATCGCTCCCAGCATTAAGCTCTTCTCCAGGGAGTCCTTCCTTCTCATGAGGGGCCAAAGTATTTGTGCCTGCAGGAGCCCCTGATAACTTGAGTGTTATCATGGCAGAGCTTAGGGAGAGAGGCAGTCCTGCAAGTAAGAGGGACCAAAGGAGGTTTGCCAGGAATGTTTGGGCCTCTGGTGGAGGATAGGGGGTAGGGTTGCCAGATCCAAGTTGGGGAACACCTGGAGATGGTGGACCCTGGGGAGGACAGGAACCTCAGTGGGGCACCATGCCAGAGTCCACCACCTTCCCAAACATCCCTTTTCTCCAGGGGTGCTGATCTGGTGACAAAGTGCAACACTGATGGAGTCTCCAGGCGCCACCTTTAGGTTGGCAACCCCCTTATAACATTTGCATCACTTCCATTTTTAGATGGTGTTTTGTTTTATTAAACTCTACAAAAAAGGGGGAGAGCCCAAACTGTATCCAAATGATTTATTGATTTTTTTTTTTTTACTATCTACTCTGCAGGGGTGGGACGCCGCAGTGCCCGCTCTTCTCCCGAGCAGAGCTGCCCTCTACGGAAGAGACCGGTTGTCATTCCGGGAGATCCCCAGGGTGCGCCTGGGGATTGGCAACCCTTCCGCTCGGCTGCCACGTGATCCAGCTCGATGAGTCAGCGTGCCGAAGGTCACGTGACACGGGAGGCGCATCACGTGGCGGGGCCGGCGTGAGCGCGGTGACGTTAGGCGGCGGCTTACTCCGGGCGAGGAAGCGAGGCAATCGGCTGCGTCGTATTTCCCTCCGCTTTTTTTGCGGCCTCGGCGGAGGCGGCTATGGCCATGGACACGAGCGGCAAGGAGAAGGAGGCGCTGCAGCTGCTGGCCGAGGCCGACAAGAAAGTGCGCGGTTCCCAGGGCTTCTTCTCGGGCCTCTTCGGGTGAGCTCAGCGGGGAGGGGCCTCGCGACAACAGCCCTGCCCGGGAGGCCGGATAGGCTGAGCGGCGCGCGTGCGTGAGCACGGGGGGGGGGGGGGGGAGGACAGAAAAATAAATAAAACGTCGCCTAGCGTGCTTAGCTGGGCCAGTAGGGATTTGTATCAGACCCGACCGGGGTGGCCAAACTTGGCTCTTCAGATGTCCAGGGACTACAATTCCCGTGAGGACCTGCTAAATATGTTTTAAATTCTCACAATCGGCCTTTAAGAATCCTAGCCTGTGAGTGGCAGGGGTTCATAGGGATTGTAGTCCATGGACATCTGAAAAGCCCCTGTTTGGCTACCTCTGGACTACAGTTACAATGAGCTCCTGCCACTCCCAGGCTAGGATTATTTTATGGGCAATATTAGGATGCCATGAGTCATCTAAAATGGAGAAGGACAAACATTTAAAGAATAAATAATATATGAACATCTGAAGAGCCACAGCTTGGCCACCTCTGCTCTAGCCTGTCAATCCTGTTTGGCTTTTGATAAGCAAGGGGGTTGTTTGTGTGTGTAGGAGCCCTGAAGGGGACCTTTTGATGGTGACTGGGTCAGCCTGCAGGAGCGCTGCCAGAATTCAGTCCTCCTTGATGATCTTAAAGGTGCAGCTGGCCTTGATTCTAGCTGAATAGGAGAGAGGCTGGTGGTATGATGCTAAATTTTATTTATACAGGGACTTATGTCCTGCACCTTCCCTTGGAGGTTGCAGAATGTGCCACAACAATGCAGAATAAAATAATCTAAAATATATTTTAAAAAATAATTAAAATATATCCCTCCCACTCTGATCTAATAACAAAGGAAACTAGATATCAGAGCGTGGATAGGTATGTTTTCACCAGGCACTGAAAACCATATAATGTAGGTGTCTGGCGAGTCACCAGATAGAGATTGTTCCTAAGTCTGGGGGCCACCCCCAGAAAAGGCCCTTCTGCATATAACCACATCTTGGTCAGATAGGGATGAAGCTACAAGAAGTTTCTCACCTTGAGATCTTAATAAACCAAATCCTGTTTCTTAATTCTCAGGTCCCCCCTCGCCATATTTCCCCTCTCTAATCAAGTTGATTGCAATATGAGCTGGCTTAAACAGGTACAGTGAGGCTGAACTGTGCAGGGCATGCTGGGTAGAGGAGGGCCACCTGGAAGTGGTCTAATCAAATTAATTGCAATATGCATAGTACCTTTTGCAAGCATTCTTCATAATGTCTCTCCTACCTGGGATAGAAGGGATAAGTGAATAAATTATAAGTAAATAAATAAATTATTACTGTAATGATGATGATGATGATTTTTTGCCTGCTAGTGATGAAGCATTGAATCAAACTCTTCTAAAGAAGTTGGCAGGTGCAGTGCTGCTTGGGATGGCGCTGTAAGGATGGTGGGTGAGATGGCTCTGAACAAGTTGGTGGTGGACTGGGTGGGATTCTGATGAGGCTCAGTGAAAGGAGGGTCCGAAGGGGGTGGAGGAAACAGAGCCATCTATGGGACTGAGTGGAAGAAAGGAGCCCTGGAGATATCCCAAGAGTTTGGGTAAGGGGTGAAACAGTCTGAACACATGGCTAAGCTGGTGGGAGGGGGCTTGGAAGCTAAAGGGTGATTGTAAGGATGGAAGTGGCAGATGGAAGTCAAAGGAAGAGGTGGAGGAGCTTTTCAAGGAGCAGAGCGGTGTTCAGCAAGGAGACAGGCTGGGGGTGGGCATGGTAGGCCAACTGTGCAGGGCATGCCTAGAGCCACCTGGAAGTCACAGAACTGCCTAGAAGAGGAGTTGGTTCTTATATGCTGCTTTTCCCTCCCTGAAAGAGTCTCAAAGCGGCTTACAGTCACCTTTCCTTTCCTCACTGGCAGTCTTCAAGCAAAGGTTGGATACACACTTTTCTTGGATGCTTTAGGATGCTTAGGGCTAATCCTGCGTTAAGCAAGGGGTTGGACTAGATGGCCTGTATGGCCCCTTCCAACTCTATGATTCTCTCCCCATATCAGACAGCCTGTGAGGGAGGTGAGGCTGAGAGAGCCCTGGTATCACTGCTCAGTCAGAACAGCTTTATCAGTGTCTTGGTGAGCCCAAGGTCACCCAGCTGGCTGCATGTGGGGGAGTGCGGAATCAAACCTGGCCCACTAGATTAGAAGTCCACACTGCTAATCACTATATCAAAGTGTATAAAGAAGAGGAGAGTCTCTTGGAAGGGTTGTCTGGTTCCAATAAATGCTGAGTAAAGCTCTTGGGGAGTAGGCCTACGTGCTGGGTTTTGGCTGTTACAGCGAGCCAAGTTTGGAAAGGGTGTCTTTGTAGGGGAGGGAAAATGATGTAAGCAAGCTGGTGTGGAAACTGCTGGTGATCCAGTGCAAAGCATGATAAGGCTGTAGAGTTGAGTGGCTGGAGGAAGTTCTGATTGCTCCTCTGTTAGGGTGTGTGAGACCTAATGCCAAGCAATCCCTGTGATTTATGGCTATTGTATTTTATAATTAACAAAATTACAAATGGTCCTTACTCATTACATAAAAAACCCCAACAGGTGTTAATGTGATTCTATGCCATCACCTTTAGAAACATGCTATCTTTGTGAAAGAGCCTCTTGTGGCGCAGAGTGGTAAGGCAGCGACATGCTGTCTGAATCTGTCTGCCCATGAGGTTGGGAGTTCAATCCCAGCAGCCGGCTCAAGGTTGACTCAGCCTTCCATCCTTCCGAGGTCGGTAAAATGAGTACCCAGCTTGCTGGGGGGTAAACGGTAATGACTGGGGAAGGCACTGGCAAACCACCCCATATTGAGTCTGCCATGAAAACGCTAGAGGGCATCACCCCAAGGGTCAGACATGACTCGGTGCTTGCACAGGGGATACCTTTACCTTTACCTTTTTATCTTTGTGAAATTGTAGAACTTTTGTAAGTAAGCTGACGGTCGTTTAGATGTTAGCTCATTCTGTATTTGCTCTTTCTCAGAAGTTATTCATAGATCTTCCTCAGAAATTATCTCCCTCTTATTTCAATGTCATAGAATCATAGAGTTGGAAGGAGCCATACAGGCCATCTAGTCCAACCTCCTGCTCAATGCAGGATTAGCGAACCCCCTGCTCAATGAAAATCCAACATCCACATCTGGCTACAAGCTTCCTTGGCTCCCCATCTCAAAAGGAATTCTATGAGGACATGGTCACTTCCCCCTAGGGTCCCCACCTCATCCACCAACTCTTGCCTGTTGGTCAGTATTAAGTCCAGTATGGCTGAACCTCTTGTGGGTTCATCTACCATTTGATAAATGAAATTGTCAGCCAGGCAGGACAGAAAGCTCTTCCTTTTTATTGCCCATGCTTCGGGCGTTAGTATAAAGAGATCTGAATCCTTTTACTTTTGGTTCCCTATGAGCTGGCCTTGCCGGTTGGGCTGCCTCCGATCGTTTTCCTTCCATACACTCCCTATGTTGATCATCTCCTTCCCCTAGTGGCTTCAGTTTAAAGCTCTCCTGATGAATCTCCCCAAGTTCCTGCCAAACACATTCTTCCCCAGCTTTGATAAGTGCAGTCCATCAGGTGCTAGTCGGCCTTCTTCAAGAAAGCCTATCACATGGTCCCAGAAACCAAATCTCTCCTGCCGGCACCAACTACGCAGCCACTGATTCACCTCCATTATCTTCCTCTCCCGACACATTCCTCTTCCCTTGACAGGCAAGATTGAAGAGAATACCACTTGTGCCCCCATTTGCTTGAGCTTCCTCCCCAGATCTTGATAGTCTTTTTTAATAGGAGCGATGGTATTCAGGGACATGTCATTTGTTCCCACATGGACCATCACAAATGGGTAGCGATCTGTAACTTTGAGGAGTTTGGGCAGCCGTTCTGAAACGTCTTTAATTTTCGCCCGTGGCAAGCAACACACCTCTCGGGTTAGGGGGTCGGGCCCAGCCACATGGCGATCCATTCCTCTTAGCAGGGAGTCTCCAATTACCAGTACTCTCCTTTTTTTTTTCTTCTCAACTCCATTTCCTTCTATCTCTGTGGCCTCTTCCCTTTGTCTTAGACTTTGTTTTGGGACCTCTTCCCTCGTTGACCCTTGCACCTCCTCTGCAAGGGCCTGAAATCTATTCTGGAGCTCCAAAGGCCCCGAGAACTATCTCGCTCTATGCCGTTGAGTCTTTTTTCGAACTGTCTGTAGAGGCTCCGTAATGAGGTCAATCTCCTTATCCTCTTCAGGACTGGTTGTATCCTCTGTATTCCGAGTTGCATGGCTCTGGTCTATGAACTCCTCCCTTTTCTTATTTTGGGTCGTAATAATGCTGTCTTCTAATCCCCTAATCCTTTCCTCCAAAAGTCTTACCAGCTTACACTTGGAGCAGATGTAGTCCATCTTGTCTTCTGGGAGGAAGGCAATCATATTACACTCACTGCAGATGGTGGGATGAGTGTCCTGGAGGTCCATTGTAACTTCTAGGCAGTGCAAGTACTGAGTTGAATGGATTGTCAAATATTATGAAGGATCAAAATACAGAATCTATTTTTACAGACTTGGAACCCTTTACTAAAGGAACTAATTCATCCTGGAATAGTCTCGGCAGCCTTTAAATTATACATTTAGAGGTGGTAATGATAGATTTGAAATAATTTTTTCTTTTTTTCATTCTGCATAGACTTAAGCTGTTATTCTTTCTTAAAAACTGACGCACCACCAATGTTTTATTAAAGATAAAACATTGAAGACTTGGGTGGGCAGTCTTAACTAGGTTTTTGATATTATATACATTTCCTGCTTACTGTATTCATATATATTAGTGGACAAGTTGCTGAGGTCAATCAGGGCGACCCCTTGCCCCCTTGATCCCTGCCTTTCCTGGCTCCTCAACGGATGCGGCCAGGGGATAGGAGGCCAGCTCAGAGACATCATCAACTCCTCTCTAAGTTCGGGGGAGTTTCCTGAGCGGCTAAAGGGGGCAGTGGTTTGCCCTCTCCTAAAAAAATCAACGCTGGACCCGCAGGACCCTGCCAGCTACCTCCCAGTATCGCATCTGGCGTTCCTGGGCAAGGTGGTGGAGAGGGCTGCGGCTGACCAGCTCTCGGCATTCTTGGAGGAAACTTCGACACTCGATCCATATCAGTCGGGCTTCCGTCCTGGCCACGGGGTGGAGACGGTGTTGGCCGCCCTTTTGGATGATCTCCGTCGCCAGCTGGACAGAGGCGGGTCGGCCGTGTTGGTCCTTTTGGATCTATCGGCGGCCTTTGACATCGTGGATTACGACCTTCTGATCCATTGCCTCGCCGGTACGGGGATACAGAGCACAGCCTTGCGCTGGATACGCTCCTTTCTCCAGAACCGGACCCAGAGGGTTGCGGTGGGGGAAGAGTTCTTGCGTCCCTACGGACTCCCCTGTGGGGTACCGCAGGGCGCAGTCCTCTCCCCCACGTTATTCAACATCTTTCTGCGCCCTCTGGCCCAACTGGTACAGAGCTTTGGGCTGGGTTGCCACCAGTACGCTGATGACACCCAGCTCTATCTCCTCATGGACGGCCGCCCAGACTCCCCCCTGGAACCATTCGCCAGATCTTTGGAAGCAGTGACTGAATGGTTCGAGCAGAGTCGCCTGAAACAACCCCACCAAAACGGAGGTCCTGTGGCTGGAAGGCAGAGGGCAGGACCAGGCAGAGCGCTTACCCACCCTGGCAGGAACGCAACTTACTATCGCGCCCCAGGCCAGGAATTTGGGGGTGACCATTGATACCTCCCTGACTATGGAGGCTCAGGTCAAGAGAGTAGCGGGTCAGGTGTTTTTCTATCTTCGCCAGGCCCGACTACTAGCGCCCTACCTGTCCCCTGACCACTTGGCTACAGTGATCCATGCAACAGTCACCTCCAGAATAGATTTCTGTAAGTCGCTCTACGCCGGCCTACCTTTGTCTCTGATCCAGAAACTCCAGCTAGTGCAAAACGCAGCTGCTCGGGTCCTCACTGGTACACCTTGGAGGGCCCACATCCAGCCTGTGCTGAGGCAGCTGCATTGGTTGCCAATTGCTGCCCGGATCAGGTTCAAGGTTCTGGTTTTGACCTTTAAGGCTATACGTGGGTTGGGACCCACATACCTGAGGGACCGCCTACCGCCCTATACCCCCTGCAGGGCTTTACGCACAGCGGGGGGAAATCTCCTGATCATTCCTGGCCCTAGAGAAGCGTACCTGGCCTCAACCAGGGCGAGGGCCTTTTCGGTCCTGGCCCCTACCTGGTGGAACGAGCTCCCGGGTGAGCTGCGGGCCCTGCAGGATTTACCAGCTTTCTGCAGGGCCTGCAAGACGGAGCTCTTCCGCCAGGTTTTTGGTTGAGGCCGGGGTCAGCGAATGAGTGCCAACATTCCCCCCCCCCAGACCTAGCATCTCCTCCCCACCCTCCCTGCCGCTCTGATAGCAGGGGTGGGAATAATAAGTTCCGCCATGTTGGGATTGTTTTAAAGTCTTTTAATGGGTATTTTAATGGGGATAGGACTGCTGTGACTCGCCACGAGCCTACGGGGAGTGGTGGGATATAAATCCAATTATTATTAATAATAATAATAATAGTATATAACTGGATTTAGCTATGAAAATTTATATTGTCTTGTTTCTTGATTGATTCAATGTAACGTGAAATATTTTGAAATGAAGGAAATTTTTTTTTGTTGTATTATTTTTATTTTTGTTGTATATAAGTGCTTGCAAAAAGAAAGAGAAAAAGAAACAGCCAGCTGAGCAAGTAATTATTGATACATGTAAAGGTATAGTCTGTTATCTTAAAGAAGAGAGAGAAAAAAGAAAAAATAGCCAAGTAATTAATATAAGGGTACAATCTATTATTATCCCAAATATTATATAGTCAGTTCCCATCGTATATCGGCCTTAACCTAAAGGTTACTGCTGCCTTTCCTAAGAAAGACCAAGTAATTGCTCCACTGTTCATCACATTCTTCAGGTGGTCGCAAAAAGTGAAATTGTGCTCTTTTCCATGGTGTATCTGCTGGCAGGTCTTGAAGTATTTGTGTTTCTTTCTTGTTGTCAGGTCGCACAGAGATATCTCTTGATTGCTTCCTGCCTGCAGTCGCCTTTGAGCAGACTGTTAATTTTGTCGATCCAAATCACTTCCAGCTCTAAATAGACTCCCAGGCTTTCGGTGCAAATAAAGGAAATTTTAAATTAAAATTAAAATTATCTCCTTCTCATTTACAACTCAACTTTTACACAAGAAGCGAGCCAGTCCTTTAACATTTTGTTAAGCAGGCACGAAGCCTTCTGCTTTAATAACTTACTGGGTAAATTCTCTTCAAGCATGTGAATGTGATTACCAAACCATAAGCCTGATCTGGAATTCAACTGGGAGCCGTGGAGTTGGAGTGTTGGCAAGGATGTATCTCCTCCACAGTGTATTTGTGAGGATCCTGGCTGCAGCATTCTGTACCAGTTGCAGTTTCTGGATCAAGGTTAAGGGAAGGCCTGTGTAGAGCGAGTTGCAGAAGTCCAGCCTAGAGGTGACAGTCATATGGATTGCTGTGGCTATGTGATCTGGGGCCAAGTAGGGTGCTAGTAGCTTGGCTTGTTGTAGATGGTAGAAAGCCTACCTTGCTACTCTCGTTACCTGTGCTTCCATGGAAATGGAGGTATCAAGAATCACATCCAGAGAGTCGACTGAAGATGGCGCAGTAATTGCTGGACTTCTATCCAGCTCTTAAGCCATGCCGAGGGTCAGGAGCATCTGCACCTGGCAGACCTGAGCAGATATGCAAATCTGCTCGCCGGTCGCCCCAGGAACCGGGAACGGCATCCTGAGGGTCCTACAGATCCGTGGGGAGGTAGGGAGACCGAGCTCTCCGGATCAACAGCGGCGTGTGCTCAAGGTTACGATGGCGCTCTTGTCGCAAACAACTTTCTAAGCTTGAAACGACCAGCTTGACCCTACATTCTTCCCAGACCATCTTTTACCAGACTGACAGGAGCTGAAGTTTACAACAGTAAGGATTGAAAGCTTTCTGGCTTTTCCTTTTCTTTTCCCACAAGCTCTTCCCCCCCCCCCCTCCTCAACCAATTTACAAGTGAATTCCCTCTTTCGAGTGAGAGACTCCCAGCTAATTATACTCTCTAACCAAACAAAGAGAGAGCTTTGAAGATTTGTTGGTGAAAGTTCAGTGGGGGAAGCTGACTTGATACGGAGATCGACAAACTGATAATTTGGGATCGCTCGTGCTCCCGCGAGACCTCACGAGACTTTCTGTTTATAGTTTGTGACTGCCTAGAACTATGGAAGAATTAACTAAGGCACAGCTTTTCCATTTGTTATGCGAAGGAAACTCAAAGATACTGAAAGCAGTCAATAAGCTGGAAAAGGAAATCCGTGGGATTAAGGGGGAGCTTTTGGACGGAGCCCATGGTCTGGAGAGAGCAGCTGATGACACAGCTCAGCCAACAATAAATCAAACGAAAATTCAATGTTTGGAAGTTAATCAACAGGAGGGGGAGAGAGCTAGAGATGTAAAAACTCAAAGTACCTTTGAAGAACTTGGGAAAACAGATTTAAGGAAGGAAAGCACCGAAAACCTGGAAGTCTATTTAGAGCAGGAAGTGATTTGGATCAGCAAAATAAAAAGAGTCTATTCAAAAGCGACAGCACCCAGGAAGCTATCAGGAGATATTTCTGAGCGACCAGAGGAAGAGATCCAGATAGATAAAGTATACAGAGCCTACTCAAAGGCGACTGCAAGCAAGAATCAAGTAAGAGACTTCTTTGGCCCTGACAGAAGGACAATCAGAAACACTCTACTATGGAAAAAAACACAATTTCATTTTATGCGACCATCTGAAGGATGAGTACAACAGTGGAGTATTCTCCTGGTTTCCAGTGGGGAAGACAGCAGCAGTAACTTTTAGGACAGGACCAATATATGAAGGGAACTGACTTTATATCATCTAAGGCAATAAGAGAATATATCCTTATAATAGATTATACTCTCATATGTATCAACAACTACTCTGCAAAGAAAGATGGTAATAACTTCTAGATCAGGATCAATATGTGATGGGAACTGAATATGTATGCCAATATGTATGCTAAAAGAGGATGACAAACTATACTTCATAGGTATTAACAAGACGGCAGCAGTAACTCTTAGGTCAGGGCCAATTTATGAAGGGGACTGACCTTATATCATTTAAGATAATAACAGAATACATTCTTATAATAGATCATATCCTCATATGTATTAACAATCACTTTGCTAAGAAAAATGGTAAAAACTTCTAGATTAGGAATAATATGTGATGGGAACTGAATATGTATGTTAAAAGAGGATGGCAAACCATATCAGCTGGTCGCTTTTTTCTTAATTTTTCTGTAAATGTTTCATATAATAATAAATAATAAAATTATATATAAAAAAAAAGAATCACATCCAGGTGGCAAAGCGAGGAACGACTGAAGATGGCGCCGTACTAGCTGGGCTTCTGCCCGGCTCTTAAGCCATGCTGAGGGTCAGGAGCAACCGCACCTGGCAGACCTTAGCAGATACGCAAATCTTGCTCGCCGGTCGCCCCAGGAACCGGGAACGGCATCCTGAGGGTCCTACAGATCCATGGAGACTGAGTTCTCCGGATCGCCGTGGCATGTGCTCAAGGTCATGATGGCGCCCTTGTTGTAAATAACTTTCTAAGCCTGAAACGACCAGCTGACCCTACATTCTTCCCAGATCATCTTTTACCAGACTGACAGGAGCCGAAGTCTGCAACAGTAAAGACCGTGAGTTTTCTGGTTTTTCCTTTTTCCCCCCACAAGCTCTTCCCCCCCTCCTCAACCAATTTACAAGTGAATTCTTTCGTTGAGTGGGAGGCTCCCAGCTAATTACACTCACTAATCAAACAAAGAGAGAGCTTAAAGAAAAGAGAGACTTTAAAGTTTTGTTGGAAAGAGTTCAGTGTGGCACGCTGACTTGATACGGAGATCGACAAACTGATAATTTTGGATCGCTCGTGCTCCTGCGAGACCTCATGAGACTTTCTGTTTATAGTTTGTGACTGCCTAGAACTATGGAAGAATTAACTAAGGCACAGCTTTTCCATTTGTTATGCGAAGAGAACTCAAAGATACTGAAAGCAGTCAACAAGGTGGAAAGGGAAATCCAAAAGACTAAGAAAGGGCTTTTAGACAGAACCGATCGTTTGGAAAAAACAGCTGATGAAAACACAACTCAGCCAACAATACTTCAAACGAGAGGGGGAGAGAGCTAGGGACGTAAAAATCAAAAGCACCTTGGAAGAACTTGTGAAAACAGATTTAAGGAAGGAAAGCACCGAAAACCTGGAAGTCTTTTTAGAGCAGGAAGTGATTGGGATCAACAAAATAAATAGAGGCTATTCAAAGGCGACAGCACGCAGGAAGCTATCAGGAGATATCTCTGTGCGACCAGAGGAAGAGATCCGGATTGACAAAATATACAGAGCCTACTTAAAAGCGACTGCAAGCAAGAATCAAGCAAGAGACTTCTTTGGCCCTGACAGAAGGACAACCAGAAATACTCTATGCAGGAATCATCAGGCGTCACTATGGAAAAAAATACAATTTCATTTTCTGCGACCACCTGAAGGATGTGATGAACATTGGAGCATTCTCCTGGTCTCCTGTGGGAAAGACAGCAGCAGTAACTCTTAGGTCAGGGCCAATATATGAAGGGGACCTACTTTATATCATTTAAGATAATAATAGAATATATTCTTATAATAGATTATACTCTCATATGTATTAACAATCATTTCGTTAAGAAAGATGGTAAAAACTTCTAGATTATGATTAATATGTGATGGGAACTGAATATGTATGTTAAAAGAGGATGGCAAACCATATCAGCTGGTCGCTTTTTTCCTCTTTTACTTTTCTGTAAATGCTTTATATAATAACTAGTAAGCAAGCCCGCTGCAGGGAAATGCAGCGGGCGCTAGGACTCACCGGCGGCGGGCTGGTCGGCGGCGTGGTTGGTGGCGGCGGAGGCAGCAGGCTTTTGTAGGCAGCAGGCAGGCAGGCTCCCTCGGGCGGCGGTCTGACGCAGCGAGAGGCGCTTTGCGCCTCTCGCCACGTCAGACTGCCAGGGAGGGAACCCCCGGCAGCTGCGCTTCGCGCGACTGCCGGGGGCTCCCTCGGGCGGCGGGCTGACGCTATCTGGGGATGGGACGGAGGTTAGAAGGGCAGCGAGCACACCTCGGGCGTCTGCCGTGTAACCACGGCTTGGCCCAAGGACTAGCACAAGTGCTCTCTGACCTTCTCTTGTCTAACCTCCTCCCCCAGCCATATCGCCTTCGACCCATTATGGACGAGATCCCGGCCCCAACTTGAGTCCCCCCTCGTGGCGGTACCCCTCCAATCATACTCCCAGGGGAACAAACCCTCAGCTAACTAGCTGCCCTAGAACCCTAGCACTAATACTCCTAGGTCGCACTGAAATATCCCACCCTAGCCCCCGCAACCCAATTCCACCCACTAAACCCACCCTAACCTCCGTCCCTAACCTTATCTCTGCAAGCCAGCAGTCCTATTTCACCAGCGGGCTAGGGCCTGGTCAGATCCCGCCTCGAGGGGGTTCTCACAACCTTGCCCCCCACTGGTTCCAATAGATCCCTGCTAGAGCACCTTAACTTATCTAATTCCCCGTAGATGGCCTTGAGTATGCCCGTATTCTTATCCTTATCCTGCCCCTCCCCCTCAGCCCCCTAATGAGCTGATTCGTGCAGGTGCTGAGTCCAATTTCCACTTTAGTCGGTTGCCTGCTTCCAATGGTAACTCCTGGAGGCAGCTGTCTTGCTAGTCCAGCAGAATGATCCTGATAATCTTGAATCTTTGCTTTAGGATGCTTAGGGCTGATCCTGCATTGAGCAGGGGGCTTGACTAGATGGCCTGTATAACCCCTTCCAACTCTATGATTCTATGAATGATTATTCTAGAGGCCAGTAGATGGCGCTGGAGGTCCAGGGCTGTGTTTCCCGGATGATCTTCACGACCCTGCCATGTCGAGCCACTAGAGGGCAGAGGACGGTAGATCTTCGTAATGCCGGTTCGCAGCTTAAAGTGGTAGCACAGCTCTGAAAGCCTCCCAGACCGGCAGCTCACAATAGAACAAAGGCCCCCCAAACGGCCCACCCAGCGGCAGGGCCAGCAGGGAATATGCAGGGAGATCTTCCTCCGCAGCTCGATTTCTTAAGTTTGGGGTGCCAATTCCACACACTTGCCAAGCAAATGGCTGCCCAAACCCTAGACGCCGCTCCGCGGTCTCTCTCCAGCCCCTTGCCGTGCAAGAGCGCATTTCAGTTGCTGCGGCCTCGCCCACGATTCCCACGCTGGTAGGGACTTCTTCTTTTGTCTCCCTCTGTGGACTTAATCGGGGAACAAGCCTAGAGGCAGTTCCCCAGAGGGAGGAGGGTAAGCTTGCAGACGCGAGGAATAAGGAGCAGGTGAGGAGGGGGAGAGAGCAAGGGGGGGTGAACGGTAGTATTTCCACTACACCCCCGACTACACCCTCGACTTGAGTTGCATTCCACAGCTGCAATAAATCCAGCCGGGTATCTTTATCAAGCCGCCGGGTCGTCACTCCCTTTACTGGCTCCGCGTTCTTACTGTTCTTTCTGTTCTGCCCGTCCCCTTCCCTCGTTACTCTCACCGCATTCACTGTTCTCAGCTCTGTCCAGTTCTTTTTCCAGTTCTTTTTCAATTCAGATTTCTTTATACTAACACCCGAAGCATGGGCAATAAAAAGGAGGAGCTGGAACTTCTCATGCTGATGGAAAGGTATGATCTAGTAGGCATCACAGAAACTTGGTGGAATGATTCTCATGACTGGAACGTAATGGTGGATGGATATGAACTGTTCAGAAAAAACAGAATAGATCAAAGAGGTGGAGGAGTGGCACTGTATATGAGGAAAGGGTTTACCTGTCAGGAAATTCTAGTGTAGGAGAGCATATCTACGGTGGAAAGCATCTGGGTGAAAATAAGCAAGGGGAAAACAGTGTGGTGGTTGGTGTCTGCTACCGACCGCCTGACCAACGAGAGGATGTGGATGCTGCATTTTGTGAGCAGCTTGAGAAAATATCCAAGCGGCAGGACCTTGTCATCATGGGAGACTTCAATTTCCCAGATGTGTGCTGGGAAACAAACTCTGCGAAGCATCCTCAGGCAGGTTTCTGACCTGCCTGGCTAATAATTTCATTTATCTAATGGTAGATGAACCCACAAGAGGTTCAGCCATACTGGACTATATACTGACCAACAGGCAAGAGTTGGTGGATGAGGTGAAGGAGGTGGGGACCCTAGGGGGAAGTGACCATGTCCTCATAGGACTCCTTTTGAGATGGGGAGGCAAGGAAGCTTGTAGCCAGACTTGGATGTTGGATTTTTGTAGGGCAAACTTTAATAAACTCAGAGACATGATGAATGTCATACCTTAGACGAGAATGCTGGAAGGGAAGGGAGCATGTGAAGGGTGGGCCCTACTCAAACAAGAGCTATTGCATGCTCAATCAATGACTATCCCAGAAAGAAGAAAACACTGCAAAAGGTCTAAGAAGCCTATTTGGATGAACAGAGAACTTCAAGAGGAACTAAGAAAGAAAAGGGAGATGTTCAGGAAATGGAGGGAAGGACAGAGCTCTAAAGAAGAGTACCCACAGATTACTAGGCACTGTAGATCAATCATAAGAAAGGACAAATCTTATAGTAAGCTAAGATTGGCCAGGGAAGCCCACTAAAACAAGAAAAGATTTTTCAGTTATGTGAGGAGCAAACGTAAAGTAAAGGAGGCAATAGGCCCACTGTTGGGTGCGGATGGACAAACTCTAACGGAGGATGCAGAGAAAGCAGAAAGGCTCAGTGACTATTTTATATCTGTTTTCCCCACAGGTCAAAGGGTTTAGGCACATCTAGAGATGGCTGTAGCCAAGAGATGTCTGGGTGGCAGGTTGACATGGACAGAGAGGTTGTTGAGAGGCATTTAGCTGTACTGGATGAGTTCAAATCCCCTGGGCCAGATGAAATGCACCCGAGAGTGCTCAAAGAACTTTCCGGAGAACTTGCGGAACCCTTGTCCATCATCTTCGGGACCTCTTTAAGGACTGGAGATGTCCCGGAGGACTGGAAGAGAGCAAACGTTGTTCCGATCTTCAAGAAAGGGAGGAAGGATGACCTGGGAAACTATAGACCAGTGAGTCTGACCTGGGTAAGATAATGGAGCAGATATTAAAGGGAGCGATCTGCAAACATCTGGAGGACAATTTGGTGATCCAAGGATGTCAGCATGGATTTGTCTCCAACAGGTCCTGTCAGACCAACCTGGTTTCCTTTTTTGACCAAGTGACAGGTTTGCTGGATCGTGGAAATACGGTTGATGTCATTTACTTGGATTTTAGTAAAGCTTTTGGTAAGGTTCCACATGATGTTCTGATGGATAAATTGAAGGACTGCAATCTGGATTTTCAGATAGTTAGGTGGATAGGGAATTGGTTAGTGAACCTCACTCAAAGAGTTGTTGTCAATTGTGTTTCATCAGACTGGAGGGAGGTGAGTAGCAGGGTACCTCAGGGCTTGGTGCTTGGTCCGGAACTTTTTAACATATTTATTAATGATCTAGATGAGGGGGTGGAAGGACTACTCATGAAGTTTGCAGATGACATCAAATTGGGAGGACTGGCAAATACTCCAGAAGATAGAGACAGAGTTCAACGAGATCTGAACACAATTGAAAAATGGGCAAATGAGAACAAGATGCAATTTAATAAAGATAAGCGCAAAGTTCTGCACCTGGGTCAGAAAAATGAAAAGCATGCCTACTGGATGGGGGATACGCTTCTAGGTAATACTGTGTGTGAACGAGACCTTGGGGTACTTGTGGATTGTAAACTAAACATGAGCAGGCAGTGTGATGCAGCGGTAAAAAGGCAAATGCCATTTTGGGCTGTATCAACAGAGGCAACACATCGAAATCACAAGATGTCATAGTCCCATTGTATGCGGCACTGATCAGACTACACCTGGAGTACTGTGTGCAGTTCTGGAGGCCTCACTTCAAGAAGGACGTAGATAAAATTGAAAGGGTACAGAGGAGAGCGACGAGGATGATTTGGGGCCAAGGGACCAAGCCTTATGAAGATAGGTTGAGGGACTTGGGAATGTTCAGCCTGGAGAAAAGGAGGTTGAGAGGGGACATGATAGCCCTCTTTAAGTATTTGAAAGGTTGTCATTTGGAGGAGGGCAGGATGCTGTTCCCATTGGCTGCAGAGGAAAGTAATGGGTTTAAACTACAAGTACAACGATATCATAGAATCATAGAGTTGGAAGGGGCCACACAGGCCATCTAGTCCAACCCCCTGTTCAACGCAGGATTAGCCCTAAGCATCCTAAAGCATCCAAGAAAAGTGTGTATCCAACCTTTGCTTGAAGACTTCCAGTGAGGGGGCGCTCACCACCTCCTTAGGCAGCCTATTCCACTGCTGAACTACTCTGACTGTGAAAAACTTTTTCCTGATATCTAGCCTATATCATTGTACTTGAAGTTTAAACCCAATACTGCGTGTCCTCTCCTCTGCGGCCAGCAGAAATAGCATCCTGCCCTCCTCCAAGTGACAACCTTTCAAATACTTAAAGAGGGCTATCATGTCCCCTCTCAACCTCCTTTTCTCCAGGCTGAACATTCCCATGTCCCTCAACCTATCTTCATAGGGCTTGGTCCCTTGGCCCCAAATCATCCTCGTAGGCTAGATATCATAGGCTAGATATCAGAAAAAAAATGTTCACAGAGTAGTTCAGCAGTGGAATAGGCTGCCTAAGGAGGTGGTGAGTTCCCCCACACTGGCAGTCTTCAAGCAAAGGTTGGATACACACTTTTCTTGGATGCTTTAGGATGCTTAGAGCTGATCCTGCGTTGAGCAGGGGGTTGGACTAGATGGCCTGTATGGCCCCTTCCGACTCTTTGATTCTATGGGTTTTGACCCCCCCCCCCATTGGCACCACTGGCCAAGTCACAGTGTCCACACCTGAACCTTTAAATGCATTGCTAATGTGGCTTTCTGTTTTCTAGGGGTGGTTCCTCCAGGGTGGAAGAAGCATGCGACATCTATGCGAGAGCAGCCAACATGTTTAAAATGGCCAAGAACTGGAGTGGTACGTAGCATCTGAACCTTTCGTTCACTTTAAACTCTTTAATGCCTTCCTGGGTTCCAGGACACGATCCCTCTCGCTTACATCATGGCTGCTCTGAAGGGCCAGACTATGGCATTAAACCCTGCTGAAGTTCCTCTCTAAACCCACCCTCTCCAGGCTCCGCCCCCAAAATCTCCTGACATTTTTCAACCCAGATCTGGCGTCCCTACGTGGGAGAAAGAGACTCCATGCTGCTCTTCCTGAATTCCACACCTGTTCATCTCACACCCTGTGTGTTTGTGTGTGTGTGTATGAGAGACACACACACACACACACCATTTCTTTCTCATATCTTAAATCCTCAGAAGAGCCCTGCTGGGTCAGACTAGTGAGGGTTTCTCCAGTCCAGCACCCTGTGTCCTACAATGACCAAGTGGTTTTTCTGGAGAGTCAACAATAGGCCAGAGAGGCTGAGGCTTTCCCTTGATTTAGAAGTTTACTATCTCTGAATGTGGAAGTTTTCTTGGGTCACCATGGCTAATACCCACTGCTAGGCCTGTCCTCCATGAAGTCAGTCTTTTAGATGTGCATTCTTTGGTGATCGGAATTGGTTTTGTGGGGGAGGGTGTCATGTATTCTCCCTGGCCATTCTACGAGGTTTCCCAGGTTGGATTATAGCTCAACTAGTGACTAGTCCGTTTTTAATACACACACCCTGGGGAATAAGTGGGCCTTTCTAATCCAGCCTCCTATTTCACCCAGTGGTTAGGCAGTTCCTTTGGAAGGCCAACAATCAAGCCTTCCCTTGATGTTGCCACCTGGCTCTGGGATTCAAAGGCTTAAAGGTGAGTCCTTTAGTCCATGTGACTACTGGCAACCTCTCCTCCATGAGTCTGTCTGATCTTTTAAAGCTGTCTATGCTTGTGTCCATCACAACATTCTCTGGCCACGTTCTAATAACTTTCTGTGTAAAGTCATATTTCCTTTAGTTTACCCTGCCATGAGCCCTCTTCCCTTGGGCTTCTGAGTGACAAGATGACATTTTGAGAGGTCACTGAACTGGAGCTCTACCTATGCTGGTTGGGGAGGGCCACATCCCCTAACGAGCTGCTGTTCCCAGCCTGGTTTGACCACTTGCTCTTCTTTCCACAGCTGCAGGGAATGCCTTCTGCCAGGCAGCTCAGCTGCACCTTCAGTTGCAGAACAAGCATGATGCGGCCACCAGCTTTGTGGACGCTGGCAATGCTTTCAAGAAAGCTGACCCTCAAGGTAGGTGTAAGCTGATCAGAGCAATAGGGTGAGAACCCCCGCAGTAAGGTGGAAGTTTGGGCAAAGAGAGCTAGTATGGTGTTGTGGTTAAGAGCGGCAGCTTCTAATCTGATTCCCCACTCCTCCACATGCAACCAGCTAGGTGACCTTGGGCTCGTCACAGCCCTGATAGTGCTGTTTTCACAGAGCAGGTCTCTCAGCGCTCTCTTAGCCCCACCTATGGGAAGGGAAGGCAATCGTAAGCCCCCTGAGATGAACGAAATTAATGACAGTTTGCTGAAGAAGCCCGCCTTTCCTTGTATCAATTTGCATTCTGTGTCCCAGGTCAGGCCAAATGCTGAACTCTTCTCTCCGAAGCTGTGTCACGCAGGCTGCCAAGCAGCAGAAGCTGTTGTGCCAGCTGGTCTCCTTGTGTGTCATGTGCCAAGATGCCCTATTGTCTCCGGGCTCCTCCATTGTCCCCGGTGCTGTGTAAGTGCCACAAGTTAGAAACTCTTTGGTGTGACCCCCACAATAGTGATTGTTCAAATGCTCTCCTGTCTTTGCACTCTTGTGGAGTCCCTCTTGCCCAGTTGGTTAGGAGTTATGGACTTGGGTGTCATCAGTATGCAGATGATACCCAGCTCTATCTCTTGATGGTCAGCTGGCCAGATCTTTCCCCAGAAACATTCGCCAGTTGTTTGGAAGCAGTGGTTGGATGGATCAGGAAGAGTTGCCTGAAACTCAACCCCTCCAAGACGGAGGTCCTTTGGCTGGGTCGAAAGAGGCAGGAGCAGGAAGTGCGTCTTCCCTGCCTGGACGGGGTACAACTTACATCAGTGCCCCAAGCCAGGAATTTGGGAGTGATCCTGGATGCCTCGTTTTCTATGGCTACTACGGTAGCCTAGATGGCGTTTTTCCTGGTAATTTGTAAAGCATCTCTATTCTGCTCTAGTATTTGACTAACCCTTTCAGAAAACGCATTCACTACCACTCTAATCATAGTCGTCCCATGGCTGGGAGTGAGGTTGGTATCAAAGTCCATGGTGATCTCCCTCCATGGGCCACTGGGCGTCCTCAACAGCTTCAGCAAACCCTTTGGTTTGCAACCCCTGGATGTTTGGCCATTATACAGGTGGGGCACTCTTTGACATAGGCTTCCACATCCGAGCACAATGAGGGCCACCAGTAATGCCTCGGAACCACGTGTAGGGTCTACAAATCCAAAATGTCCTGCAGGCTAACAATCATAGCATAACTTAAACACTTCTCCATGAGCTGCAGCTGGAACGTAGAGCCCATCTCCCTTGCCATACAGCCCCTCCTTCTCTTGAAGGCTAGATGGAGTTCCATGAATTCACTGTCCCCTCCCAAGTCCTTCTGTAGCCAGCCTCCCGGGGTGGAGTCCAACAGTGATCATAGAATTTGTAAACTGCTCCTGCGGGAGTGGTAAAAATAAAGGAGTAAGTGGTGAGTGGGTGGAAAAAGGGGCGGGGTGAGTCCGGGATAAAAACTCAACTCTGCTCCATTGTCTATATGGCACCCTTTAAAATACTTGCAGATGGTTATCAAATCCCCTCTCAGTCATCTTCTCTCTAGGCTAAACATACCAAGCTCCCCTAACCTTACTTCATACGTCTTGGTCTCCAAACCCCTCACCATCTTTGTTGCCCTCCTCTGGACACACTCCAGTTTGTCTACATCCCTCTTCAACTGGGGTGCCCAAAACGGAACACAGTACTCCAAGTGAGGCTGAACCAGAGCAGAGTACAGCACTACCATCACCTCCCATGATTTGGACACCATACTCCGTTTGATACAGCCCAAAATCCCATTTACCTTCTTAGCCCCCCAAGTCACACTGCTGACTCATGTTCAATGTATGGGCCTACTAAGACTCCTAGATGCTTTTCGCACATGCTACTGCCAAGACAAGTCTCCCTCATCTTATATTGTATGTATTTGGTTTTTCCTACCTAAATGCAGACTTCACATTTTGTTCCTATTGAACTTCATTTAGCCCACTTAATGAGCCTATCAAGGTCATCCGGTATTCTGATTCTGTCTTCCATTGTGTTTGTTACCCCTCCCAGTTTAGTATCGTCTGCAAATGTAATAAGTATCCCCTCTAATCCCTCATCCAAATCATTTATAAATATGTTGAACAACACAGACCCCAGGACAGGTCCATGGGATACTCCACTTGTCACTCTTTTCCAAGAAGCTGCTGAACCATTAACCCTCTGGGAATGATCTCTCAACCAGTTATTGAACCACCTGACAGAATTAGGATCCATACCGCATTTTACCAACTTGTGAACAAGAATATCATGTGGAATCTTATCAGAAGCTTTACTGAAATACAGATAAACTATGTCCACGGCATTCCTCTGATCCAGCAAGGTAGTCACTTTCTCGAAGAAAGAGATAAGGTTGGTCTGACATGATTTGTTCTTGCAAAACCCATGCTGAATCAGTTCCAGCTGCTCAATGACCGAGTGTTTGATTACTTTTTCCAAAATGTTGCCAGCTACAGATGTCAAGCCGACGGGTCGGTAATTGCCCGGATCCTCCTTTTTCCCTTTCTTGAAGATGGGAACAACATTTGCCTGCCTCCAATCATCTGGCACCTCACCTGTTCTCCAAGAAGTGTCAAAAAGAATGGACAGAGGCTCAGAGATGACATCTGCAAGTTCTTTTAGTACCCTTGGTTGCAGTTCATTTGGCCCAGAAGACTTTAAAGAAACTAGATGTTTGTGGACTGTTCCAACAGTGATTCTAGGCCACCATTCCTGTTCCCCGTGTTGTGTTTTTGCCACATTGACCACTATTTCCCTCACAAGAGAAGACCAAGGAGAAATAGGAGTTAAGCAGTTCAGCCCTCTCTTCATCATCTTTAAACCGCCCGTGGTGCCGCGGGCGCCACGGACTAAATAATTCGTTAAGGGGCCTTGAGGTGGGCTTTGTCCGTGATGAGGAAGGGTCCGGATTGGACCCTTCCTCACGACAGACAATCGGAGGGACCTCCGATTCCCAGCCCCAGCAACTGCGAGCCGCGCGCAGCGCGGCTCGCAGTTGCTCCCGGCCTGACGCGGCGAGAGGCGCAAAGCGCTGCGAACCGGCATTACGAAGATCTACCATCCTGCGCCCTCTAGTGGCTCGACCTCGCAGGGTCGTGAAGATCATCCGGGAAACGCAGCCCTGGACCTCCAGCACCATCTACTGGCCTCCAGAATAATCATTCAAGATTATCAGGATCATTCTGCTGGACTAGCAAAACAGCTGCCTCCTGGAGTTACCATTGGAAGCAGGCGACCGACTAAAGTGGAAATTGGACTCAGCACCTGCACAAATCAGCTCATTAGGGTTTGTTCCCCTGGGAGTATGTTTGGAGGGGTACCGCCACGAGGGGGGGCCCAAGTTGGGGCCGGGATCTCGTCCACAATGGGTCAAGGGCGATATGGCTGGGGGAGGAGGTTAGACAAGAGAAGGTCAGAGAGCACTTGTGCTAGTCCTTGGGCCAAGCCGTGGTTACACGGCAGACGCCCGAGGCGTGCTCGCTGCCCTTCTAACCTCCGTCCCATCCCCAGATATACGGGGTAGGAGGCAAGGGTGGACCCGGTCTTGGTTCTGTGCAATGCAAGGTCAATCAACAACAAGGCCTCGACTCTGCAACAATTTTTCGCGGAGTCTGGGGCCGACCTTGAGTGCGTGACCAAGACCTGGGTGAGGAGTGGCGAAACGGTCGCCTTAAAGGAGCTTGCCCCCGCAGGGTTTGCGGTCCTGCACCAATCCCGGGTCCATAGGAGGGGAGGGGGAGTGGCAATCTTGGTCCGGGAGGATTTCTCCTACAGGGCTCTCCCGGCCCCAGACATCGAGGGAGTGGAGTGCGTCGGTATTGGGTTGGACTCGGTCGAGAGCTTGGCCATCTGGTTGGTATACCGTCCGCCCAACGCCCAACCAAATGTCCTGCCGAGCCTGCTGGAGGCGGCGGCCGCCTGGGCCTTGCAGTACTCCAGGCTTATAATCTTGGGGGACTTCAATGTCCTTGCGGACGCGCTGCCCCCAGGACTTGGCTCGGACCTAGTGTCGGCCATGGCGACGCTGGGACTCTCGCAATTTGTTGCTGGGCCCACCCATGAGGCCGGCCACACCCTCTACCTGATCTTTGGGGCAGAGATAGAGGTGGTTCTGGATACAGCTTTGGCCGTACCATGGTCAGACCATTATGCCCTGCGGGCTCGGATCAAGACCCCACCCCCTCCCCAGTTGGGCGGCGGGCGCATTTTTGCCCGCCCAAGGAGACTCATGGATCAAATTGGTTTCCAGAATGCTCTGCGGGACCCGAAACCTCCCGGCATCTCGTTAGCGACCATGGTGGAGGACTGGCAGGCCCGCCTGTCGGCTGCCATAGACGAGATTGCTCCTAGACGTCTTCTCTGCCCTCGACTCAAACGGGCACCCTGGTATACTGGGGAGCTCCGGGGGAAGAAGAGGGAATTGAGACGACTAGAGTGAGTGTGGCGGAAGGCCCGTGACGAGGCTACAAGAACATCTAATCGCACATTTATGAGGGCGTATAAGATGGCAGTGAAAGCGGCTGAACGTGACTTCTTTGCCACGGAAATTACATCCGCTAGCTCTAGCCCAGCTCAACTATTTAGGGTTGTTAGATCTCTTACCGCCCTGGAAGATGGGTGCCAAAATAGTAGGAATTTGACCATCAGCTGTGAGGCATTTGCGAGTCATTTCGCGGATAAAGTCTTGTCGCTCCGCCACTCCCTTCCAGCTACAGTTAATACAGTTGATGAACTAGAGGCCCGTTGGCCGCCTTTGGAGGTAACTTTTGATAGCTTCAGGTGGCTCTCTTTATCCGAAGTGGACGGGTTGCTGGGGAGGATGAGGGCAACCACCTTCCCCCTTGATCCCTGTCTGTCTTGGCTCCTTAAGGGGAGGTATGAACGGATAGGCGAGAAGCTCAGGGATATTGTTAACTGCTCTCTCCAGTTGGGGGAGTTTCCTGAGTTGCTGAAGGAGGCGATGGTGTGCCCTCTCCTCAAGAAGCCATCCCTGGACCCACATGACCCTGCAAGCTACCGCCCAGTAGCGCATTTAGCGTTCCTGGGTAAGGTGGTGGAAAGGGCTGCGGTGGACCAGCTCCTAGCATTCCTGGAAGATACTTCGGCACTCGATCCATACCAGTCTGGCTTCCGCCCTGGTCATGGGGTGGAGACTGTGTTGGTCTCCTTGTTGGATGACCTCCGTCGCCAGCTTAACCGAGGTGGCTCTGCTGTGCTAGTTCTTTTAGATCTGTCGGCCGCGTTTGACGTGATCGATCATGAGCTGCTAGCGAGCTGCCTTGCCTATGGGGATAACGGATACAGCGTTACGCTGGATACGCTCCTTCCTCCAAAACCGGACACAGAGGGTAGCCGTGGGAGAGGAAGTATCGGGCCCTTACCGGCTCCCTTGTGGGGTCCCACAGGGCTCGGTGCTCTCTCCTACATTATTTAACATCTTTATGCACCCTCTGGCTCAACTGGTACGGAGCTATGGGCTGGGTTGCCACCAGTACGCTGATGACACCCAGCTCTTTCTCCTCATGGACGGCCACCCGGACTCCCCCCCAGATCCATTTGCCAGATGTTGGAAGCCGTAGCTGGATGGCTCGAGCAGAGTTGTCTGGAACTCAACCCCTCCAAGACGGAGGTTCTGTGGTTGGGCCGTAGGGGGGCAGATCAGGAAACGCGCTTACCCTTTCTGGCCAGGACGGAACTTAATATCGCGTCTCAGGCCAGGAATGTAGGGGTGACCATTGATGCCTCACTAACACCCGAGGCACAGGTTAAACAGGTAGCTAGCCGGGCATTTTTCCATCTTCGCCAGGCTCAGCTACTAGCGCCCTATCTGTCCCCCGAACACAGTGATCCATGCGACGATCACCTCTAGACTAGATTTCTGTAACTCGCTCTACACTGGCCTGCCTCTGGGCTTGATCCGGAAACTGCAACTCGTCCAAAATGCGGCTGCTAGAGTCCTCACAACTACACCATGGAGGGCTCACATCCAGCCAGTTCTGAGGCAGCTGCATTGGTTACCGGTCGCCTTCCGGATCAGGTTCAAGGTTTTGGTTTTGACCTTCAAGGCCATCCGTGGTCTAGGCCCAGCATATATGAGGGACCGCCTTTTGCCCTATATCCCCCGCAGGGCTTTACGCTCTCCGGGGGCTAACCTACTGGTCGTTCCCAGCCCCAAGGAAGCCCGCCTGGCCTCGACTAGGGCCAGGGCCTTTTCGGTCCTGGCCCCAACCTGGTGGAATGAGCTCCCGGAAGAGCTGAGGGCCCTGCGGGAATTACCAGCATTCCGCAGGGCCTGTAAGACGGAGCTCTTCCGCCAGGCTTATAACTGAGGCTGGGCAGAAAGAAGATCAGCCCCCCCCCTCACAAACTGGCGGTAGAGAGTGTCACCCTCCTCCTGTAGTTGAGGATGCGGAGACCAAATGAGCAGATTACGCCATGGCTGTTGCCATTACTGTAAATTATCGGATTTTATTGTCATTTTATGGTTTTAGGGGACGGGGTTATGTAAGCCGCCTCGAGCCTTCGGGGGGAGGCGGGGTATAAATATAAATATAATAATAATAATAATTTGCCCGCTTCTAACCACGTGTTCTACAAGAAGTGTGAAAAATAATGGACAAAGGTTCAGAGTTTACATCTGCAAGTTCTTTTAGTACCCTTGGATGAAATTCATCTGGTGCTAAACCAAAAAAGGAACAAAACCCAACCTTAACAGGTAGGAACTCAAAAGTTGAGCTGAACAATAAATTTAATGTAAAACTTGTTAATTATTTATTACACAATTAAAAACAGAATAAAAACTTCTTAAAAACTATACCGAACTAACAGCACATAGAACCAAGGACCAAACGTGTTTCGACCCTTCCGGGTCTTCCTCAGTGGTCAAGATTATGATAATGCACTCTATATAGAAATATACCTATATAGAACTCTCTATAATATGTAGCTGAATGGTTGAGTGGGATCTGTAATGTGTAAATTTTATCCTTTTTCTGATGCACATGAGATTACACTCTGAGTACAGAACTTAATGATAGCGAAGAGTGGTGACTTTAGGGACATAACATAGGAATTGGTCTCCAAAAAGGATAAAATTTACACATTACAAAGTCTTTTTCCTAACTGTCTGCAGAGGCTCCGCAATGAGGTCAATCCCCTTATCCTCTTCAGGACTGGTTGTATCCTCTTTATTCCGAGTTGCACAGTTCCTGTCTATGAACTCCTCCCCTTTCTTAATTTGTGTCAGAGTAATAATCCTCTCTTCTAAGCCCCTAATCATTTCCTCCAAAAGTCTTACCAGCTTACACTTGGGGCAGATGTAGTCCATCTTGTCTTCAGGGAAGAAGGCAGTCATGTCACACTCACTGCAGATGATGGGATGAGTGTCCTGGAGGTCCATTGTAAATTCTGGGCAGTGCAACTACTAGGAAAATATAATCTACTCATTCTAATTCTAATTGCTAGGCCAAGAACTCCAGGCTAAGAGCCGTAGGCCAAGAGCCCTTTGTCTCTCACCCTTTGTCTCTCCTCTGTCCAGGAGCAGCCCTTTTTAATCCTACCAGGAATCACCTCACTCAGCACCACAATAGCCTCACCTGGTCAGCAGCAGCAGCAGCTCTACCCAGCAGCTCTCACCATGTGCTCCTATTTGTCAGTCCTCTCTTCATCTGTTATAATTTCACTTTCTTGTCCTTGCAGTGGTCCTACCGTGTCCCTATTCTTTTTCTTACTTGACATATAACTAAATAACCCGTTTTTTGCTATGTTTAGCATTTCTTGCTAGCCTAAGCTCATATTGAGCTTTATCTTTGCTACCACTGTCCCTACAATTATTGTTTATTTGTTTATACTCATCATTGCTAATTAGGCCTTCCTTCCTTTTCCTAAATTAATCTTTTATTCCTCAGATAATTTGACAAGTGCTTATGGAGCCACCTTAGCTTCCTTCCATCTTTTCTTCTCAAGGAAATTGTTTGCGATTTAGCCTTTTGGCCCTCTTGGGCTCCCATCTCTTTAAGTCTTTCTGACCACGGGAGTCTATCCAACATACCTACAAGTCTGTTAAAATTGGCTTTACTGAAGTCCAGTCTATACATACGACTATGTAAAGATTTTGTCTTTCCCACAATTAAAAATTCCCAAAGCATATGGTCACTACTACCAAGTGTGTCCACTACTTCCACCTCATCTACCAGTTGTTCCCTGTTGAGAATCAAGTCTAAAATAGCAGAGCCCCTAGTTCCCCTCTCTACTTTCTGGGAAACGAAGCTGTCGGCAAGACAAGTTAAGAATTTAACCGAGTTTGCATTTTTAGCAGAATTGCTGTTCCAACAGATATTTGGGAAATTGAGGTCACCCATGACCACTGTTTCCCCCTTTTTTTGAAAATTTTGTAATTTGATCTAGCAGTATCTCATTCAAGTCTTCATTCAAGTCTTCTGACTGGCTTGGTGGTCTATAGCAGTGGTCCCCAACCCAACCCTTTTATCACCAGGGACCGGTCAACGCTTTACAATTTTACTGAGGCCCAGGGGAGGGGGTAGTCTTTTGCCGAGGGACGGCACCTCTGCCTGAGCCCCTGCTCCACTTGCTTTCCCGCCGGTGCCCCTGAGTTCCTGCTGCCCGCTGGGGGGTGCTGCCAGCAGCAACTGTGCAGTGCAAAGCCGAGGGGGAGCCCCAGCCATGGTGGCTGCTGGAGAGCACCAAAGGTCAGCTGGTGGCAGGGTAGCCCGAGGCAGCAGTCGGGGAGGAGGACGAGGAGGAGCCGTGGCTTGGTACCGACTGATCCACGGACCGGTCCCCAATGAGAGAGCTCCCAGATGTCCTCTCCGCCCCCATTGCAGACAAGCTCCTTGATACACTAAGGAGCTCTGCGAGAGCTGAGTCTGGAGGAAGACTCGTGACGAAGTGGCGAGAGCTTCTTACCGAATGCAGTTAAGAGCCTATGAGATGGCGGTGAAGTTGGTAAAATGCAAATTCTACTTGACTGAAATCGCATCTGCTAACTCACGCCCAGCTCAAGTATTTAGGGTAGTCAAATCTCTTACTGCCCTAGGGGAAGGGCGCCAAAATAATAGCCAATTGGACATTAGCTGTGAGGCTTTTGCGAGTCACTTTGCAGATAAAATCTCATCACCCCGCCACAACCTCCCTCATACTTTAGAAACAGTAAGTGATCTAGAGGCACCTTGGTCACCTTTGGAGGGTTCATTGAGTAACTTCAGACGACTCACGCTGACAGAAGTGGACAATTGCTAAAAGCAGCAAAACCAACTACCTACTCTCTAGATCCATGTCCATCATGGCTGCTAAAAACATCCAACTCTAGAGTAGTAGCCCCCCTATGAGAAATAATCAACCTCTCCCTTTCAACAGGAGAATTCCCAGAGGGTCTAAAAAAGGCAGTGGTCCACCCGCTATTCAAAAAACCTTCCCTAGATCCACGACATCCATCCAACTATAGTCCCCGTCTAGCACTTAGCGTTTCTGGGTAAAATGCTTGAAAAAGCTGTCATGGACCAACTATCAGAATACTTGGAAGAAGCATCGGTCCTAGACCCATTCCAGTCTAGTTTCTGGCCTGGCCATGGGGTAGAGACAGTGCTGGTCCCCCTGATGGACGGCCTCCGTCGCCAGCTGGACTGGAGCAGATTGGCGCTGCTTATATTATTAGATCTCTCAGCAGCGTTCGACACAGTAGAACATGAGCTTCTAGGTCACCTTCTCTCCGATCATGAGATCAGAGGGACTGCCCTTCAGTGGCTGATCTCCTTTCTCCGGAATTGCGGACAAAGGGTAGCTTTAGGCGAGAGCTCATCAAGCCGTCACCAACTGGCTTGCGGAGCCCCCAGGGCACAATTCTCTCTCCAACCTTATTTAACATCTTTATGCGCCCTCTTGCCCAGTTGGTGTGGAGGTTTGGGCTGCCCATGATACCCAGCTCTTCCTCCTGATGGATGGCCACCTTGACTCACCCCCTGAAACATTAGCCAGCGGCCTGGAAGCAGTGACGGAATGGCTTAAGCAAAGTCGTCTGAAGCTCAACCCTTCAAAGACGGAGGTCCTGTGGCTGGGTAGGAAAGGTCCAAGCAAGGAAGCACGCCTTCCCAATCTGGATGGATTGCAGCTAACAGTGGCCCGCTCCGCGAGGAACCTGGAACTGATACTTGATGCCTCCCTCTCAATGGGGCTCAGATCACGATGGTAGCATGGCTGGCATTTTACCACCTCCGCCAAGCCAAACTACTAGCGCCCTACTTGGCCCCGGAACACCTAGCCACAGTGATCCATGCAAAGGTCACCTCTAGGCTGGACTTCTGTAACTTGCTCTACGCTGGCCTGCCCTTATCCTTGATCCGGAAACTGCAATTAGTCCAGAATGCAGCTGCCAGGGTTGTCACATCAACACCTCGGAGGTCCCACATCCAGCCCATCTTCCAGCAGCTGTGCTGGCTCCCGTTTGAATTCTGGATCAGGCTTAAGGTTTTGGTTATCACCTTCAAGGCCATACGCGGTCCGGGCCCAGTATACCTGAGGGATCGCCTCTCCACCTATATCCCTCAAAGAGCCTTGCGCTGTACCTCCTCCAGCCTCCTGGTGGTCCCTGGCCCCAAGGAAGCCTGCTTGACCTCGACCAGTGCCAGAGCCTTTTCCATTCTGGCCCCCACCTAGTGGAATGAGCTCCCAGAGGAAATCAGGGCCCTGACAGAACTAAAACAGTTCCACAGGGCCTGCAAAAGGAAGCTCCTCCACCAGGCATTGAGGTCGACCTGTCCATCGCTTCCAATTGGCCCCCAAGCCCGCCCAACTACCATGATTGTGAACAAATCCACCCAATCCCTGGGTCTCAATATGAGTTGAGCTAAGGCTCTTGCAGTTTCACCTTCCTTTAATGTTATTGTTATTGTTATCATGTAAATGTTAATGTTATTGTTATCACCTTACTGTTACTTGAAAGATGTTACTTGTACTATTTTGTTGTTTCCTGTAAACCGCCCTGAGCCCTCAGGGAGGCCGGTATAGAAATACAATAAACAAACAAACAAACAAACAAATAAATAAAACATCTCAATTTTAGTATTCCAATTGTATTATCCCACCGTGATTCTGTGATTTCCTATTAGGTCATAGCCCCCATCCTCTATTACCACTACTAGTTCCTCCTGCTTGTTTCCCATACTCTGTGCATTAGTGTAGAGACATCGTAATGCATCCTTTGTGTGACTCATAGCTTTGGTTTTTGAACTTCCTTGGAAGCTAGTAGTTCCTTGCTTATATAACATTCCCCGTAGATTTGTGATCTTCCCATGTTCAGATCTTGCCATCACACTAAGTTTTTAATTTACGTCTTGCTCCCCCTTTGTGTTTAATTTAAAGCCCTTTTCACCAGGTTTGCAATGGTTCTCCCCAAAATATTATTTCCATCCCTTGTGAGGTGTACCCCATCTCCTGATAACAGCACCTCATATTGACATCGTTGACCATGATCCAGAAATCCAAACCATTCCCGTCGACACCATTGACATAGCCAGTCATTTACTTGCATAATTTTTCTCTCTCTTCCTATGCCTCGGCCACTTACAGGAAGGACTGATGAAAACACAACCTGTGCTCCCAGGTTCTTTACCTTTTCCCCCAGATCCACAAAGTCTTTCTTAATATGTTCCATGCACTACTGGGAAATATTATTTGTTCCTACATGGATGAGAAGGGGTAATGAACTACGGGCTTGGTGAGCCTGTCCAGTTGTTCTGTGACATCCTTGATGTGTGCACCAGGTAGGCTCTTGAGATAGTAAGATATGTAGACCACTACATATTTCGGCCTCTACGCCTTTATCAGGGAATCCTCAATTACCAGTACCCATTTCTTCGTACCCTTGGGAGCAGAACTAAAACTCGCTCTTGTGGGGACGGTGAGGTGTTTCCTGCGTTTTCTGGGGTCGGCGGGGGAGAAGACCTAGAACTCTCACCTGTGGGCACCTGTGACTTTCTTCCTGTTCTATGTTGGGGCATGCTCTCCATGGGAGATTGCACATGCTCCTGTGTTCCTAAATGTACCTCTTCAGGCATATCTTGGAACCGATTGCTGAGCATCAGTGGGTTATACCTTCTCCTTATTTTTCTACTTGTATGTATAACATTCTTCTATTTATTACCCTCCTGTATTAGGTGTTCCTGATTTTGTTTTGATAGATTTCCCTCCTCCTTCATCGTAATCGTTTCTCTAATCCCCAGACCGTCTCCTCCAGCAGAGCCACTAATTTACACTTGCTGCATTTGTAAAAATTGTCCCCCTGAGGTAAGAAGACGAACATTCCGCAGATGGTACATGTCACTACACAACCTTCTTCTGTCTTCATGCTACTTTGATTCATCTGAAAAGTTCCACAAACAGTACTACACTTAACTGAATCTTTTGGCTTGATCCTCCGGCGAAAAGCCAACAGCCAAGAGTCTTTTGGCTCTTCTTCTTGACTCCTAACAGAGTATTCTGGTTTGATCCAGACTCCAAGAGACCTTTGTTTTTTTGTTAGTATTGCGTGCGAAAAAGGCCTTGCTTCGTGTCACTGTGGCCAGCCCTCAGTGAGGGGCAGAACACTGAACTCACTACAGGCTCTGCCTTGCTTTCATGTTGTAGAAGCCATGAGAGGACATCTGCCAGGAAGTTCAATTTATCCTGTAAATGTTTCAAAGTGAAAGAGAATGCGAAGAAAATCTCTGCCCACTGGATCTGCTTAGCTATTAGTTTGCGCAGTTGTCAGAGGGGCTGGAGGTTCTTATGGTCAGACGAGACTTCAAAAATGGTTGAGGAGTCCTCCAGCCAGTACTGCCAAGTAGACAAGGCTAATTTTATGTCAGCCGCCTCTTTTTCCCAAATGGCCCATTTCAATTCCGTTTTTCTGAACATTTTTTTTTTATTCAAAGTTTTTGTTTTATTTTCCAAGATTAAAGATAGTACAATACAAGTAATCTACATTATTAATACAGAAAAAATAGATTGTGCTCTTCATTTAATACACTTAATTCCCCGTTTCAATCCCCTTTTAACTTATTTTCTTAGGTAAATCTTTTTATATAGGCAAGTGGGTGTAATTTCCCATCCTCCCTCTTCTGGAGGATTACAGCGCCCATTGCCACATCACTAGAATCTACTTGCACAGTAAAGGGTTGGGATGGGTTAGCATGCTGCAGTACTTGCTCTGAGGTAAAAAGTCTCTTGAGTTCATTGAAACTGGCTGGCACTTCCCTGTCCATTGTAAAGGGTCACCTGGCCTCTTCTCCTTAGCTCCCCCTCCTTTTGTCTTTTGTTAGTCCGTGAGGGGGAGTGCAACTCGGGCAAAATCCGGAATGAACATTCTGTAGAAATGTGCGAATCCCCAAAAGCTTTGCAGTTGCTTTCGAGTACGGGGCACCTCCCAACTCAGCAAGTCTTTTACTTTATTGGGATCCATACTCAACCGATGAGGTGATATTTGGTACCCCAAAAGGTCTATGCTCTCCTTATGGAATTCACATTTAGATAACTTGGCATACAAATGTTTTTTCTATATCCTACCCAACATGTCCTGAACTAGGGCCACATGTTCTTCCATCATTTCAGAGTATAATAAAGTCATCAAAAAAAAAAACTAAGACCCCTTTATAAAGCAAATCATGGAGGACTTCATTAATTAGGTTCATGAACACACAGGGCGCATCTGATAACCCGAATGGCATCACGAGATATTTAAATTGACCCAGCATTGTGTTAAAAGCAGTTAAATGTTCATGCCCCTTTTTTCTGTGCACCCGGTAATAAGCTTTTGTAGAACCAATTTTGTAAAAAATTCCCCCGTGCCCAATTGACTTAGCAAGTCCTTTATGTGGGGGAGAGGGTATGCATCGGAAGGAGATATAGCATTCATACCCCTATAGTCAGTAGAAGAAGAAGAAGAAGAGTTGGTACTTATATGCCGCTTTTCCCTACCCGAAGGAGGCTCAAAGCGGCTTACAGTCGCCTTCCCTTTCCTCTCCCCACAACAGACACCCTGTGGGGTGGGTGAGGCTGAGAGAGCCCTGATATCACTGCCCGGTCAGAACAGTTTTATCAGTTCCGTGGCGAGCCCAAGATCACCCAGCTGGTTGCATGTGGGGGAGCGCAGAATCGAACCTGGCATGCCAGATTAGAAGTCGGCACTCCTAACCACTACACCAAACTGGCTCTCAATGAGTCACAAAGTCTCAATGAGCCATCTTTCTCTTTTACAAACAGGATCGGGGCAGCCATGTGAGAGTTTGCAAGGTGAATAAACCCTCTGGCTAAGTTCTTATCCAAAAACACACAAAACTCCGTCAATTCTCTGGGGCTCATGGAGTAGATCTTTGAGTAATGGCTCCCCTGGCTTGAGTTCAATAGAACAGTCAATTTTGTCGTGGGGAGGCAGTTTGTCACATTCTCGTTGTTTGAACACCGTCTTTAGTTCCCCATATTTATCACGGAGTCCAGCATCTACCTCCTTCCCTACTTCCCTACTACCCTCCTTCCCTACTCCAGCATGCTCACAACGTTCCTCTGGCTGACTATGTGTCCCCCATCATATACTGGGATTGTGCTTTCACAACCAGTTCTGTCCTAACACAAATTGAAAGACTGCACTGGGTGCGATGACTGGTTGGATCTTTTCCCAGTACTCCTCTATGTCCAAATTTAGTGGATTTACAGCTGTGCTCCCCTCTTGGAAAATTCTCCATTCATCTGGATTAACCTTACGGGTCTTTTCAGGCATTCCAGCCTTACCCCATATCAGGGCTGATTAAAGTTCTTATGCACCAGCAATCCAGAACTCCCTGTTCTCTGACCCCTACCCCAGTCTTTGGGTCGGATAGAGTCATTGGGATTAGAAGGAGGGGAATTGGGCTTACCAAGCGATTGCCCCTAGCATGGGGCTGTCTTACAAAGCGGCTTACAGTCACCTTTCCTTTCCCCACAACAGACACCCTGTGAGGTGGGTGAGGCTGAGAGAGCCCTGATATCATTGCTCAGTCAGAACAGTTTTATCAGTGCCATGGCGAGCCCAAGGTCACCCAGCTGGCTGCATGTGGAGGAGTGCAGAATCAAATCTGGCATGTCAGATTAGTAGTCCGCACTCCTTACCACTACACCAACCTGGCAAACTGTGAGGAATTTCTGTGAGAAATTCAAACAACAGGATATATAAACCAAACAACAGGATGCAACCTTGAGGTGTCAAAAGCAGGCATATGGGCAGTATCACAGGACAAGCCATATAAGTGCCAGACATTCCAGGGGGATTCTGACATTGTCCCTTCCTTACATGCCCAGGGAAATGCCAATTGCCACTTTGGGGTTGGGCAGGAATTTCCCCCAGGTCATCTTGGCCCAGGGAATCCAGGAGGTTTTTCTGCATTCCTCTGGCCATTGTGTAGAATCAAAAGGCTGTTGGATTCTACATTGTCTATGTACTGTGGCTCTTTTTTGGTATTTCCTATGGGCATAGAGCAGGGGTTTCCTTGTGCGTGTGTGTGTGGGGAGATAACTATAAATTTCCTGCATTGTGCAGGGGGATTACACTAGATGACTCTAGGGCTCCCTTCCAGCATTTATGTTTTCTTTCTCTTTCTCGTGTTTTGGACTTCTCATCCTCCACTGTGTATTTGCACAGCAGCTAGGACAACCAGGCCTTCATTTCTTTGGCAGTGTGCTTTCTAGGTCAAAGGTCTGCCTGTGTCTCTCTTGGCCAAGGGGTTCCTCTTCCAGGGTTTTCCATGGCCGTTTTGCAGGCAATTATTAACTGGGAGGACAGCCGTGGCGGGGATAATGAAGTAACTCAAAAAGAAGGCCAATTTAATCCTCCTGTGGGCTTTGCTTAATCTTTGGAGATTTGCATCGTGATTATCCTTGCGGCAGCAGAGTGAAGAGCAGTGAGAATCTCTGCAGTGTGCGGAATGGAGCCGCCATTGGAAACAGGTGTAGGCTTGCCAGAGGAGTCCTCATGTGGCTTCCAAGAGGGCTGCCCCGACTCCCGCTACCTAATCCTGTTTGGATCTGTTTGGATCTTCTGCTCTTGAGATTGAAATTCCTTTTCTTCCCAGGAGAGGGAAATATGGCCTGCCAGTTGTGGCATCTTGCAGAGTGTTATCTCTGTGCATGTAGCTGATGTGTAACAGAGGGCAGTGGTCCACACCTCGCAGTGCTGTCCGTCTCCTGGTCTGTTGGAGTTCAGAAGGGATTGCTACCTCTGTGGGAATAACTTTTCCACTAGAACTATGAGGTTTAGGAATCAGCTTCTTAAGTCTTCAGTACCAAATCTCTAGGAATGGAAAAACTTTAAAAGAAGGATACTTTTATAATAGCTGGGTTTTTTGTACCCTGCTTTTCTCTACCTAAAGAAGTCTCAAAGCACAAACACCTTTCCTTTCCTCTTCCCACAACAGATGTCCTGTGAAGTAGGTGAATCTTAGAGAGCCCTGCAAGAACAAATCTCAGATATGTGACTAAACCAGCTGCTGCATGTGGAAAAGCGCTGATTTTTTGGATCCAGATTTTTTACCATCCGAAGAAATCTCCGAGCAGCTTCCAATTGCCTTCCCTTTCTCTCCCCACAGCAGACACTCTGTGTGGCAGGTGGGGCTGAGAGAGTTCTGAGAGAACTTGGACTGGCTGCAGTTCAGTTCAAACTTTATTACAGTCGTTCAGACCAAGTTGTATGAAGTTAATACATAAAAGACCAAAAGAGTATGGTCATTTGATATAATGCAATTTAAAACAGATCATAAAATAGAGCTTAAAATTGCGCTACTTTAGAGCATCGGATTTTTATGGCGGCGGCACAAAACTTAGCCAGCTGAGTTGTCACCTGGGGGGACTCATCACTTAGCAGCCTCTTTGCTCGATCCACATCATGATGTTCTGGCAACTTTTTAAGGAGTGGTTCAATGCTGGCTGCATGTGGGGGAGGATTGGAAAATCAAACCCAGTTATCCAGATTAGAGGCTGGTGTCAAGCGCTGAGAGAACTCACAACTAGCTTCTTAATGATCAGAAAGCTTTATTGAGAAGTACTACACGCATCAAGACTGGCGAAGTCAAATCTGACCTGAGTACAGATTTGCTTCTTCTTATCAATACAATTCTCCCGCTCAAAACTTGAAAGTTCCCAAGGGAGGGGAGAAGGAGAGAAGAGGCACAGGCAATTAAAACAGTGATACATTCACATGGCCTTGACTGGGTGATAGCGAAACCGGGCCCAGCCGAGAGGCCTCAACAAGTGATAAGAGTTACAACAACATATATTTCACTTTTAATTGTTAGCAGGAATATAGGACCTGTAGCAACCAGGCGCCAAGCAATATAACTGTCATGGAAGAAAGGCTAATTTATGACAGAGATTCTACAATCCTGACAGCTGGTACTGTTAACCTTGACACGGGGCTGGCTCTCCAGCTGGCCCTTTACCCTTTATATCCAGCTGGCCCTTTACCCTTTATATACATTTTATATTTTAAAAATGGGCTTTGAATGGGGCGGCAGGCAGGAGGGTGTGAGAGGGTGGCCATGGGTCCCTTTGGCCCGCTAAGCGGGCTAGAGGGAGTGGAAAGCCCCTCCCCCGCCAGTGGCGCTGCCACGGGAGGCTCCCTTTGGCCCAACTAAACAGAGTGGAAGGCCCCCCCCCCCCCGCCGGCAGCGACTGGGCTTTGCGGCCTGCAGGGAAGTTTCAAACTCCCCCCCCTCCCGCTCCCTCCCAGCAGGAGTGTACCTGCGGGCTACAAAGCCCTTTCGCTGCCTCTCTCCTAATGGGCGACAATGGAGGCCGCGGCCACAAGGCTTCTAGCAGGCAAGGAGGGAAGGTGGGAGCGGGAGGGCCAATCATGGTGGACCTGGACGGACAGGGCCCCGGACAGGATCCTCCCAAGAGTCTGTTTCCCAAATATAAGGGAGCGAAATAGTGTTAAGGATAGTTTTGAGTCTTTTGAAATGTGACATTGGAGGATAATTTTATGGATCCCGCAATTCGCCAGAAATGCAAACCAGTGGATCCTAGAAATGTAAATGGCTGAGCTAGGGCGATCGGTACTTTGGCTACATTATGAGAAGTCAGAAGCCTTTGGAGAAGACAATCCTGCTCTGAAAAGTTGCTGGCAGCAGAAGAGGTATTGGCTGCACTTGCCAGACAGATTATCTAAGGCTTGAGAGCCTGGACCAGGGTTACGTGCAACCCAGGCTGGTCTGTCCCTTCGGGGCATAGTTGCCAATGCAGGCCTCACTGTTGACTCTCTGCACAAAAGGCTGGCAACGGAGCATATCCTATTTCTTAACGAGATATGGCAGCAAAGCCGATTTAAGAACATGCAAGGGTGCTAGGTTAAAAGTATTACACTGTTCGAAATGGTAAACCTTTTTGGTAATTTAAAAAGGCTGCTTTGCAAAATTGGATATCCCAGCAAATTCTGTGCATGATCATAACCCTTCTGACTTGAACATGTTTGACGCTACAGTTCTTCAGCTGGCCACCAAAGGGCAGCAGGGAGCACATGCTGTGGCTGCTGGAGTACCAGCTGCGGTTGTCGAATAGCCATTTGTACCCAACTAGGCTTTGGAATGTTCCCTTGGGTTCCCATCTCCAGGTGAGGAAATCCTGGAGACTTGGGGAGGGTAGGATGGAGCCTGCGGAAAGTGGCGTTTGGGGAGGCACAGTGCCAGAGTGGGTTATAATGTCATAGAGCTCATAATGCCATAAAGCCCATAATGCCATAAAGCTGCCATTTTCTACAGAGGACCTGATTTCTATAACTTGGAGATTTGTAACCCCAGGCCATCTCCAGGCCCTGCCTGGAGGTTTATTTGTATTTAATTATTCTACCCTTTCTCTGTAGACTCGGGGCAGATTACAGCAAGACAAAATCATTTAATAAAAAAAAAATATCAACATATAAATTCTTGCAGCATTAAAACAGGAAGTTAGCTACTAAATTTGCCTATTCTCGCTGTTATATAGTGAGAATTTGCCTACTCTCACTGTTCACATAAGTTCACATAGTTGGAACAGGGTTTTGTGAAATGGTTTCCTGAATGGATGGCAGTTAATTCATTTTTAATACATTTTTAAATTTGTTAAACATTTGTTGGGTAATATGACCATATATGGTCATGTCAACCTTCCCCCCCCCCTCCCAAAATAGCCAGTGATGGTCCTGAAGGGAGTGGGAAGGAAAGGAACCCTAGGTGGGCATGTCCACAGCTCTGCTTCCCAACCATAATGTGCATGATTGTACCACTTCTGGGGGTTCTTGAAGCCTGGGGGGATGTTTCAGGGGTTTCTCACTGGTAAAAAAGTTTCTTGCCATCTTGTTAGAAGATGGTCTGTTTGATTTTTGGCAGGGAGGCCAGCAATTTCATATGTTTTTTCTAGACCACAGCTCTCGGTCTGACGGAACAGCTCCATCTTGCCAGTCCTGCGGACCCAATTAAGGTCCTGCGGAGCTCTGATCTTATTCAGCGTTCTATCAGGCTATGGCAAAAAAATCTCTGGTTAAAGCCAGATTAGCAGTACTAGAGTTCCCTCAATTCTTTCGGGGGGGGGGTGTCTGTCTGAGAAAGCAGATTGCACCCATTTCTACCTGGAAGATAATACTGAATGTCACATTTCCATCCTGCCGTCCTCTCCAAAGGAGCTTTATGTAGTTCTCTGGTTTACCCTCAACTACAGATTATTGAGGGTAGATTATATTTCCTAGTAGTTGCACTGCCTAGAAGTTACGATGGACCTCCAGGACACTCATCCCAACATCTGCAATGAGTGTGACATGATTGCCTTCCTCCCTGAAGTCAACATGGATTACATCTGCCCCAAGTATAAGCTGCTAAGACTTTTGGAAGAAAGGATTAGGGGTTTAGAAGAGAGGATTATTACTCTAAAAGAAATTAAGAAAGGGGAGGAGTTCATATACAGGAGCTGTGCAACTCTGAATAAAGAGGATACAACCAGTCCTGAAGAGGATATGGGGATTGACCTCCTTAAGGAGCCTCTGCAGACAGTTAGGAAAAACGGCATAGAGCGAGACAGTTCTCGGGCCTTTGGAGCTCCAGAATAGATTTCAGGCCCTTGCAGAGGAGGTGCAAGTGCCAACGAGGAAGAATTCCCAAAACAAAGTCTAAGACAAAGTGAAGAGGCCACGGGGATAGAAGGAAATGGTGAACACTACCGATTTGTGATGGTCTACGTGGGAACGAATGACATGTCTGCGAATACCATCACTCCTATTAAAACAGACTATCAAGATCTAGGGAGGAAGCTCAAGCAAATGGGAGCACAAGTGGTATTCTCTTCAATCTTGCCTGTCAAGGGAAGAGGAATGCGTCGGGAGAGGAAGATCATGGAGGTGAATCAGTGGCTGCATAGTTGGCGCGGCAGGAGGGATTTGGTTTCTGGGACCATGGGATAGGCTTTCTTGAGGAAGGCCTACTAGCACCTGATGGACTGCACTTGTCGAAGTTGGGAAAAAATGTGTTTGGCAGGAACCTGGGGAGATTCCATCAGGAGAGCTTTAAACTGAAGCCACAAAGGGAAGGAGACGTTCAGCACAGGGAGTTTAAGGAAGGAGACCGATCGGGGGCAGCCCGACCAGGAAGGCCAGATCATAGAGAACCAAAAGTAATAAGATTCAGATGCCTTTATACTAACGGCCAAAGCATAAGAAGGAAGAGCTGGAACTTCTCATGCTGATGGAAAGGTATGATCTAGTAGGCATCAAAGATACTTGGTGGAATGATTCTCATGACTGGAATGTAATGGTGGATGGATATGAACTGTTCAGAAAAAACAGAATAGATCGAAGAGGTGGAGGAGTGGCACTGTATGTGAGGAAAGGGCTTACCTGTCAGGAAATTCTAGTGAAGGAGAGCATATCTACAGTGGAAAGCATCTGGGTGAAAATAAGCGAGGGGAAAACAAACCGTGTGGTGGTTGGTGTCTGCTACCGACCGCCTGACCAACGAGAGGATGTGGATGCTGCACTTTGTGAGCAGCTTGAGAAAACATCCAAGCGGCAGGACCTTGTCATCATGGGTGACTTCAATTTCCCAGATGTGTGCTGGGAAACAAACTCTGCGAAGCGTCCTCAGTCATGCAACTGACTGACCTGCCTGGCTGACAATTTCATCTATCAAATGGCAGATGAACCCACAAGAGGTTCAGCCATACTGGACTTAATACTGACTAACAGGCAAGAGTTGGTGGATGAGGTGAAGGAGGCGGGGGGACCCTAGGGGGAAGTGATCATGTCCTCATAGAATTCCCTTTGAGAAGGGGGGGGCAAGGAAGCTTGTAGCCAGACGCGGATGTTGGATGTTTGTATTTGTAGGGCAAACTATAATAAAATCAGAGACATGATGAGCATCATACCATGGACGAGAATGCTGGAAGGGAAGGGAGTATGTGAAGGGTGGGCACTATTCAAACAAGAGCTATTGCATGCTCAATCCATGACTATACCAGAAAGACGAAAACACTGCAGGAGTTCTAAGAAGCCCATTTGGATGAATAGACAACTTCAAGAGGAACTAAGAAAGAAAAGGGAAATGGAGGGAAATGGAGGGAAGGTCAGAGCTCTAAAGAAGAGTACCTACAGGTTACTAGGCCCTGTAGATCAATTATCAGAAAGGCCAAAGCTGAGAGTGAGCTAAGATTGGTCAGGGAAGCCCATTGTAACAAGAATATTTTTTTTCAGTTATGTGAGGAGCTAACGTAAAATAAAGGAGGCAATAGGCCCACTGTTGGGTGCATATGGACAAACTCTAACGGAGGATGCAGAGATAGCAGAAAGGCTCAGCGCCCATTTTAAATCCGTTTTTTCCCACATATCAAAGGGTTTAGGCACATCTAGAGTTGGCAGTAGCCAAGGGATAATGTCTGGGTAGCAAGTTGACATGGACAGAGAGGTTGTTGAGAGGCATTTAGCTGCACTGGATGAGTTCAAATCCCCTGGCCTGGTGAAATGCACCCGAGAGTGCTTAAAGAACTTTCCGGAGAACTTGCAGAACCCTTGTCCATCATCTTCGGGATCTCTTTAAGGACTGGAGATGTCCCGGAGGACTGGAAGACAGCAAACGTTATTCCGATCTTCAAAAAAGGGAAGGAGGATGACGCAGGAAACTACAGACCAGTGAGTCTGACCTCTGTTATGGGGAAGATGATGGAACAGATATTAAAAGGGAGCGATCTGCAAACATCTGGAGGACAATTTGGTGATCCAGGGAAGTCAGCATGGATTTGTCTCCAACAGGTCCCGTCAGACCAACCTGGTTTCCTTTTTTGACCAAGTAACAGGTTTGCTGGATCGGTTGAGGTTTACTTGGATTTTACTTGGATTTTAGTAAAGCTTTTGATAAGGTTCCTCATGATGTTCTAATGGATAAATTGAAGGACTGCAATCTGGATTTTCAGATAGTTAGCTGGATGGGGAATTGGTTAGAGAACCGCACTCAAAGTGTTGTTGTCAATGGTGATTCATCAGACTGGAGTGAGGTGAGTAGCGGGTTACGTCATGGCTCGGTGCTCCGTCTGGTACTTTTTAACATATTTATTAATGATCTAGATGAGGGTGTGGGGGGACTGCTCATTAAGTTTGCAGATGACACCAAATTGGGAGGACTGGCAAATACTGCAGAAGATAAGAGACAGAGTTCAACGAGATCTGAACACAATGGGAAAATGGGCAAATGAGAACAAGATGCAGTTTAATAAATATAAGTGTAAAGTTCTGCATCTGGGTCAGAAAAATGAAAAGCATGCCTACTGAATGAGGGATACGCTTCTAGGTAACACTGTGTGTGAACGAGACCTTGGGTTACTTGTGGATTGTAAGCTAAACATGAGCAGGCGGTGTAATGCAGCGGTAAAAAAGGCGAATGCTATTTGGGGCTGTATCAACAGAGGCATCACATCAAAATCTCAAGATGTCATAGTCCCATTGTATACGGCACTGGTCAGACTACACCTGGAGTACTTTGTGCAGTTCTGGAGGCCTCACTTCAAGAAGGACGTAGATAAAATTGAAAGGGAACAGAGGAGAGCGATGAGGATGATCTGGGGCCAAGGGACCAAGCCTTATGGTTGAGTGACTTGGGAATGTTCAGCCTGGAGAAAAGGAGGTTTAGAGGGGACATGATAGCCCTTTTTAAGTATTTGAAAGGTTGTCACTTGGAGGAGGGCAGAATGCTGTTTCCGTTTGCTGCAGAGGAAAGGACACGCAGTAATGGGTTTAAACTACAAGTACAACGATATAGGCTAGATATCAGGAAAAAAATTTTCACAGAGTAGTTCAGCAGTGGAATAGGATGCCTAAGGAGGTGGTGAGCTCACCCTCACTGGCAGTCTTCAAACAAAAGTTGGATACACACTTTTCTTGGATGCTTTAGGAAGCTTTGAGCTGATCCTGCCTTGAGCAGGGGGTTGGACTAGATGGCCTGTGTGGCCCCTTCCCAACTCTATGATTCTATGATTCTAACAGTACTGTGAGTGTGTGGCTGGTCCATTGTCCCCCAGTTAGCTTCAGTGGCAAGCAGGGATTTGAACTTGAGTTGCCCCATATCCTAATCTAACACTCCTCTTTGTCACACACACACCAATCCTAAAACAATAGCAGATAACTCTCCTCAATTGAACTGTTAAAACTGGAGAACACTTTCAGTTCCTACAAGAACTGCAGGCTTCAGCAGATTTTTCTCTAAATGGCTATTGATTTCCTCCAGGGGTGGGGAGTGTGCTATGAATAACTCCCCTGGCTTTGTCCCTTTTAGGGAGGTCAGAAGAGGTGGTAGATTATTATTTTTTCTCCGCATTATCATTTCTCCGAACAAACTGTTCTCTCTCTCTCTCTCTCTCTCTCTTAACAGAGGCCATTAACTGTTTGCTCAGAGCGATTGAGATCTACACAGACATGGTAAGCTGGTCTTGTGACATATCCCTTGTGCAATTCAGGAGCCTATTGACTTGGAATGTTTTGCGGAGGAAGGGAGGGGGGCTGTTGTCTTTGTGACCCTTGCAGAGGAAGGCCTTTCTTCTACCTGGCTTGTTGTGATTTACGCATTTAAGGTTTAAGAAGGATTACTTATTTACTTATTGAAAATGTTTTATTGGCCACCTTTTCTCCCTTGTGAAAATCAAGATTGCTTGCAATTCAACAAATGGTTGGTAAAATGCACTGGATTAAAATCATAGTTAAGACTGTCAATGAATTTTTTAAAATCCTAAACTGATCAAATGCCAGTCCTAAATAAAAGTGTCTTCAGATGCTTCCCAAAGTTTTAATGTGATGGGGTCAAGGGGCAGCTGAAAAGGCCCTTTCTTACATGCCTGTCGATAAGCTTCATTGATTGGTGGTACAGCCAGGAGGCCCTCCCTCTGTGATTTTCACTCCGAAGAAAGAACATATGAGGGCAATTTAAAATTTTGATAGGCCAGCTGTTTTTTTCCTCTTCCATATCAATCATTTTCTAGAACTTTGTTGTGGCCTCATTTCAAATACTGCATACAGTTCTGGTCACTGTAGCTTCAAAATTACATGGCAGAGTTGGAAAAAGTACACAGCAGGGGTGAGCAAGATGATGAGAATCTGAACAACAATGGGGGAAGTGGGGTGGAAGGAGGAAAGATTTATTAATAGCTTCCTCCAGGAAGTAAGACTTCTGTGGATATTGTCTGAGTGGAGACCTGGTGCTTTTAGTCGATGTGACACCCTAGCACAGACAGTACTCAAAAGCATAAGGCGGGATGTCTTGCCAAGCACATCAAAGAACACATTGAAGCTGGTGAGGCTAATCCTTGGACATCCTTAAAATGAGTTTATTGAAAGCTGTAAGTAAGCATTTGCAGTCTTGCCATCCCGTAGGTAAAAATAACACAAGTGAGACTTGCTGCTTGGGCTGATGAAAGGAAAGCTGTTTGAATGCATGTGTCTTTCCTCTCTCCCCCCACCTGCTGAGAATGGGCAGAAGGACAAAAAACCAAAAAACCAAAACCATGAGGGGCTATGACCTAATAGGAATCACAGAAACTTGGTGGGATAATACAATTATCCCCCGCAGGGCTTTATTCTCGGCTGGGACCAACTTGTTGGTTATCCCCGGCCCCAAGGAAGCCCGCCTGGCCTCTACCGGGGCCAGGGCCTTTTTGGTCCTGGCCCCGACCTGGTGGAACGAGCTCCCGGAAGAGCTGAGGGCCCTGTGGGAATTACCAGCATTCCGCAGGGCCTGTAAAACGGAGCTCTTCTGCCAGGCCTACGGTGAGGCTGGGCGGTGAGGAAGATCAGCCCCCCCCCCAATGAATTCTGATGGTAGTGAGTGAGTACTAGTTTCCTCTACCTCCCTGTAGCTGAGGTGGCGGAGACTCGATGATTAGTATTGCCATCTATTGCTGTTATTGTTGTTATTGCTTAATTGGTTATTGTTATTTTATATGATTGTTATGGATTTTAAGGGAGGGTTTTTATGTGAACCGCCTCGAGCCTTCGGGGGGAGGCGGGATATATAAATAAAATAATAATAATAATGATAATGATAATGATAATAATAATTGGAATACTAAAATTGAGGGGTACAATCTATTCAGAAAGGACAGACAAGAAAAGAAGGGGGGAGATGTAGCAATATATGTTAGGAATCTTTATACTTGTGAAGAAATACAGATACCTGAGCATGAAAGTTCAGTTGAGTATATTTGGGTAAATATAAAAGGAGTAGGAAATGAGAGTGGTATTATTGTGGGTATCTGCTATAGACCACCAAGTGAGTCAGAGGACTTGAATGAGATACTGCAAGACCAAATTACACAATTTTTTAAAAAAGAGGGAAACAGTGGTCATGGGTGACTTCAGTTACCCAGATATCTGTTGGAAGACCAACTCTGCTAAAATGCAAATTCTGTTAAATTCTTAAGTTGTCTTGCCGACAGCTTCATTTCCCAGAAAGTAGTGAGGGGAACCAGGGGCTCTGCTATTTTAGCCTTGATTCTCATCAATAGGGAAGAACTGGTAGATGAGGAAAGCTGATTTTCACAATTTAAAGGTATGTTGGGTAGAGTCCCATGGTCTGAAAGACTTAAGGAGATGGGAGTCCAAGAGGGCTGGTAGTTTCTTAAAAGTGAAATACTGAAAGCTTAATCAGAAACAGTTTCCTTGAGAAGAAAAGAAGAGGCGCTACTCAAACAAGAGCTATTGCATGCTCAATCAATGACTATCTCAGAAAGACGAAAACACTGCAGGAGCCCTAAGAAGCCTATTTGGATGAACAGAGAACTTCAAGAGGAACTAAGAAAGAAAAGGAAAAGGTTCAGGAAATGGAGGGAAGGACAGAGCTCTAAAGAAGAGTACCTACAGGTTACTAGGCACTGTAGATCAATTATCAGAAAGGTCAAAGCTGAGAGTGAGCTAAGATTGGCCAGGGAAGCCCATTGTAACAAAAGATCTTTCAGTTATGTGAGGAGCAAACGTAAAGTAAAGGAGGCAATAGGCCCACTGTTGGGTGCGGACGGACAAACTCTAACGGAAGATGCAGAGAAAGCAGAAAGGCTTAGTGCCTATTTTATATCTGTTTTTTCCCACAGGTCAAAGTGTTTAGGCACATGTAGAGATGGCCGTAGCCAAAGGATAGTGTCTGGGTGGCAGGTTAACATGGATAGAGAGGTTGTCGAGAGGCATTTAGCTGCACTGGATGAGTTCAAATCCCCTGGTCCGGATGAAATGCACCCGAGAGTGCTCAAAGAACTTTCCAGAGACCTTGCACAGCCCTTGTCCATCATCTTCGGAACCTCTTTAAGGACTGGAGATGTCCCGGAAGACTGGAAGAGAGCAAATGTTATTCCGATCTTCAAAAAAGGGAGGAAGGATGACCTGGGAAACTACAGACCAGTGAGTCTGGAGGACAATTTGGTGATCCAAAGAAGTCAGCATGGATTTGTCTCCAACAGGTCCTGTCAGACCAACCTGGTTTCCTTTTTTGACCAAGTAACAGGTTTGCTGGATTGGGGAAATTCAATTGATGTTATTTACTTGGATTTTAGTAAAGCTTTTGACAAGGTTCCCCATGATGTTCTGATGGATAAGTTGAAGGACTGCAATCTGGATTTTCAGATAGTTAAGTGGATAGGGAATTGGTTAGAGAACTGCACTCAAAGAGATGTTGTCAAAGGTGTTTCATCAGACTGGAGAGAGGTGAGTAGCGGGGTACCTCAGGGCTCGGTACTCGGCCCGGTACTTTTTAACATATTTATTAATGATCTAGATGAGGGGGTGGAGGAACTACTTATCAAGTTTGCAGATGACACCAAATTGGGAGGACTGGCAAATACTCCGGAAGATAGAGACAGAGTTCAACGAGATCTGAACACAATGGAAAAATGGGCAAATGAGAACAAGATGCAATTTAATAAAGATAAGTGTAAAGTTCTGCATCTGGGTCAGAAAAATGAAAAGCATGCCTACTGGATGGGGGATACGCTTCTAGGTAACACTGTGTGTGAACGAGACCTTGGGGTACTTGTGGATTGTAAACTAAACATGAGCAGGCAGTGTGATGCAGCGGTAAAAAAGGCAAATGCCATTTTGGGCTGTCTTAACCGAGGCATCACATCAAAATCACAAGATGTCATAGTCCCATTGTATACGGCACTGGTCAGACCACAACTGGAGTACTGTGTGCAGTTCTGGAGGCCTCACTTCAAGAAGGACGTAGATAAAATTGAAAGGGTACAGAGGAGAGCGACAAAGATGATCTGGGACCAAGCCCTATGAAGATAGGTTGAGGGACTTGGGAATGTTCAGCCTGGAGAAAAGGAGGTTGAGAGGGGACATGATAGCCCTCTTTAAGTATTTGAAAGGTTGTCACTTGGAGGAGGGCAGGATGCTGTTTCTGTTGGCTGCAGAGGAGAGGACACGCAGTAATGGGTTTAAACTTCAAGTACAACGATATAGGCTAGATATCAGGAAAAAAAATTTCACAGTCAGAGTAGTTCAGCAGTGGAATAGGCTGCCTAAGGAGGTGGTGAGCTCCCCCTCACTGGCAGTCTTCAAGCAAAGGTTGGATACACACTTTTCTTGGATGCTTTAGGATGCTTTGGGCTGATCCTGCGTTGAGCAGGGGGTAGGACTAGATGGCCTGTATGGCCCCTTCCAACTCTATGATTCTAGGAAGATGTTATCGTGGCTTCTTTGTCTCATGCATGCAGAGTTCTCTCTTTTAATTTATTATTATGTTACCTTCTGTAAGTTGTTCACAACAAGTAGCAGGTGAACATTAGATCATAGAATCATAGAGTTGGAAGGGGCCATACAGGCCATCTAGTCCAACCCCCTGCTCAACGCAGGATCAGCCCAAAGCATCCTAAAACCGGGGTAGTCAACCTGTGGTCCTCCAGATGTCCATGGACTAGAATCATAGAATCATAGAATCATAGAGTTGGAAGGGGCCATACAGGCCATCTAGTCCAACCCCCTGCTCAACGCAGTATCAGCCTTAAGCATCCTAAAGCATCCTAAAGCAGTGGTCCCTAACCTCCAGTCTGGGAATCAAACTCTTTGATTCTATGATTCTATGAAAAGTTGGAAGGAGCCTAAGGAAGCCAAGTTGGCTCCATAAGCAGTTATCAAAAGATTTGAGGAATAAAAAAGAGTAATTTAGGAAATGGAAGGAAGACCTTATTACCAAGGATAAGTATAAACAAATAGCCAATAATTGTAGTGGGACCTTCAAAAAAAAAAAAAAAGAGGAAGGATGACCCAGGAAACTACAGAGGCAAGTAACGGGGTACCTCAAGGCTTGGTGCTGGGTCTGGTACTTTTTAAAATATTTATTAATGATCTAGATCTAGATCTAGAGAGCCAGTTTGGTGTAGTGGTTAGGAGTGCGGACTTCTAATCTGGCATGCGAGGTTTGATTCTGCGCTCCTCCACATGCAACCAGCTGGGTGACCTTGGGCTCGCCACGGCATTGATAAAGCTGTTCTGACTGGGCAGTGATATCAGGGCTCTCTCAGCCTCACCCACCTCACAGGGTGTCTGTTGTGGGGAGAGGAATGGGAAGGCGACTGTAAGCCGCTTTGAGCCTCCTTCGGGTAGGGAAAAGCGGCATATAAGAACCAACTCTTCTTCTTCTTCTTCTTCTTCTAGATGAGGGGGTGGAGGGACTACTCATCAAGTCTGCAGATAGCGCCAAATTGGGAGGACTGGCAAATACTCCAGAAGATAGAAACAGAGTTAAACTGTTTGCGGTTCTGGAGGCCTCACTTCAAGAAGGACATCGATAAAATTGAAAGGGTACAGAGGAGAGCGATGAGGATGATCTGAGGACAAGGAACCAAACCCTATATAGATATAGATATAGATATAGATATAGATATAGATATAGATATAGATATAGATATAGATATAGATATAGATATAGATATAGATATAGATATAGATATAGATATAGATATAGATATAGATATAGATATAGATATAGATATAGATATAGATATAGATATAGATATAGATATAGATATAGATATAGATATAGATATAGATATAGATATAGATATAGATATAGATATCCTATGGGCTCCCAAAAGCGTGAGAAAAAAATGATTACAGAACAAGGAAATTGGCAATTTACCTGCTGAAATCATTTTTTTCTCATGCTTTTGGGAGCCCATAGGATGGGGACCCCTTGGTCCAATCTTCATGAAACTTGCAGTGGGGCTCTGGGGGGAGGGGTCTTCCCTCCATCCCCTGCAAGTTTCAGGAAGATTGCACTAGGGGGTCCCATCCTGGGGGCTCCCAAGGAACATTCCCCATAGAAGTCTATGGAGAAACATGTTCAGCCTAAAGAACCTGACGCTCCATTGTAACCAATGGAGCGGATAGGGGCACCCTCTTTGGGAGCCCGTAGCATTGGACCTCTTGCTCCAATCTTCTTGAAACTTTCAGGGGACTCAGGGAAGAACCTCCCTGAGCTTCCCAAGAAGTTTCAGGGGTGCAACTTGCAACCCCTCCCTCCCAGCCCCCGGGGAAGGCGGGGGAAGGCTTTCCAATGCAAGTCAATGGAGACATTGACTTGCATTGGCTCCAAACAGAGGCCAGGAAGGGACTCTCTCTCCCAGATGCAGGGGAACCTGTGGCTGGCAGCCTAAGCAGCCTCCAGGTGAGAACTGCAGAACCAATAAGGTCCACTGAGTTCTCACCTGGGTTCCCCTGCAGAGGAGAGGGGGGCCCTGCACTGGCCTGTGGGGGGGATATCCCTGCACCACTAGGAACACTAGTGGCTCAGGGATATCAACCTCCAGGGGAGACCTGGAGATCCCCCCAGAAACCCCCAGTGAAGCTGTAAAGCTTCACGGCGCCTATGCACTAACCCAGGAGAGCCTCAGAAAGCAAATGGAGGAGCTCAGAGGCGAATCTGGATGCTCCATCCATGCTGTGGACTCATCACTGGGTCTCCCATCCAGCCTCCCCCCTCTAACAAATACAAAGCAAGAGGAAGACTTGCTTTTCACAACCCAAAGGTGTATCAAAGCAGCTTCCACTCACCTTTCCCTTCCTACGCTTGGGCCACCGCCCTCAAACACCACAAATCCAACTGCTCTACTCAGGCCACATCCTGAGAGAGCCCTGACAGAGCTGTTCTGGGAGAACAGCCCTGGCAGCAGCAAAAAGACAAATCGGCGCGCGCACAACAACAAACTCCTCCTGGGCACCCACTGAGAAATGCTCAGTTACTTCTTGGGTTTACCTTGAGCTCTAAGGCTCACTTTGGGACTGGGAAAAGTTTTCCAAATGGGTGGCATGACTGAGGGACCCAGATTTAATCTCTGGCCCTCTGGTGATTGCAGAATTTCTGTGTGTGGGGTTGGGGGGGGCAATTTAGATTGGCCAGGGCACTGGTCCTGTCTGAATTTTTACTTTGGGTGAGCGTTTTTCATCTCCGCCACCCAGAACAGACTCAGAGAGGATGCAGTCACAGCAATTCTGTGCTCACCTCAGTCCTCCTCCAAGAATAGTTCTGGATGGCCAAGGGCCGGCAAGTTGACCTTGAGGAAGACCAATTGCTGGACTATTTCGGGCGCCAGGCGGGAGCGATACTCGCAGACGGTGCTGCTCGCATGAGAAAATGCCCGCTCGCTCTGGACGCTCGCTGGCGGGCACGAAAGGTAGACACGGGCCAGGCGGGAGAGGGCTGGCCAGACTGCCTCCATCCTGGCCCAGTATCTTAAGGGACAGGCGTTCTCGGACTCCTGGGGCTCATCGAGGTAAGCCCTCACCATCCCAGACGCACTGTCCTCCCTCGGGCACCCGGTGCCCTCAAGAGAAGGAGTGGGCTGAAGGAACCCCAGCAAGAAGTTGCCCTGCTCAGCCTTCTCGCTGGGGTGGCCCGTGGTGGCTGATGTGCCAGCAGAGGCTGGGGGGGAGGAGCAGCGGACGTGCTGGCTCCTTCCTCCTCTGCCTGGCCTGACACCTCAGCCTCCTTGGACGTCCACCAGGCAAGCCTCTGAATGAGCAGCTCGCACCATTCAGTAAGGCTCCTCTCCCTATCTGCTCTGCTGCCCTTGATCACACATGGCGGCGAGCCTGTATGTCACAGACTTGCAGAGGGGTTCAAAGCGGCTCTCAAGCCCTCTCAGAAGCCTCCTCGCAAGCGCGCGCACGGCTGGAACAGTGTCTGCACGTCCTCGAGCCGGGTCCAGGAAGGGGGCCAGCACCACACGGGCCTTTTGGACCATGGGCACGACCAGACCCAAACTCGGCGTGTCAGACGAGAGCATCTCCGTGAAAGTCTTGAAGGGCCCAAGCACTTCCACGGTCTGAGAAATGATCTTCCACTCTCGGTGGGTGAGCCACTCCCCAGGCATAAACATCCTCGTCTCCTGGACAAGGGCATCTAAGGCTCTCCTCTGCTCCACCAAGCGCTCAAGCATGGCGCGGGTGGAGTTCCAGCGCGTGCTGACGTCTCTGATAAGGCAGTGCTGCGGCACGCCCATCAGGACCTGCTTTCTCTCCAGCCTCGAGACGTCGTACGAACTGTGAGAGAAATGCGCCACGATCTTCCGGCACTTCTCGATGAGATGCCTGAAGTCAATAGCTTCGGCGGATGAACTGGTTCCCTTGGAGCCGATCCCAAGGGCATCCTTAACCACAAGGTGGAGAAGGTGGGCCGCACAGGAGATGTGCTTCAGGCCCATGCCCTTGACCACCTTGGTCATGTTGAGGGCACCATCTGTCACCAAGAAGCCCTTGGTGACCCCCGTCCCACTGCCTACCCAGCCATCTACCATTCTACGAATGGTGCCCTCGATGTTGTCTGCCGTGTGCCGCACATCGAAGGATTCTATGTGCAGCAAGGCATGGTTGCCCTCACCCTGCCTAACAGGCTCAACCCCACCCAGCACCTCCCGTACGTCCCACCAATGCGCAGTCAGCGAGATGTACGCATCCTGCGCATGACATGACGTCCATATGTCCGACGTGAAGTGTACGGTCCCTGAAGCTCGGGACATCTCTACCTCCATGCGGCACCTGGCTTCTCTATAAAGAGAGGGCAACACTGTCCTGCTAATCGTGGTACGACTAGGAGGCGTGTACCAGGTGGATATGCGACAGCATAGTCGGTGGAAGTACATGTTGTCGGCCAGACGAAAGGGGTACCCACCCACGGCCATGAGCGCAGCTAGGTCATGGTTCGCAGCCCTACACCCTGCCTCAAACCCCCCTTTTGGCATGCCACTGCCAGCCCGGGCAAGCATCTCCACCATGGTCGCTTGCCTCCCTCTAACTCCACCCGCCCCCTGAGCAGAACTCTTAGGGAGAGCTCTCGAGGTGGAGGTCCCAGGGAGACTCTCCAGCCCCGGGCTGGTAGGTTGTGCCTGCGCAGGCACCCCACTGCCAGCCTGTCTCTCCCCCTAAAGCAGGACAGCCTGGTGGTGCCTCTTCAGGTGGTTCATGAGGCCGCTAGTCGTGTAGTGGCGCTCCTGCCTTCCATGACTAACCCTCTGCCTACAGAGCTGGCACTCTGCTAGGTGGGTTCCCTACACTGTCTGGAAGTAATTCCAGACTTTGGAGCCTTTGGATGACGCAGGCTGGCTCGCAGCCTGCAAAGTCCTCTGAGCTGCCTCCTGTGAGGAGTTCGGGCCGGACACACCGTGTCCTGAGGTGGGGACAGAAGGAGGTGAGAGAGGGGGAAGGGGTCGAGATGGCGGGGCAGGGGGTGCCACCTCCATCTCTCCCTCTTGCACCACCTCAACCATCTGCTCCTGTTCCCCCCCCCCCCAATTGAAGCCTGCTGGATCCTGGAGGAGAAAGGGGAGTAGACTGGCGGGCCAGTCCCTCACCCATCCCCTCCAGGGCTCTCTGCATCCCCGAGGTGATGCCTGGGGACATGAAGGACAAGCCACTCATGTCCCCAAGGCTCACCCCGAGGGAGAGATAAGGCAACTCCTGACGCCCCCATGCCTCGCTAGCAAAAGGAGTGGCACGAGGGGCTGCCTGATCAGCAGGCCCCGCAGAAGTGCCAGCAAAGACCCCTGCCTGCCGCACCTTAGAAGGGGGCGCCCCGGCAGCCGCCTCAATAAAGAGACCCTTGCGGACACTCTTTATTGCACCACTCCGGCTGGAGGTCGGAGTGGTGGAAAGTCGACCCAAGACAGGCCTCTTCTCAGGTGGGGGGAAGGACGCTTCCTTCCCCCTCTCACTCCCCTCCACCCCTCTAGTTTTCTGTAGGGCCTTTCTCCCAGGGCCCCTAGCCTGACCTTCCTTCTTCCCACTCATGTTCCCTTGGACAAACTTTTCCTACTAACTGTCTGTAATCTAAGAGACAGGGAAATTTGAGGCCCTACCACTAACTGCCCTAACACCTGTTTCTAAGGAAACCTTGAAACTTATAAAACCCTCCCACCAGCTACCTGTTTAGTTTTTTTAGACCCTAAGCTGACCTAACTTCTATGGAGTTTTCCTGTTCTCTCTCTCTCTCTCTTTTTTTTTGTTAAACTAAAGGAACCTGTCTGGTCCTAGCTAAATTTAACTGGCCCTACCTAACCTACAGCAGGGAAAAATTAGGAAAAAAAACCTTTTTAGACTTTTAAAGTGTTTTAAACTACCTGAGTGTTACTAGCTACAAGGAAGGCTGGAGCAGATTTGTGCACCAAGCCCCCACCTGATCTGCTAAGAAGAACCCCTAAACCTGTTGGCCTCTAAATCAATTCCTGTCTCTACCAGGAAAGTTGGCCTTCAATAAGGCACAGCCCATGCTGGTTTAAATGTTTTTTAACTATTAAGAAAATACAATTTTAACCTAAAACCCAAATCACTGTTCTCTTATAAAAATCCTATCTGGCTACTTAGGAAAGAAACTATCTATTCTAAAAAATTATTTGCACTTTATAATTTCTCCTAACACTATGGATTTTACTGCCTATTTAAAGGGTCACTAATTGGACACCCCAAGAAGAACGCAGCAATTCCCCCCAGGAAGGAAACAAACAATCCCCAAAACACCAACCAGCTGCCAGCCACCCAGGGCACTCTCCCAAAGGTGGCAATCAAGCAAAAGTGGCCCTGCAAGGCCCAAACTGCCAAATCAAACCAAGCCTAGCCTAGGCCAACCAAACAGCTTCTGCAAACAACCACCAGCCACCCAGGGCACTCCCCCAAGGGTGGCCACCAAGAAAAACTTGCCCCGCAGGGCCCTAACCAAACAAGCTAACTCTACCAAAGAAACAGCTCCCAACAAACAAGCAGCAGCCACCCAGGGCACTCCCCCAAAGGTGGCTGGCAAAAATTGGCCCTGCAAGGCCCTAAGCTAAAGCAACCTAAGAACAAACACAACCTAACAAACTAAACTAAACTAAAGAACAAACTAAACTAAAACTAGCCCCCCACCAAAAAACACCTACACACCTATCAAACAACCAGCTGCCACCCAGGGCACGAAGCCCAAAGGTGGCAACTGAGGAAACCTGTAGAAAAAAACCCAAAACAACCAACCCCCCCCAAAAAAAACAACCAGAAACAATGCAACTTTACAATACAAGCCCCAACCCCCACCTCCAAAATACTTTTACAAAAAACAAAACAGCAAACAGTTAACAACACAATGAAAACAGCAAACACAATTCCCCAACCCCCCCAGGCCCCCACCCAGAGAAACCCAAAGGCAAAAAACTTTTGAAAAGAGAGGGAGAAGAGGGAGGGAAAAATGGAGAAAAATAGAAAAGCAGAAGAAAAAAAACCCTAAAACAAACTATTGCTGTCTTCTCCAGCACAGACTCCACACAGGCCAGGTCCAGAGGTCCACCAGTCAGGACAGGAGAGGAGGCAGGCAGGCAGGCAGGCCGCTCGACCAAGCAGGAGCTTAGGAGCAGCACATAGCCAGCCAGCAAGCCAGAGCCCAAAGTGAGCTCCAGCAAGCCGCCCCTTGCTTTAAGTAGCCTCCTCCTGGACAGGCTACAAAGCAAGGGGATTTAAAAAATAAAAACCCTTCTGTGAGTGGCCAGAATGCCTGAGCTGAAAAGCTACAGGCATTCTGGTTGGCCACTCACTCCCCCCCCGCCGCCATTTTAGGCGGCAAAAAATACAGTGGGGAAAAAAAAAACAGCTAGCCAGAGAGGCTTCAGGCAACGGCTGCCTGAAGCCTCCGACTCAGGCCGAATCGATTTGGGCTGAATCGATTCGGCAGTCCGAATCGCCGAATTTCGGCGATTCGGACCGCTAGGGGGAGCCAGAGGTCCGAATCGGACCATTTCTGGCTCGGAAACGCCCGAATCGGCCCCGATTCGGCCGTTTCCGAACCCAAATCGCCCATCCCTAGCTGGAACGGTCCACAAACACGTAGTTTCTTTAAATGAAATAAAGTCTTCTGGACCAGATGAACTGCAACCAAGGGTACTAAAAGAACTTGCAGATGTCATCTCTGAAGCTCTGTCCATTCTTTTTGACACTTCTTGGAGAACAGGTGAGATGCCATATGATTGGAGGCGGGCAAAAGTTGTCCCCATCTTCAAGAAAGAGAAAAAGGAGGATCCCGGCAATTACCGACCCGTCAGCTTGACATCTGTAACTGGCAAAAGTGTGGAACAAATAATCAAATATTCAGTTCTTGAGCAGCTGGAACTGAGAGCTGTGATTTCTAAGAATCGGCACTGGTTTAGCAAGAACAAGGCATGTCAGACCAATCTTATCTCTTTTTTTGAGAAAGTGACTACCTTTGTGGATCAGGGGAATGCCGTGTACATAGTTTACCTGGATTTGTAAAGCTGTTTGTTTGTTTGTTTGTTTGTTTATTTATTTGATTTCTATACCGCCCTTCCATATGGCTCAGGGCAATTTATATACAACATGGAGGATACATAGAACGAATTACTACATAACATAAACAAATACAACAACAACCCAATAATGCAATTTCAGTGATAAACAATACAACAGTAACGGAACCCAGCCAAGTATCCCGAGAGGACAGACTGGTTCAGGCCATGGAGGGATGTCTGAGTGGGGACCTGTTGATGGTCTCAGGTAAATGCCTGGTGAAGGAGCTCTCTTTTGCAGGCCCTGCAGAATTTTGTGAGTTCGGACAGGGCCCTGATCTCTTCAGGAAGCTCGTTCCACCAGGTGGGGGCCAGGACAGAAAAAGTTCTAGATCTTGTTGAAGACTGACGTACTTCATTTGATAAGGTTCCACGTGATATTCTTGTTCACAAGTTGGTAAAATGTGGTATGGATCCTTATTCTGTCAGGTGGATCAATAACTGGTTGAAAAATCGTATCCAGAGAGTACTTGTTAATGGTTCAGCATCTTCTTGGAAAAGAATGACAAGTGGAGTACCCCAAGGATCTGTTGTGGGACTGTGTTGTTCAACATATTTATAAAGGATTTGGGTGAGGGATTAGAGGGGATATTTATTAAATTTGCAGATGATACTAAACTGGGAGGGGCAGCAAACACAACTGAAGACACAACAGAATACAGGATGATCTTGATAGGCTCGAGAAGTGGACTAAACTGAATAAAATGTTCAATAGGGACAAATGTAAAGTTCTGCATTTAGGTAGGAAAAACCAAATACACCAACATAAGATGGGGGAGACTTGTCTTGGCAGTATTATGTGCGAAAAGGATCTAGGAGTCTTAGTAGACCATACATAGAACATGAGTCAGCAGTGTGACTCAGTGGCTAAAAAAGGCAAATGGGATTTTGGGCTGTCCAGATCACAAGAGGTGATGGTACTGCTTTACTCTGAACATGAGACAGCAGTGTGACTCAGTGGCTAAAAAGGCAAATGGGATTTTGGGCTGTATCAAACAGAGTTTCGTGTCCAGATCACGGGACGTGATGGTACCACTTTACTTTGCTCTGGTTCGGCCTCACTTGGAGTACTGTGTTCAGTTTTGGGCACCCCAGTTGAAGAGGGATGTTGACAAACTGGAACATGTCCAGAGGAGGGCAACAAAGATAGTGAGGTGTTTGGAGACCAAGACATGTGAAGAAAGTCTGGGGGAGCTAGGTCTGTTCAGCCTAGAGAGGAGACATCTGAGAGGGGATCTGATAACCATCTTCGTATTTAAAAGGGTGCCATACAGAGGATGGAGCAGAATTGTTCTCTCTTGCCCCAGAGGGACAGACCAGAACGAACGGGATGAAATTAATTCAAAAGAAATTCCATCTAAACATCTGGAAGAAGTTCCTGACAGAGCGGTTTCTCAGTGGAACAGGCTTATTTGGGTTTTCCATCTTTGGAAATTTTTAAACAGAGGCTAGATAGTCATCTGACGGAGAGGCTGATTCTGTGAAGGCAAAGGGGTGGCAGATTACAGTAGATGAGCGATAGGGATGTGAGCGTCCTTCATAGTGCAGGAGGTTGGACTAGGTGACCCATGAGGTCCCCTCCAACTCTATTATTCTATGATTTTATGACAGTTAAATTCATGACGCTGAATTTTTGAGAAAGTTCCAAGCCCTGAATAAATGGCAACTTTCCCACAGCCTATTGACCCAGAAGAATTGTCTTAGAGTCATGCAGCAGCTCACATCTTCTGGAATGTTTTTCTGCGTTTCTCACCATTCTGCCCTTGTCATCCCACCCAGGGCCGGTTCACCATCGCAGCCAAGCACCACATAACAATAGCAGAGATCTACGAGATGGAGCTGGTGGATATTGAAAAGGTACAAGCTGGGAGAATCCACAGAGGGGTGAAATGGCAAGGAAGGGAATTTTGTGCTCCTGACCCTGCATTTTTAAGGGGCTTTTCTCCTCAAAGGACTGCAGGGGGCAGCAGAGCCAGGTTGAAGTTTGATGGTTAAGTGTATTTGGAGCAAGGGAACTGGAAGCCGGGGGGAAAGGGGATCCATCCAAAGAATTTAGGGTTGGGATTGGATTTTGAGTGTCCTCCTGATAAGGAGGCCACACCAATCCCACAGGATTTGCAAGATGGAATTCTTCCATCATGCCTAGGGTTGATGCCTAAAAACAATTTCAGAAATGTGCTGGCCTCCTTGTCAAAAACAAATTCCAAATTATATTAAAATTTAATTTATTAATCTGATTTTTTAAATTATCTGTGCTGCATATTCTGTTTTCATGTGTAATTTTACTCATGATATCCCCAGACATAGGGCAGAGAACAAATGTTGTTGTTGTTGTTGTTGTTGTTGTTGTTGTTGTTATTATTATTATTAATTCATTGTCTGTCTTGTTGTGCAGCCCCACATTGGGACTGCACAAGTGTAGGCCGGTCGTACACGTGACCTAGATGGAGCACCCCATCTTTTCTCAGTTCCTTTTTTGCTGCCGGAAAGAACAGTCGCTTTCCTAGTAGCTCTTGTTCATTTGAAAATGGCATCAAAGGCTGTTTTCAAGAAGTGTTCTCGCTGTGGAGTGAAGATTCTGCAGACTGATGATCATGACTTTTTCTTCTTTGCCTCAGTGAGGCACACAATGTTCGGGCGTGTAAGATCTACCAACACTTCACCCCAAAGGTCAGGTCAGATCGCTCTGCCAGACTTAAGGTAGTGCTTTGAGAGAAAGCCCTCCGAGGCCCACAATCTCCGGCCCCGTCCAAGCCAGCATCTGAGCCTTCCTCTGCTCCCACCCCTCATCCTGGATCCACATCGATCCGTTCCACCAGGTCTGTTTTGGCCGTGGTTCTAACCCAGGTGGGAAAATGTAAAGTGGTTCCATTGGTTCCATCCATGCCATCTATACCGTCCCTAGCTCCCGCAAACTTGGAGGCCATTATGGTTCATGCTACTTCAGCTCCATCTTCAGAGCCTCATACTAAGAAGGCGAGAAAGACTAAACATAAGTCCCGTTCTTCTCATTCCGACTATGGAACGGCTTCTCAATCCATGGTCCTGTTCACTTCTACGGTTCCGTCTCAAGATCGTCCTCCTGGTCAGGCTTCCTGTTTGGCTCAGTTGTCTCATCATCCATCGGTTCTGTCTACAGTTCTGTTGACGCAACCATCTCCATCGCTCTAGGACTCCAGTCCTTCACCACAACCACGATCGGCTCCGACAGCTTTGCAGGCTTCGTACAATCCGTCCCCTGTCTACATGGGTCAATGGGACCGACCCTACGAAAGTGAACTGGCCATCTACTTCGGTTTTGGGAATACCATTCCCATGACCAGGAACTGGAAATGGAAGAAGGTGAGCTCATTCAACGTGTGCCTTCCCCCAGTACTGCTTCAGATTCCTGCCTGGATGCCAACGTTGGGGATCCTTCCTTATCGGATCCATCCGAGGATTACCGTGTCCATTCTGAGCAGCTACTTCATATGGCTAAGGCTTAGGACTTGGACATTTCTTCCATTGATAATCGTCCTAAGATCCTTAGCTGCCTCCATTCTTCCATCCCCACCTCTATCTCCCTTCTTATCTTGGAGGGCTTCGAGGATCTCACTGTCCTGATTTGGAAGAAGCCAGCTTCTGCCTCCTCCATTCCTAGGAAATTGGACTCATTCTACAAAGTGAAGTTAGTGTCTTCAACATTTCTTTGTATTCTCCCTCCACCTACCTCTACTACCCTCCAAGACATGCAAGTTAAGCAATGACCTGGTCAACATGCAGTCCCCCTTGTGGTCACACCCCAGTTCCCCAAAGCCAAGTCCGCAGACTTTAGAGCAGTGGTCCCCAACCTGCGGGCCGCAGCTCGGTGCCGGGCCGCGACGGCCATGGCGCCGGGCCGCGGCTCCCTCTCCCCGACCCCCCCTGCAGTAAAAAACTTCCCCGGCCGCAAGCTTGCGGCCCGGGAAGCTTCTTACTGCGGCAGGGCGGGGAGAGGGAATCGGGGCCGGGCCGTGCCCGTGTGGGCGCGGCTCGCGGGGCGCGGCCCGATGCGGGGGTGCGGCCCGATGTGCGGGTGCGGCTCGCGGGCGCGGCCCGATGCGGGGGGCGCGACCCGATGCGGGGGCGCGGGCTGCGGGCCGCGCCCCAATGCCCTGCCGGTCCCCAAACTCAGAAAGGTTGGGGACCACTGCTTTAGAGAACAGGGTGGCACATGAGAGGGCAAAACAGTTACAAAACCCAAGAAGGCAGATAGTCTATCCTCCTTGGTTGGTAGTCTGCCACCACCTCTGAACGGGTCCCTAGGCGTCCAAGACCCAGAGGCAGTCTTGGAGCCTATTAGGGAAATTACCTGGGAACTTGACCCTGTCCAGGGACAAGTCCCACAGTCAAAAGGCTTAGTTGGTAGTATGGCACAAGTTAGGCGGGCTAGGTTGCGTCTTAGCTGGTCTCAGAATCAAATGACACAGTTCTAAAAAATAAGTTGATATTTATTAAGGTGCACACATATAATTATTCACTGGCAGTGAGAAAACAAAAACGTTATAAAGTATATCTAGCTAACACATGATACTCACAAGAATAGCAGGATGATAAGACAGAATTTCAAAGTTGCAGGTTCACAAAGGCACAGACAAAGTTTCTCTCCAAATCAGAACTAACTAACTTACTTTTGGATGTTACAATACGAAACCTTTATGGCTGATCCCCACGTGGGGTCTTGGCACCAAAACCAATCATCTCCAAAGTAACAATTTACTACTTGACCAATGGGGTTACAAATGTCAAGTTAGAGGAGCCAATCCTAAATCAAAGTGATGTAATGTCGACCCATCTCACCCAAGGCCCATTTCTCCTAACAAGTTAATTGGAGACAACTGGCGCCAATTGTCTTATCAGTAAGTGCGAATAGAGTGAAGCTTCTCAAGGACACAGGTGCAACTATTTGACACTACACTCCTACACTATGAAAGCAAAGACTTTCTCAGGAGGCCCACTAAAGATTTTGCAGGGCCGAAGCCTGAACCAAAGTTTCAGGAAAAAGATTTTAAGCTACTATTTCACTACACCCCTGGACAGGGAAAGTAACAAACCAGGTGGCCTTGGCCGCAAGGCCTATTCTTCTGTGGCCTTGTCTTTCCACATAGCGAAAGACCAGGCCATAAATTCCTATGGTCCTATGGGAGGGTATTTCCAAGTACCTGGATGCGCTTCCTACTGAGGGGAAAGGCTTACTCAAGATGCTGCAGACTGAGGCCCTGCAGACATCCAAGCAGGCGATTAGTTCAGCAGACGTGACAGCACAGGCCATGGTCACAGCAATTACCCTCCTTGGCTGCGGGCAACTTCCTTACCCCTTGATGCCAGAAGCAAGGTTCAGAGTTCCCAGATGGCCTATTGAAGTTTGGTTTCTATTCCCGGTACTTTCTGGTTGATAAAAAAGATGGTGGATCCTGTCCAATCCTGGACCTGACGGAACTTAATAAAAATTTGGTTGTTTCTCATTTCCATATGGTGTCCCTGCCTTCTGTCATGTAATTCCTTTCCCTCAGGGATTGGTTTGTGGTTCTTGATCTCAAGGATGCTTATTTCCACATCTCTATCTGTGAAATAGATGTTTCCTACAGTTCCGGAAAGGATCCCAGAGTTTCCAATATACGGTTTTACTGTTTGGTTTGGCCACTGGGCCATAAGTCTTCACTAAGTGTTTTGCAGTGGTAGTGTTTCACCTACACTCAGAGTATCAGGATCTATGTATTTACATGACTGGCTCCTGATTGTCCCCTATCCGGGCCAGTTAGAGTCACACGTTTCCTTTGCTTACGGCTGGGTCTTTAAGTGAATTTTCAAAAGTCACACTTAACTCCGTTTAGAGTTGCTAACTTCATTAGTGCATCTTTGGATTCCTACCAAGCCCGTTCCTTTCTGCCATGGGACCGTATCTGTGCTATGATTTATGCCCTCTCCAAAAATACCGGGAGGCATGCCAAATTTGTCCAAAGGCTTTTGGGCCTTCTGGCCTCTACCACAGCGGTTGTTCCCTATGCTCAGCTTCACGTGCGGGAACGTTGGATTTTGAATAATTTTTCTCTCGTCAGATAGTCCCTTAAAGCAGTGGTCCCCAACCCCCGGTCCGGGGACCGTTACTGGTCCGTTGATCAGTCGGTACCGGGCCGCGGCTCTTCCTCATCCTCCTCCTCAGCTGCTGCCTCAGGAGCTGCCCTGCCACTCTGCCACCGGCTCACCTTTGGTGCTCTCCAGAGGCTGCCATGGCGGGGGTTCCCCCTCAGCGTGGCACTGTGCAGCTGCTACTGGCAGTGCCCCCCAGCGGGCGGTGGGAAGTCAGGGAAGCCAGCAGGAAAGCAAGTGGAGCAGGGGTTCAGGCGGCAGCGACGTCCCTTGGCAAAAGTCTACCCCCCCTCTGGGCCTCAGTAAAATTGTCAAGCGTTGACTGGTCCCCGGTGATAAAAAGGTTGGGGACCACTGCCTTAAAGCTTCTCTCTATTCTATGTGGTGGTGTTAGATCTCTCTTTGGTGGACAAGGGAAGATACAGTCCTGAAGCCCTAACGTAACCCTAACCGCTGACACGTCTCTGGTGGGTTGGGGGGCCCATTGTTTGGATACATCTGTCTATGGCCCCTTCAAGGATCGCTGCCTTGTCGTGGCGAAGGGGCTTGCGTAGTTCAGTGAAGCTATGAGCTATGCCATGCAGGGCCACCCAAGACGGACAGGTCATAGCAAAGAGCTCTGAAAAAAGGTGATCCACTGGAGGAGGAAATGGCCAACCACTCCAGTATCTTTGCCATGAAAACTCTATGGACAGTTCCAAAAGGCAAAACGATATGACGCCGGAAGATGAGCTCCTCAGGTTGGAAGGTGTCCAATATGCTACTGGGGATGAGCAGATGGCTAGAACGAGTAGCACCAGAATAAACGAAGCGACCAGGCCAAAGCCGAAAGAACGCTCAGTTGTGGAAGTAGCTGGTGGCGAAAAGACAGTCCGATGCTGTAAAGATTTTTATTCCATAGGAACCTGGAACGTCAGATCCATGAATCAAGGCAAGCTGGAAGTGGTCAAACAAGAGATGACAAGACTGAACATTGACATTTTAGGAACTAGTGAACTAAAATGGACAGGAATGGGTGAATTTAATTCAGATGACCATCAGGTATATTACTGTGGACAAGAATCTCGCAGAAGAAATGGAGTAGCCTTAATAATCAATAAGAGAGTAGGAGCAGCAGTCTTGGGATACAATCCCCAAAATGACAGAATTATCTCAGTTCGAATCCTAGGCAAACCATTCAACATCACAGTAATACAGGTCTATGCCCCACCCACTGCTGCTGATGAGGATGAAGTGGACCAATTCTATAAAGTCCTACTACAACTTCTAGAAACAACACCAAAAAATGATGTCCTTTTTTAATGATGTGATCATCATGTGGGATTGGAATGCTAAGGTAGGAAGCCAAAAGATAACCGGAGTAACAGGTAAGTTTGGCCTTGGAGTGCCAAATGAAGCAGGGTACAGGATAGTAGAATTTTGTCAAGAGAATACAATGGTCATAGCAAACACTCTTTTCGAACAAACCAAGAGACGACTCTACACATGGACAACACCAGACGGTCAACACAGAAATCAGATTGACTATGTGCTTTGCAGCCAAAGATGGAAAAGTTCTATACAGTCAGTAAAAACAAGACCAGGAGCCGATTGTGGTTCAGATCATCAGCTTTTTGTTGCAAAACGTAGGCTCAAATTGAAGAAAGTAGGTAAAAGCACTAGGCTACTCAGTTATGAACTAAATTATATCCCTGGCGAATATACAGTAAAGGTAAAGGTAAAAGTATCCCCTGTGCAAGCACCGAGTCATGTCTGACCCTTGGGGTGACGCCCTCCAGCGTTTTCATGGCAGACTCAATACGGGGTGGTTTGCCAGTGCCTTCCCCAGTCATTACCGTTTACCCCCCAGCAAGCTGGGTACTCATTTTACCGACCTCGGAAGGATGGAAGGCTGAGTCAACCTTGAGCCAGCTGCTGGGATCGAACTCCCAGCCTCATGGGCAAAGCTTTCAGACGGCTGCATTACCACTCTGCACCACAAGAGGCTCCTGAATATACAGTAGAGGTGACAAATAGATTTAAGGAATTCAATCTGATAGAGTGTCTGAAGAACTATGAATGGAGGTTTGCAACATTGTACAAGAGGTAACAACTGAAAACATCTCAAAGAAAAAGAAATGCAAGAAAGCAAAATGGCTGTCTGAGGAAGCTTTACAAATAGCTGGGGGGAAAAGGGAAGTGAAAGGGAAGGGAGAAAGTAAGATACACCCAATTGAATGCAGAATTCCAGAGAATTGCTAGAAGAGATAAGAATGCCTTCTTAAATTATACGGTGCAAACAAATAGAAGAAAACAATAGAATAGGGAGGACCAGAGTACCAGCAGGAGTTCGAAGAGGCAGAGGAACTAGAGATCAAATTGCCTTAAATACACTGGATCATGGAGAAAGCTAGGGAGTTCCAGAAGAACATCTACTTCTGCTTCATTGACTATGCTAAAGCCTTTGATTGTGTGGAGCACAACGAATTGTGGCAAGTTCTTAAAGAGATGGGAATACCAGAGCATCTTATTTATCTCTTGAGAAACTTATATGCAGGTCAAGAAGCAACAGTGAGAACCGGTCATGGAATCACTGATTGGTTCAAAATTGAGAAAGGAGTTCGGCAAGCCTGTATACTGTCGCCTTGCCTATTTAACTTGTATGCGGAGCACATCATGATAAAGGCAGGATTAGAGGAGTCACAAATTGGGATCAAGATTGCAGGGAGAAATATCAACAACCTCAGATATGCAGATGATACCACTCTAAAGCAAAGAGGAACTAAAGAGCCTCTTGATGCGGGTGAAGGAGGAGAGTGCAAATGTTGGCTTGAAATTTAATGTCAAGAAAACTAAGATCATGGCATCCAGCCCTCTCAATTTGAACCTGATACCAATGAACACAGGAACTTTCTCCTGCAGGACTTTGCATCCTCACTGCAACTTGTGAAAAACAGCTGCTTAGGTGGAATCAGGGAGGGCCACTCATGAATCTCCCCGGATAACTTCAGGCCCATAATTCTCCCTCAATTGAGCCTACCATAGAGGGCTGTCCTGAGAACCTAGAATCTGCTAGATTCTGACTAGAATCAGTTTCTCCCAAAAGTGGCATCCAGTTTTCACTTGGCCTGGGCTATTACCGTACCAAGTTTCTTCCCTAACCCAACCTCCAATTCCGAGAGGTCCCTCCATTCACTGGATGTTAGATGAGCATTGTTATATTATTTGAATAGGAAAAATGAATTTAGAAAGTCAAATTCTTTATTCATATGTTATTGGAGTCCCAATAAAGGTAACAAGGCCTCTCCTAACATGGTGGCTAGGTGGATGGTTTAGGCCATCAGGCCTGCCTATTTTGCTGCAAAGTTTCTTTGCCCCTTCGGTGTACGAGCTCACTCCCTCCAGGCCATGGGATCATTGGCTGTGTTCCACAGGAAGGTTCCGATGATAGACATCTGCTGTGCAGCTACCTGGGTACGAGAACAGATATATTATGCCATCGACTTCCAAGACATGAGGGATTCAGAATTTGGCAGAGTGGTGTTACAGTCCTTGTTCTCCTAAGTGCTCATCCTTGGTGAAGGTCCCAATGTGGGGCTGCACAACAAGACAATGAAAATGGGATTTCACTTACCTGTAACCATTGTTCATTGAGGTCTTGTGTGCAGACACACCTTCCCTCCCTCCATCCCTGCTGTGAACCTTTGTCTTGGGGTCTTGGTTGTGAAGTTCCGTCCTAGGTTTGCGGCGGCGGTTCAGAACTGAGGAAAGAGGGGGTGCTTTGTCTAGGTCACGTGTGCGTTCCAGCAGGAAACCGCACACATGTGCACTATGTCGGAAGGGTAGTGCCCACTATAGGGCTAAAGCTAGAAAAAGACTTCTGCGGCCGGCCTGTGCTTGTGCAGTCCTAGTGTGAATCTGTACACAAGACCTCGATGAACAACAGTTACAGGTAAGTGAAACCCTGTTTAATAATAATAATAATAATAATAATAATAATAATAATAATAATAATAATAGCAGCAAACCAGAGGTGTCGCTGGATTTGAAATTCTGTGGAAGATGTCTTGGGTGAGTGTCGGTTCAAGCCGGACCCTTCAGCTCGTGTGTGTTCATTGTTGCTCAGTTTGTTTCCAAGCAGACTTTCTTGTGTCTTGGAGCAATTCCTTCCCTGCGTGTTAGGACTGTGCATCATCAGAAATCCTTGAGGCATGGGAGGGTCTATACTGCTCCAGCCCATTTTTTGACAGGGAAGTATAGGTTTAAACCATACAGGGCATCATCGAGGCATCATCTGCTGACTTTGTCCATTTCAGAGCTGTGTTTGACCACATTCTCAGGCTGCCGGCAAAGCTTAAGAACTCTGCCACAGACAGAAGACTTCCTATATATTCATGCTGCATGGAAGTAATTTCCTGAGGGTCAGATGCCGTTTGTCTAGTAGGGTCCTGATTGCTGTGATGCATTTTGGTCACTGCTACTCTTTAATTTCTCTGTTAACTCTGTGGTGCTGTTTTTAACACATCTGTTTTTAATCCTCCAGAACAGGGGTGGCCAAACACTGGCCCTCCAGATGTCCATGGACTACAATTCCCATGAACCCCTACCAGTGTCAGTGGTTCATGGGAATTGTAGTCCATGGACATCTGGAGAGCCAGAGTTTGGCCACTCCTGCTTCAGAATGAGGAAACAGAGCAATGTGGAGGGTATACTAAATTCCATCTCATTCTCGAGCAGGCCTTAGGAGAGCAATTTGGGTTGCTTTTTACCTATCCTAAGTCTACCTGGAAGGGTGGGTTACAAAAAATAAAGTTCTGTTGTTGTTGTTGTTGTTATTATTATTATTATGCTGACAGGAATACTTCTCCAGTCTAGGATTAGCTGGGACATTACCGAAATCCCTGGGGTAGGTGGGAGGGCGAGAGAGTTTCCATGACCAAGCTGGTTGACTAAGCATTTGACAGCTGTGTAGTTCACTGTGGCTTACCTGTGGAAGAATGTAGATGGAATTCCCTCGGATTTACCTTGCCCTTTGGAGTCACCAGGATGTGAAGTTTTGACACTCAATCTTGCTTATGAACTCACTGGTGACCTTTGACCTTGCAGACAAAGTTGCCAGCCATACACCCAATGATTGTACTTATCCTGATTTTTCATTTGCTGCCTTTCCAGGCGATAGCCCATTATGAGCAAGCTGCAGATTATTATAAAGGTGAAGAATCTAACAGGTAACCAGAAGCCTTCTGTACCCATCTGATTTCCTGCTGTGGCACCCTCATTTTTTTGCTGTGTTTCCCTGCCTCCAACTTGGGTGGCTGTTGCTGCTGTATCCTAAGGGAATTTAATATGAGAGAAGCAAGAAACTCCTGTCTCATCCTCTTTGGTTTGCCACACTGGCCTGTAACTTCTGGGAGAGGCTGCCCAGATATTTGGGGTGTAGGGTTGTCAGTGGTTGCGTGACACATCGCTCAGTTCCACCTTTTTAACAGGGGAAGTAGTGGTTACCCCTGAGTGGGTGACTAGCTTCCGTCATAGAGTTTGTTAGAAGGGAGAAACTCGGGGGTCAGTCCAAACAAGGCTGAGATTGGTGGCGAAGGGACATGCCATCAAGCTGTAGCCAACTTGTGGTGATCCCCTAGATTTTTCAAGGCAGGAGACATTCAGAGGTGCTTTGCCCTTGCTGGCCTCTGTGTAGCAACGTTCAGCTTCCTTGGTGGTCTTCCATCCAAGCACTAACCAGGACTTCCAAGATCAGCTGAGGTTGGGCCTGCCTGGACTGTGTGGGGCAGGGCGGAGATAAACAGGCTTGCCGTTGCCTGCCTGTGCGTCACAATCTGGGACTTCTTTGATGGTCCCCCATCCGAGTACCCACTTAGCTTCCAAGATCTTAGGACAAGGTCAGACTAGCACAGGGCATCCAGGCAGGTCACAGCATGTTAAAACTGGCTAACAGTGTACAGCAAGCAGGAATCATGAGATAGGCCCCCCATATATTACACAAACAAAAAATTGTTGCCAAACTGCATGTGTTACCGTGCATATTCTACCACAAACGTGTGTGTGTATGTTGAACTTCTTGTACGTTTGTTGATCCATCCCTATAAACAAACTTTCCTCTGAGAAAAACGGTGTTCAAAGCAGAGGGAGGAGATAAAGTATGGGTAGGCTAACCCCAGAGTCATCCCCACCTCCACTGAGCTGCTGTGCTCTGCAAGCGCACTTTCTGTTTCCCCTCCTACGTGAGTGGAGGGCTGAGTAGGAATGCATTCATCACTCACTGACCCTCGTACCATTCTGCATTGCCAAGCAATAGAGCCTGGCCAAAGCTTTCTTCCCCCTCCAGTTAGGAGGTTTCAGTCTCTGGAAATTCCAGCATTTCGACTCTGGTCATCCTCCTTTGTGCCAATCCTCTTTCTGGGGCAGAATCCCCAACAGATAGTATGCAGGGAAAAGGGGGTGGGAGAGCTGGCTGCTGCTGCTTCTCATACAGATGCCTTTCATTTCTACTCCCCTTCCTCACAGCTCTGCCAACAAATGTTTGCTGAAAGTGGCCACCTACGCCGCTCAGCTGGAGCAGTACCAGAAGGCCATCGAGATCTATGAACAGGTCTGTCTCCTAGGATCCCCCCCCCCCCGGTCCTCCATGCACATTTCTGTGGGAGCCTTGAACAAAGCAGGAAGGCAGCCACATCCCTGCAGGCTGAGGCCACAGGTCAAACTGGACGGGAAGGGGAGCTAAACACCCTAGGAAGCCTACTGGCGGGACACAGCGTCCGTGACTAGGGATGTGAAATTTGGTTCAGTTTAGCCAAAATAAAAATCAATGCCGATTCAGGGTTTTGGGGGCATTCCCCAGTTTTGTGAAACTCTTGGTCTTCTTGACATCCCCGGAAGGGTTTCCCAAATGGGTGGGAGCTCTTTAATTTTGTATATATTTTTTTCAAAATGTGTTAACTGTTTATCAGGTGATATGGCCATATATGTTCATGTTTATGTGCTCCCTCCTCCCCATATGGCCAGTGATGGGCCTGGAGGGGGTGGGAAGGGGAGGGGCCTCAGGTAGGCATATCCACAGTTCTGCTTCCCTACCGTATGCACCTCCTCTGGTGTTTTTTGAAGTCTGAGAAATGTTTCAGGGGATTCTCAACAGTTAAGATAATTGAGAAAGGTAGCCCCTTCAAGGATCACTAACTTGTCATGGCGAAGGAGCTTGCTTAGCTCAGGGAAGCTATGAGCTATACCGTGCAGGGCCACCCAAGACGGACAGGTTATAGCTGATAGCTCTGACAAAAGGTGATCCACTGGAGGAGGAAATGGCAAACCACTCCAGTATCTTTGCCATGAAAACTCTATGGACAGATTCAAAAGGCAAAACGATATGACGCCAGAGGATAAGCCCCTCAGATCGGAAGGTGTCCAATATGCTACTAGCCAACGGCTAGTACGAGTGGCACCAGAATGAATGAAGCGACCAGGCCAAAGCCGAAAGAATGCTCAGTTGTGGATGGAACTGGAAGTGAAAAGACAGTCCGATGTTGTAAAGACTTTCATTCCATAGGAACCTGGAACATCAGATCCATGAATCAAGGCAAGCTGGACGTGGTCAAACAAGAGGTGACAAGACTGAACATTGACATTTTAGGAATCAGTAAACTAAAATGGACAGGAATGGGTGAATTTAATTCAGAAGACCATCAGGTATACTACTGTGGGCAAGAATCTTTTAGAAGAAATGGAGTAGCATTCATAATCAATAAAAGAGTAGGAAAAGCAGTATTGGGGTACAATTCCCCAAATGATCTAGAATCATAGAATCATAGAGTTGGAAGGGGTCATACAGGCCATCTAGTCCAACCCCCTGCTCAACGCAGGATCAGCCCTAAGTCCAAAGCAGTTTCAATCCAAGGCAAACCATTCAACATCACAGTAATCCAGGTCTATGCCCCAACCACTGTTGCTGAAGAGGATGAAGTTGACCAATTCTATGAAGCCCTACAACACCTAGAAGCAATGCCAAAAATGATGTGCTTATCATCATGGGGGATTGGAATGCTAAAGTAGGAAGCCAAAGATAACCGAGATAACAGGCAAGTTTGGCCTTGGAGTGCAAAATGAAGCAGGGCACAGTTTGGTAGAATTTTGTCAACAGAATACAATGTATTCCAGAATACAATGGTCATAGCAAACACTCTTTTCCAACAACCCAAGAGACGACTCTACACATGGACAACACCAGGCGGTCAACATAGAAATCAGATTGACTATGTCCTCTGCAGCCAAAGATGGAGAAGTTCTATACAGTCAGTAAAAACAAGACCAGGAGCTGATTGTGGTTCAGATAATCAGCTTCTTGTTGCAAAATGTAGGCTCAAATTGAAGAAAGTAGGTAAAAGCACTAGGCCACTTAGTTATGAACTAAATTATATCTCTGGCGAATATACAGTAGAGGTGACAAATAGATTTAAGGAATTAGATCTGATAGAGTGTCTGAAGAACTATGAATGGAGGTTTGAACATTGTACAAGAGGTAGCAACTAAAACCATTGTAAAGAAAAAGAAATGCAAGAAATCAAAATGGCTGTGTGAGGAAGCTTTACAAATAGCTAAGGAGAGAAGGGAAGTGAAAGGCAAGGGAGAAAGAGAAAGATATACCCAACTGAATGCTGAATTCCAGAGAATAGCTAGAAGAGATAAGAATGCCTTCTTAAATGAACATACAAATAAATAGAAGAAAACAGTAGAATAGGACCAGAGATTTCTTCAACAAAATTGGAGATATGAAGAGAACATTTCATGCAAAGATGGGTATGATAAAGGAACAAAATGGTAGGGACCTAACAGAAGCAGAAGAGATTAAAAATTGAGAAAGGTGTTTGGCAAGAGCCTAATGCTGGGAGCGATTGAGGGCAAAAGAAGAAGGGGATGACAGAGAATACGGTGGCTGGATGGAGTCACTGAAGCAGTCGGTGCGAGCTTAAATGGACTCCGGGGAATGGTAGAGGATAGGAAGGCCTGGAGGATCATTGTCCATGGGGTCGCCATGGGTTGGACACGACTTCGCACCTAACAACAGCAACAACAACAAAGCCCTAAATGGAACCACGATTCTCTCATTGATGCGAGGCCCATTTGTTGCCACTGAATCGGCTCCTCTTTTGATTTGGGTTTCCTGAATCAGTGCCCCCCTCCCCCCCATTCCAGCAATCCTTTTCGCTTCCCTCCCTTTGCAGGGAGCCCTGTCAGGATTAGATCAGTTCTCCAAACCCACCCAGAATAGTTTCAGGATTTAGGCCCATGTTTTAGTATCTAAGCCAGGGATTCTCAACCAGAGGTCAGCGGGAACTCTGAAGGGCGTCTGTGGGCTTTCCCTTCCTGCCTAGAGAACTGGCTGTTTCCATTGCTCCCCCCTCCCCAGGATGAGTGAACTTCTCATGGTTGTGGCACCTGGGAGGGCCTGGAGCCCACATGCCTCCATCTGCCTTAAACCACTCTCTCCCCTCACGCCTCCTCAAGCCTGCCTGTTAACAGGGGTGATGTCAATCCGGTTACATATCACTTCTGGAGGTATAACAGGGCGTGGCCAGCTGACATCATTTCCGGGGCTCCATGAAGCCTGAAAAATTATTCCATGGTCAGAGGGTTGAAAAAGGCTGGTCTAAGCGATGAATTTTGCCCATTTCTGCAGCCTTATTGTTAGACTCTGAAAGTTGGTTTAGCAGGTGATAATCTACAGACCAGGCTGAGTGGAGGAACTGTGTCTCAGTGGTTGAGCAGCTTCTTGGCATGCAGAAGTCCCAGGTTCAATCTCCAGTGGAAAGATCTGGCATTAGATTCCAGAGAGCTGCAGCCAGGCCAGAGACAATAGTGATTTTCTTGGACCAAGGGTTTGATTCCGTATAAGGCAGTTTCATGGGCTCATGTGAAAGGTAGCCATAAGCAGAGCTAATAGCCCTCCACTCAAGAAAATAAAAAAATGTGCAGTAACTTGAACAACCAGAGCTTCCCAAGGATGTGGGATTTCCCCCTAAATGTACCAGTTAGCTCTGCTGAAGGCAGCATGCTAAAACTGTGCTAAGATCAACCTACAACAGCCTTTTTTACCATTGAGAAACCCCAGAAACATTGCTTGGGCTTTGAGAAACTCCAGAAGTGGTACAGAATATGGTTGGGAAGCAGAACTGTGGACATGCCCACACAAGGGCTCTCTCCTTCCCACCCCCTCCAGGCCCACCAATGGCCATTTTGGGAGGGGGGGGGCAGGTTGACATGACCATATGTGGTCACGTCACCTGATAAATGGTTTTTTAAAATTAATATAAAATATTAACTCCCCCCCCCCCCCCGGGAAACCCTTCCAGGGCTCTCAAGGAACTCAAGGGTTTCACAAGATCCTAGTTGAGAAAGCCTGAACTGGAACCTGGGATGGGTTAAATATTTATCTCTTTTCCTCCCCCCCCTCCCCCGGTATCTAGGTAGGCACCAGCGCAATGGACAGCCCCCTCCTGAAGTACAGCGCCAAGGAGTACTTCTTCAAGGCTGCCCTCTGCCACTTCTGCATCGACATGCTCAACGCCAAGGTTTGGGCACCCATCTTGTCTTCCCAGAGAGAGAAAGTGTTGAGTTTCCTGCCCACATTTATCAAGAGTTATTATTTGCATTCTTGGAAGTCCACCTTTCTTGCCAGAACTCAAAGCAGATTATTTTATTTATGGAACACAGTTTAAGTCTGGCAGCACATTTAAAACAAACCAAGTTTGATTCTGGGTTGAAGCTTTTGTGTGCAAGCATGCTTCTTCAGAAAGTATCTGAAGGAAGTCTGCATGTCCACAGAAGTTTACACCCAGAGATAAATGTTGTTGGTCTTAAAGGTAGAGAAAGAAACGAATGGTGCAAAGGGAAAAGGATCATCAATGGTTGAATAACTCCTCTGCATTTCAAATATTATATGGAAGGGAATTGAAAAAGCATCTGAAAGTAAATCCTTCCTCTGATAACACTGAATGTAGAATGCATAAGGGTTATTCGGCCATTAATCATAGAATCGTAGAGTTGGAAGGGGCCATACAGGCCATCTAGTCCAACCCCCTGCTCAACGCAGGATCAGCCCAAAGCATCCTAAAGCATCCAAGAAGTGTGTATCCAACCTTGGCTTGAAGACTGCCAGTGAGGGGGAGCTCACCACCTCCTTAGGCAGCCTATTCCACTGCTGAACTACTCTAACTGTGAAAAATGTTTTCCTGATATCTAGCTTATATCGTTGTAAGGTAAAGGTAAAGGTATCCCCTGTGCAAGCACCGAGTCATGTCTGACCCTTGGGGTGACGCCCTCTAGTGTTTTCATGGCAGACTCAGTACGGGGTGGTTTGCCAGTGCCTTCCCCAGTCATTACCGTTTACCCCCCAGCAAGCTGGGTACTCATTTTACCGACCTCGGAAGGATAGAAGGCTGAGTCAACCTTGAGCTGGCTGCTGGGATTGAACTCTCAGCCTCATGGGCAGAGCTTTCAGATGGCTGCCTTACCACTCTGCGCCACAAGAGGCTCTATAATATCATTGTACTTGTAGTTTAAACCCATTACTGTGCGTCCTTTCCTCTGCAGCCAACAGAAACAGCATCCTGCCTTCCATTTCCTTTTGCACCATCTCTTTTCAGTGACAGGAAGCCAGTGTGGTGTAGTGATTAAGAGCCACAAGGAAGGACGGTATATAAATTAAAATGAAAAATAAATAAGATAAAGAGTGGCTGCTTCTAATCTGGCAAGGTGGCTGGCTGCTGGAGATGTTGGACTAGATTGACTGCAGGTCTGATTGAGCAGGACTCTTCTTTTCTTATGAAGATGTTCACCTCTGTGCCCTGTTACCAGATTCCCTGATGGGATGCTGCACTATAGGGTCTATGGGTCTGGTGCAGCAGGGCTCCTTGTGTTCTTATCAGGAATTAACCTTGGCCTCTGTGCCCTGTAGAGCGGTGGTCCCCAACCACCGGGCCGCGGCCCGGTGCCTGGCTGCGGCTCCCCACCCCAGTATGAAATTTCCAAGGCTGCAAGCAAATCGGCTGCAAAAGCGGCCGATTAGCTTGCGGCCTGGCAAGCTTCTTTTTGTGGGAGGGGGGGAGAGGGAAGCAGGGCCGTGCAAACGCGCATGCGCAGCAGCGCATGTGCGGCCGGGTGATCACCCTCCCCACCGCCGCCAGTCTGCAACCTTAAAAAGGTTACGGACCACTGCTGTAGAGATGGCCTGTGCATGAAACAAAATGCTGGACTAGGTGGACTGTGGGTCTGATTCAGCAGGGTTTTTCTTACATTGTTAAAGCCCTAAGTAAAGCAAAACAAAATGTGTGCAAGGTACTGTGATGTCATGAGTGTGGATTATGGGACCCCGTAGCATAGTGTGGGAAGGAGCAGTGACTGCCTTGGGATTGTTGACCTCTGAAGTGTGAGCCAGTTGTGCCACTAAACAGGTGAAGTGCCCCATAACTAACCTCTAGGTTTCTGTTCCCCCTCCCTTTCTTTTTGAAATCAGTTGGCTGTGCAGAAATATGAAGAAATGTTCCCAGCTTTCTCAGATTCCAGGGAGTGCAAACTGGTTAAAGTGAGTCCTTTCTCTTTCTCTCCTCTCCTGTCTCTCTTCCTCCCCTCTCTCTCCTCTCTTCTCACCCCCCCTCTCCCTCCCCGTATGCTCTCTCACACTCTCTCTCTTTCTCTCTTCCCTCCCTTCCCCTCTCTTGTCTTTTGCTCTGGCTAAATATTATTCTTCATCATATGACAGAGTTGAACACAGGAAGCATCTAAATTTGGGTCCAGCTTTTTGGGAAGAGATAGATAGCCCTTGGGAATAATGGATTGCACAAGGGAAGCTGGATTTTTTGCTTGGTGGCTGACAAACACCAGTTTCCTTAGTGGAGTGTCTGTAAACCAGCCTTACTGTCTGAAAGCCCCTGGTAGGAGTGGCCCCAGTGCATGCAGGCTGATGATGGGGAAGGGAGAGGTTATGCTGGGCCAGCCAGCCAGCTACAGGCAGCTGGAGAGCCAGGAACTTCTTTAAAGGGAAAAGAAATCTCTGATGAGCAGTCAGATCAGCCAGCAGTAAAGGAAATCTTGACTCTCTTTGTTACCTGGCATTTGAACTGGTCCATGAGGTGCTTTAATCTCTCATCTCAACAGAAATTGCTGGATGCTCACGAAGAACAGAACATCGACAGCTACACTGAATCGGTACGGCCTCAGCTCTAGTCACTGGGCAGCGGGCGGGAAATTAATATGAACCTGGGGTTTGTCAAGACGGGCCGACATCTCTGTTTGCGGTTGAGGTTGGCGTCTTCAGTAAAAGAAGCCTGCTTTGGAAGCAAGGAGACAGGGCAGGGGGAAGCCATCCCAAGAGAAACAGATGAGAGGACATGGTGCCATAAGGGGGCAGTGTGGGGGGAACCTGGTTCAGGAGGAACCATTTCTGATTTCCAAGTTAAACAGCTTTGAAGGTCTGGCTAAAGTGAGTCTCCTGTTTATGTCGCACTCTGATCAGTGATGGGTCTAAAGGTGGGACCTGGGGGTGAGAAAGGGAGGGGACCCGGGTGGGCGTGTCCACAGGTCTGCTTCCCAACCCTATTCTGTACAATAGGGGCACTTCTGGGGTTTCTCAAAGCCTAAAGAAGGTTTCAGGGATTTCTTCATTAGAATAACCCATTAGCCTTTAGAATCTCCAGGTGCAAACCAGCGACAATTCCTAGCAGTGCTGGCGACTCCAAGCTAGGATTTTGTTGAGAGCATGAACAAATGACCACAGAGGACAGCCCAGTTTGCTTGTAGTAGAAGAAACCAAAAGTCCTGAAAGCATGTACTGAATGTGGGAAATGTAATGTCCTCCTTTTGAAGGTGTAGCTTGGATTTTGGCGCATTGCTTTTTTTCCGTCTCTCTGTCAGGTCAAGGAGTATGACTCGATCTCTCGCCTGGACCAGTGGCTCACCACCATGCTGCTGCGCATTAAGAAAACCATACAGGGTGAAGAGGAGGACCTGCGTTAAAAGTGGACGTTCCCCATAATCCGCTGCTCCTTCTCTGAGGGGACTCTGACTGGATCAGCGGTGGGGGAGAGGGAGGGGGAGGGTCTTAGCTCCAGGAACTGGACTTCAACAGCCAATGGTTTATTTAATCCCTTTCTCATCGCCACCCCCCCTTCCCCTGCCACTGTCTCTTCATATGGCAGAAACAGAAACCAGGGAGTGATGCCTATGGACTGGCTCCAGCTAGAGAGAACTGCAAGCCCTGTAGTAAGAGGTTCTTCCCTTTTCATTGTATTGCTGCGCTCCCCCCCCCCTCTTTCTCTCTTTCTGAGCCAGCCTAGATTTCTTCCCTCCCCAGGCCTCTCTTCCCCGAACCAGCCTGGATTTCTTCCTAGGGGCTTAAAATAACTCTTCAGTTTAATATTTCCAGTCTCTCCAGCTGCGCCATCCAGTGGTGCCAACTTTCTTTTCCTCTTTGCCTAAGAAACCTGTCTGAAGAAACTCATCCCTGGGTCTTTATGGCAGGAGAGGCCAGGTCACCGTGGCTGCTGGGAATCTCCTTACACTCCCCTGACACCCACTCCCCAAACTTCAAAACTGCTCCCACTTCCTTCCCCGAAGCAGGTTTTCATATGGGGTGGCCGCCATCGCCTCTCCCTTCCTCGAGCTTCCATGTGTTATTCTCTCTCGGGGTGGGGAAGTTGCTCTCTGTTCCCGAGGTCAATGCTGAGCCCAGCCCTTTGCAGCTACAGCTTTCTGCCAGAGCCAGAAGGCTGTGCACCACCACCACCTTAATCTCACAAATAGGAGTGGAGATTTGCGAAATCACAGGAATTGAGGGTAACTTGCACCCTGTGCTGGCTTCCTTGGCTTCCTCTGGTTGACAGGGCAGCCTTGCTCCCAATGTGTGCTGGTCTAGACAGTTAATGCCACCATCTCAGCTCTTCCCCTTCTTTCATGCAATATGTAATGGCCCTGCATATTTGTAGCTAGTCCCTGGATTAAGCAAGATGTCAGTTCTCCTGCTTCCTGAGGGGCTAGGAGCAGACTAGCTCCCCAGGTAGTCAAAACCCTTCCTTGCTCCCCGCCCTGCATTTCTCCTCGCATCAGGCTTTCTAAAACAATATTCGTATTATGTAGCTGGGAGTGAAAAGGGGGTTGGAGCTTCAGGTTAATTCTCCCACTTCCAGAAATTCTCATTGCTTAACTTTTTATTCTCGGAAGCGGGGATGGGAGCGGGAGGTTTTCGGAAGTGCTCTGCATGCGTCTCGCCCCCTACCCACAAGTGATCATAGTGAACAACTTGCACACAGCAACAGAATTAATTTAGAGGGTGAGGAAAATAAAAACTTTGCATGGGTGGGACAAAGAAACCACAGTAACATCTTAACCGGTCGCCTCTCTCCAGGTCAGGTTCCCTCCGCTTTTCTGTGCTGAAATGACTTGCATGTCTTCAAAATGTACCGTGCTGTCTCTCGCACCCTTGGTGTTTGAGTACTAATTCTGGCCCCTCCCCTCCCATCACCCCACTGAGTTGTGGTTCCATTTCTGACTGTGATTATATATATGTCTATAAAAACAATTCTACGCTTGAATTTGGCTGTCTCTGCATGTGTTTAGTCTTCAGGTGGATGGAGGGCTGCTCTGGGTTTCCTCTGCTTCTGAGCTGATCCCAGTCTTCAATATTTCACCCTGACAATGTAGCCATAAGCAACTTGGTATCGTGGTTAAAGAGCAGTGGCTGCCAATTGGGAGAGCCAGGTTTGATTCCTGCGCCTCCACACACAGCCAGCTGAGAAACGTTGGGCTAATCACAATTCTCTTATGGCTGTTCTTGCTGAGCAGTTCTGTTAGTTGACTCAGCCCTTTCTCTTTCTCTTCCTCGCCCCACAACACACACCCTGTGAGGTAGGCAGGGCTGAGAGCTCCTAAGAGAACTGATCAGTACAAGGTTGCCCAGCTGACTCCATGCAGAGGAGGAGGACTGGGGAATCCAGCCCAGGTCTCCAGATAGAGGTTGCTGCTCCTAACTCCAATGCCAAGCCAACTCTCAGAAGCAATTCCTTGCAATAATGTTTATTGTTCCCAAATGTGTTATCCCGGTATGCTTTGCTTAAACCTGCGGGTGAATTTTGGGCTGCGAGCTCAAGTGTCATCCTGGCAGGATTGTGCCTCCCTCTTAAAGAGGGGTTTAAACCTTTTGAAAGCAAGCTGTGCCCCTCATGGGCTCAAAGGGTTTAGCAGTTTGCTGGGATTCTGTTTGCGTAGAGCTGCATATTCATGTCACTGTAAAGTGAGTGTGGATACACTTCTGGGTAGTGTGTGTGTGAACAAGATCTCAGGTTAGGGTTGGACTGTAAGTGAAATATGCATCTGAGTTAAGCAGTGGAATTAGCTGCCTCCCCCTCACCGGCATGGTCCAGCAGCAGCAGGACAAACACTCATCCAGGCTGCTTTGGGCTGGACTAGCTGGCCTTGATGGCTCCTGCCAACTCTGTGATTTGACAGGTTCACAAGCGATGCTTTAAAAATCTTCTTAACCATTTTGTATGCTATAGCCAACCACCAATCCCCCTCCAAATCATGAAATGGCACTGTTTTCTCTGCAAGGGAGGGGGTGCTGCTAAACTAGCCCATGCCCTGTACTGGAGCCTTTTAGATTTTTTTGATCTTTTGTAGGTGTTCTCTTTTGAAGCAGCTGCCCACTGGGGATAAAGACAGTGAAGGGAGATAAGGATGAAATGTCGGTCTTGGCCGTTTTCAGAACTATTTTAAGATCTGCTTTTAATTTGTAAAGTCAAGGGCAGCAAAGCTGAAGCAGGGCCCTCGGCTTTGAGGAAGAAAAGGAGGCAGGCACCCGTTTCTCCAGGATCTCTGAAATTCCCTGTGAAATTGTGTGGTAACAGTGGCTTTACGTGTCCTGTCACTGCCGTGCTTCACGCCAGCCTGGGGTATTAACTGAAGTGCATGTTAAATCTGTAAGACATCAAGAACTGTGGGGCAAAGGATACCAAAGACTACGCCTAAAGGGGGGGGGCAGTCTAAGCATTTTACAGGGCAGAGTTCACTTGAAACCAGGTCCCAAAGGAGGTGTGGTACAAATGACAAAAGTGAAAGTGCCAAAATGCAACAGGTAAAATATGATGCTTATATGAAAAGCACAAAAGTGAATAAGCAGAAATGCTTCATTATGGAGAACAGATCAGTTGTTCTTGCTCTTGTTGGCAGGGCATTGAAGACCTACGAGAAAGTGCCCTCCTGTGGCCACCAGATGTTTGTGTTGTATGTAGCCGATGAATAAATCAGAGTTGATGTATTTTGAAAAGCAAAAAAGGACGTTTCCTGCCTGCTTCAAGTGTATGACAAATCACCCGTATGACAAATCTCATTTTAAATGTCCCTCTTATAAGCTGTAATCATTGCTACTAACTAGGAATATTCTTAACACTCCAACCCAAAAACAGGGCTTTCCCCAACTCCTTTTAAAGAGCTCCAAAGAGGACAAACACCAAAAACAAAAAAGGACATCTGGTAAACCTGAAATAAATTTGATAAATAGGGTTGCCAACTGTGGTTTGGGAAATTCCTGGAGAGCTGGAGTAGACCCTGGGGAAGATAGAATTTGGGGAGGAAGCTGTAGGGTTTTGATGCCTCTCTAGGACTCCCATTCGCCGTAGCCCCTATAGTGCAGGGGTCGCCAACTCCTGGGCCGCGAAAACCTCGGTAGTGGGCTGGGGGGAGGGAAGCGGCCCCCCCTACGCAGCGTGGTGCTTGCTGTGCCGGGAGCGATCAGCCGACAAAGCGGCTGATTCACTCAAGCGTAGTGAGCGCTGTGCTGCGGGGGTGGGGGGAAAGCACAAACACCCAGGCACGGCAACTCCGCTATAGTGTACCCTACAGTCTCCCTAGAGCCTCTTGTGGCGCAGGGTGGGAAGGCAGCCGACATGCTCTGCCCATGAGGCTGGGAGTTTGATCCCAGCAGCCAGCTCAAGGTTGACTCAGCCTTCCATCCTTCTGGAGTTGGTAAAATGAGTACCCAGCTTGCTGGGGGCGTAAAATGGTAATGACTGGGGAAGGCACTGGCAAACCACCCCGTATTGAGTCTGCCATGAAAACGCTGGAGGGCGTCACCCCAAGGGTCAGACATGACTCGGTGCTTGCACATTGGATACCTTTACTTTACAGTTTCCCTAATCTGCCATTTCCTCCAATTGACTTAATCTCTGTAATGTGTACTTCTAGGAATTCTCCCAGCCCCACCTGGAAGTTGGCGAGCCAAACCAAGTTAGAGTCCAGGGGCACTTTTGAGACCAACAAAAGTTTATTCAGAATATAAGCTTTCATGTGCATTTACACTTTGTCAGATACAGCAAAACAATAATCCTCAACCTCTACTTATGTGTAATGATTGAAGACGTCTGATTTCACTGGATCTAAGCATGAGTCCAGGGGCATCTTTAAGATAAGGTGACCAGATTTTAACATTGGTAAAGTGGGAGACCATTGACGGGGGGGGGGGGGGGGTCTTGATTAAAAATTTGGTCTATATGGAGCAACAAAAAGTTGCATAGAACGCATAGAATGCAATATATATATATATATATATATATATATATATATATATATATATATATATATATATATATATATATATATATATATATATATATATATATATATATATATATATTTTTTTTTTTTAATGTCAACATAAGTACAATTTGCCAGGTACCCCCAGAGGTCCCTCCAAAAGTGGGACAATCTGGTCACCTTACTTTAAGACCAACTGAGTTTATTTCTGGGAATAAGCATGCACATGAAAGCTCACACCTTGAATAAAACTTAGTTGGTCTTTGAGATAGCTCTGGACTCAAACTTTTGTTCTGCTGCTTCAACACCTGTATCTAAAGAAGAGTGCATGCACATGAAAACATGTACTTTCCCTTACATTATGTTGGTCTTAAAGGTGTCCCAGGACTCCAGCGTGGTTCTGCCCCTTCTGATCAACAGAGCCACCTACCTGAATCTTGTTGCACAGTGATCGCCTGATGCTAATAAATGTTATACAGAAACAAAAGAGGATGGATTCCAATAGGTAGCTGTGTTGGTATGAAGTAGCCCATGAAAATTAGAGTTCAATAGCACCTTTAAGAAGAGCCTCTTGGTGCGCAGAGTGGTAAGGCACTGGCAAACCACCCGTATTGAGTCTGCCATGAAAACGCTAGAGGGCGTCGCCCCAAGGGTCAGACGTGACTCGGTGCTTGCACAGGGGGTACCTTTACCTTTTAGCACCTTTAAGACCAACAAAGATTGATTCAAGGTGTGCTATTAAAGGTGCTATTGGACTAATTTTGTTGTACAAGAAGATGGGTTGGGTTGCCAGCTCTAGGCTAGGAAATACCTGGAGACTGGGGGTTGGGATGGGTGGAATTTGAGGTAGGCAGGGAGCTTAATGGGGTATAATGATATAGAGTCAACCCTCCAAAGCAGCAATTTCCTCCAGTGTAACTGACCTCTCGCCAGCAAGTGAACTATAATTTCAGGGGATCCCCAGGTCCTACCTGGAGGTTGGCATCCCTACTGACAGGAAGTACTACATTGAAAACCCATGAAAAGAAACGGAAGGAATAAGTGGGCATGCAAAGGATGGTTCGGCCTCCTGAAGGATGACGCGCTTCCGCCAGGACTGGCACGTCGGACTCGCCCTCTGTTCCGACACGGCCCAGAATCCAAAAAGCAGGGAAGCCTGAGCGGCCGTTTTGAAAACGGGCGGAAGGGAAGAAAGGCGTTCCCCCAGAGTTTTCCGCGACGCTAGTGATGTCACCGCAGCGCCGCATCCTTGAAAGGTCCCCGTTGCCTCGGCTTTGGCTGGGAGGCTGCCCTGCTGTGCCGGCATGGTGTCCCCCGCGGGCTGCCCGTTCCTCGAGGACAGCTTCACCCGTTTCTCCTCTCAGAGCAACATTTACGGGCTGGCTGCCTTGCCGGGGGCGGCGCGGGGCGGCGGGCGAGGCCAGGAGGGAGCGTGTGGCGCGGCGGGTCTGGGGCCAGAGGAGGGGGCGGGCCTGGAGGGTAGAGTGCCCGCGGAGGTCCCCAAAGGCGTTCCTGAGGGGGCGCCATGGGGCCCGGAGGGCGCCGGGGACAGGCGGGGGGGGCTGCTGGCCGCCACCCTGAAGGGGAAGGTGATCTACTTCCGATACCAGGACCTGCGACAGAAGCTGCGCCCCGTGGCCCGGGAGCTCCAGTTCACCTACATCCCAGGTGGGGAGCGGGAGCGGGAGCGGGAGGGGGAGGGGGAGCGGGTGCACCTGGCTCTACTCCCGCATCCAGAGGTGGCTGGGGACCTCCTGGAATGGCACCTGATTTCCAGACTGTAGAGATCAGAGTCCCTAGAGAAAACGGCAGCTTTGCAGGCAGGTCTTCTTCACACTGCACCCCCGCCCTCCCAATCCTTTCCTAACCCAGAGATAGGAACCCTAGGGTGAAGCTGAGATTGCAGCAAGACCGCAGGAACTGCACCCCTTTCTTTCAGGAACAAGCTTGTTCTGTTGCTCTGTAAGGTAGACTGCTCTGTAAGGTAGACTGGTATCATTAGCCTTGCTAGTGGACCTTCTGATGGTCCCTGGGTTTTGACACAGTTTTGGACTGGATGGGCCACTGACCTGGCCAAACAGGGCTTCCCTTTTGTCTGGGACAGTGATGCTCTGTATTCTTCAGCCTGGAGAAAAGGAGGTTGAGAGGGGACATGATAGCCCTCTTTAAGTATTTGAAAGGTTGTCATTTGGAGGAGGGCAGGATGCTGTTTCTGTTGGCTGCAGAGGAGAGGACACGCAGTAAGGGGTTTAAACTTCAAGTACGATATAGGCTAGATATCAGGAAAAAGTTTTTCACAGTTAGAGTAGTTCAGCAGTGGAATAGGCTGTCTAAGGTGGTGGTGAGCTCCCCCTCACTGGCAGTCTTCAAGCAAAGGTTGGATACACACTTTTCTTGGATGCTTTAGGATGCTCTGGGCTGATCCTGCGTTGAGCAGTGGGTTGGACTAGATGGCCTGTATGGCCCCTTCCAACTCTATGATTCTATGATTCTGTGCTTGGGGAGCAACATTGGAGGACTTCTGTAGTTCTGGCCCCACTGATGGACCTCCTGATGGCCCCTGGGTTTTGGCCACTGTGTGACACAGAATGTTGGACTGGAGGGGCTATTGTTCTGACTCAATATGGCTTCTCTTAAGTTCTTATGTTTGGGGCAGTGATAGTCTGTATTGTTGAGGGGGCAAAACTGGGAGATATAACTGGGAGACTTTATTGCACCAGGCCATAGACCATCGCAAGATCAGATAACAATAAAATTGTTCAAAACAAACACTGATTATCACTTAACCGGAATAAAAATTACACTTAACCCATACATTCTGCTCATTAGCCCACAGTATTTGCCACAAGGCCAGCTTGAATCTTTCTTGCGGCCAAAACAAAGGTGGCGACCCTTTGTGTCACAAATTTGAAAGCAAATATCTGAAGAAAATGACCCTGGAATAATTTTATTTAGAAATGTCTTCCTTGGATCTGTGTAAAGTGGCCATTCCAATAGACAGTGTGGCAGATCTTCAACTACTGGGTTCACACAGATACATAGACATTGTAAAAGAGGAATTTGAGCATATCTCCCAGTCAAAACAGAAGAAGGCATTGACTGAAATCTCAAGGCTGAAAACGCTACCCTTAGCTTGCTCACATTTATATTATCCAGATACAGGACTCTGTTGTGATCTTTTTTAACCACGGAGCACACCTGGACTGCACAATTAAATTTTTGCATCCTAGAGGAAAACCCACTTAGGTCTTTATTATTTCCTAATTCAGCTAATAATCATCTGGGACAGTGTAATGTGAAATAATACTATCTTCGAAGGCAGAAAGTGGCCCTTTAGCTTCTATGACAGAGTTGAAGCACTGATGGCTACAAGAGTTTATAGTAGACAGTATATTTTTCTTCTACCATTTTAGCAGGGCTAGATGAGCGCGAGCTCTAAAAGAAGAGCTAAGACACCTCTCATGAAGGTGTTCTGCATGGATTCTAAGCCACTGAGTGCTTGCTCCTTCCTGCCCCAAGATTCGATGCCATACAGTAAGCTGGGGATCATTTTAGAGGTGTCCCCCTTTGTGTGGTAAAATCTCATGATTGCCCCCAAGGTCTTTGCTGCTGAAGCTTTTAGGGATGCTATGTGGGCATTCCATGACAGGGTCTCAGAGAATGTCTTACCTAAGTACTTAAATGATTTGCATTGCTCAGTTTGGGTGCCCTGTATGTTCCAAGTTGATCTTTTTGGTTTGGCAAGAGTGGGAGGGCTTCAGGAGTTCTAGCCCCACTTCCGATGGCCCCTGGGTTTTGGCTACTGTTTAGCACTGGATGGGCCTCTGGCCTGAGCTAACATGGCTGCTCTGATGTTCTTACTATCCTCCTGTTGCTGATAGATGAGAAAAAGCTGCCGTTTACTTATATTCAGCTAGTGATACCCGTAATAGAATATCAAGAGAGGTTGTGAGTAGTGTAATGTTAAAAGTGGCGGCTTCTAATCTGGAAAGCCGGGTTTAATTTCCCTTTCCTCCTCCATATACAGCCAGCTGAGTGACCTTGGGCAGTCCCAGTTCTCTCAGAGCTCTCTTAGCCCCACCAACTCCACAGGGTGTATGTTGGGGGTAGAAGAAGGGAAGATGATTGTCAGCCACTTTGAGACTCTTTAAGGTAGAGAAAATAGGATTATAAAAAACAGCTCTTCTTTTTCTTTTAGCTGCTGTGTCATGTTTGAGGCAAGCAATCTTCTATTTTATATATTTTGCCTTTGGTTCTCTATGTATACATAAATGTGGCCTCTCTGACATCTTCCTTTGGGTCACCTAGAACACAGTTGTCCAAGGAATCCAATCACATGGTTACACAGGACTGATGGGGGGAGGGGGAATGAGAGGTGCTCATATCCGGATTCCCTGGGGAGTGCTCATGTTTGCAGGCATTCCTCATTTGCACCCACACTTTGGGGTCTTCAGCATATGCCTGATGTTCCTATAGGCCTAACAATGTCAAAGAGGAACTGAACACACCTGCAAAAGGCAAGAATTGTAGCAGGCAGCTCTGCTTTTGGTTTTTTTCTTATATTTGCTTGGCAATTCTTTTTTATTGGTGACAGTGCATCTCGAAACCTTCTGCCTTTGTATGGCTTGCAATTTAAAATATCTTTTCCCTTTCCAGTTGATGCGGAGATTGTGTCCATTGACACATTCAACAAGTCCCCTCCCAAACAGGGCCTGGTCGTGGGGATCACCTTCATTAAGGTACGCAGCTCTTGATTTCTGCCTGGAAATATAGAACTGGGTTGATAGAATATAGTTACCAGAGTCTCCATTTATTGGTGTCAGTCCACTTTTGGACTGTTTTTTAAAAAAAGTTATGAAAATGTCCTCTTTGGGGGTTGGAAGGTTAGGAATAATTCCTAGTTAATAATAATTATCACAGTTTAAATAGTAGGTAGATCAAGATGGGTCACCATGTTAGTGTTGTCTACAGCAGGTGAAAAGAGCCAGAGTCGGGAGCACCTGAAAGGCTAACAAAATTGGTAGCAGGGGAGGAGCTTGCAGGAATAACCATTCACTTCTTCAAGATGGGTGGCCGTGTTAGTCTGTCTGCAGCAGGAGAAAAGAGTCCAGGAGAACCTGAAAGATTAGCATAGAAGCTTTAGGGAGTCACCTCAGTGATCCACAAGAGCTCCACACCCTGCCATAAATTTTCAATAAAATCAGAGTCCAGTAGCATCTTTAGAAGAAGAAGAAGAAGAAGAGTTGGTTTTTATATGCTGCCTCTGAAGGAGGGTCAAAGCGGCTTACAGTCGCCTTCCCTTTCCTCTCCCCACAACAGACGCATTGTGAAGTAGGTGAGGCTGAGAGAGCCCTGATATGACTGCTTGGTCAGGACAGTTTTATCAGTGCCGTGGCGAGCCCAAGGTCACCCAGCTGGCTGCATGTGGGGGAGTGCAGAATCGAACCTGGCATGCCAGATTAGAAGTCTGCACTCCTAACTACTACACCAAACTGGCTCCTGAAGACGAACAAAGATTTATTCAGGGTGTGAGCTTTGGAGTGCAAGCACTCTTTGTCAGACTATGATATTCTTACATGACAGAATCATAGAATCATAGAATCATGGAGTTGGAAGGGATCTCATGGGACATCTAGTCCAACCCCCTGCACTATGCAGGACACTCACATCCCAATCTCTCATCTACTGTAACCTGCCACCCCTTTGCCTTCACAGAATCAGCCTCTCCGTCAGATGGCAATCTAGCTTCTGTTTAAAAATTTCCAAAGATGGAGAACCCACCACCTCCCGAGGAAGCCTGTTCCACCGAGAAACCACTCTAACTGTCAGGAACTTCTTCTGAATGTTTAGATGGAATTTCTTTTGAATTAATTACATCCCATTCATTCTGGTCTGTCCCTCTAGGGCAAGAGAGAACAATTCTGCTCCATCCTCCACATGGCACACTTTTAAATACTTGAAAATCGTTATCAGATCCCCTCTCAGTCTCCTCTCTAGGCTAAACAGACCAAGCTCCCCCAACCTTTCTTCATATGTCTTGGTCTCCAAACCCCTCACCATCTTTCTTGCCCTTCTCTGGACATGTTCCAGTTTGTCAACATCTCTCTTCAACTGGGGTGACCAAAACTGAACACAGTACTCCCAAGTGAGGCCAAACCAGAGGAGAGTAAAGCAGTACCATCACCTCTTGTGATCTGGACAGCCCAAAATCCCATTTGCCTTTTTTAGCCACTGAGTCACACTGCTGACTCATGTTCTATGTATGGTCTACTAAGACTCCTAGATCCTTTTCGCACATAATACTGCCAAGACAAGTCTCCCCCATCTTATGTTGGTGTATTTGGTTTTTCCTACCTAAATGCAGAACTTTACATTTGTCCCTATTGAACATTTTATTCAGTTTAGTCCACTTCTCGAGCCTATCAAGATCATCCTGTATTCTGTTGTGTCTTCAGTTGTGTTTGCTGCCCCTCCCAGTTTAGTATCATCTGCAAATTTAATAAGTATCCCCTCTAATCCCTCATCCAAATCATTTATAAATATGTCGAACAACACAGGCCCCAGGACAGATCCCTGGGGCACTCCACTTGTCTCTCTTCTCCAAGAAGATGCTGAACCATTAACAAGTACCCTCTGGGTACGATTAGTCAACCAGTTATTCATCCACCTGACAGAATTAGAATCCATACCGCATTTTACCAACTTGTGAACAAGAATATTATGTGGAACCTTATCAAAAGCTTTACTGAAATCCAGATAAACTATGTCCACGGCATTCCCCTGATCCAGCAAGGTAGTCACTTTATCGAAAAAAGAGATAGGGTTGGTCTGACATGACTTGTTCTTGCGAAACCCATGCTGAGTCTTAGAAATCACACCTCTCTGTTCCAGCTGCTCAAGGACCGAGTGTTTGATTATTTGTTCCAAAATTTTGCCAGCTACAGATGTCAAGCTGACTAGTTGATAATTACCCGGATCCTCCTTTTCCCCTTTCTTGAAGATGGGGACAACTTTTGCCTGCCTCCAATCATCTGGCACCTCACCTGTTTTCCAAGAAGTGTTAAAAAGAATGGACAGAGGTTCAGAGATGACATCTGCAAGTTCTTTTAGTACCCTTGGATGCAGTTCATCTGGCCCAGAAAACTTTGAGTCATTTAAAAAAACTAGGTGTTTGTGGACTGTTCCAACAGTGATCCTAGGCCACCATTTCTGTCCCCCGTGTTGTGTTACGTTTCTGCCACATTGATCAGTATTTTCTTCACAAGAGAAGATTGAGGAGAAATAGGAGTTAAGCAGTTCAGCCCTCTCTTCATCATCTGTTATAATTTCACTTTCTTGTTCTCGCAGTGGTCCTATGGTGTCCCTATTCTTTTTCTTGCTTGAAATATAACTAAAGAAACCTTTTTTGTTACGTTTAGCATTTCTTGCTAGCCTAAGCTCATATTGAGCTTTACCTTTTCTCACCCCCCCCTACAATTATGGGTTATTTGTTATACTCATCCTTGGTAATAAGGCCTTCCTTCCATTTTCTAAATGACTCTTTTTTATTCCTTAAATGTTTTGACAACTGCTTATGGAGCCAGCTTGGCTTCCTTAGGCTCCATCCATCCTTTCTTCTCAAGGGAATTGTTTGTGATTGAGCCTTCAGTATTTCACTTTTAAGAAACTCCCAGCCCTCTTGGTCTCCCATCTCTTTAAGTCTTTCTGACCACAGGATTCTACACAACATACCTTTAAGTCTGTGAAAATCAGCTTTCCTGAAGTCCAGTCTATACGTATGACTACATAAAGGCTTTCTCTTTCCCATAATTGAAAATTCCAAAGGCACATGGTCACTGCTACCAAGTGTACCCACTATTTCCACCTCATCTACCAGTTGTTCCCTGTTGAGAATCAAGTCTAAAATAGCAGAGCCCCTGGTTCCCCTCTCTACTTTCTGGGAAATGAAGCTGTCAGCAAGACAAGTTAAGAATTTAACGGAGTTTGCATTTTTAGCAGAGTTGGTCTTCCAACAGATATCTGGGTAATTGAAGTCACCCATGAGCACTGTTTCCCCCTTTTTGAAAATTTTTGTAATTTGGTCTAGCAGTATCTCATTCAAGTCCTCTGACTGGCTCGTTGGTCTATAGCAGACACCCAAAATAATACCACTCTCATTTCCTACTCTTTTTATATTTACCCAAATACAAACTGAAATTTCATGCTCGGGTACCTGTATTTCTTCACAAGTATAAAGATTCCTAACATATATTGCTACACCCCCCCCCCTTCTTTTTTTGTCTGTCCCTTTTGAATAGATTGTACCCCTCAATTTTAGTATTCCAATTGTGAGTGTCCTACTCAGTTTCTGTGATTCCTATTAGGTCATAGCCCCCTTCCTCTATTACGACTACTAGTTCCTCTTGCTTGTTTCCCATACTCTGTGCATTGGTGTAGAGACATCGTAGTCCATCCTTTGTGTGCCTCATGGTTTTGGTTTTTGATCTTCTTTGTAAGCTAGTAGTTCCCTGCTTATGTAACATTCCCTGTAGATTTGAGATCTTCTCGTGTTCAGATCTTGCCATCACACCAAGTTCTGAATTTATGTCTCGCTCTCCCTTTTGTCTAGTTTAAAGCCCTCTTCGCCAGGTGTGCAAAGGTTCTCCCAAAAATACTTTTTCCGTCTCTTGTGAGGTGCACGCCATCTCCTGATAATAGCCCCTCATATTGACATCGTTAACCATGATCCATCGTTGAAGGGGAATATATCGTGTAAGAAGATCATAGTTTGAGGAAGAGTGCTTGCTCTTGAAAGCTCACGCTCTGAATAAATCTTTGTTGGTATTAAAGGTGCTACTGGACTCTGATTTTATTGTGCTACTTCTGACCAACACAGCTACCCATTTGAAACTGCCATAAATGTTGTTAGTCTTGAAGGTGTTTGTGGACTCTGGGTCTTTTCTTCAGCTACAAGCAGTCTAACAGGGCAACCAATCTTGAAGTGAGCACTGCCATCAATTTGGTTAGTCTCTATAAGGTGCTACTGGAATCTTGCTGTTTTCTATTGCTGCAGGCAGACTAACACATGAAGAAGTCACGTCTTGACTAACACATGAAGAAGTTCACGTCTTGAAGAAGTGAATCTTTATGGTGCTACCAAATCTCATTTGAAATATTCCTACTATTTGAAGAATGATAACTTGTCATAACTATCAATTGTTTGACGGAATTAGTGGGAAATATGTCCTCTCTTTTGCTTTTCAAAATATGGTAACCCTAAACTGAATTTCTATCCAGTCACCCCCTAGAGACCAATAAAGTTTGGGGAGGCTCCCTTATTGAATCTGGCCAAGAAAGCTTTAACTCTTGAAAACCTGTCTGTCAAAAATCTTGTCTCTAAGGGGCTATTGGACTTGGCTCTATTTGCCTGCAAAAATAAAATTTTCCCAGTAAAGTTAATGACTTTCCATGGTTAGGTTATTTAAAAATAAATTTGCTCAAGAATAGCCTCTTTTTCCTAGATTGATGTTTATGTATGCTTTGACACTTACTTACTCCACTGAGGTCTCTCTCTGCTCCAAATCCACCCACTTCCAGTTTCACCCCCAAAGTCCCCACTCAGAGCTGGCAACCCTACACTTCCGTGTTTTCTTGGAAGTAAGCCTTGCTGGAAAAGAAGGTGCAGCTGGGGCCAACCTAGACACTGTGGATGCTGGCACACCCACAGATGGTTGTGTGGGTCAGACACGTTAGTGAGTGAGTTAGAAGAAGAGTTGGTTCTTATATGTCGCTTTTCTCTACCCGAAGGAGCCTCAAAGCAGCTTACAGTCGCCATCCCTTCCTCTCCCCACAACAGACACCCTGTGAAGGAGGTGAGGCCGAGAGAGCCTTGATATTACTGAAGAAAAAGAGTTGGTTCTTATATGCCGCTTTTTTCTACCTGATGGAGTCTCAAAGCAGCTTACATTCATTTGCCTTCCCTTTCCTCTCCCCACAACAGACACCCTGTGGGGTGGGTGAGGCTGAGATAGTGCTGATATCACTGTTTGTTCAGAACAGTTTTATCAGTGCCGTGGCGAGCGCAAGGTCACCCAGCTGCCTGCATGTGGGGGAGCATAGAATCGAACCTGGCATGCCAGATTAAAAGTCCGCACTCCTAACCACTACATCAGTGTATTTATATACTGTCCCTCTCGGATATATTTTCTTGGGTCATTTAACACAGGAACTAAAACTCTAAAACCAGTATATTCCATAAAACAATATAAAATAGATTAAAATTTTGAAGCACAAATTGGAAACAATAGATCGGTGGTTTATAGGTGTTGGGTACTGGGAGGTGTTGGAAGAGGAAAGGAGGGCAGAAGAGGTGGGAGGGAGGCCTGAGATTTGGATTTGGCTATAATTGGCCTTGACCATAGATCTGGCGGAAGAGCTCCATTCTACAGGCTCTGCGGAACTTGGAGAGTTTCGTCTGGGCCCTGATCTCTTTTGGGAGCTTTTAAGTGTATTTCCTTACGACCAGGGTTCGTTAGCTGGTTGGCATTGAAAGAGAAAGAGCTTCCTCTTTGATTGGGGAATGAATTCAGACAGACAGAAAGACAGATATGTTTACAGTTGGTGAACACTACAAGATACAACGTATTCAGAGAAGTGGTCCCTCAGATCAAGTTTCACGGGGAATTCTTGGATTCGCCCATGGCTTGGCAATTTAACATGGTAGAGCATAATTTGTCATTATGCGTGAGCTGCAGAATATTAAGTGGATTCCCATATGTAATCTCTGTTCACAGAAGAGATGTCTTTTTATGTAGCAGGACTTTTGCAGTCCCAAATCTTCCCCTCCCCCAAAAAATATTGCTCACATGGGAAAGGAGATCTCTATGCATGCACACGCATGCGTGTGAGCACGCACACACACACCAGAAAAGTTGGAAGAAAGAGCTGAAAGAACCACAAGGCAGAATTTGAAGACGCACAAGTCATTTCAGCTCAGGGAAACAACAAGACTTTAAGCTAGTGAGCAGACACTGGTTAAGATCTGGAGGACAATTTGGTGATCCAAGGAAGTCAGCATGGATTTGTCTCCAACAGGTCCTGCCAGACCAACCTAGTTTCCTTTTTTGACCAAGTAACAAGTTTACTGGATCGGGGAAATTCGGTTGATGTCATTTACTTGGATTTTAGTAAAGATTTTGACAAGATTCCCCATGATGTTCTGATGGATAAGTTGAAGGACGGCAATCTGGATTTTCAGATAGTTAGGTGGCTAGGGAATTGGTTAGAGAACGGCACTCAAAGAGTTGTTGTCAGTGGTGTTCCATCAGACTGGAGAGAGGTGAGTAGCGGGGTACCTCAGGGCTCGGTGCTCGGCCCAGTACTTTTTAACATATTTATTAATGATCTAGATGAGGGGGTGGAGGGACTACTCATCAAGTTTGCAGATGACACCAAATTGGGAGGACTGGCAAATACTCCGGAAGATAGAGACAGAGTTCAACGAGATCTGAACACAATGGAAAAATGGGCAAATGAGAACAAGATGCAATTTAATAAAGATAAGTGTAAAGTTCTGCATCTGGGTCAGAAAAATGAAAAGCATGCCTACTGGATGGGGGATACGCTTCTAGGTAACACTGTGTGTGAACGAGACCTTGGGGTACTTGTGGATTGTAAACTAAACATGAGCAGGCAGTGTGATGCAGCGGTAAAAAAGGCAAATGCCATTTTGGGCTGTCTTAACAGAGGCATCACATCAAAATCACAAGATGTCATAGTCCCATTGTATACGGCACTGGTCAGACCACACCTGGAGTACTGTGTGCAGTTCTGGAGGCTTCACTTCAAGAAGGACGTAGATAAAATTGAAAGGGTACAGAGGAGAGCGACAAAGATGATCTGGGACCAAGCCCTATGAAGATAGGTTGAGGGACTTGGGGATGTTCAGCCTGGAGAAAAGGAGGTTGAGAGGGGACATGATAGCCCTCTTTAAGTATTTGAAAGGTTGTCACTTGGAGGAGGGCAGGATGCTGTTTCTGTTGGCTGCAGAGGAGAGGACACGCAGTAATGGGTTTAAACTTCAAGTACAACGATATAGGCTAGATATCATGAAAAAAAATTTCACAGTCAGAGTAGTTCAGCAGTGGAATAGGCTGCCTAAGGAGGTGGTGAGCTCCCCCTCACTGGCAGTCTTCAAGCCAAGGTTGGATACACACTTTTCTGGGATGCTTTAGGATGCTTAGGGCTGATCCTGCGTTGAGCAGGGGGTTGGACTAGATGGCCTGTATGGCCCCTTCCAACTCTATGATTCTATGATTCTAGGAAGATGTTATCGTGGCTTCTTTGTCTCATGCATGCAGAGTTCTCTCTCTCTTTTAATTTATTATTATGTTACCTTCTGTAAGTTGTTCACAACAAGTAGCAGGTGAACATTAGATCATAGAATCATAGAGTTGGAAGGGGCCATCTAGTCCAACCCCCTGCTCAACGCAGGATCAGCCCAAAGCATCCTAAAACCGGGGTAGTCAACCTGTGGTCCTCCAGATGTCCATGGACTAGAATCATAGAATCATAGAATCATAGAGTTGGAAGGGGCCATACAGGCCATCTAGTCCAACCCCCTGCTCAACGCAGTATCAGCCTTAAGCATCCTAAAGCATCCTAAAGCAGTGGTCCCCAACCCCCAGTCTGGGGACCAGTACCGGTCCATGGATCAGTCGGTACCGGGCCGCAGCTCTTCCTTGTCCACCTCCCTGGCTGCTGCCTAGGGGGGTGCCCTGCCACTCTGCCCCTGGCTCACCTTTGGTGCTCTCCAGCGGCTGCCATGGCTGGGGCTCCCCCTTGGCATGGCACTGCACAGCTGCTCCTGGCAGTGCCCCCCAGAAGGTGGCAGGAAATCAGGGGTGCCAGCGGGAAAGCAAGTGGAGCAGGGGCTCAGGTGGTGACAACGTCCCTCAGCAAAAGACTACCCCCCCCCCCGGGCCTCAGTAAAATTGTCAAGCATTGACTGGTCCCCATTGATAAAAAGGTTGGGGACCACTGTCCTAAAGTGTTTGCTGGCAGGGGCTCCTGGGAATTGTAGTCCATGAACATCTGGAGGACCACAGGTTGACTACCCCTGTCCTAAAGCATCCAAGAAAAGTGTGTATCAAACCTTTGCTTGAAGACTGCCAGTGAGGGGGAGCTCACCACCTCCTTAGGCAGCCTATTCCACTGCTGAACTACTCTGACTGAAAATTTTGTTCCTGATATCTAGCCTATATTGTTGTACTTGTAGTTTAAACCCATTACTGTATGTCCTTTCCTCTGCAGCCAATGGGAACAGCATCCTGCCCTCCTCCAAATGACAACCTTTCAAATACTTAAAGAGGGCTATTATGTCCCCTCTCAACCTCCTTTTCTCCAGGCTGAACATTCCCAAGTCCCTCAACCTATCTTCATAGGGCTTGGTCCCTTGGCCCCAGATCATCCTTGTCGTTCTCCTCTATACCCTTTCAATTTTATCTACGTCCTTCTTGAAGTGAGGCCTCCAGAACTGCACACAGTACTCCAGGTGTGGTCTGACCAGTGCCGTATGCAATAGGACTATGACATCTTGTGATTTTGATGTGATGCCCCTATTGATACAGTCCAAAATGGCATTTGCCTTTTTTACCGCTGCATCACACTGCCTGCTCATGTTTAGTTTACAGTCCACAAGTACCCCAAAGTCTCGTTCACACACAGTGTTACCTAGAAGTGTATCCCCCATCCAGTAGGTATGCTTTTCATTTTTCTGACCCAGATGCAGAACTTTTATACTTATCTTTATTAAATTGCATCTTGTTCTCATTTGCCCATTTTTCCATTGTGTTTGGATCTCGTTGAACTCTGTCTCTATCTTCTGGAGTATTTGCCAGTCCTCCCAATTTGATGTCATCTGCAAACTTGATGAGTAGTCCCTCTACCCCCTCATCTAGATCATTAATAAATATGTTAAAAAGTACTGGGCGGAGCACCGAGCCCTGAGGTACCCCGCTACTCACCTCCCTCCAGTCTGATGAAACACCATTGACAACAAATGCATGCAGGGCACTTCTGAAGAAATGGGAGAATTACTGAGTGATCAAATACAGAGACTGAAAGTGGGCGAAAGAGAGTGGCAAAAAAAATCACTGTCCACTCATTGTGAAATGGCTCCTGATCAGCCTGGTTTTCTTTTCCTCTTGGAGGAACAGCACAGGAGCACACAAGAATTATGTATACCAGAGAAAAACAGAAATTATCCACGTGTGGCCAGTATCGATTTATGCAATAATGCATAAGTCAGAAAGTCTTAATATGCAATGAGAGTAACCCATAGGAAATTACACAGAGAGAAATATTCTTCCAAGAAGCGATGCTGCACAACTGAATTAACCAAGCAATGCTGGACAAGTTTCTGGTACTTCGCCTAAGGTTTTCTCAACAGTGAAGCCTCTAGGCACTGTAAAAAATATAAGATGCTTCCAACTCCGAAATGGAACCTGCCCTTGGATTCTTACTTGCTGAGGTGAACAGATTGAAGTACTTATGCCAATAGTGAACCAGTCCTCTGAATCCTTATTTTTTCTTTTCCTCTCCCCAGGATTCTGGAGATAAAGCCAGCCCATTCCTTAACATATACTGTGATTATGAACCAGGTTCAGAATATAACCTAGACACCATTGCACGTAAGTTTTACAAAACCGCCTTGGCTTTCTAATCCTGTCTTCTGGGCCCTCTACTATACGCAGTCTTTTTGTAAAAAGAAAGTCTCTAGAAATGAAGGAGGGGGGGAGTTCTACTGTTTTATTTTTCACGTATAGATCTCCTTTTTTTGCCAAGGCTTACGGCAAAAACAGAGCTCTTCATAGAGAGAAACCTCATTTGGCTCCCAAATTTACCTGCACAACCAAAATCTCTACATGTTTGCAAGTTAAACCCTCAGCCTTGAATTTGGAAATGACTATTGCTGATGAAGAACATTTTGAAACCCAGCAGTGACCTTCATCTTGTCTGATACTGTAGCAGTATGTCAGCATTTATGTTCAAATACATTGTATTGTTTGTTAAACAGAGATAACTGTTTTGAAATACAGGTTAATATAAACCAATGGTCCGCAACCTTTTTCAGGCTGCAGACCAGTGGGGGGGAGGGCGATCCGGGTGGCGCGCATGCACAGCAGCCCATGTGCAAACGCCATGCGTGGCTGAAAATGCGCATGCACTGCACTTTCACGCATGCACATTTGGGGCAGCGCATGGCGCAAACGCGCATGCACTGACCTGCCGCACATGCGTGTTTGCCCCAGCAGCCGCGCTTTCATTCCCCCCCCCCCGCAGAAGGAAGCTTGCCGGGCCGCAAGCTAATCGACTGCTTTGGTGGCCGATTTGCTTGCGGCCTGGGATGTTTCTCACTGCGGGGGGGGGGGTGGGGGCGGGGAGCCGCGGCCCGTTGAGGCTTTCTGGGCCGCAGACCGGTGGTTGGGGACCACTGATATAAACAAATTGAAGTCAATATAGAGTTTGTAACATTGTATGAGGAAATATATACATAGTGGCTGCATTTTGCTTGTGATTCACTGTATTAATCACTCCAGTGGTTCTATTGATTTGATTGTCTCGTGGCCTGTTTTGTCCAGGCAGGTTTGGATTTGTCAGACCTCAGAAACTAATCAGGGTCAACCCTGGTTAGCAATGTATTTATTTATTTGATTTATTTAGGGTTTTATATACTGACCTTCATGACATAGTGTTATTGTCAAGAACTCCAGTAGGCCTAAAAAGACCTCTGGCAAGGCTGGCGGATTATTGCAGGGATGAAATCCTAACAATTAACACTGGAAAAACACCAGCTTGGTGTAGTGGTTAGGAATGCAGACTTGGTGAGCCAGGTTTGATTCCCCGCTCCTCCTCCATATGCAGCCAGCTGGGAGACCTTGGGCTCACCACAGCACTCATAGAATCACAGAATATTATTGGAAGGAACCTCATGGGTCATCTAGTCCAACCCCCTGCACTATGCAGGACACTCACAACCGTATCGCTCATCCACAGTAACCTGCCACCGCCTTAAGCGTTCACAGAATCAGCCTCTCCGTCAGATGGCTATCCAGCCTCTGTTTAAAAATGTTCAAAGATGGAGAACCCACCACCTCCCGAGGAAGCCTGTTCCACTGAGAAACCGCTCTAACAGTCAGGAACTTCTTCCTGATGTTTAGTTGGAATTTATTTTGAATTAATTTAATCCCATTGGTTCTGGTCTGTCCCTCCGGAGCAAGAGAGAACATCGTCTATATGGCAGCCTTTTAAATATTTGAAGATGGTTATCAAATCCCCTCTCAGTCGTCTCCTCTCCAGGCTAAATAGACCAAGCTCCCCCAACCTTTCTTCATATGTCTTGGTCTCCAAACCCCTCACCATCTTTGTTGCTCTCCTCTGCAGTCTACATCCCCAACTGGGGTGCCAAAAACTGAACACAGTACTACAGTTGAGGCTGAAACAGAGCAGAATCATCATCTCCTGTGATTTGGATACAATACTTCATTTGATACAGCCCAAAATCCCATTTACCTTTTTAGCCACCATGTCACACTGTTGACTCATGTTCAATGTATGGTCTACTAAGACTCCTAGATCATTTTCGCACATGCTACTGCCAAGACAAGTCTCCCCCATCTTATATTGGTGTGTTTGGTTTTTCCTACCTAAATGCTGAACTTTACACCTGTCCCTATTGAATTTCATTTTATTCCCATTGGGTACGACCAGGAATCGATCCACATGACAGAATTAAGATCAATACCTCATTTTACCAACTTGTCAACAAGAATATAATGTGGAACCTTATCAAACGCTTTACTGAAATCCAGATAAACTATATCCACAGAATTTCCCTTATCCAGCCAGGTAGTCACTTTCTCGAAAAAAGAGATAAGGTTGGTCTGACATTATTTGTTCTTGCGAAACCCATGCTGAGTCTTAGAAATCACAGCTCTCTGTTCCAGCTGCTCAAGGACCAACTTGATGATATGTTCCAAAATTTTGCCAGCCACAGATGTCAAGCTGATGGGTTGATAGTTACCCGGATCCTGCTTTTTCCCTTTCTTGAAGATGGGGACAATATTTGCCCACCTCCAATCATCTGGCACCTCGCCTGTTCTCCAAGAAGTGTCAAAAATAATGGACAGCAGTTCATAAATTACTTCTGCAAGTTCTTTTAGTACTCTTGGATGCAATTCATCAGGCCCAGAAGACTTTGTTTCCTTTAAAGAAACTAGGTGTTTATGGACTGCCCCCACAATGATCCTAGGCCGCCATTCACATACCCCCTGCTGTGATATGTTTGTTGCCACATTGATCACTATTTCCCTCACAAGAGAAGACTGAGGGGAAATAGGAGTTGAGCAGTTCCCTCTGTTCATCATCTGTAACCGCTCCCACGGTATTAAATAAAAGGGCAAGGGCAATGTGGGAGGAGAAAGGGTGGGCTCTGTCCGGGATAAAAACTTGGAGGGCCCAATCAGGAGCCGCAAAGCGGCTCCTGATTGAGCCCTCCGAGCGTCCATCCAGGCGAGGCTGGGCCAAGCAGCTATTGGCTGCTTGGCCCAGCCTCGCCTGGTCCGGCCGGGAAGTCACCACACAGACACTGAAGCATGGCCATGCGGTGAGTCCTCCACCCGGTTTCTCCTCCCACTGGTGAAAGGAGCAGGGATGCCGCATCGAGGACGCGGCCTCCCTACTCCTTTCCCGCCTGAGGACCCTTGCTCAGCAGCCTTCTGCCGGCCCCGGGCCATCTTTGCAGCTCCAGGATGCTGGGGTGCCCTTGGGACCGCCATAAGGCCGCCCCACTTCCCACTGCCGCAAAGAGCCTTCTGCCGGACCCAGACACTCCCTTGCAGCGACCTCGATGCTGCTAGGGTAGTGGTCCCCAACCTTTCTGAGGCTGGGGACTGGCAGGGCATCGGGCCGGGCCCCGCGCGGACCACGTCCGCGCATCGGGCCACGCCTGCGCATCGGGCCGCGCCCGTGGGTCGCGCCTGTGCGGGCCACGCCCGTGCATCGGGTCGCGCCCGCGGGCCGCACCCACACGGGCCGCGCCTGCGTGATGCGCGGCCTGGCCCTGATTCCCTCTCCCCGCCCTCCCGCAGTAAGAACGTTCCCGGGCCGCCAGCTTGCGGCCTGGGAAGTTTTTTACTGCGGGGGGCGGGGGCGGGGAGAGGGAGCCGCGGCCCGGCGCCATGGCCTTCACGGCCCCGCACTGGGCTGCGGCCCGCTGGTTGGGGACCACTGTGCTAGGGAGCTCCTGGGGCTGGAAGAAGGCCGCGCTGCCGCCCCCGCCCAAGAGCCTTCTCCCGCCCCTCCCCCCACTCCAATTCCCGAATCACCCCCCCTCACGACTCCCCCCCCCAGGACCCTTCAAATACCCCCCTCCTTTTCCCCCACTCCCCTCCAAGTCCACCTACCTCCCTGGCTGTCTTCCTTCCTTCTCCCTTGCTTCCTCTATCTCTCTATCTCTTCCCCCCCAACTCCCCCTCCCAATTCGCCCCCCCTCCCCCCCACGGATCCTTCAAATACCCTCTCCTTTTCCCCCTCTTCCCTCCGAGTCCACCTACCTCCCTGGCTGCCTTCCTTCCTCCCTTGCTTCCTCTATCTCTTCCCCCCCCAACTGCCCCTCCCAATTTGCCCCCCCTCACGACTCCCCCTTCACACACACCCCTGTCCCCTCCAAGTCCACCTACCTCCCTGCTTGTCTTCCTTCTTCCCTTCCTTCTTTCCTTCCTGACTTCCCCTACTTCTCCATCTACTTCCTGCCTATCTCTTTCTCCCTCTCACTTGCTCTCTTTCCCCCTTCCTCTCTAACACACTTCCTGCCTTCCTTCCTCTATTCCTTCTATTCATCCCTTCAACCACCGCTTTCCCTCCTTTCTCAATCCCATCCCTCCTTCCCTCCTTCCCTTTCTCAATCCTATCCCTCCTTCCCTTTGTTGTGGGGAGAGGAATGGGAAGGTGACTGTAAGCCGCTTTGAGCCTCCTTCGGGTAGGGAAAAGCGGCATATAAGAACCAACTCTTCTTCTTCTTCTTCTTCAACCTTCCTTTCCTCCCTATGCTCTCGCGCACGGGTAGTCAACCTGTGGTCCTCCAGATGCCCATAGACTAAGATTCCCATTAGCCCCTGCCAGCATTTGCTGGCGGGGGCTCATGGGAGTTGTAGTCCATGAACATCTGGAGGACCACAGGTTGACTACCCCTGCTCTAGCGCCCGCTCTATTTCAATCGGTTATAATTTCACTTTCTTGTCCTCGCAGTGGTCCTACCATGTCCCTACTCTTTTTCTTACTTGAACTAAAGAAGCCTTTTTTTTGCTATATTTAGCACTTCTTGCTAGCCTAAGCTCATATTGAGCTTTAGCTTTTCTAACAATGTCCTTACAATTATTGGTTATTTGTTTGTACTCATCATTGGTAATTAGGCCTTCCTTCCATTTCTTAAATGCATCTTTTTTATTCCTCAAATCATTCAACAGCTGTTTATGGAGCCATCTTGGCCTCCTTAGGCTCCTTCCTTCTTTCCTTATCAAGGGAATGGTTTGTAAATGAGCGTTCAGTATTTGATTTTTAAGAAATTCTTAGTCCTCTTGGACTCCCATCTCTTTAAGTCTTTCTGACCACGGGACTCTATGCAACATACTTTAAAGTCTGTTAAAATCAGCTTTCCTGAAGTCCAGTCTATACTTCCTACTATGTAAAGGTTTTCTCTTTCACACAATGGAAAATTCCAAAAGCACATGGTCACTGCTACCAAGTGTGCCCACTACTTCCACCTCATCTACCAATTCTTCCCTATTGATGAGAGTCAAGTCTAAAATAGCAGAGCCCCTGGTTCCCCTCTCTACTTTCTGGGAAATGAAGCTGTCGGCAAGACAACTTAAGAATTTAACAGAGTTTGCATTTTTAGCAGAGTTGGTCTTCCAACAGATATCTGGCTCAGGGCGGCTTACATAAAACATATAAACAATACAAGAAACAATCCATAACATGAAAATAATCCTAACATTAATACTAATAACGGATAATTGTAACCGTGCAAACAGGTCCAGGAGCAGAGCGCACTGATGGAATTCTGGGAGGGAGGGAGCAGGGGCCCTTCAGATGTTGCTGGTTATGTCTGGTCTCAACCAAATGCCTCGCGGAAGAGCTCCCTTTTGCAGGTCCTGTGGAACTGTTTTAGTTCCGCCAGGTCCCTGATCTTCTCTGGGAGCTCATTCCACCAGGTGGGGGCCAGGACAGAGAATGTTCTGGCCCTGGTCGAGGCCAGGTGGGCTTCTTTAGGGCCAGGGACCATTAGCTGGTTGGTGGCGGTGGAGCGTAGAGCTCTTTGGGGGGCATAGGCAGGGAGGCGCTCACTCAGGTCCTGACTGCGTACGGCCTTGAAGGTAATTACCAGAACTTTTAGCCTGATCGGGAATTCAACTGGCAACCACTGCAGTTGGTGGAGAATGGGCCAGATGTGGGACCTCCATGGTGTTGTGAGGATCAGCTGTAGTTTCTGGGTCAAAGCTAAGGGCAGGCCTGCGTAGAGTGAGTTGCAAAAGTCCAGCCTAGAGGTGACAGTCATATGGATTGCTGTGGCTATGTGATCTGGGGCCAAGTAGGGTGCTAGTAGCTTGGCGGAGATGATAAAATGCCAGCCGTGCTACCCTTGCGACCTGGGTTTCCATTGAATCACACCAGATTCCTGGTGGAGTGAGCCGTAGAGAGCTGCACATCATCCAGGGTAGGCAGACACACTTCCTCACATGGGCCCTTCCTACCCAGCCACAGGACCTCCATCCTTGAAGGATGGAGCTTCAGATGATTCTGCTTGAGCCATCTCATCACTGCTTCCAGGCAGCTGGATAATACTTCTGGGAGAGAGTCAGGGCGGCCATCCATCAGGAGGAAGAGCTGGGTGTCATCTGCGTATTGATGACAACCCAGCCCAAACTTCCGTACCAGTTGTGCAAAAGGGCGCTTGAAGATATTGAAAAGGATAGGACCCCTCCTTGTGGGACTCCCCAAGTTAGTTGTCATGGATCAGATGAGAAACTGGTTGGATAAAGGTTCCCCTTGCATTTTAGCATTTGGCTAAATGTGCATTGGGTTATTGATGGTAATTGCCCCTAGTCTTCTGTGTCAAATTTAAATCGAAATGGTTATGTGCCACAGAAACAAAATGGCAAATGGGTTTTTACTTGAACAAAGGCATATCCTTAAGCTAGAAAATCAGCTGGCTCCTGCACTTGTTCACAACAACATATTTTTTAGTATTTAACTTTAAGCATTTCTTATAAAACAATATGAACTTTAACCCAGTATTTATAAAAAAGAAATGAGAAAAGGAAAAACCCACTTTATCATCACATTCGCAGCTCTTAAATTCTTCAATTCGAATTGTATTAAAATCTTTGCAGTTACCTTAAATATTATATTCATCCAATGATCATATAATCACAGAATAATAGAGTTGGAGGGGACATCATCTAAGTAAATGACATCAACCGAATTTCCATGATCCAGCAAACCTGTTAACTTGGTCAAAAAAGGAAACCAGGTTGGTCTGGCAGGACCTGTTGGAGACAAATCCAGGCTCACTTCCTTGGATCACCAAATTGTCCTCCACATGTTTGCAGATCGCTCCCTTTAATATCTGCTCCGTTATCTTCCCCACAACAGAGGTCAGACTCACTGGTCTGTAGTTTCCCGGGTCATCCTTCCTCCCTTTTTTGAAGATCAGAATAACGTTTGCGTTCTTCCAGTCCTCCGGGACATCTCCAGTCCTTAAAGAAGTCCCGAAGATGATGGACAAGGGCTGTGCAAGTTCTCTGGAAAGTTCTTTGAGCACTCTCGGGTGCATTTCATCCGGCCCAGGGGATTTGAACTCACCCAGTGCAGCTAAATGCCTCTCGACAACCTCTCTATCCATGTTAACCTGCCATCCAGACACTATCCTTTGGCTACTGCCATCTCTAAAGGTAAAGGTAAAGGTATCCCCTGTGCAAGCACCGAGTCATGTCTGACCCTTGGGGTGACGCCCTCTAGCGTTTTCATGGCAGACTCAATACGGGGTGGTTTGCCAGTGCCTTCCCCAGTCATTACCGTTTACCCCCCAGCAAGCTGGGTACTCATTTTACCGACCTCGGAAGGATGGAAGGCTGAGTCAACCTTGAGCCGGCTGCTGGGATTGAACTCCCAGCCTCATGGGCAAAGCTTTCAGACGGCTGCCTTACCACTCTGCGCCACAAGAGGCTCTTACTGCCATCTCTAGATGTGCCTAAACACTTTGACCTGTGGGAAAAAACAGATGTAAAGTAGGCACTAAGCCTTTCTGCTTTCTCTGCATCTCCCGTTAGAGTTTGTCTATTCGCACCCAACAGTGGGCCTATTGCCTCCTTTACTTTATGTTTGCTCCCCACATAACTGAAAATTTTTGTTCTTGCTACAATGGGCTTCTCTGGCCAATCTTAGCTCACTCTCAATATGATTCTATGATCATGGGTCATCTAGTCCAACCCCCTACACTATGTAGGACACTCACATCCCAATCACTCCGTAACCTGCTACCCCTGTGCCTTCACAGAATCAGTGTCTCCATCAGATGGCTATCTAGCCTCTGCTTAAAAATGTCCAAAGATGGAGAACCCACCACCTCCCGAGGAAGCCTGTTCCACTGAGAAACCGCTCTGTCAGGAACTTCTTCTGGATGTTTAGATGGAATTTCTTTTGGAAATGGAATTTTCATCCAAGAAAAGTGTGTATCCAGCCTTTGCTTGAAGACTACCAGTGAGGGGGAGCTCAGCAACTTTTTCCTGATATCTAGCCTATATCGTTGTACTTGTTCGTAGTTTAAACCCATTACTGCGTGTCCTTTCTTCTGCAGCCAGTGGGAACAGCATCCTGCCCTCTTCCAAATGACAACCTTACAAATACTCCACTAATAAGTGTCCCTTTCCCCCAAACTCTAGACAGAGTCCCAGTTGCTGATGCCTGTCCCTCTCTGGGGCCACGGTGCAGGGGGGATTCTTCTCCTGACCCACCCCCAATCCCTGCTTACCACTCAGTCCATGGACAGTGTGATGTTTCCAAAGTTTATATTCTATTTGCTCTGCCTCGACCCGTCCTGCTCTCAGGATCCAGACATCCAGGTTCTCGTCTATTGGAGCCCCACGATTGTAGATGCCATCGTTCAGGGTGCAGCTGAGTCCCCATTTGAAGGCTGTCCTCAGCCATGGTTCATCCTCCCCTGAGCCTTCTGGGAGGGCGGTATATAAATATAAATAAATAAATAAATAAATAAATAAATAAATAAATAAATAAATGGGACACCCCCGCTGCTTCAAACAAAACCTCTTTTGCTTTCATCTCACAGAACAGGTCTTGAAAGTGCACCATGAGTGTCTCTTGAAAGTGGACTAAGCTGGCCGTTTCTGGTCTACCCACCACTTCGCCACCTTACCATCCAGGTTGTTTCCCAATGTGCATGCTTTGTCAGCTTCTGAGTTGATGGATGCTCCCCAGTCCATTAGGAAGCCATCCACCTGCAATAGAAAATAGTCCAGTTTTTCAGTGAAGCCGTTGAAGCAGGCATGGAATATACACCGTGCTACTGGTCCTAAAAGAAGGGCAGGAGCTGGGGCCATGGGTGCTGCCGGAGCTAGGGGCACCGCCGGGGCAGCAAGGCCAGGCACCGCAAGCTCTGCTGGGACCACAGGTGTGCCCAGGGTCAACAAGGCAAGCACTACAGGAAGCATGGTTGCAGTTGGCATTGTTGGGACCCCCAAGGCAGACAGAGCTGCAGGGATAGGCAATGCCAGAAGGGGAGCCAGGGGAGCCAGAGCCCATGGTACCTGGGTGATGAGACAGTTTCTGGGGGAACCGGGAGGGTGGCCGGGACCAGTAGCTGCTTCGGGGGTGTAGGCGGCCTTTTTGAACGAGACCTTGGGGTACTTGTGGATTGTAAACTAAACATGAGCCGGCAGTGTGATGCAGCGGTAAAAAAGGCGAATGCTATTTTGGGCTGTATCAACAGGGGCATCACATCAAAATCACAAGATGTCATAGTCCCATTGTATACGGCACTGGTCAGACCACACCTGGAGTACTGTGTGCAGTTCTGGAGGCCTCACTTCAAGAAGGACGTAGATAAAATTGAAAGGGTACAGAGGAGAGCGACGAGGTTGATCTGGGGCCAAGGGACCAAGCCCTATGAAGATATGTTGAGGGACTTGGGAATGTTCAGCCTGGAGAAAAGGAGGTTGAGAGGGGACATGATAGCCCTCTTTAAGGGCAGGATGCTGTTCCCATTGGCTGCAGAGTAGAGCTCACGCAGTAATGGGTTTAAACTTCAAGTACAACGATATAGGCTAGATATCAGGAAAAAAAATTTCACAGTCAGAGTAGTTCAGCAGTGAAATAGGCTGCCTAAGAAGGTGGTGAGCTCCCCCTCACTGGCAGTCTTCAAGCAAATGTTGGATGCACACTTTTCTTGGATGCTTTAGGATGCTTAGGGCTGATCCTGCGTTGAGCAGGGGGTTGGACTAGATGGCCTGTATGGCTCCTTCCAACTCTATGATTCTATGATTCTATTAACTTCCCCCACACCACCCCATGGACTGTGCCATAGAGTTAGTAACGGTAGAAGCACTGCCCAGAACCAAACTTTACAACATGAGTTAGAAGAAACCCACCAGTTCATAGATAAGAACCCAGCCACCTCCCCAATGGCTGCCCAGGTGCTTTTTGCCAAAAAGAAAGATAGGACTCTCCAGCTCTGCATCGATTACATAGCCATCAATGCCATCTCCAAAGTGAATGCGTACTCCCTTCCCTTTATCAAAGATATCTTGGGCCGCCTGGGGGAGCGGAAGATTTTTATCATCCTAGATTTAAGAAAAGCCTATTACCGGGTGCAAATTGCAGAAGAGGACAAGTGGAACACCCCCTTGAGAAAGTTTGATTATCTTGTCATGTCGTTCGGCTTAAGCGACTTGCCAGGAATATTCATGAATGTAATTAATGAAGTGTTACATGATTTGCTGTATAGGGTGGTGGTGGTTTATCTTCATGACATGTTCATATATAGCCAAAACAAAGAGGAATATGTTGCCCTGGTCTGCGAGGTTCTGAAGTGCCTTCGCGACGACAAGCTATTTGTCAAAACGTCCAATTGTGAATTTCACAAAAGCCAAATATATTTAGGCTACCGGGTGTTTGATAGGGAGATCCAAATGGAATGAAATCCCATGTACCTGTTGCCAGCTGCAGTCGTTCGTAGGATTTGTTAGTTTCTACTGTGATTTTCTGCCCCACTACTCCTAAGAATGCACCAAAAAGAGAGAGAAGAAAGTTCGCATTGACATTTTCAACTCTAACCACTTGGGGTTTATGGTTCAAACCAGAAGCAAGATTCAAGCCCCCCCCCCCCCCCCCCCCCCCGGCCCTGGACTGTAAGGGACAGAATCCCAACGATTTTCGGCAGGAGCTAACCACGGACTAAGAATTGGACTCTTTAAAAGCCTCCTTATCAGAACATGGGAGGTTGTGGTACAAAGGTGACTAATTGTACATCGCCTCTACTCTTACGGGAAAGGTACTGGAAATTTGCCATGACAGTAAGACAGAAGGGAATTTTGGGTTCTTGAAAATATGGTTTTTTGTCCGCATGCTATTCTAGCGGCCATGGGTACATAGGGATGTGGAGGATTAGGTACATAGGGATGTGGAGGATTATGCTGCTTCGAAACACCCAGTGGGAAAGCCACCAGGACTCCTCAAACCGCTAGAGGTCCCCTCCTGGCTCTGGGAAGCCAGTCAGTCAGTCAGTAATCTTTTATTGGCATAAAATATGTATAAAACATATAAAAATAGGGTTTAAAATTTCAACAAAATAATAAAATAGGCCATGGGGTTGGGAAGCCATTTCCATGGATTTCATCACTGACCTTCTCCCCAGTTCCGGAAAGACAGTTATCTCAGTGGTGGTGGTCTTGTTTTCCAAGCAAGCTCACTTTTTCCCCTGTGCGTCACTCCCCACTGCACAGAAGTTAGCAGAATTTTTCATCCAACATGTGTTTCAGCTGCACACCTTTCCAAACAAAATAGCTAATGACTATGGAAGTCAGTTTGTTGCCAAGTTTTGGGGGGGGGGTGCTGCTGGAATTGGTGGGGATTTCATGGGCCCTTAGTACCGCCTACCAGCCAGCCACAAACGGGCAGACCAAAAGGGTGAATCAGGTTTTGGAGCAATCTTTACGCTGCTTCCTAAATTACTATCAGCATGACTGGGTGTCACTGTTGCCCCTAGTGTAATATGCTTACAACAGTGCCTCCCATGTCAGCACAGGGCTATCACGCTTTGAAGTTGTGTACGGGTATGCGCCCCGGCCCTTCCCAGCACTGGAGCCCCAGCCAGGTGCACACCCTTTGTGCCCACCAAGTGTGGTGGACTGGGCTATGAAGGTTTTTGTGGGAGGTTTTGGAAGCCCTTCACAAAGCCAAGGTTGAGTTTAAGGAGTGGGTGGACAAGAAGTGTGAGGAGGCACCTGCTTATTCTATTGGGGACATGGTCCTGATCTCCACAAAGCACCTGAAGAACAGGCGCCTGAGTTATAAGTTTGTGGGTCCCTTCAAGATAGTAGAACTGGTAAATGAGATGGCGGTTCAGGTGGAACTGCTGTCTTTCTATCAAAAGGTACACTCTGTATTTCACGTTAGCCTCCTGAAACCGGCTCCTTCGCCAGATAAATTGCATCCCAATGCTCTTCCTCCACCCCACCCCCCGTCATGGTGGGGGATGGAAAACACTATGAACTCTCAGAGGTAATCGACTCCCATGTCCAGAGAAAACGCTTGTGATATCTAGTAGCTTGGAAGGGATTCCCAGACTCTGACAGTGAGTGCGTAGATGCAGAGGACGTGCACACCCCAGTTTTGGTAAAACACTTCCATGAGGCATATCTAGGTCTCTCAGCTCTGGAGGTGGGTAGGAAGGGGCCCTGGAAGGAGCAGAGTGTCATGAACCCCCAGTTCCTTACCCACAACTTTTGTCTTCTTTGAGGTTGTTTTATTTCTTTATGTTCCCGGATCTCCCGCTGAGTTGTGGCACCTCCCCGGGTCCTATCAGCAATCCCCCTTCCATTTCTTCCTTGCATTTCAAAGGCTCATCCAGTGTTCCTATCATTTCCTTGCCCAAGGCTGGCTTTGCTGGCAGCGCAGTCTAAACACCAGATGTCCGGATGGGCTGTTTTGGCACCTTTTAGGTCAGTGAGTATTATTGCCTTTTTCCGTGTGAATCCGTGTTCCTGCCAAAAGCTACCTCTATGCTCCCCTCCCCAAGCCAAGGTATATATTCTAAGCAAGCCCCCTTTCGGGTGTCTCTGTGAAGATTCCTGTTTGGGAGCTTATGCGATGTGCTGATCTGTGTCCTGATTCTCCAAATAAAGACTTCTACTTACCTGAAGCCCGAGAGTGATGTCTGTGGGGTGAATCTACGTTGTCTTAACCACTTGGTTAATGACATTAGATAGGAAAAACCATATATACCAATATAAAGGTAAAGGTATCCCCTGTGCAAGCACCAGGTCATGTCTGACCCTTGGGGTGACGCCATCTAGTGTTTTCATGGCAGACTCAATATGGGGTGGTTTGCCAGTGCCTTCCCCAGTCATTACCGTTTACCCCCCCAGCAAGCTGGGTACTCATTTGACTGACCTCGGAAGGATGGAAGGCTGAGTCAACCTTGAGCCGGCTGCTGGGATTGAACTCCCAGCCTCATGGGCAAAGCTTTCAGACGGCTGCCTTACCACTCTGCGCCACAAGAGGCTCATCATATACCAATATAGCAGCGGTCCCCAAACTTCTTGTAGTCGGGGACCGCCTCCGATGGTGCAATATAGAATGGGGGAAACTAGATCCTTTTTGCATATACTACAGCCAAGACAAGTTTCCCCCATATACCAATATAGGATGGGGGAAACCTGTCTTGGCTGTAGTATATGCAAAAAGGATCTAGGAGTCTTAGTAAACCTTATATTGAACATGAGTCAGCAGTGTAAAAAGGCAAATGGGAATTTCGGCTGAATCAAACAAAGTATCGTCTAGCTCATGGGAAGTGATGGTACCACTTTACTCTGCTCTGGTTCGGCCTCACTTGTAGTACTGTGTTAAGTTTTGGGCACCACAGTTGAAGAGGGATGTAGACAAACTAGAGCGTGTCCAGAGGAAGGCAACAAAGATGGTGAGGGGTTTGGAGGCCAAGACGAATGAGTAAAGGTTGGGGGAGCTTGGACAACTGTGAGGGGATCTGATAACCAACTTCAAGTGTTTAAAAGGCTGCCATATCGAAGATGGAGCAGAGTTGTTCTCTCTTGCCCCGGAGGGACGGATCAGAACCAATAGGATGCAATTAATTAAAAAGAAATTTTGTCTAAACATCAGGAAGAATTTCCTGACCGAGTGGTTTCTCAGTGGAGGTGGGTTCTCCATCTTTGGAGATTTTTAAACAGAGGTTGGATATCCATCTGACGGAGAGGCTGATTCTGTGAAGGTTGTGAGTGTCCTACTAAGTGCAGGGGGTTGGACTAGATGACCCAGGTGGTCCTTTTCAATTCTATTATTCTATGATTCTATGACCATCACTAATTGTTGGGAGGGCGAACTGCTCTAGGTGAGGAAAAGAACATGATTTCTTGTTTGTCTCACATGCCCTTCTTTCTTTCCTTCTGTCCAGAGAGCTGCTTGAACTTGGAGCTGCGGTGTACCCCTTTCCAGCTCTGCCACGCAGAGTAGGTATACATAGCTGCTCCCCACCCTCCCATTCTCAACTTTTCTCATTCTCCCAACCCCCCTTTTCTGTTTGGAGATGCCTAATACAGTTCTGCCTTCCTGGATTTTATGCTTTGACCTCATCTGCGAAGATGATCTAGATGAGGGGGTGGAGGGGACTACTCATCCAGTTTGCAGATGACACCAAATTGGGAGAACTGGCAAATACTCCGGAAGACAGAGACAGAGTTCAACGAGATCTGAACACAATGGAAAAATGGGCAAATGAGAACAAGATGCAATTTAATAAAGATAAGTGTAAAGTTCTGCATCTGGGTCAGAAATATGAAAAGCATGCCTACTGGATGGGGGATACGCTTCTAGGTAACACTGTGTGTGAATGAGACTTTGGGGTACTTGTGGACTGTAAACTAAACATGAGCAGGCAGTGTGATGCAGCGGTAAAAAAGGTGAATGCCATTTTGGGCTGTATCAACAGGGGCATCACATCAAAATCACAAGATGTCATAGTCCCATTGTATACGGCACTGGTCAGACCACACCTAGAATCATAGAATCATAGAGTTGGAAGGGGTCATACAGGCTCTGAGAGTGTGGCAAATTCTTTTCAAGATTCAGGTGGATATGATACACATAGCTGGTTCCATGAATACCAAGACAGACAGGCTGAGCAGGGTGTTTTCCCAGGAATACGACTGGACACTGAACGACCTGGTCCTGAACCAATTGTTTTCCCTCTGTGGAAGCCCCCAAATCAACCTTTTTGCCAGGGCACATTCTGCAAAAGCTCGCAGTTTTTGTTCGCCAGGGGGGATAGATCCGCAGTCTCTGGGGGACGCGTTCCAGATTACATGGACAGGGGTTCTTCACTATGCATTTCCCCCGTTACCTTTTATCCCGAGGGTGTTGGGGAAAATGTCGGCAGACACGATTTTGATCGCTCCCTTTTGGCCTCGTCAGCCATGGTTTACCAGGCTGAATTTGATGGCCAAGGGCATTCGGATCCGACTTCCATTGGACCCTACCCTCCTGACCACCGGTTCCCAACCACTGCTGGATTTGCCCAGGCTTCACCTCATGGAATGGAGGATTACACCATTAACGAGCCCCTCCCTGCTAGCGTGAGGGAGGTTTTGTTACAGTCCTGGAAAAGCTCTACTAGGCGTGGTTACGGGAATAAGTGGACTAGGTTTGAACGTTGGTGTTTATCACGACATCTTTGCCCATTTACTTGTCCCTTGCCACAGGTCCTGTTATATTTATGGGAATTAGCAGACTCTGCTCTGGCAGTTACTTCTGTCAAGACTCACTTGGCGGCGTTGGCTTCTTACCACATCGAGGTGCAGGGTACTTCATTATTTGCCCATAAATTATCTAAATGTTTTCTCCGGGGTCTTACCAATTTGTTTCCTCCCCATCAACCACCAATCCCTCAGTGGTCCTTGGAAGTGGTCTTACAGGCCTTAATGAGTCCCCCCCTTGAGCCTATGGGTTCCATCTCACTGGCTTTGCTATCTATGAAGGTAGCCTTTTTAATCGGTATTACCTCCGCGAGAAGGGTTAGTGAACTGGCCTTGCTTAGGATAGATTCCCCTTTCCTGAAGGTTTTCCCCTCCAGGGTTGTCCTCCATCCGGATTGGCAGTTTTTATCTAAGGTGGTCTCGCAATTTCATCTTTCACAGGAGGTTTCCCTTCCAGTTTTTTTCCCAAACTCACAATCACTGGGTGAACAAGAACTACACAATTTAGATGTCAAACATGCGATTCTTTATTATTTGGATAGGACCAGGGATTTTAGGAAGTCATTATCCCTGTTCGTTGGTTATTGGGGACCTAAGAAGGGATGCAGGGCATCTTCCCAGACCCTTTCTCGATGGCTGGTGTCCGCAATTCGTGCCTCATACAGAGCTGCAGCACTCTCGTGCCCGTTACACCTGAGGGCGCATTTGTTGAGAGATCAAGCCGCCTCTGCTGCATTCCTCAGACAGGTTCCTCTTCGTGACATCTGCAAGACGGCAACGTGGTCTAATGAGAGGCCATTCATCAAGGACTATGCAATCGATTTGTCTGCAAGATCAGAGGCTCGGTTTGGAACTTCTGTCCTGCATTCACTTTTTTCCTGAGGGACTCACCCACCTCCACAGGTATTTAGCTCGTGAAAATGCGAATGTGGGACTGCATGACAAGATGGAAGATGAAAACAGAATTGTTTACCGGTACTGGTAACTGTTGTTCATCAATGTCTTGTGTGCAGGCACACATTCCCTCCCGCCTGCCCCGCTGAGCCTTAAAGTGTCTTGGACTCCGAGGAGCGGTGGCAGAGAACTGAGGAGGGTGGGCGCTCCGCCCCGTGTCCTCGTGATCAGTGTGCGGGAAACCCTACTCATGCACGGTTGCGGTGCGGAGTGCCCACTTTGGAGACTTTATCTAGGGAAGTTCCGAGTGGCAGGCATGCGCGTGCGCAGTCCCAATGTGTGTCTGCACACAAGATGTCGATGAACAACAGTTACCGATACCAGTAAGCAACTCTGTTTAACCCCCCCATCCCTTTTGTCTTTTGTATCCCTTTTATGTTTCTGTCTTTTTTCCCCTTAAAGTAAACCCCTCCCCCCCCAAAAAAAAACACCAAAGATTTTTCTTTTGTGGGAAGGAGAAAACTTTTACATAGTCGTATGTATAGACTGGACTTCAGGAAAGCTGATTTTCACAGATTAAAGGTATGTTGCGTAGTGTCCCGTGATCAGACTAAAAGAGATGGGAGACCAAGAGGGCTGGGAGTTTCTTAAAAGTAAAATACTAAAGGCTCAATCACAAACAATTCCCTTGAAAAGAAAAGATGGAAGGAGCCTAAGGAAGCCAAGTTGGCCCCATAAGCAGTTGTCAAAAGATTTATGGAATAAAAAAGTCATTTAGGAAATGGAAGGATGAGTATAAACAAATAACCAATAATTGTAGGCGGAGTGGTAGAAAAGCTAAAGCTTAATATGAGCTTACGCTAGCAAGAAATGCTAAATATAACAAAAAAAGGCTTCTTTAGTTACATTTCAAGCAAGAAAAAGAATAGGGACACCATAAGACCACTGCGAGGACAAGAAAGTAGAAGCATAGAGTTGGAAGGGGCCATACAGGCCATCTCGTCGAACCTCCTGCTCAACGCAGGATTAGCCCTAAGCATCCTAAAGCATCCAAGAAAAGTGTGCATCCAACATTTGCTTGAAGACTGCCAGTGAGGGGGAGCTCACCACCTCCTTAGGCAGCCTATTTCACTGCAGAACTACTCTGACTGTGAAAAACTTTTTCCTGATATCTAGCCTATATGGTTGTACTTGAAGTTTAAACCCATTACTACATGTCTTCTCCTCTGCAGCCAACAGAAACTGCATCCTGCCCTCCTCCAAGTGACAACCTTTCAAATACTTAAAGAGGGCTGTCATGTCCCCTCTCAACCTCCTTTTCTCCAGGCTGAACATTCCCAAGTCCCTCAACCTATCTTCATAGGGCTTGATGCCTTGGCCCCAGATCATCCTCGTCGCTCTCCTCTGTACCCTTTCAATTTTATCTACGTCCTTCTTGAAGTGAGGCCTCCAGAACTGCACACAGTACTCCAGGTGTGGTCTGACCAGTGCCGTATACAATGGGACTATGACATCTTGTGATTTTGATGTGATGCCCCTGTTGATACAGCCCAGAATGGCATTCGCCTTTTTTACCGCTGCATCACACTGCCTGCTCATGTTTAGTTTACAATCCACAAGTACCCCAAGGTCTCGTTCACACACTGTGTTACCTAGAAGCGTATCCCCCATCCAGTAGGCATGCTTTTCATTTTTCTGACCCAGATGCAGAACTTTACACTTATCTTTATTAAATTGCATCTTCTTCTCATTTGCCCATTTTTCCATTGTGTTCAGATCTCGTTGAACTCTGTCTCTATCTTCTGGAGTATTTGCTAGTCCTCCCAATTTGGTGTCATCTGCAAACTTGATGAGTAGTCCCTCCACCCCCTCATCTAGATCATTAATAAATATGTTAAAAAGTACCGGACCGAGCGCCGAGCCCTGAGGTACCCCACTACTCACCTCCCTCCAGTCTGATGAAAGATGATTGACAACAACTCTTTGAGTGCGGTTCTCTAACCAATTCCCTAGCCACTTAAATATCTGAAAATCCAGATTGCAGTCCTTCAATTTATCCATAGAACATCATGGGGAACCTTATCAAAAGCTTTACTAAAATCCAAGTAAACGACATCAACCGAATTTCCACGATCCAGCAAACCTGTTGCTTGGTCAAAAAAGGAAACCAGGTTGGTCTGACAAGACCTGTTGGAGACAAATTCATGCTGACTTCCTTGGATCATCAAATTGTCCTCCAGATGTTTGCAGATCGCTCCCTTTAATATCTGCTCCATTATCTTCCCCACAACAGAGGTCAGACTCACTGGTCTATAGTTTCCCGGGTCATCCTTCCTCCCTTTTTTGAAAATCGGAATAACGTTTGCTCTCTTCCAGTCCTCCGGGACATCTCCAGTCCTTAAAGAGGTCCCGAAGATGATGGACAAGGGCTGTGCAAGTTCTCTGGAAAGTTATTTGAGCACTCTCGGGTGCATTTCATCCGGCCCAGGGGATTTGAACTCATCCAGTGCAGCTATATTATTATTGTTGTTGTTGTGTTTATATCCCGCCTCCCCCCGAAGGCCTAGGCGGCTTACATAACCCCATCCCCTAAAAACCACAAGGTAACAATAAGTTCCAATAAATTTACAATAGTTGGTGACCAATTGGTCACAGAGGCAACAATGATAGCTTACTCTTAACTCATTTAGTCTCTGCATCCTCAACTACGGGAGGGGGGTTGACACTCCCTACTGCCAGTTTGTGAGGGGGGAGGCTGATCTTTACCGCCCGGCCTCAACTATAAGCCTGGCGGAAGAGCTCCGTCTTACAGGCCCTGCAGAATGCTGGTAATTCCCGCAGGGCCGTCAGCTCTTCTGGGAGCTCATTCCACCAGGTGGAATGCCTCTCCACAATGCCTCTCCAAAACCTCTCTGTCCATGTCAACCTGCCACCCAGACACTATCTCTTGGCTACTACCATCTCTAAATGTGCCTAAACCCTTTGACCTGTGGGAAAAAACAGATGTAAAATAGGAGCTCAGCCTTTCTGCTTTCTCTGCATCCTCCGTTAGAGTTTGTTCATCCGCACCCAACAGTGGGCCTATTGTCTCCTTTACTTTGCTCCTCACATAACTGAAAAATCTTTTCTTGTTACAGTGGACTACCCTGGCCAATCTTAGCTCACTCTCAGCTTTGGCCTTTCTGATGATTGATCTACAGTGCCTAGTAACCTGTAGGTACTCTTCTTTAGAGCTCTGTCCTTCCCTCCATTTCCTGAACATCTCCCTTTTCTTTCTTAGTTCCTCTTGAAGTTCTCTGTTCATCCAAATAGGCTTCTTAGAGCTCCTGCAGTGTTTTCGTCTTTCTTGGATAGTCATTGATTGAGCATGCAATAGCTCTTGTTTGAGTAGCGCCCACCCTTCACATGCACCCTTCCCTTCCAGCATTCTCATCCATGGTATGACACTCATCATGTCTCTGAGTTTATTAACGTTTGGTCTATGAAAATCCAACATCCGCGTCTGGCTACAAGCTTCCTTGCCACCACCACCCCCATCTGAAAAGGAATTCTATGAGGACATGGTCACTTCCCCCTAGGGCCCCTACCTCCTTCACCCCATCCACCAACTCCAACACCTCAGGGTTGCCCAGTCCAGGGGTGTGTAGTGTGGTGTATGTGTGATCTGTGCATTATTTGGGTTGGGACTACTTTCATTTTTGTTTATAGTTTCCCTCTTGCCTTTCAGAGTCCAGGTTGCTGGCCATCCGGAGACGGTCTTCTTGCTGAGCGGGAATGATCCTGCAATTCACCTGTACAAAGAGGTGAGGTCAGCAAGAAATTTTGCGTTTCTGCGTCCCCTTTCTCCCCCCCTCCTTTCTCCCATCTTTCTCTTTCTCTGGGGCCTGCTTGATCAGTGCTCCTTTTCATCATTCTCCATCCCCTTCCATGCAGAATGAAGAGCTGCACCAGTTTGAGGAGCAGCCAGTGAAAGATCTCTTTCCTGAACTCAAAGAGCTTCCAAGCAAGTAAGTAACCCCCTATGCATTTGGGCTGGAAGAGCTGGGGAAGGCATGACCAGGAGAAGGGGGGATTTGTGCCCATATGAGGATTTTGCTTATCCCCTACCCCCAATATGCCCGGATCTGGGTAGGCCATGGTAACCCAATCTCACCACATCTTGGATGCTTAGTAGAGTTGTCGATGAGTTGGGAGTCAAGCGAGAAAGGCTGTGGTTGCAGAACCAGGCAATGGTAAACGGCTTCTGTTTGTCTTTCCCCTGCCCTGCAGGGTCCAGGCTAACTCTCTCATCAGGTGGCAGAAGCTAAGCAGGGTCTACCCTGGTTCATACTTGGATGTGAGACCACCGGAAGTCCAGGGTCAGGCAGGTAACAGCCAATCACCTCTGAAGCATCATGTCTTGAAAACCCTACACTGGGTTGCCATAAGTTGGCTGTGACTGGACGACACTTTCCACCCCACTCCACCTCCTAAGAAACAGAAAACAGAGGGGAGGGGAGGGGGAGAGAGAGTGAGGGGGGAAAAAAGTGGAAGACACCAGCCAAACTACCAGCAACTGGGAGAAGAATCAGGTGGGAACATTGTGGTATGCACAGAAAATGAGGGGGAAGGGAGGGGGAAGGAAAAAGGGGGGGGGAAGGGAAAAAAGGGAGGAGACAGGAAAAAAGAGGGAAATAAAGAAAAAGGGAGGGAAGAGGGAGAAGGATAACATTCTATACTCAAGAACAAAAGAGGGAGGTGGAAACAGAGAGAGAGATTAGCCCCCAATCTATTCACCAACTACCAACCCACATCTGATTGATTTCAAATTAAATTAACACCTCCACCCATCTACCCATACAAATCAATGAATTGCGACCAACTGATCTATTCCAAACCAATACAGTTAATTCTGATTGATTCAAAATTAAATTAGCACCTTTACCCATCCACCCACCCAAAACAATTAACTGCCATCAATTGATCTATCCCAACCCAACAATTAAATACCATCAACTAACTTATCCCAAACCCACCCAAAACAATTCTACCAATTAAAGGGCGGACACTATTCAGACAAGAGCAATTGCATGCTCAATCCATGACTATTCCAGAAAGACGAAAACACTGCAGGAGCTCTAAGAAGCCTATTTGGATGAACAGAGAACTTCAAGACGAAGTAAGAAAGAAAAGGGAAATGTTCAGGAAATGGAGGGAAGGACAGAGCTCTAAAGAAGAGTACCTACATGTTACTAGGCACTGTAGATCAATCATCAGAAAGGCCAAAGCTGAGAGTGAGCTAAGAATGTCCAGGGAAGCCCATTGTAGCAAGAACAAAAATTTACAGTTATGTGAGGAGCAAACGTAAAATAGAGGAGGCAATAGGCCCACTGTTGGGTGCAGATGGACAAACTCTAACGGAGGATGCAGAGAAAGCAGAAAGCCTGAGCGCCTATTTTACATCTGTTTTTTCCCACAAGTCAAAGGGTTTAGGCACATCTAGAGTTGTCAGTAGCCAAGGGATAACGTCTGGGTAGCAAGTTGACATGGACAGAGAGATTGTCGAGAGTAATTTAGCTGCACTGGATGAGTTCAAATCCCCTGTACCTGATGAAATGCACCCAAGAGTGCTTAAAGAACTTTCCGGAGAACTTGCAGAACCCTTGTCCATCATCTGTAAGACCAAACTGGTTTCCTTCTTTGACCAAGTAACAGTTTTGCTGGATTGTGGAAATTTGGTTGAAGTCGTTGGATTTTAGTAAAGCTTTTGATAAGGTTCCTCATAATGTTCTAATGTATAAATTGAAGGACTGCAATCTGGATTTTCAGATAGTTAGGTGGCTGGGAAATTGGTTAGAGCAGTGGTCCCCAACCTTTCCGAGGCTGGGGACCGGCAGGGCATCGGGCCGCGCCCCCGCGGACCGCGCCCGTGCGGGCCACGCCCGCGGATCGGGCCGCGCCCGCGGGCCGCGCCCACGGATCGGGCCGCGCCCGCGGGCCGCGCCCACGCCGCGCCCGCGGGCCGCGCCCACGCCGCGCCCGCGGATCGGGCCGCACCCGAGCCGCGCCCGCGGGCCGCGCCCACGGATCGGGCCGAGCGGGCGTGGCCCGCACAGGCGCGGCCTGGCCCTGATTCCCTCTCCCCGCCTCCCGCAATAAGAAGCTTCCCAGGCCACAAGCTTGCGGCCTGGGAAGTTTTTTACTGCGGGGGCGGGGCGGGGAGAGGGAGCCGCGGCCCGGTGCCATGGCCTTTGCGGCCCGACACCGGGCCGCGGCCCGCAGGTTGGGGACCACTGGGTTAGAGAACCGCACTCAAAGATTTGTTGTCAATGGCGTTTCATTAGACTGGATGGAGGTGAGTAGCGGTTTATGTCAGGGCTCGGTGCTTGGTCCGGTACTTTTTAACATATTTATTAATGATCTAGATGAAGGGGTGGAGGGACTGCTCATTAAGTTTGCAGATGACACCAAATTGGAAGGACTGGCAAATACTCCGGAAGATAGAGTCAGAGTTCAACGAGATCTGAACACAATGGGAAAATGGGCAAATAGAATCATAGAATCATAGAGTTGGAAGGGGCCATACAGGCCATCTAGTTCAACCCCCTTCTCAACGCAGGATCAGCCCAAAGCATCCTAAAGCATCCAAGAAAAGTGTGTATCCAACCTTTGCTTGAAGACTGCCAGTGAAGGGGAGCTCACCACCTCCTTAGGCAGCCTATTCCACTGCTGAACTACTCTGACTGTGAAACATTTTTTCCTGATATCTAGCCTGTATTGTTGTACTTGTAGTTTAAACCCATTACTGCGTGTCCTCTCCTCTGCAGCCAACAGAAACAGCATCCTGCCCTCCTCCAAGTGACAACCTTTCAAATACTTAAAGAGGGCTATCATGTCCCCTCTCAACCTCCTTTTCTCCAGGCTGAACATTCCCAAGTCCCTCAACCTATCTTCATAGGGCTTGGTCCCTTGGCTCCAGATCATCTTCGTCGCTCTCCTCTGTACCCTTTCAATTTTATCTACGTCCTTCTTGAAGTGAGGCTTCCAGAACTGCACACAGTACTCCAGGGTGTAAACTGCACGGAGCTTGTATTCCAGCCCTAGATCGATTCGGTCCCTGCCCTCTACACAGCATGCGATTTCCGTTTGGATTTGGGGCGATTTTAATTTTCCTTCTGCAGCAAGAAGGATTGATTCGGAGTGACTTTACCTTTATTGTGCCATATTTCAGAGTGCTGAAAATCCTCAATATCCATTTGGAAAAGAAATCTCTGTGGTAAAGAAACTTTGATAGGCCACACCTGGTCGTGTGACACGCTTGCCTTAAAGGAGAAGCCTCTAATTTCTCTCAATTTCTGTCAGTCCTGGATTTTTCCTACCTCCTCTGCCTTTTTCGATCATCTCCCACCCCCCTCCATGAAAAGAGTCTCCCTGCCTCGCTCCAATCCCCCCCTTCAAGAAAAGAAAGAAAGAGGCTTCAAGAAAGTGCCCCCCCCCCCACCTTCTGAGCCTCCCTAACTACGTGCAGAAGACGTAGGGGGGAGGGGGGGAAGAGGAAGAACCAAGTTCAAAGCGATCTGAATTCAACAGGATTGACAATGGAATAAAAAAAGGGCAGACTCTGCCCAGGTGTGGTCTGACCAGTGCCGTATACAATGGGACTATGACATCTTGCGATTTTGATGTGATGCCCCTGTTGATACAGCCCAAAATGGCGTTTGCCTTTTTTATTGCTGCATCACACTGCCTGCTCCTGTTTAGTTTACAATCCACAAGTACCCCAAGGTCTCATTCACACACAGTGTTACCTAGAAGCGTCTCCCCCATCCAGTAGACATGCTTTTCATTTTTCTGACCCAGATGCAGAACTTTACACTTATCTTTATTAAATTGCATCTTGTTCTCATTTGCCCATTTTTCCATTGTGTTCAGATCTCGTTGAACTCTGTCTCTATCTTCTTGAGTATTTGCCAGTCCTTCCAATTTGGTGTCATCTGCAAACTTAATGAGCAGTCCCTCCACCCCCTCATCTAGATCATTAATAAATATGTTAAAAAGTACCGGGCCGAGCACCGAGCCCTGAGGTACCCCACATGGTCACTTCCCCCTGGGCTCCCAAACCTCCTTCACCTAATCCACCAACTCTTGCCTGTTGGTCAGTATTAAGTCCAGTATGGCTGAACCTCTTTTGGGTTCATCTTACATTTGATAAATGAAATTGTCAGCCAGGCAGGTCAGAAACTTGCATGACTGAGGATGCTTTGCAGAGTTTGTTTCCCAGCACACATCTGGGAAATTGAAGTCAGTCAGAGATAGGTTGAGGGACTTGGGAATATTCAGCCTGGAGAAAAGGAGGTTGAGAGGGAACATGATAGCCCTCTTTAAGTATTTGAAAGTTTATCACTTGGAGGAGGGCAGGATGTTGTTTCCGTTGGCTGCAGAGGAAAAGACGTGCATTAAACTACAAGTACAATGATATAGGCTAGATATCAGGAAAAAAATGTTCACTGTCAGAGTATTTCAGCAGTGGAATAGGCTGCCTAAGGAGGTAGTGAGCTCCCCTTCATTGGCTGACTTCAAGCAAATGTTGGGTACACACTTTTCTTGGATGCTTTAGGATGCTTTGGGCAGATCCTGCATTGAGCAGGAGGTTGGACTAGATGGCCTGTATGGCCCCTTCCAGCTCTATGATTCTGTGATTCTGTGTCACAACAGGCGTTTGGGACTACCCATCCAGACACACACAACAATACACACCCTACACCCAGCACATAATTGTACAGAATTGGGACTGGGAAGCCCTGAGATGCTATAACAGCGATTAGGGCCAACCTTCCAAAGATGCAAAAACTACACACACAAACTAGAACAAAAAAAAAAAAAAGCACAGAACCGGAGGTCAATAACAACTGTAGCTAAACTGCAGAACTAAGAACCAAAGCCAAAGTGTCCATGGAGTTCATAGTGTTTAAAAAAACTGAGGAAGAGGAAAAAGCAGGGGCCCTAATAGGGTTAGCAATCCCAATAATAAGGGGCAAAGGCAGGGGCAGCGAATGGTGGAGATATATCAAACCAAGGGGCCCGAAAATCAGCCATATTCGGGCCCCATCCAGACTTTGCCCCATCCCTCGCGACACTAGGGCGGAAGCAAAGGTAAATAACCCACCTCTGACACTGGTGCTGTGCAATGCCAGGCCAATAAGCAACAAAACCAGGTCAATAAGCAACAAAACCTCTACCATGTAAAACTACTTTGCAGAACAAAGAGCGGACCTGGCGTGCATAACAGAAACCTGGACCAGGGATTGCGATACAGTTGCTCTCAAAGAACGCTTTAGGATGCTTTGGGCTGATCCTGCGTTGCTTTAGGATGATTTGGGCTGATCCTGCGTTGCTTTAGGATGATTTGGGCTGATCCTGCGTTGCTTTAGGATGATTTGGGCTGATCATGCATTGAGCAGGGGGTTGGACTAGATGGCCTGTATGGCCCCTTCCAACTCTATGATTCTAAGATTCTATGATTCTAAAGACCTAGCCCCTGCCGGGTTCTCCGTCCTCCACCAGTCTCAGACAGCAGGGCAGGGAGGAGGGGTGGCAATCCTGACCTGAGAGGCTTTCTCCTTCAGGGCCCTTCCTGCACCGTCAATACCAGGCATTGAATGTGTTGACCTTGGATGGGGATCAATCCAGAGCGTGGCCTTCTGGTTAGTTTACCACACACCAAATGCACCACCAGATGCCCTGCCTGCCCTGATAGAGGTGGTAGCGGCCTGTTCTCCAGTCTATTAGTCCTGGGGGACTTTAATGTCCATGCTGAGCTGCCATCCTCTAGAACCAGGTAGGACCTGGTATCAACCATGGCGACACTAGGGCTCTCGCAGTTTGTTGTTGTCCCCACTCATCAAGCAGGTCACACCCTGGATCTTATTTTCGGCGTAAGTCTGAATGTGGATCCGGTCACAGCAACTGCCGTGCCATGGCCAGACCACTACCCCTGAATGCTCGGAAACGGCTACCACCCCTTCCTCAGTTGGGTGCTGAGCAAATTTTAGCTCGCCCGTGGAGACTTATGGATCCAATTGGATTCCTGAACGCTCTGCGGGAACCAATGCCTCCTAGCACTTCTCTCAATGGCCTGGTCAGCGACTGGCATGGCAGACTGCTGACTGCCATTGATGAGATAGCTCCCCGATGCCCTCTCCAGCCCCGTCTCAAGTGGGGCCCCTGCAGCAAGAAACAGGAACTGAGGCAGCTAGAACGAGTTTGGAGAAAGACTCGTGACGAAGCCTCGAGAACATCTTATTGAATGCAGATGAAGTCCTATGAGATGGCGGTGAAGTCAGTAAAACGCAATTTTTACTCGGCTACCATCACATCTGCAGACTCATGCCCAGCTTAATTGTTTAAGGTAGTTCGATCTCACACTGGCCTGGTTGAAGGGCAACAAAAGAGTAGCCAATTGGATATCAGCTGTGAGGCATTTGCAAGTCATTTTGCAGATAAAATCTCAACACTCTGCTACCTCGACACTCTTCCTCCAACCTTACAGAAAGTGAACTTGAGGCCCCTTGGCCATCTTTGGAGAAAACTCTAACTTCAGACGACTCACACTGACCGAAGTGGACAGGATGCTAGCAACAGCAAGGCCAACCACATGCCCAATATACCCTTGCCCATACTGGCTCTTAAAAACAGTTGGCATAAGCATAAAGGTCCCCTCCGGGAGATAATCTCACAACGGGAGAATTCCTTCAATCGCTGATCTCCTTCCTCCTGGATCATGGACAGAGGGTTGCAATAGGAGAAAGAACATCAGACCGCCGACAACTTACTTGTGGAGTCCCACAGGGAGCGGTCCTCTCTCCTATCCTATTCAACATCTTCATGTGCCCTCTCGCACAACTGGTACGGAAGTTTGGGCTGGGTTGTCATCAATATGCAGATGACACCCAGCTCCTCCTCCTGTTGGATGGCCATCCTGACTGTCCCGCCAGAAGCATTAGCCAGCTGCCTGGAAGCAGTGACGAGATGGCTCAAGCAGAGTCGTCTGAAGCTCCATCCTTCAAAGACGGAGGTCCTGTGGCTGGGTAGGAAGGGCCCATGTGAAGAAGCACATCTGCCTGTCCCGGATGGTGTGCAGTTCTCTACAGCTCACTCCACCAGGAATCTAGGCATGATTCTGGACACTTCCCTCACCATGAAAGCCCAGATCACAAAGGTAGCGCAGCTGGAATTCTACCATCTCCGCCAAGCCAAGATACTAGCGCCCTACCTGGCCCCGGAACACCTAGCCACAGTGATCCATGTGACGGTCACCTCTAGACTGGACTTTTGTAACTCGCTCTATGCAGGCCTGCCCTTAGCCTTGACCCAGAAACTATAGCTGGTTCAAAATGCAGCGGCCAGGATCCTCACAGCAACACCGTGGAGGTCCCATATCCGGCCCATTCTCCACCAACTGCAGTGGCTGCCAGTTGAATTCCGGATCAGACTAAAGGTTCTGGTAATTACCTTCAAGGCCATACGTGGTCAGGGCCCAGTGTACCTGAGTGAGCGCCTCCCTGCCTATGCCCCCCAAAGAGCTCTGTGCTCCACCGCCACCAACTGGCTAATTGTCCCTGGCCCTAAAGAAGTCCGCCTGGCCTTGACCAGGGCCAGAGCATTTTTTGTTCTGGCCCCCACCTGGTGGAACGAGCTCCAGGAGGAGATTAGGGCCCTGACGGAGCTTAAACAGTTCTGCAGGGCCTACAAAAAGGAGCTCTTCCGCCAGGCATTTGGTTGAAACCAGACAGCAACTGAACGGCCCCTGCTCCCTCCCTCCCTCTCAGAACACCACCAGAATATTCTGGACCTGTTTGCAGTGTTGCACTGTCTATATTGTTTATACTCTTATATGGTTACAACTATTAGTTATTAATATTATTGTACTGTTATTCATATGTTATAGACTGTTTCATGTACTGTTCTTATGTTCCATGTAAACCGCCCTGAGCCTGAATTAAATAAACCATAAATAAACCTGAAATAAAATAAACCCTGCACCCCTGCCTGCCTTGCTTCAGATGCTGCTCCACTCACCCTCTCCCACCCCCGTCTCTCCCTCTAAGCGTCCTGTGGTTGGATGTCTTCAACATTCCTGACTCGGGGAGACGCCTCACGGCCTTTGGCTGCCAGAGCGGCTATATCCGGGTGGCCCACGTTGATCCAGCCAGCAGAGGTAAGTCCGCCGGCCTGCCCCTGAGTTGGAGGAGCCCTTTGCTTGTAACCAGGCAGGGAGACCCCCCTGGCCATCAGATGCAGCCTTCTGTGAAGGGCAGGGTGGGGCACTTCTGTGTAGTGGTTAGACGTTTAGGACCAGGGAGTCTGGAATGGACATCTTTGCTTTTCCCTGGAAGGAAGGAAGGAAGGAAGGAAGGAAGGAAGGAAGGAAGGAAGGAAGGAAGGAAGGAAGGAAGGAAGGAAGGAAGGAAGGAAGGAAGGAAGGAAGGAAGGAAGGAAGGACAGCCCTTGGTCTCTCACCCTGCCAAAGCCTGCAAGCTTGTTTATTTAAAACATAATTTAAAACATTTATTAATAGTGCTTTAATTTGTTTTAATTTATTGTTATTTAATTCTATCTTATTAGAACTCAGTGGAAACACTGAGGGCTGAGAGAGCCCGGATCTTACTAAAGAAGAAGAAGAATTGATTCCTATATGCCTCTTTTCTCTACCCGAAGGAGTCTCAAAGCAGCTTACATTCACCTTCCCTTTTTTCTCCCCACAACAGGCACCCTGTGAGGTAGGTAAGGCTGAGAGAGCCCTGATATTACTACTCAGTCTGAACTGTTCTATCAGGGTTGTGATGAGTCCAAGGTTACCCACCTTCCTTCCTTCCTTCCTTCCTTCCTTCCTTCCTTCCTTCCTTCCTTCCTTCCTTCCTTCCTTCCTTCCTTCCTTCCTTCCTTCCTTCCTTCCTTCCTTCCTTCCTTCCTTCCTTCCTTCCTTCCTTCCGGATCTTGGGATAATCATAGTTCTTTAAGAGCTGTTCTCACAGCAGTTCTCTTAGAGCTCTCAGTCCCACTAAGTGACTGTTGCAGAGAGAGGAAGGGAAGATACTTTGGGGAGAGTGAAAAACGGGGTATTAAAAACCTATTTCCTCTTCCTGAAATTGAGTTTAGAAATGGATCAAAGACATTGTAATTGCTGTCAGATTGGGGTCCCATGATCTGGTCATCTGGCCCCAACCACTGCCCTAGGGGCAGCATTCTCGACTAGCTGTGACCTTTGAACACTTGTTATGGAGGAGGGGAGAGCTGCTCACGATGCACTGCCAGGACCGCCTTTGGGAGAAGAGGAGGGATGGAAATGCAGGCACCACCGTTGATCTGTGCCCCCCCTCTCTGCCTCTCCCCCTTTGTGTTAGAGGTGCTACAGAGCTGGAGCCTCCTGCATGATGGGCCCATCTCCAAAGTCCTGGTGTTTGCCTTACCGACTCCCTGCGGTATGGACAGCCTTGAGGGGACAACCTCTGGTGATGGTAAGAAATGAGGATGGGACCCCAGACCCAAATGACAGGGTTACCTCCTGCTCTCCAGGACACCTAGCCACTTGAAAGTTGCTGGGGATGAGGGATGCTATCTCTGCTGTCCTTCAGGGATGACCTATGTGCTCAGAGGCAGGGCATAAAGGAGGAAGGGCTGTGGCTCAGGGGTAGAGTGTCTACTTGGCATGCAGAAGGTTCCCGGTTTACTCCTGGTAAAACTTGATGTGACAGACCTCTGCCAGAGACATAGAATCATAGAGTTGGAAGGGACCTCATGGGTCATCTAGTCCAACCCCCTGCACTATGCAGGACACTCACATCCCAATCGCTCATCTACCGTAACCTGCCACCCCTTTGCCATCACAGAATCAGCCTCTCCGTCAGATGGCTATCTAGCCTCTTTTTAAAAAATATATATAAAAGATGGAGAACCTACCACCTACCACCTCCCGAGGAAGCCTGTTCCTTTTTGCACATCCTTTTTGCACACCAAGACAGTACTCCAAGTGAGGCTGAACCAGACCAGAGTAAAGCGGTACCATCACCTCCCGTGATCTGGACACGTGATCTGGACACGATACTCCATTTGATACAGCCCAAAATCCCACTTGCCTTTTTAGCCACTGAGTCACACTGCTGACTCATGTTCAAGGTATGGTCTACTAAGACTCTTAGACCCTTTTTGCACATGCTACTGCCAAGACAAGCCTCCCACATCTTATATTGGTGTATTTGGTTTTTTTACCTAAATGCAGAACTTTACATTTGTCCCTATTGAACTTCATTTTATTCAGTTTAGGCCACTTCTCAAGCCTATCAAGATCATCCTGTATTCTGTTGCGGTCTTCAGTTGTGTTTGATACCCCTCCCAGTTTAGTATAATCTGCAAATTTAATAAATATACCCTCTAATCCCTCATCCAAATCATTTATAAATATGTTAGGTAACACAGGCCCCAGGACAGATCCTTGGGGAACTCCACTTGTCACTCTTTGCCAAGAAGATGCTGAACCATTAACAAGTACCCTCTCGGTACGATTTGTCAACCAGTTATTGATCCAGAATTAGGATCCGCATTTTATCAACGTGGACAAGAATATCATGTGGAACCTTACCAAAAGCTTTACTGACATCCAGGTAAACTATGTCCACGGCATTCCCCAGATCCAGCAAGGTAGTCACTTTCTCAAAAAAACTTGAAACCGATTGCTGAGCATCAGTGGGTCAGACCTTCTCCTTATTCTTCTACTCCTATGTGTAACATTCTTCCAATTATTACCCTCCTGTATTAGGTGCTCCTGATTTTGTTTTGATAGATTTCCCTCCTCCTGCAGTGTAATCAATCGTTTCTCTAATCCTCGGACCTTCTCCTCCAGCAGAGTCAGTAATTTGCACTTGCTGCATTTGTAAAAATTGTCTCCCTGAGGTAAAAAGACAAACACGCCGCAGATCGTATATGTCACTACGCAACCTTCTTCAGTCCTTTAGCTCTTGCTCTTGGCTCCTTACAGAGTATTATGGTTTAATCTAGAACCCAAGAGTCATTTGGGTTTTGTTTGTGCCTTTTATAGCACAAAGGCCTACTCAGCAGAGGGCGGAGCTAGCAGTCAGCTCCTGAGATAATGTTCTCCTCCCAACTCCTTCAAAGCACACCCTGGAGAAGTGCACCCTGGAGAGTAGACAAACTGACTCTACTCTGCTCTGGTTTGGCCTCACTTGGAGTCCTGTGTTCAGTTTTGGGCACCACAGTTGAAGAGGGATGTAGATGAACTGGAGCATGTCCAGAGGAGGGCCACAAAGATGGTGAGGGGTTTAGAGACCAAGACGTATGAGGAAAGGTTGGGGGAGCTTGGTCTGTTTAGCCTGGAGAGGAGACGACTGAGAGGGGATCTGGTAACCATCTTCAAGTATTTAAAAGGCTGCCATATAGACAATTGTTCTCTCTTGCCCTGGAGGGATGGACCAGAACGAATGGGATGAAATTAATTCAAAAGAAATTCCGTCTAAACATCAGGAAGAAGTTCCTGATAGTTAGAGCGATTTCTCAGTGGAACAGGCTTCCTTGGGAGGTGGTGGGTTCTCCATCTTTGGAAATGTTTAAACAGAGGCTAGATAGCCATCTGACAGGCTGATTCTGTGAAGGCTCAAGGGGGTGGCAGGTTACAGTGGATGAGCGATAGGTTGTGAGTGTCCTGCATACTGCATGGGGTTGGACTAGATGACCCATGATGTACCTTCCAATTCTATGATTCTATGACCTTGATGGACCAGGGGTCTGATTCAGGAGAAGGGAGCTTCAGGTGTTCCTTTAAGCAACTGAGTCAGTCCAGCTCATTTTGTCTCTTCTCTCCAGGTACCGACAGCCACAGTGCCCACAGCTACAGCATCCTGGTCACCAGTGCTATTGAGCTCTCCGTTGTCTACAGGTGAGGGGAGAAGGTGGAGCAGATGGCCTTACAGAGCCCCTGATAGATTGCCAGATCTTCAGCCAGCATCTCCTGCCTCTTTCCCAGGAATGTCCTGCAGAGCGGCCTAGCAGATCAGCTAGTCTTGCCATTGAGTGACCAGCACGACAGCGTGATCTGTGCCCTGGTGACAGATGTTGACTTTGACCGGGAACCTGAGATCCTACTTGGGACATATGGGCAGGTGGGTGACGTGACAGCGTGTGGCCATGTCTTGGTGGCAGAGTGTCTGCTTTGCATTGTGGAAAGGTTTGGCAGGAAGTGATGGGAAAGACCCTGGACCCTGAACAGGGGCTGCCAGCTTGAGTGGACAATTCTGACCTTGATGTACCAAGGGTCTGATTCAGTACAAGCTGACAGGGGTGGCCAAACTGCGGCTCTCCAAATGTCCATGGACTACAATTCACATGAGCGCCTGCCAGCTGGAAGTCCATGAACATCTGGAGAGCCACAGTTTGGCCATCTCTGGTATAAGGCAATTTCATTATGGGATTATGGCTCAGTGACATGAACACATGCCTCTGCTTGGCGTTCAGATGGTCCCTGGTTCAATCCCTGGCATCTCCAGTTAAAAAGGACCAGACAGGAGGTGATGGGAAAGACCTCTGCCTGGGACCCTGGAGAGCTGTGGCTGTAGCTCAGTATGAAGAAGGTCCCCAGTTTGATCTCCAGCATCTCCAGTTGAAAGGCAAGACTGACCTTAATGGATTGAGGGTCAGATTCAGTGCAAGGCAACTTCAGGTATTCATATGTAAGAACCCAGGTTCGATTCCTGGCACCACTTCCAGTTCAAAGGCTTGAGTCAGATGTGATAGGATCGACCCACACAGACACAAGAAGAATACACACCTATGAAGTAGCCTTATCCTTAATCAGGCCCACTCAGTATTGTTTACTCAAACTAGCAGCAGCTGTCCAGGTCCCAGACTGAGGTCTTCTCTTATCCCTTCTTGCCTGATCCTTTTAAACTGGAGATGCCAGGGATTGAACCTGGGACCTTCTGCCTTCCAAGCAGAGGCTCTTCCCCTGAGCTCCAGCCCCATTTCATGGCTCTCCAGGGTCTCAGGCAGAGGTCTTTCCCATCCCTGCCAGCCTGGTCCTTTCAACTGGAGATGCCGGGGATCGAACCGGGGACCTTCTGCATGCTAAGTAGAGGCTCTGCCTCTCAGCCCGGACCCTTGAAACAGTAGAGAGCCCTTGCCAACCAAAGGAAATAACAGTACACCACAAAAAGAGGATGGTTCGAAATGAATATGATAGCAGAAGAAAGAACCTACCCTGGGCTATAATTAGCAATTAAACAATTTAACAATGAATAAAAATAGAAATGTCTTATCTCTTCTTTTAATCGTCATAAAATAACCAAAACGGCCTCCAAATTTGAACAGTTTTCAAAATGGCATTTTCATCAGTGGTTGTTTTTCCTAGATATAAAAGCATACAATTAATACATGCTTGTCAACAATTATTTCCTAAGTACAGAAGAGAACATATTTATCTTAACAAGGTAGTTATTCCAATTTCAAACATTACATACCTCCTATAATTGTTATAAACATAAAGTCATCAAATGGTATTGTTTCTTTAGGTGCCCTCCAAATTCCCACATAAGTATAAATCAAAAGCAAGCTTTTTGACTATCAATATAAGAATACTAAAGGGCCAAGTCTTACCAACTTAGTATGTGCTGAGGATCTAGTCTTTCACTATCTGATCTAAAATAAAATGACACCATTTTAGAACTCATGAATCTATTGCCATTTGAAAATATTAACCCTTAGTAATAACCTCTTACCTATTATTCTTCACTTTTTATTTTATTATTATTATTATTTAATTTTTAGACCGCCCTTCTCCAAATAGGGCGGTTTACAACATAAACAGTTAAAACACAATAAAATCCCCATAAAAACCCCAATTAACATCAACAACAAGTCACATATAACATATAAGCGGCCGTGGTCACAGTTCTGATCGTATTTACCCAACTTCCCCCAGGTTCAGCCTGGTGGTGAGAATAATATTCAGAAGACGGTGGCGCCAATGCAATAGATCTAATAATGATCTCAATGTTAGAGATCATTAATAGATCTAATAATGATTTCGATGTTAGAGATCTCAATTAGGGTTGTCCGATTCGGCTGCCAAAGCGGCCGTTCCCGCCGGTCGCAGCCAGCGCTGTGCCGTGGGGGGGGGAGGGCGGTGCCGGCAGCTGCGTGACAGCGGGCGCAACCATGCAGGCACGGACTTCTGCACCTGCGTGCTTGCGCCCGCTGTCACAACGCTGCTGGCACCGCCCTCCCCCCCTGTGGTGCGGCGCTGGTGGTGCCCGGAGGGAACGGCCGCCAAAGCGGCCGAATTGCACAACCCTAATCTCAATATTGGAGGGGATCCTCTGATGTATTAGTGGGAGAGCTGCCCTGGCCTCAACCATATGCCTGGCGGAAGAGCTCCGTCTTGCAGGCCCTGCGGAAAGCTGGTAAATCCCGCAGGGCCCTTAGCTCTTCTGGGAGCTCATTCCACCAGGTTGGGGCCAGGACTGAAAAGGCCCTGGCTCAGGTCGAGGCCAGGCGAACATCCCGTGGGCCCGGGACAACCAGTAAATTCATATCCGCAGAGCGGAGTGCTCTGCGGGGGGCATAAGCAACCAAGTGGTCCCGCACGTAGATGGGTAGACTAAACAATATATATAATTGGCCTTGGGACAAAGGTATGGGGAAGCTTCGTCAAAAGGGTTGTGAACTTCCAGTAGTAATTATACTCAAGCTGAGAAACTCAACGCAGGATGAGCCCAAAGCATCCTAAAGCATCCAAGAAAAGTGTGTATCCAACCTTTGCTTGAAGACTGCCAGTGAGGGGGAGCTCACCACCTCCTTAGGCAGCCTATTTCACTGCTGAACTACTCTGACTGTGAAAATTTTTTTCCTGATATCTAGCCTATATCGTTGTAGTTTAAACCCATTACTGCGTGTCCTCTCCTCTACAGCCAACGGAAACAGCATCCTGCCCTCCTCCAAGTGACAACCTTTCAAATACTTAAACAGGGCTATCATGTCCCCTCTCAACCTCCTGTTCTCCAGACTGAACATTCCCAAGTCCCTCAACCTATCTTCATAGGGCTTGGTCCCTTGGCCCCAGATCATCTTCGTCGCTCTCCTTTGTACCCTTTCAATTTTATCTACGTCCTTCTTGAAGTGAGGGCTGCAAAACTGCACACAGTACTCCAGGTGTGGTCTGACCAGTGCCGTATACAATGGGACTATGACATCTTGTGATTTTGATGTGATGCCCCTGTTGATACAGCCCAAAATGGCATTTGCCTTTTTTACCGCTGCATCACACTGCCTGCTCATGTTTAGTTTACAATCCACAAGTAACCCAAGGTCTCATTACCTAGAAGCGTATCCCCCATCCAGTAGGCATGCTTTTCATTTTTCTGACCCAGATGCAGAACTTTACACTTATCTTTATTAAATTGCATCTTGTTCTCATTTGCCCATTTTTCCATTGTGTTCAGATCTCGTTGAAATCTGTCTGTCTTCCGGAGTATTTGCCAGTCCTCCCAATTTGGTATAATCTGTGAACTTGATGAGTAGTCCCTCCACCCCCCCTCATATAGATCATTAATAAATATGTTAAAAAGTACCGGGGCGAGCACCGAGCCCTGAGGGACCCCGCTACTCACCTCCCTCCAGTCTGATGAAACACCATTGACAAGAACTCTTTGAGTGCGGTTCTCCAATTCCCTATCCATTTAACAATCTGAAAATCCAGATTGCAGTCCTTCAACTTACTCCATGCCACACCTCTACCAATTAAAGTTGCGGGCTCAACCAAGGCGGTATGTAATGTTTGAAATTGGAATAACTACTTTGTTAAGATAAATATGTCCTCTTTCTACCCTATGCTCTTCCCCCCCAATTCCCCCTCCAAATTCATAGAATCATAGAGTTGGAAGGGGCCATACAGGCCATCTAGTCCAACCCCCTGCTCAATGCAGGATCAGCCCAAAGCATCCTAAAGCATCCAAGAAAAGTGTATATCCAACCTTTGCTTGAAGACTGCCAATGAGGGGGAGCTCACCACCTCCTTAGGCAGCCTATTCCACTGCTGAACTACTCTGACTGTGAAAAATTTTTTCCTGATATCTAGCCTATATCGTTGTACTTGAAGTTTAAACCCATTACTGCGTGTCCTCTCCTCTACAGCCAACAGAAACAGCATCCTGCCCTCCTCCAAGTGACAACCTTTCAAATACTTAAAGAGGGCTATCATGTCCCCTCTCAACTTCCTTTTCTCCAGGCTGAACATTCCCAAGTCCCTCAACCTATCTTCATAGGGCTTGGTCCCTTGGCCCCAGATCATCCTCGTCGCTCTCCTCTGTACCCTTTCAATTTTATCTACGTCCTTCTTGAAGTGAGACCTCCAGAACTGCACACAGTACTCCAAGTGTGGTCTGACCAGTGCCGTATACAATGGGACTATGACATCTTGTGATTTTGATGTGATCCCTCTTTTGATACAGCCCAAAATGGCATTTGCCTTTTTTACCGCTGCATCACACTGCCTGCTCATGTTTAGTTTACAATCCACAAGTACCCCAAGGTTTCGTTCACACACAGTATTACCCAGAAGCGTATCCCCCATCCAGTAGGCATGCTTTTCATTTTTCTGACCCAGATGCAGAACTTTACACTTATCTTTATTAAATTGCATCTTGTTCTCATTTGCCCATTTTTCCATTGTGTTCAGATCTCGTTGAACTCTGTCTCTATCTTCCGGAGTATTTGCCAGTCCTCCCAATTTGGTGTCATCTGCAAACTTGATGAGTAGTCCCTCCACCCCCTCATCTAGATCATTAATAAATATGTTAAAAAGTACCGGGCCAAGCACCGAGCCCTGAGGTACCCCGCTACTCACCTCTCTCCCCCACGGGATCCCCCCCAGACCACCGTGGACCCTTCACGCACACCCCTGTTCCATCCCATTCCACCTATCTCACTTCCTGCCTCCCTCCCTGCCTTCCTTCCTTCCTTCCTTCCTTCCTTCCTTCCTTCCTTCCTTCCTTCCTTCCTTCCTTCCTTCCTTCCTTCCTTCCTTCCTTCCTTCCTTCCTTCCTTCCTCTATTTCTCTATCTCTTCCCCTCAAACTCCCCCTCCCAATTCGTCCGCCCCTCACGACTCCCCCCCCCAGACCCTTCACACATACCCTTGTCCCATCCCATTCCACCTACCTCCCTGCCTTCCTTCCTTCCTTCCTTCCTTCCTTCCTTCCTTCCTTCCTTCCTTCCTTCCTTCCTTCCTTCCTTCCTTCCTTATTGACTTCCTCTATTTCTCTATCTACTTCCTGCCTCTCTCTCTCTCTCTTTTTCTGACTTGCTCTCTTTTGCCCTTCCTGTCTTTCTGCCTTTCTCCCTTTCTTTATCCCTTCTATCCGTCTCTTCACCCACCCCTTGCCCTCCTTTCTCCCTCCCGTCCCTCCTTCCCTCTTCTACCTTCCTTTCCTTTATTCTTCTTCCCAGTCCCCTAGTGCCCGCTGTATTTTTCCTCCAGCGGGCTTAATTTCTAGTATTATATATTTTCCTATTTCTCTTATTTTTAAGAGAAGGCTTTTCTACTTTGGTGTCCAGCTCTCCCAACACATACTGGGTCATGCAGGATAGGGATCTACTTTAGAGGCCCTGCGTAGGTTTAGAATTATAGAGTTGGAAGGATCATAGAGGCCATCCAGTCCACCCCTGGGTGTTCAGCTGCCGCTTAAAGACTACCAGTGAGGAGGAGCTCACCACCGCCTTAGGCAGCCTATTCCACCGCTGAACTAATCTGACTGTGAAATAATTTTTTCCTGCTATCTAGCCAGTACCATTCTACCTGTAGTTAAAAGCCATTCCTCTGCTACCAACAGGAACCGCTCCCTGCCCTCCTCCAGGGGACAACCTTTCAACTACTTAGAGAACTACTACATCCCCTCTCCACCTCCACTTCCTAATTCCCTCAGCCTTTCCTCAAGGGCTTGGTTCACACGCCCCGAATCCTGCTCTTCACTCTCCTCTGCCCCCTCTCTGTCCACCTCCTTTTTGAAGGGAGGCCTCCAGAACTGCGCACAGGATTCCAGGGGCAGCCTAGGAGACAGTCTAATAGGGCTCCATCTCATCCCTTGTAGGAACTACTGTGCTACAAGTATATCCTGTCTGACGGGGAGTTCCACCTTCTTTGGCAGCGAGCTTTCACCAGCCCCCTGCTGTCCATGGAGTACGTAGACCTGACCTGTGACGGACTCTGCGAGCTGGCCGTGGTTTGCCTGAAGGGGCTGCACATCCTTCAGGTACAGGGTGGGCTTGTGGGTTTTGAGAGGGCAGGAGAATGGGAGGGCAGAGAGTGTCACCTGCAACCAGGGGCCTCAAGATCGGGGTGAGCATGCTGCTCGTTGCCAGGACTTCTACATCTCCTGGCCAGAGCCAAGGCATGCGAGAGCAGCTTCATTTTCTTCCCGATGAACTGGGTGGAAGAATCCCTGGGTTATTTTCATTGGCTTCCTGAAATAAAGGGAACCAGTGACTTTGTTTGGTTTCAAAGGAAAGCCAGAAGTTCTAGCAGGCATCCTCGGTTCTTCCTGATGTGAGGGATGGCAGACCACTCCTTATGGGAGGAGCACTAGCTCAGTGGCAGAGCCTCCCTGTGGCATGCAAAAGGTCCCAGGTTCAATCCTCAGCATCTTGAGTTAAAAGGAGAAGGCAGGTAGGGACGGAAAGACCTCCACCTGAGACCCTGGAGAGCCAGGAAGTGGGGCTGTAGCTCAGGGGAAGAGCCTCAGTTTGGCATGCAGAAGGTCCCAGGTTCAATCCCCAGCATGTCCAGTTGAAAGGATCAGACAGGAGGTGATGTGAAAGAACTCTGTCTGAGACACTGGAGAGCTGCTGCTACTTTGAATAAACAATCCTGCCTTCGAAGGATCAAGGGTGCGAAAGCAACTTTACATGTTCAAGGCTACATCCCAGGTCACTAGGTAAAGGTATCCCCTGTGCAAGCACCGGGTCATGTCTGACCCTTGGGGTGACGCCCTCTAGCGTTTTCTTGGCAGACTCAATATGGGGTGGTTGGCCAGTGCCTTCCCCAGTCATTACCCAGGTCACTAACTTGAAAGAATAAAAAGTTATTAAAAGTGTTTTACACCTCCCCAACAAAAGTCATCTTAACCACCTGTGAAATGCTTTAACCAAAATTAGCTGGTTCCCAGATTACATAGGGAGGAGGAGTTGGTTCTTATAAGCCACTTTTCTCTACCAGAAGGAGTCTCAAAGCAGCTTACAATTTCCTTCCCTTCCCTCTCCCCACAACAGACACCCTGTAAAGTAGGTGGGGCTGAGAGAGCCTTGATATTACTGCTCGGTCAGAACAGCTTTATCAGGGCTGTGACGAGCCCAAGGTCACCCAGCTGGCTGAAGTGGGGGGGGGGGGGGACAGGGAATCAAAACTGGTTCACCAGATTAGAAGTTGGTGCTCCTAACCACTGCAGCAAGCTGGCTCCCCTGGAAGCTCCCAGCTTCCTGCCAGTGCCCTGTCAGTTTGTTTTTCATTTCCTAGTAAGTTAACTTGCCTAAAGCCTTTCATAAAGAGGAAGAAGAGTTGTTTTTTTGTCCTGCTTTTTTCACGGCTTGAAGGAACCTCCAAGCAGCTGACAGTTGCCCTCCCTTCCTCCCCCTACAGCAGACACCCCATGAGGTAGGTGAGACTGAGAGAGCTCTGACAGTACTGCTGTGCAAAAACAGCACTATCAGGGCCTAAGGTCACCCAGTTGGCAGCATGTGGAGGAGCGGGAAATTAATTCCAGCTCACTACACTAGACATTGGCGCTCTTAGCCACTTCACCAAGATCGAATCTGGTGGGTCACCATGTTGATCTGAAGTGGCAGAAAAAAAGTTTGAGTCCGATGGCACCTTAAAGACCAAGGAAGTTTTATTCAAGGGCTAAGCTTTTGTGTGCGAAATCACTTCTTCAGATATATTAAAATAGAAGTTGCTAGCCCAAACATACAGGGAGAGGGTGAGCAGCAGATGAGGGTAACTGATACATGTGCCCAGGCAACCCAGTCATGGGCCCTAATGACATTCACTCAGCCATCACAGGATCTTTCACTAGTTCATTGTCCTGAACCAAGCGGTTGAGACCAAGCAGATTCGTGCAACAGACACCACTCTCAGGCTTCTGGATGAAGCTTTAAGTAGAAGTCTTTATTTTGGGAAATCAGGACATAGAGTAGCACTTCACAAGCAGCTCACAGACAGGAAGCTTGACAGAGACATTAAGGAAGGAGGTTACATGGCTTATATACTTTGGAGGGGGAAAGGGGAGCTTTTGGTGGGAACACCAATTCACAATACAGTTTCTTCTGATCTACAAGGTGCCAAAGCAGCCCATCTGGCCATCTGGTTTTCAGTCTGAGCTCCCAGCAAGGCCATCCTTGTGAGAGGCGATAAGGAAGGGAAAGCGGGTGGATGATTTGAAATGCAACCGCCCAGAGGTGCAAAGAAATGGGCGGTATAGAAATCTAAATAAATAAATAAAAGAGGGGGATGGGAGGGGCACTTTCAGCGGGCTCGGGAAGGTGCTACAACTTTACGGGAGATCTGAGAGCACAATGGGAAAAGCCAAACATCAAAAGGGATGAATACTCTAGGTCAGGAACGGGGGTTCATGACACTCTAGAATCATAGAGTTGGAAGGGGCCATACAGGCCATCTAGTCCAACCCCCTGCTCAACGCAGAATCAGCCCTAAGCATCCTAAAGCATCCAAGAAAAGTGTGTATCCAACCTTTGCTTGAAGACTGCCAGTGAGGGGGAGCTCACCACCTCCTTAGGCAGCCTATTCCACTGCTGAACTACTCTGACTGTGAATTTTTTCCCCCTGAAATCTAGCCTATATCGTTGTACTTGAAGTTTAAACCCATTACTGCGTCTCCTCTCCTTTGCAGCCAGCAGAAACAGCATCCTGCCCTCCTCCAAGTGACAACCTTTCAAATACTTAGAGGGCTATCATGTCCCCTCTCAACCTCCTTTTCTCCAGGCTGAACATTCCCAAGTCCCTCAACCTATCTTCATAGGGCCTTGGCCCCAGATCATCTTCGTCCCTCTCCTCTGTACCCTTTCAATTTTATCTACGTCCTTCTTGAAGTGAGGCCTCCAGAACTGCACACAGTACTCCAAGTGTGGTCTGACCAGTGCCGTATACAATGGGACTATGACATCTTGTGATTTTGATGTGATGCCTCTGTTGATACAGCCCAAAATGGCATTTGCCTTTTTTACCGCTGCATCACACTGCCTGCTCATGTTTAGTTTACAATCCACAAGTACTCCAAGGTCTCGTTCACACACAGTGTTACCTAGAAGCGTATCCCCCATCCAGTAGGCATGCTTTTCATTTTTCTGACCCAGATGCAGAACTTTACACTTATATCTTTATTAAATTGAATCTTGTTCTCATTTGCCCATTTTTCCATTGTGTTCAGATCTCGTTGAACTCTGTCTCTATCTTCCGGAGTATTTGCCAGTCCTCCCAATTTGGTGTCATCTGCAAACTTGATGAGTAGTCCCTCCACCCCCTCATCTAGATCATTAATAAATATGTTAAAAAGTACCGGGCCAAGCACCGAGCCCTGAGGTACCCCGCTACTCACCTCTCTCCAGTCTGATGAAACACCATTGACAACAACTCTTTGAGTGCGGTTCTCTAACCAATTCCCTATCCACCTGACTATCTGAAAATCCAGATTGCAGTCCTTCAATTTATCCATCAGAACATCATGGGGAACCTTGTCAAAAGCTTTACTAAAATCCAAGTAAATGACATCAACCGAATTTCCCCAATCCAGCAAACCTGTTACTTGGTCAAAAAAGGAAACCAGGTTGGTCTGGCAGGACCTGTTGGAGACAAATCCATGCTGACTTCCTTGGATCACCAAATTGTCCTCCAGATGTTTGCAGATCGCTCCCTTTAATATCTGCGCCATTATCTTCCCCACAACAGAGATCAGACTCACTGGTCTGTAGTTTCCCGGGTCATCCTTCCTCCCTTTTTTGAAGATCGGAATAACATTTGCTCTCTTCCAGTCCTCCGGGACATCTCCTGTCCTTAAAGAGGTTCCGAAGATGATGGACAAGGGCTGTGCAAGTTCTCTGGAAAATTCTTTGAGTACCTGCCACCCAGACACTGTCCTTTGGCTATGGCCATCTCTAGATGTGCCTAAACACTTTGACCTGTGGGAAAAAACAGATGTAAAATAGGCACTAATCCTTTCTGCTTTCTCTGCATCTTCCGTTAGAGTTTGTCCATCCGCACCCAACAGTGGGCCTATTGCGTCCTTTACTTTACGTTTGCTCCTCACATAACTCAAAAATCTTTTCTTGTTACAATGGGCTTCCCTGGCCAATCTTAGCTCACTCTCAGCTTTGGCCTTTCTGATGATTGATCTACAGTGCCTAGTAACCTGTAGGTACTCTTCTTTAGAGCTCTGTCCTTCCCTCCATTTCCTGAACATTTTCCTTTTCTTTCTTAGTTCCTCTTGAAGTTCTCTGTTCATCCAAATAGGCTTCTTAGAGCTCCTGCAGTGTTTTCGTCTTTCTGGGATAGTCATTGATTGAGCATGCAATAGCTCCTGTTTGAGTAGCGCCCACCCTTCACATGCTCCCTTCCCTTCCAGCATTCTCGTCCATGGTATGACACTCATCATGTCTCTGAGTTTATTAAAGTTTGCCCTACGAAAATCCAACATCCACGTCTGGCTACAAGCTTCCTTGGCTCCCCATCTCAAAAGGAATTCTATGAGGACATGGTCACTTCCCCCTAGGGTCCCCACCTCCTTCACCTCATCCACCAACTCTTGCCTGTTGGTCAGTATTAAGTCCATCCACATCCTCTCGTTGGTCAGACGGTCGGTAGCAGACACCAACCACCACACTGTTTGTTTTCCCCTCGCTTATTTTCACCCAGATGCTTTCCACTGTAGATATGCTCTCCTCCACTAGAATTTCCTGACAGGTAAGCCCTTTCCTCACATACAGTGCCACTCCTCCACCTCTTCGATCTATTCTGTTTTTTCTGAACTCTGCTCCTCCCAAGGCCCCTCCTACCCACCTTTGGAGTTCAGGGATTTGGGGCCTGGTTTAGATGGATATGCTTTGTGGAAGCGTTTAACCAGCACCGGAGCATGCCCGTCCTCTGTGTCTATCCATTCACTGTAGGAGTTGGGGAATCCTTTCCAAGCTACCAGATACTGCAGGCGCTTTCTCAGAACCCGGGAATCAGGCACACCCGTGAGCTCATAGTGTGTTTCATCCCCCACCGTGACAGGAGGTGGGGGAGGAGTTGTAGGGTGCCATTTATCCAGTGGAGGATCCAGTTTCAGGAGGCGAACATGAAACATGGGGTGTACCTTTTGATACCTGGCCTGATAAATAAAGTATTTGTCATGAAGGTCCTGTGAAATCAAAGGCATAAATGGCCCAGAATTTCAAGTGGTTAGCTTGGCAGTTCGCATACAAAGGATTTACAGGAAAGAGGACAGTGAGACTTTGGGATAACTAGGTTTTCCAGTTTTATTAGGCAATGATTTGGCTGCAGACACCCTAAATCACACCCATGCCACCACAGTCACCACAAAACACCCCTGCTAACATCTACAGTCACACAAAGAACAGCACTCCATTCCACTCTCCCACCGCAAGGGCTAGCAACTGGCAGTCTTCAAGCAAAGGTTGGATACACACTTTTCTTGGATGCTTTAGGATGCTTTGGGCTGATCCTGCGTTGAGCAGGGGGTTGGACTAGATGGCCTGTGTGGCCCCTTCCAACTCTATGATTTTGTGATTCTAACTGTTGTATTCCTGGATGCAACAGGCTTTGCCCCTAGTTTGGTCTAATATATTGGAATGTAATGCATAGTAGAATGGAATGCCATTTGGACTGGAGGAGACACATTGCCGAACTACCCACCCCACCCCACCCCAAAGAAAAGGATGCTGTTAGTTACCTTCCTGCTTGGGAGGAGATGGATGGAGCATCAAAGGGATCTCTGTTAATTACTCTCCACATTCCACAATTAAGAAGGGTACATCTGCCCCTCAATCTCCAATTTGGATATGTTTCCTTTGCTATGTCCCCCACACCCCCGAATTAAACCCAAACACAAGGCAACCGTACAAACTCAGGTTGTCATTCCAGTGTGGCTCTTGCGTCTGTCAAACAGCTTGATTAAGCTGGGTGCAGATTTGCTGTTCTCCCTCTCCCTCTATGTATGGACTGGTCATTCCTGGTTTATTGTATCTTAGGAAGTGTGCATGCACAGGAAAGCACATACCCAGAAAAAACTGTTGGTCTTAAAGTGCCACTGGACCCAAACTTTTTTTTTGCCTCAAAGCTGTGCTAAGCGACACTTTCTATCAAATCTGTTTTTGGCTGTGCAGCTCCTCTTCCCATGAGCCGAAATGTGGCAATAGCACAGAGAATGTGTAAGGGAGTTGGCTATTGGATGACAGATTCAGCATCATGAAACATCTGTTTTTTGTCCAAAGCATGGTTGTCACACTGGCAGTGGGAGAGATAAGCTTGAGAATCAGACAGAGCAATGTCTGGGATGCGATAAGTCAGACCTTCAGTGGAATTTTTATGACATTTGCCTGTAAAGAAATTACCAGTGGTCAGATGCAAAACTTCAGTGCCCTTTAGACAGGGTTGCCAACAGGGCTGCAGGGGAAAAACCACCCTATCCCTTTAACAGAAGCTTATGGGATGTTATTTATAGACTGCCTTTCAGACAGAGACTTAAGGTGGATTATACATATTATAAGTCAGGACAATCAACACAATGCAGCATTCCATAACCAATGCCTTTAGATTTATGTACTGGAGAGTGGAGCATAAGTGTTCACATGATGTGGGAAGCGGTACAGAAATGATGTCGGTTGGATAATGCATATAGTAAAGGAGTATCTAGCAATAGAGCCCTGAATAGTTTCTCCAAGCAAGTTTTATATAGTGTAGCCCTGTCACCTGGGCAGAAGAAACCCTCCCGAATAGCTTCACTTTGCCCATTTCCACACTTCAGTGATCATGATGCTATTTTGCTACTCTGCCTTTCCCTAGCTGGCTCAGGGTGGATCGCATCAGGTTAAGAAGAGTTGGTTTTTCACTACCTGAAGGAGACTCAAAAGAGCTTCCAATCCACCTCCTCTTCCTCTCCTCACAACACCCCCCCATGTGAAGTAGGCAGGGCTGAGAGAGCTCTGAGAGAACTGGGACTGGCCCAAGGTCACCCAGCTGGCTGCATATTGGAGGAGGAGGGGGGAATTGAACCTGGCTCTTCAGATTAAAGGCCACCATTCTTATCCACCACACCACACTGGTAATGAAAGGGACAGGACCACTTTCCTGCCCTCCAGGCTTGTTGGTAACCTGTTTAACCTGTGCTTATGGTCCCTCCCTGTGACAAAATTGGAGGCAAACACCAGTAAGAGAAGTTGTAGCCAGTTGCTTAATTGTACAGTTCTATGAAGGCCTATCAGCCCAGGCATCTCTGTAACCAAGAGCGGGCCTTTCTTGTTTGTCTATAGGGCTGCAGTGTCTCAGGGAGGGTGTCCCCCACACTATACACAATGGGGAGCTTCTAAGTAAAACCATGCAGGACTTGAACCCATGATCTGCTGCATGAAAAATGTGGGCCCTTCCCCAGGGCTGTGGTGCCTTTCCCAATACTTTGTTTCCCTGCTTGGGTGCTGAAACCCGGGACCCGCAACAGGACCGCCTCTCTTACACAGCCACCAAAATGTCAAGATCCATTCTTTGTGAATTGACATCCGTGATGGACCACACAAAGGGGTGTGGTACTTGCATTGGGCTGACTTGGCCAAGTCCAGCAGCCCCTCTCAGGGTTTCCAACCCCCTAATAGTTGCCAAGAGCAGCTGGATCTGCCTGCAGCAGAAGAGTTAGATTGCAAGTCCAGTAGCACCCTAAGAGACCCAACCCAATTTCGGGGGGCACATGCCCTGAAAAATCACATTGGTCTTGCATTTCGCATCTCAGGGCTGCCTCAGAAACAAACGGACGACCGCCATGATCAACAGCTCTTCTGTTATTATAATAATTGCCACTGCTTTAGGCGTGATCCTTCCATATCAATTGGGGCAAATGGCGAGGGCATCCCAGCAGATAACGTGATCCTGTAGCAGAAAGTTAAGAAAGTCTGAGCCTGACAATACTGCAGAAGACCTTGCATAATGAGCTGCAAACTAGGCAGAACAGAGTCCTGGCTTAACAATCATGTCGACAAGTGGACTCATAAATTGTAGGCAAGCTGACAATTGTAGACAAGCCAAGATGAGCTTCTAGAGTCTAGCATGATGCTGGCACAGGCTCATGGGAATTGTAGTCCATGGGCATCTGGACAGCCATTGTTTGGTTATCCCTGATTCTATATTCCAGATGGAAGCTTGTTTTATAGTTGATCTCCCCCAGGAGCTAAGAACAACGGTCACTGATCTAGAGAACCAGGCTTGATTCCCTACTCCACTTTAAGCCAGCTGAGTTACCTGGGGCCAGTCACAGTTCTCTTAGAGCTGTTCTTGTAGAACAGTTCTCGTAGACTAGAGAACCCACCTGCCTCACATGGCATATGTTGTAGGGAGCAGAAGGGGAAGGTGTCTGCAAGCTGATTTGGGACTCCTTTAGGTAGTGAAAAGCAGGATATTAAAGACAGCTCTTCTTCTATTACAATTCTATGCTAGGCTTTCTCAACCAGGGTTTCATGATGGCCCTGGAGAGTGGGACTGAAAAATTAATTTTTTTATATTATTATTACTAGGGCCAAAGCCTAGGAATACAATGGGTGCTAGCCCTTTAGGGATCTGGCTGGGAGGCGGCCACTATGTATGGGGCTGGGAAGTGTCTACGTTCCTGGCCGATGTGGCAGCACTGTCCCTCAGCTCATGGGGAGGCCAGTGGGCAGGCAGCTGGGAGGGCTTTGGTGGCCCTGGCCCCCATGTGGGACCGGGAGACCATGGGGAATGCCCTGCCTGGCCTGTGCAGCTGCTCCAAGCATGTGGCTTGGAGGTGGTCTCGGGCCACATAAAGGCAGACAGCCAGGCAGCATGGAGGCTTCAGGGCATGGCATTCATGGGGCCTTCCTCCCCCCCTCCCATAGGCGGCGCCAAGACTGGCCCTCCCTCTCCCCACTCTCGGGCTGGTTTACCTTTTTGAAGAAGGCAAGTAGAGCGGACAGGCACTTCGTAGTGGAAGAAGAAGAAGAAGAGTTGGTTCTTATATGCCCGAAGGAGGCTCAAAGCGTCTTACCTTTACCTTCCCTTTCCTCTCCCCACAACAGACACCCTGTGAGGGAGGGGAGGCTGAGAGAGCCCGGATATTACTGAAGAAGAAGAGTTGGTTCTTAGATGCCGCTTTTCCCTACCTGAAGGAGGCTCAAAGCGGCTTACAGTCGCCTTCCCTTTCCTCTCCCCACAACAGACACCCTGTGGGGTGGGTGAGGCTGAGAGAGCCCTGATATTACTGCTCGGTCCGAACAGCTTTCTCAGTGCCATGGAGAGCCCAAGGTCACCCAGCTGGCTGCATGTGGGGGAGTGCAGAATCGAACCCGGCATGCCAGATTAGAAGTCCGCCCTCCTAACCACTACACCAAACTGGAAGAAGTTGGAGGGGTAGGTAGCCAGGGGTGGGACAGCCTATCTGACTGGCCGTTTGTTGGACAGATGGACAATCTAGTAGGTGTTTGTCGGCCATAGAAATTCTCCCACAATCTTGGTCATGTTTATTCTACTTGTTACCTGGCCTAGTCTCAGCCTAGTCAGCCCGCGGCAGTTTGCACACAAGAAAATCATAAAATATATTAAGATTACAGAAAAAGGTGGCAGAATTCTATTACAACCCCCAGCAAAATTATGTACTCAGCTCAACCAACCCCCCCATGTGACCCCAATTTCTAAATAAATTGTTTAATAAATAAATCAGGTGAGAGGACCATATATGGTCATGTCGACCCACTCACCTGAAGTGTAGGGGCCCCGGGTGGGCGTGTCCACAGCTCTGCTTCCCAACCCTATTCTTGCATGATGGCGCAACTCCTGGGGTTTCTCAAAGCCTGAGGAATGTTTCTGAAGTTTCTCAGTGGTAAAAAAGTCGAGAAAGGCTGCTCTCCACTTATGTCGGAAGCTGGCCAGTCTTCTTCCTCTGGGGCCCTCCCTACTGTTCTCACCTTTGCTAGCTCTTTTCCTGCCGAGGCTTTGCACCCATCCCACTTAACCTGCGCTTCCTGCCCTTGCCTCCCTCTCAACAGCACAGCCTGACACAGACGGCGCAATGCCTTCTGGAGCGGCTCCGGTGGAAAGCAGCCAGGCTGACGGCTCGGCGGAACCCACCGCCTCCAGACCCTGAGCATCGGGACCCCAGTGCAAAAGAGCGGCCAAAGGAATGAGGGGCTTTCCAGTTTGGTCGGAAGAGATGGGGAAGAAGAGCGACATGGTGGTGGTGCTCTGGTGGAACCTTCTGAACTGACGGCTCAGGGTGGAGGGATAAGGAGAAGACCTGCTACCCTGAGGGTCTTTCAAGGCTGAACCGTGAGAGGAGCCGGGCAGGAAGTGATACCTCTGGGACACAGGAGGTGAACCTGAACCACGATGCTTCCTAGGAACTCTCATTCCTGCCCAAGAGGTTGGCTGGAGCAAGGCCTTGCCAAGAAATCTGTAAATGCAGAGCACAGATCTGTAATTAAAAGCACTCTCCGTCCTGTGTATTTGCATAATGGGTGTGAGTTGAGAACGAGATGGAAATTACACTTAATTTTGTTTCACTGCTTGCTTTCCCAGCTGCAGTTTACAGCATCACTAATAGCAAGACAGTAAAATGGATGCAATATAATCTTGATAAAGTGAGGAAAACATCAGAAGGGGAGGGGCCATGTTGCTCAATGGAAGAGCTTCTGCTTGGCATGAAGGAGGTCCCAAGTTCAATCTCTGGGAGGGGATGAGAAAGAGACCCTGGAGAGCCATGATGTGGGGCTGCAGCTCAGAGGCCGAGCCTCTGCTTGGCAGAAGAAGGTCCGAGGTTCAATCCCCAGCATCTCCAGTTAAAAGGACCAGGCAGGAGGGGATGGGAAAGGCCTCTGCCTGAGATGCTGGAGAGCCATGATGTGGGGCTGGAGCTCAGTGGCGGAGCTTCTGCTTGGCATGCAGAAAGTCCTTGGTTCAATCCCCAGCATCTCCAGTTAAAGGACCAGGCAGGAGGGGATGGGAAAGGCCTCCGCCTGCGACCTTGGAGAGCCATGAAGAGGGGCTGGAGCTCAGTGGCGGAGCTTCTGCTTGGCATGCAGAAGGTTCCCGGTTCAATCCCCAGCATCTCCAGTTAAAGGACCAGGCAGGAGGGGATGGGAAAAGCCTCTGCCAGAGACGCTGGAGAGCCATGATGTGGGGCTGGAGCTCAGTGGTGGAGCTTCTGCTTGGCATGCAGCAGGTCCTCGGTTCAATCCCCAGCATCTCCAGTTAAAGGACCATGCCTGAGACCTTGGAGAGGGACTTGAGCTAAGTGGCGGAGCTTCTGCTTGGCATGTAGAAGGTCCCTGGTTCAATCCCAGCATCTCCAGATAAAAGGACTAGGCAGGAGGGGATGGGAAAGACCTCTGCCTGAGAACCTATAGATAGGGAGAGGGGTATCCCCTGTGTAAGCACCGGGTCATGTCTGAAATTTGTTCAGCCCAACATTACCATCCACCCGATGTCAGGAATCAGGCAGAAGTCTGTGATAAAGGAACTCCCGAGATCACAGGCAAAGTGTAGATAAAAAGGCAGTCTTTATTACACAGAGCAATACAGAAGTTTCTACTTGCAAAAGTCATAGAGCAAACATTTTTGCAGAGACGAAGGATCAATGATTCTTGGGGGTTCTTGGGGGAACCAACTACAGGAGGAGGGAATGAGGGATTGGTAAAGTGGGAATATAAGACAATGGTTTCTCAGAGGAGCCATCTGGCTTAGGCTTTGATCTGAATTGTTGCAAACTGAGCACGTGGAGAGAGCTACTGGGGAGAGTTGCTGCTGACCAGGTGAGGCTTTTGTGCTGCCTGGGTGAGGTGATTGCTGGGTAATTCTTGGGAGGCTTAAAAAGGGCTGCTCCTCGCCAGAGGCAGAGCTCAGACAACTGAGAGCACGTGGAGAGAGCTACTGGGGAGAGTTGCTGCTGACCAGGTGAGGCTATTGTGCTGCCTGGGTGAGGTGATTGCTGGGTAATTGTTGGGAGGATTATAAAGGTCTTCTCCTCACCAGAAGGGCGAGAGACAAAGGGCTCTTGGCCTGGGGTTCTTGGCCGAGCAATTAGAATCCGTAGATTATATTTCCCTAATATTTCCCTAGTACTTCCACTGCCTGGTCATTCCAATGGACCTCCAGGACACTCATCCCATCATCTGCAGTGAGTGTGACATGATTGCCTTCCTCCCAGAAGACAAGATGGACTACAGCTGCCCCAAGTGTAAGCTGGTAAGACTTTTGGAGGAAAAGATTAGGGGATTAGAAAACAGAATTATTACCCAAAGTAAGAAAGGGGAGGAGTTCATAGACCAGAGCCCTGCAACTCGGAATAAAGACAATACAACTAGTCCTGAAGAGAATAAGGAGATTGACCACAACAGGGAGCCTCTGCTGACAGTTCGGAAAAAGACTCAACGGCGAAGAGCGAGACAGTTCTCGGGGCCTTTGGAGCTCCAGAATAGATTTCAGGCCCTTGGTCAACAAGGGAAGAGGTCCCAAAACAAAGTCCAAGACAAAGGGAAGAGGCCACGGGGACAGAAGGAAATGGAGTTGAGAAGAAAAAAAAAGGAGAGTACTGGTAATTGGAGACTCCCTGCTAAGTGGAATGGATCGCCATGTGGCTGGGCCCGACCCCCTAACCCGAGAGGTGTGTTGCTTGCCAGGGGCGAAAATTAAAGATGTTTCAGAACGGCTGCCCAAACTCCTCAAATCTACGGATCGCTACCAATTTGTGATGGTCCATGTGAGAACGAATGACATGTCCCTGAATACCATCGCTCCTATTAAAAAAGACTATCAAGATCTGGGGAGGAAGCTCAAGCAAATGGGGGCACAAGTGGTATTCTCTTCAATCTTGCATGTCAAGGGAAGAGGAATGCGTCGGGAGAGGAAGATAATGGAGGTGAATCACTGGCTGCGTAGTTGGTGCCGGCAGGAGAGATTTGGTTTCTGGGACCATGTGATAGGCTTTCTTGAAGAAGGCCGACTAGCACCTGATGGACTGCACTTATCGAAACTGGGGAAGAATGTGTTTGGCAGGAACCTGGGGAGATTCATCAGGAGAGCTTTACCTAAAGCCACTAGGGGAAGGAGACGATCAACATAGGGAGTGTATGGAAGGAAAACGATCGGAGGCAGCCCAACCGGCAAGGCCAGCTCATAGGGAACCAAAAGTAAAAGGATTCAGATGTCTTTATACTAACGCCCGAAGCATGGGCAATAAAAAGGAAGAGCTGGAACTTCTCATGCTGATGGAAAGGTATGATCTAGTAGGCATCACAGAAACTTGGTGGAATGATTCTCATGACTGGAATGTAATGGTGGATGGATATGAACTGTTCAGAAAAAACAGAATAGATCGAAGAGGTGGAGGAGTGGCACTGTATGTGAGGAAAGGGCTTACCTGTCAGGAAATTCTAGTGAAGGAGAGCATATCTACAGTGGAAAGCATCTGGGTGAAAATAAACGAGGGGAAAACAAACAGTGTGGTGGTTGGTGTCTGCTACCGACCGCCTGACCAACGAGAGGATGTGGACGCTGCACTTTGTGAGCAGCTTGAGAAAATATCCAAGCGGCAGGACCTTGTCATCATGGGTGACTTCAATTTCCCAGATGTGTGCTGAGAAACAAACTCTGCGAAGCGTCCTCAGTCATGCAACTTTCTGACCTGCCTGGCTGACAATTTCATTTATCAAATGGTAGATGAACCCACAAGAGGTTCAGCCACACTGGACTTAATACTGACCAACAGGCAAGAGTTGGTGGATGAGGTGAAGGAGGTGGGGACCCTAGGGGGAAGTGACCATGTCCTCATAGAATTCCTTTTGAGATGGGGAGCCAAGGAAGCTTGTAGCCAGACGCGGATGTTGGATTTTCGTAGGGCAAACTTTAATAAACTCAGAGACATGATGAGTGTCATACCATGGACGAGAATGCTGGAAGGAAAGGGAACATGTGAAGGGTGGGCGCTACTCAAACAGGAGCTATTGCATGCTCAATCAATGACTATCCCAGAAAGACGAAAACACTGCAGGAGCTCTAAGAAGCCTATTTGGGTGAACAGAGAACTTCAAGAGGAACTAAGAAAGAAAAGGAAAATGTTCAGGAAGTGGAGGGAAGGACAGAGCTCTAAAGAAGAGTACCTACAGGTTACTAGGCACTGTAGATCAATCATAAGAAAGGCCAAAGCTGAGAGTGAGCTAAGATTGGCCAGGGAAGCCCATTGTTACAAGAAAAGATTTTTGAGTTATGTGAGGAGCAAACGTAAAGTAAAGGACGCAATAGGCCCACTGTTGGGTGCGGATGGACAAACTCTAACGGAAGATGCAGAGAAAGCAGAAAGGATTAGTGCCTATTTTACATCTGTTTTTTCCCACAGGTCAAAGTGTTTAGGCACATCTAGAGATGGCCATAGCCAAAGGACAGTGTCTGGGTGGCAGGTTAACATGGATAGAGAGGTTGTCGAGAGGCATTTAGCTGCACTGGATGAGTTCAAATCCCCTGGTCCGGATGAAATGCACCCGAGAGTACTCAAAGAACTTTCCAGAGAACTTGCACAGCCCTTGTCCATCATCTTCAGAACCTCTTTAAGGACTGGAGATGTCCCGGAGGACTGGAAGAGAGCAAATGTTATTCCAATCTTCAAAAAAGGAAGGCAGGATGACCCGGGAAACTACAGACCAGTGAGCCTGACCTCTGTTGTGGGGAAGATAATGGAGCAGCTATTAAAGGGAGCGATCTGCAAACATCCGGAGGACAATTTGGTGATCCAAGGAAGTCAGCATGGATTTGTCTCCAACAGGTCATGCCAAACCAACCTGGTTTCCTTTTTTGACCAAGTAACAGGTTTGCTGGATTGTGGAAATTCGGTTGATGTCATTTACTTGGATTTTAGTAAAGCTTTTGACAAGGTTCCCCATGATGTTCTGATGGGTAAGTTGAAGGACTGCAATCTGGATTTTCAGATAGTCAGGTGGATAGGGAATTGGTTAAAGAACCGCACTCAAAGAGTTGTTGTCAATGGTGTTTCATCAGACTGGAGAGAGGTGAGTAGCGGGGTACCTCAGGGCTCGGTGCTCTGCCCGGTACTTTTTAACATATTTTTTAATGATCTAGATGAGGGGGTGGAGGGACTACTCATCAAGTTTGCAGATGACACCAAATTGGGAGGACCGGCAAATACTCCAGAAGATAGAGACAGAGTTCAACGAGATCTGATCACAATGGAAAAATGGGCAAATGAGAACAAGATGCAATTTAATAAAGATAAGTGTAAAGTTCTGCATCTGGGTCAAAAAAATGAAAAGCATGCCTACTGGATGGGGGATACGCTTCTAGGTAACACTGTGTGAATGAGAACTTGGGGTACTTGTGGATTGTAAACTAAACATGAGCAGGCAGTGTGATGTAGTGGTAAAAAAGGCAAATGCCATTTTGGGCTGTATCAATAGGGGCATCACATCAAAATCACAAGATGTCATAGTCCCATTGTATACGGCACTGGTCAGACCACACCTGGAGTACTGTGTGCAGTTCTGGAGGCCTCACTTCAAGAAGGACGTAGATAAAATTGAAAGGGTACAGAGGAGAGCGACGAAGATGATCTGGGGCCAAGGGACCAAGCCCTATGAAGATAGGTTGAGGGACTTGGGAATGTTCAGCCTGGAGAAAAGGAGGTTGAGAGGGGACATGATAGCCCTCTTTTAATATTTGAAAGGTTGTCACTTTGAGGAGGGCAGGATGCTGTTTCTGTTGGCTGCAGAGGAGAGGACACGCAGTAATGGGTTTAAACTTCAAGTACAACGATATAGGCTAGATATCAGGAAAAAGTTTTTCACAGTCAGAGTAGTTCAGCAGTGGAATAGGCTGCCTAAGGAGGTGGTGAGCTCCCCCTCACTGGCAGTCTTCAAGCAAAGGTTGGATACACACTTTTCTTGGATGCTTTAGGATGCTTAGGGCTAATCCTGCGTTGAGCAGGGGGTTGGACTAGATGGCCTGTATGGCCCCTTCCAACTCTATGATTCTATGATTCTATGATTCTAAATGTTGAGTCTCCAGAGAACCTGGCAAGGTCGAAAGAGCAGGAAAAGATAAGGAGTCTCCGCTGTGGGATGTTTTGGTATGCAAAAGGAGGCCAGGAACAGGCAGGCTATTTCTGGCTTTATGACAATTGGCCGGGAGAGACTGGGAGAATGGGATCAAAGTTGAGGCATTTATCAGGGTTCATACCACCCTGAACACGCCTGATCTCATCTGATCGCAGAAGCTTGGTTGAAGTCAGAAGGGCTCTCCCTGTGATCTTAATTCCCGGGGTAGGAACATATTGCTTCAACCCACGGGGCCCAGCTTCCTGCTGGTCCAGTTGGCTGTGTCATTGAGAAACAAGGCCCACCACCCACCAGCATCTGTGACCGTGGAACCAGATCAGGTTATTTTGGAGGGTGTCCCTCTTTATCTGCTTGGTAAAAACTAGCTGCTAAATCAGGCTGCTAATAACGAAAAGCGCAAACCAAAGGTACTGGTCTGATTCCCCAAAGGACTGATTCTACAAAACAAGAACTGTTATTTTTATACCCTGCTTTTCACTACTTGAAGGAGTCCCAAAGCAGCAAACAAACACCTTTCCTCCACAACAGACACCCTTTGAAGTAGGTGGGTCTGAGAGAGCTCTGAGGGAACTGGGATCACTCAGCTCACAGCATGTGGAAGAGGAAAAGGAATTGAACACAGCTCTCCAGATTAGAAGCCACCATTCGTTAATCATGCCATGGTTTCTCTCAGTACCTGCAACCCCGGAAAGCCCTGTCAGTCTGAGCAGACAATACCCAGGAAGAATTTTGCTGTGTTCTCCTTTTGTAGAAGGGGGGGGGGGAGAAATAAGGTGTTTTCTCTTTATTGTCCAAAGCAGGTTAATTTCCCAGAGGTGTTAGAATATTTTAAACATCTTCCAAGGTCTCCTGTGGACTGAGAAATACATAACTGAGTATAACATTTAAATTTCTCTCTCTCTCTCTCTCTCTCTCTCTCTCTCTCTCTCTAAAGTACTCTTTAGAGTATTTAAAGAATACTTTAAACAGGAGATTGGTACAGGCAGCGTTTTTGCCTGAAATGTAGGCATCTGAAGAAGCATTCATGTGCATGAAACCTTTGTTGTTGTTAGGTGCAGTCATGTCCGACCCATCGTGACCCCATTGACAATGATCCTCCAGGCCTTCCTGTCCTCTACCATTCCCCAGAGTCCATTTAAGTTTGCACCTACTGCTTCAGTGACTTCATCCAGCCACCTCATTCTCTGTCGTACCCTTCTTCTTTTGCCCTCGATCGCTCCCAGCATTAGGCTCTTCTCCAGGGAGTCCTTCCTTCTCATGAGGTGGCCAAAGTATTGGAGTTTCATCTTCAGGATCTGGCCTTCTAAGGAGCAGTCAGGGCTGATCTCCTCTAGGACTGACTGGTTTGTTCGCCTTGCAGTCCAAGGTACTCGCAAGAGTCTTCTCCAGCATCAGAGTTCAAAAGCCTCAATTCTTTGGACCTTCCTTATGGTCCAACTTTCGCAGCCATACATTGCAACTGGGAATAAGATAGCCTTGACTAAACACACTTTTGTTGACAGGGTGATGTCTCTGCTTTTTAGGATGCTGTCTAGATTTGCCATAGCTTTCCTCCCCACAAGCAAGCATCTTTTAATTTCTTTGCTGCAGTCCCCATCTGTAGTGATCTTGGAGCCCAGGAAAATAAAATCTGTCACTATCTCCATTTCTTCCCCATCTATTTGCCAGGAATTGAGAGGGCCGGATGCCATGATCTTTGTTTTCTTGATGTTGAGTTTCAAGCCAACTTTTACACTCTCCTCCTTCGCCCGCATCAACAGGCTCTTTAGTTCCTCTTCACTTTCTGCCATTAGAGTGGTATCATCTACATATCTGAGGTTGTTGATATTTCTCCCTGCAATCTTGATGCCAATTTGTGACTCCTCTAATCCCGCCTTTCTCATGATGAGAATACAAGTTAAATAGGCAAGGTGACAGTATACAGCCTTGCCGAACTGATTTTGAACCAATCAGTGATTCCATGTTCAGTTCTCACTGTTGCTTCTTGACCTGCATATAATTTTCTCACGAGACAAATAAGATGCTCTGGTATTCCCATCTCTTTAAGAACTTGCCACAATTTGTTATGCTCCACACAACCAAAGGCTTTAGCATAGTCAATGTAGCAGAAGTAGATGTTCTTCTGGAACTCCCTAGCTTTCTCCATGATCCAGCGTATGTTGGCAATTTGATCTCTAGTTCCTCTGCCTCTTCGAAATCCTGAATGTATTTCTGGAAGTTCTCGGTCCACATATTGCTGGAGCCTAGCTTGTAAAATTTTGAGCATAACTTTGCTAGCATGAGAAATTAGTGCAATGGTGCGGTAGTTTGAACATTCTTTGGCATTGCCCTTCTTTGGGATTGGAATGTAAACTGACCTTTTCCAATCCTGTGGCCATTGTTGAGTTTTCCAAATTTGCTGGCCTATTGAGTGTAGCACTTTTACTGCATCGTCTTAAGATTTTGAATAGTTCAATTGGAATGCTGTCACCACCACCACCAGCTTTATTGTTGCTCAGACTTCCTAAGGCCCATTTGACTTCACATTCCAGGATGTCTGGCTCCAGGTTAGTATCTACCCCATCGTGGTTATCAGGGATGTTAAGCTCGCTCTTGTAGAGTTCTTCTGTATAATTTTGCCACCTTTTTAAAATATCTTCTGCTTCTATGAGGTCCCTACCATTTTGGCCCCTTGTCATACCCATCTTTGTATGAAACGTTCTCTTCATATCTCCAATTTTCTTGAAAAGATCTCTGGTCCTCCCCATACTATTGTTTTCTTCTATTTGTTTGCACTGTTCATTTAAGAAGGCATTCTTATCTCTTCTAGCTTTTCTCTGGAATTCTTTCTCCCTTGCTTTTCACTTCCCTTCTCTCCTTAGCTATTTGTAAAGCTTCCTCAGACAGCCATTTTGATTTCTTGCACTTCTTTTTCTTTGGGATGGTTTTAATTGCTACCTCTTGTACAATGTTGCGAACCTCCGTCCATAGTTCTTCAGGCACGCTGTCTATCAGATCTAATTCCTTAAATCTATTTGTCACCTCTACTGTATATTCGTCAGGGATATGATTTAGTTCATACCTGAGTGGCCTAGTGCTTTTCCCTACTTTCTTCAATTTAAGCCTAAATTTTTGCAACAAGAAGCTGATGATCTGAACCACAATCAGCTCCTGGTCTTGTTTTTACTGACTGTATAGAACTTCTCCATCTTTAGCTGCAGAGCACATAGTCAATCTGATTTCTGTGTTGACCATCTGGTGATGTCCATGTGTAGAGTTGTCTCTTGGGTTGTTGGAAAAGAGTGTTTGCTATGACCATTGTATTCTCTTGACAAAATTCTACCAGCCTGTGCCCTGCTTCATTTTGTACTCCAAGGCCAAACTTGCCTGTTATCCCAGTTATCTTTTGGCTTCCTACATTAGCAATCCCCCATGATGATAAGCAAATCATTTTTTGGCGTTGCTTCTAGAAGGTGTTGTAGGACTTCATAGAACTGGTCAACTTCATGCATGAAACCATGGGGTTTTCTAATCTGGCATGCCAGGTTCGATTCTGCGCTCCCCCACATGCAACCAGCTGGGTGACCTTGGGCTCGCCATGGCACTGATAAAACTGTTCTGACCGAGCAGTGATATCAGCACTCTCTCAGCCTCACCCTGTTGTGGGGAGAGGAAAGGGAAGGCGACTCTAAGCCGCTTTTAGCCGCCTTCGGGTAGGGAAAAGCGGCATATAAGAACCAACTCTTCTTCTTCTTAACCCCAGAATTAAACTTCTTTGGACTTGAACCTCATTCTGTTGGAAGTATGCTTGACCTTAACTCCTCATGTGGTGCTGTGGCTCCACCTCCCACAGCAGCCTGCAGTCTCAGGAAGGTTGGGAATGGCAACCTCAGATCTATGCCTTATTGTTGTGGGGATCTGGTTGAAAGCGTGCAGGTAACTTCTGAGTTGAGATCTCCCAAGTCCAAGAATTGACGGGAAACAATTCCTAGCAGTTGGTTTGGAGTATAAGTACTTGCTTCTCCCAGGGCAGACAGAAACATAATTAATTATACAGGATGTTAAAAATTGTGGAATAATTATGTTGAGTTGAAGTGCTCAATTTGTTTAATTTATATAGGTTCCAGAAATGCAATTTTCGTGGCTCAGAACTTGCTTACCTGGGCATGCAATTTCAATTTGGTTTGTGACACTGCAGGCCTTTCCTGAAAATCATAGAATCATAGAATCATAGAGTTGGAAGGGGACATACAGGCCATCTAGTCCAACCCCCTGCTCAACGCAGGATTAGCCCTAAGCATCCTAAAGCATCCAAGAAAAATGTGTATCCAACCTTTGCTTGAAGACTGCCAGTGAGGGGGAGCTCACCACCTCCTTAGGCAGCCTATTCCACTGCTGAACTACTCTGACTGTGAATTTTTTTTTCCTGATATCTAGCCTATATCATTGTACTTGAAGTTTAAACCCATTATTGCATGTCCTCTCCTCTGCAGCCAATGGAAACAGCATCCTGCCCGCCTCCAAGTGACAACCTTTCAAATACTTAAAGAGGGCTATCAGGTCCCCTCTCAACCTCCTTTTCTCCAGGCTGAACTTTCCCAGGTCCCTCAACCTATCTTCATAGGGCTTGGTCCCTTGGGCCCAGATCATCTTCATCGCTCTCCTCTGTACTCTTTCAATTTTATCTACGTCCTTCTGGAAGTGAGGCCTCCAGAACTGCACACAGTACTCCAGGTGTGGTCTGACCAGTGCCGTATACAATGGGACTATGACATCTTGCGATTTTGATGTGATGCCTCTGTTGATACAGCTCAAAATGGCGTTTGCCTTTTTACCGCTGCATCACACTGCCTGCTCATGTTTAGTTTACAATCCACAAGTACCCCAAGGTCTCGTTCACACACAGTGCTACCTAGAAGCGTATCCCCCATCCAGTAGGCATGCTTTTCATTTTTTTGACCCAGATGCAGAACTTTACACTTATCTTTATTAAATTGCATCTTGTTCTCATTTGCCCATTTTTCCATTGTGTTCAGATCTCGTTGAACTCTGTCTCTATCTTCCGGAGTATTTGCCAGTCCTCCCAATTTGGTGTCATCTGCAAACTTGATGAGTAGTCCCTCCACCCCCTCATCTAGTCTAGATCATTAATAAATATGTTAAAAAGTACCGGGCAGAGCACTGAGCCCTGAAGTACCCCGCTACTCACCTCTCTCCAGTCTGATGAAACACCATTGACAACAACTCTTTGACTGCGATTCTCTAACCAATTTCCTATCCACCTGACTATCTGAAAATCCAGATTGCAGTCCTTCAACTTATCCATCAGAATATCATGGGGAACCTTGTCAAAAGCTTTACTAAAATCCAAGTAAATGACATCAACCAAATTTCCCCGATCCAGCAAACCTGTTACTTGGTCAAAAAAGGAAACCAGGTTGGTCTGGCAGGACCTGTTGGAGACAAATCCATGCTGACTTCCTTGGATCACCAAATTGTCCTCCAGATGTTTGCAGATCGCTCCCTTTAATATCTGCTCCATTATCTTCCCCACAACAGAGGTCAGACTCACTGGTCTGTAGTTTCCCGGGTCATCCTTCCACCCTTTTTTGAAGATTGGAATAACATTCGCTCTCTTCCAGTCCTCCGGGACATCTCCAGTCCTTAAAGAGGTTCCGAAGATGATGGACAAGTGCTGTGCAAATTCTATGGAAAGTTCTTTGAGTACTCTCAGGTGCATTTCATCCGGACCAGGGGATTTGAACTCATCCAGTGCAGCTAAATGTCTCTCGACAACCTCTCTATCCATGTTAACCTATCTATCCACCCAGACACTGTCCTTTGGCTATGGCCATCTCTAGATGTGCCTAAACATTTTGACCTGTGGGAAAAAACAGATGTAAAATAGGCACTAAGCCTTTCTGCTTTCTCTGCATCTTCCGTTAGAGTTTGTCCATCCGCACCCAACAGTGGGCCTATTGCGTCCTTTACTTTACGTTTGCTCCTCACATAACTGAAAAATCTTTTCTTGTTACAATGGGCTTCCCTGGCCAATCTTAGCTCACTCTCAGCTTTGGCCTTTCTTATGATTGATCTACAGTGCCTAGTAACCTGTAGGTACTCTTCTTTAGAAGACAGCATCCTAAAAAGTAGAGACATCACCTTGCCAATAAAAGTGCGTTTAGTCAAGGCTATGGTATTCCCAGTTGCAATGTATGGCTGCGAAAGTTGGACCATAAGGAAGGCCGAGCATCAAAGAATTGAGGCTTTTGAACTCTGGTGCTGGAGAAGACTCTTGCGAGTCCCTTGGACTGCAAGGCGAACAAACCGGTCAGTCCTAGAGGAGATCAGCCCTGACTGCTCTTTAGAAGGCCAGATCCTGAAGATGAAACTCAAATACTTTGGCCACCTCATGAGAAGGAAGGACTCCCTGGAGAAGAGCCTAATGCTGGGAGCGATCGAGGGCAAAAGAAGAAGGGGACGACAGAGAACGAGGTGGCTGGATGGAGTCACTGAAGCAGTAGGTGCAAGCTTAAATGGACTCCGGGGAATGGTAGAGGACAGGAAGGCCTGGAGGATCATTGTCCATGGGGTCGCGATGGGTTGGACACGACTTCGCAAATAACAACAACAACTCTTCTTTAGAGCTCTGTCCCTCCCTCCATTTCCTGAACATTTTCCTTTTCTTTCTTAGTTCCTCTTGAAGTTCTCTGTTCATCCAAATAGGCTTCTTAGAGCTCCTGCAGTGTTTTCGTCTTTTTGGGATAGTCATTGATTGAGCATGCAATAGCTCTTGTTTGAGTAGCGCCCACCCTTCACATACTCCCTTCCCTTCCAGCATTCTCGTCCATGGTATGACACTTATCATGTCTCTGAGTTTATTAAAGTTTGCCCTATGAAAATCCAACATCCGCATCTGGCTACAAGATACCTTGGCTCCCCATCTCAAAAGGAATTCTATGAGGACATGGTCACTTCCCCCTAGGGTCCCAAACTCCTTCACCTCATCCACCAACTCTTGCCTGTTGGTCAGTATTAAGTCCAGTATGGCTGAACCTCTTGTGGGTTCATCTACCATTTGATAAATGAAATTGTCAGCCAGGCAGGTCAGAAAGTTGCATGACTGAGGACGCTTCGCAGAGTTTGTTTCCCAGCACACATCTGGGAAATTGAAGTCACCCATGATGACAAGGTCCTGCCCCTTGGATGTTTTCTCAAGCTGCTCACAAAGTGCAGCATCCACATCCTCTCGTTGGTCAGGCGGTCGGTAGCAGACACCAACCACCACACGGTTTGTTTTCCCCTCGCTTATTTTCACCCAGATGCTTTCCACTGTAGATATGCTCTCCTTCACTAGAATTTCCTGACAGGTAAGCCCTTTCCTCACATACAGTGCCACTCCTCCACCTCTTCGATCTATTCTGTTTTTTTCTGAACAGTTCATATCCATCCACCATTACATTCCAGTCATGAGAATCATTCCACCAAGTATCTTTGATGCCTACTAGATCATACCTTTCCATCAGCATGAGAAGTTCCAGCTCTTCCTTTTTATTGCCCATGCTTCGGGTGTTAGTATAAAGACATCTGAATCCTTTTACTTTTGGTTCCCTATGAGCTGGCCTTGCCGATTGGGCTGTCTCCGATCGTTTTCCTTCCATACACTCCCTATATTGATCGTCTCCTTGCCCTAGTGGCTTTAGTTTAAAGCTCTCCTGATGAATCTCCCCAGGTTCCTGCCAAACACATTCTTCCCCAGTTTCGATAAGTGCAGTCCATCAGGTGCTAGTAGGCCTTCCTCAAGAAAGCCTATCCCATGGTCCCAGAAACCAAATCTCTCCTGCTGGCACCAACTACGCAGCCAGTGATTCACCTCCATTATCTTCCTCTCCCGACGCATTCCTCTTCCCTTGACAGGCAAGATTGAAGAGAATACCACTTGTGCCCCCATTTGCTTGAGCTTTCTCCCCAGATCTTGATAGTCTTTTTTAATAGGAGCGATGGTATTCAGGGACATGTCATTCGTTCCCACATGGACCATCACAAATGGGTAGCGATCCGTAGATTTGAGGAGTTTGGGCAGCCGTTCTGAAACATCTTTAAGCAACATACCTCTCGGGTTAGGGGGTTGGGCCCAGCCACATGGCGATCCATTCCTCTTAGCAGGGAGTCTCCAATTACCAGTACTCTCCTTTTTTTTTCTTCTCAACTCCATTTCCTTCTGTCCCCGTGGCCTCTTCCCTTTGTCTTGGCCTTTTTTTGGGACCTCTTCCCTTGTTGACCCTTGCACCTCCTCTACAAGGGCCTGAAATCTATTCTGGACCTCCAAAGGCTCCGAGAACTGTCTCGCTCTTCGCTGTTGAGTCTTTTTCCGAACTGTCAGCAGAGGCTCCCTATTGTGGTCAATCTCCTTATCCTCTTCAGGACTAGTTGTATTGTCTTTATTCCGAGTTGCAGGGCTCTGGTCTATGAACTCCTCCCCTTTCTTACTTTGGGTCAGAGTAATAATTCTGTTTTCTAATCCCCTAATCTTTTCCTCCAAAAGTCTTACCAGCTTACACTTGGGGCAGCTGTAGTCCATCTTGTTTTCTGGGAGGAAGGCAATCACGTCACACTCACTGCAGATGATGGGATGAGTGTCCTGGAGGTCCATTGTAATGTCTAGGCAGTGCAAGTACTAGGGAAATATAATCTACGGATTCTAATTGCTCGGCCAAGAACCCCAGGCTAAGCGCCACAAGCCAAGAGCCCTTGGTCTCTCGCCCTTCGGCTCGCGCCTCTGGCGAGGAGCAGCCCTTTTTAATCCTCCCAACAATTACCCAGCAATCACCTCACCCAGGCAGCACAATAGCCTCACCTGGTCAGAAGCAACTCTCCCCAGCAGCAACTCTCCCCAGTAGCTCTCTCCACGTGCTCTCAGTTGTCTGAAAATGATGGAATGAGATTCTCTTCCCAGGAGAGAGGCTAGAAACAATCCCCATCTCCTTTCCCTTCATAGGAGAATGCGGAAACTGTTCAGAAAGACACAGAAATGGGTGCTTTTGCAATTGTAGCATCTCAAATCTTTGTGCAGGTGAAATAAGTCAGGCAAAATGATAGAATCATAGAATAATAGAGTTGGAAAATATCTCATGGGTCATCTAGTCCAACCCCTTGCACTGTGCAGGACACTCACATCCCAATTGCTCATCTACAGTAACCTAACTTCCCTTGAACCTTCACAGAATCAGCCTCTTTGTCAGATGGCTCTCCAGCCTCTGTTTAAAATTTCCAAAGATGAAGAACCCACCATCTCCCGAGGAAGCCTGTTCCACTGAGAAACCGCTCTGTCAGGAACGTCTTCCAGATGTTTAGACAGAATTTCTTTTGAATTAATTTCATCCCCTTGGTTTTGGTCTGTCCCTCCGGGGCAAGAGAGAAAAACTCTGCTCTATCCTCTATATGGCAGCCTTTTAAATACTTGAAGATGGTTATCAGATCCCCTCTCAGTTGCCTCCTCTCCAGGCTAAACAGACCAAGCTCCCCCTACTTTTCCTCATATGTCTTAGTCTCCAAATCCCTCACCATCTTTGTTACCCTCCTCTGGACATGCTCCAGTTTGTCTACATCCCTCTTCAACTGTGGTGCCCAAAACTGGACACAGTTCAGAAGATCTGACCCCCCCTTTGGAACCATCCTTGGCGGTTCATGACATCTTTTATCATCGCAGTACATCTTGGGTTTGTAGTTTATGTGATTTTATAAATTTTTATAAATTTTAGAGGTGCTTTTACTGGGGTTTTATGTATTTATACTCAGTAACCCGCCACGAGCCTTCGGAGACTGGCAGGATAAAAATCAAGCAAGTAAGTAAAACTGAACACTCCAAGTAAGTCCGAACCAGAGCAGAGTAAAGCAGTACCATCACCTCCTGTGATCTGGACATGATACTCTGATATAGTTCAAAATACCATTTGCCTTTTTTGCCCCCAAGTCACACTGATGACTCATGTTCAATGTATGGTCCACTAAGATTCCTAGATCCTTTTTGTACATCGGTCATACTACTGTCTCCCCCATCCTCAGTGTATATGGTTTTTCCTATTTACATTTGTCCCTATTGAATTTCATTTTATTCAGTTGAGCCCAAGTCTCGAACCTATCAAGATCATCCTGTATTCTGTTTCTGTCTTCTGTTGTGTTTGTTACCCTTCCTAGTTTAGTATCATTTGTAATTTCAATAATATCCTCTCTAATCCCTCATCCAATCTATCTATCTATCTATTAGATTTTTACATCGACCTTCATATGGCACAGGGCGATTTACATATAATGTTGCAGGGCGATACATGGAACCACCTAACATACAACACAGTCAAAAATAACATAATAATCCAACATTGGTTCTCAATCTTAATCAACAACAATATAACAGGAATGATAACTTACATAGGCCCCCAGAGAGGTCAGACTAGTTCCGGGGATGGATGTCTGAGCAGGGATATGTGGATGTGGTTGGGTTTGGTCGGCCTCACCAAATGCCTGGCGGAGGAGCTCCCTTTTGCAGACCCTGCAAAATTGTGGGAGTCCAGGCAGGGTCCTGATCTCTTCAGGGAGCTCATTCCACCAGGTGGGGGCCAGGATAGAAAAAGCTGTGAGACTTGTTGAGGACCGACGTGCTTGTTTGGGGCCAGGGATCACCAGCCAGTTGGCGGTTGTGGAGCATTATGCTCTTTTGGGGGGTATAGGTGGAGAGACAGTCTCTCAGGTACACTGGGCTCAGACCACGTATGCCTTGAATGTAAGAACCAAAACCTTAAGCCTGATCTGGAATTCAATTGGGAGCCAGCCGAGCTGTTGAAGTATAGGCCGGATGTGTATTGGTGAGAATCCTGTCTGCAGTGTTCTGAACCAATTGTAGCTTCTGGGTCAAGGATAAGGGTAGGCCTGCATAGAGCGAGTTGCAGAAGTCCAGTCTGGAGGTGACCATCGCATGGATCGCTGTGACTAGGTGTTCTGGTGCCAAGTAGGGCACTAGTAGGTTGGCTTGGTTGTAGATGGTAGAAGGCCTGCTGCACTACTTTCATGACCTGTGCCTCCATGGAGAGGGAGGCGTCCAGGATCACACCCAGGTTTTTGGCGGAGTGGGTTACTGCTAGATGCACTCCGTCCAGGTTGGGGAAGAAGAAGAAAAAGAGTTGGTTATAATATGCCGCTTTTCGCTACTCAAAAGAGTCTCAAAGCGCCTTAAGGTTGCCTTCCCTTTCCTTTCCCTACAACAGACACCCTCTGAGGTGGGTGAGGCTGAAAGAGCCCTGATATTTATTTACTTATTGATTGATTGATTGATTTATATACCACTGATCCAAACAGCTTTATCAGTGCCACTGCAAGCCCAAGGTCACCCAGTTGGCTGCAAGTGGGGGAGTGCAGAATGAAACCCGGCTCACCAGATTAAAAGTATGCATTCCTAACCACTACACCTAACTGCATCTCCATCTTCTTCTCTTGGACCCTTATTACCCAGCCACAGGACCTCCATCTTTGAAGGGTTGAGCTTCAGACGACTCCACTTGAGCCTTTTTGTCACTGCTTCCAGGTATCTGGCTAAGGTTTTTTTTTGGGGGGGGGGAATTGGGGTGGTCATCCATCAGGAGGAAAACCTGAGTGTCATCTGTCTATTAGTGGCAACCCAGTCCAAACATCTGCACCAGCTGAGCAAGAGGATTCATGAAGATGTTAAATAAAATAGGAGAGAGGATTGCTCCCTGTGGCATGCCACATGTGAGCTAATGATAATCCTCCAAGAGGATGCTGAACCATTAACAAGTACCCTTTGGGTACAATCTGTCAATCCACCTGACAGAATTAGGTTCCATACCACATTTTACCAACTTGTCAACAAGAATATCATATGGAACCTTATCAAAAGCTTTACTGAAATTCAGATAAACTGTGTCCAAGGCATTCCCCTGATCCAGCAAGGTAGTCACTTTCTTGAAAAAAGAGATAAGGTTGGTCTGACATGACTTTTTCTTGCAAAACCCATGCTGAGTCTTAGAAATCACAGCTCTCAGTTCCAGCTGCTCAAGTTCCAAAATTTTGACAGCTACAGATGGCAAGCTGATGGGTCCATAGTTACCTGGATCCTTTTTCCCTTTCTTGAAGATGAGGACAACATTTGCCCGCCTCCATTCGTCTGGCACCTCACCTGTTCTCCAAGAAGTGTCAAAAATAATGGACAGAGGTTCAGAGATGACATATTTTAGTTTTAGTACCCTGGGATGCCATTCATCTGGCCCAAAAGATTTTGTTTCTTTTACAGAAACTTGGTGTTTATGGACTGCCCCCACAGTGATCCTAGGCCACCATTCCAATCTCCTGTTGTCATATGTTTTTGCCACCTTGAGCACCATTTCTCTCACAAGAGAAGACTGAGGAGAAATAGAAGTTAAGCAGTTCAGCCCTCTCTTCCTCATCCTTATCCATTGTGAAGCTGGCCACACCCTGATTGGCCCTCCTTCTCCAGCTCCTGCCCTCCTTCCCTGGACGCTAACCACTTTGCTATCTGATGCCTGAGAGAGAGACACAGAGAGCCCTGCCAAACCGCAAACCAGCCCTGATTACCTGCAATGATTTCTGCTGCAAGGGAGAGAGACAGAGAGACAGAAAGACAGAGACAAACTGCAAAGGAGCCCAGAGCTCTGATTACCTCCTAGGGTTCCTGCTGCAAGAGAGAGAGATCTGCACCTGCTGGTGTCCCCTGGGTCCTAGCGCCCTTTGTATTCCTGGTTGCAATGGGCTTTCTTGCTGTTATAATTTCACTTTCTTTTCCTTGCAGTGGTCCTACAGAGTCCGTACTCTTTTTCTTACTTGAAATATAACTCAAGAAGCCTTTTTTGCTATGTTTAGTGCTTCTTGCTAGCCTAAGCTCATATTGAGCTTTAGCGTTTCTAACACTCTCCCTATGGAAATACTACCTGTCATTTTAAATGCCAGGAGTAGCCAGAACAAAGAGTTGGTTCTTATATGCCGCTTTTCTCTTTCAATTTTATTTTATATGTGGCTTACAATTGCCTTCCTTTTCCTCTCCCCACAACAGACACCCTGTGAGGTAGGTCAGGATGAGAGAGCCCTGATATTCCTGCTCTGTGAAAACAGCACTATCTGGGCTGTGAGAAGTCTGGGGTCACCCAGCTGGCCTGGCTCTCCAGATCAGATGCCACCATTCATAACCACTACACCAGGGGAAAAGAAACTTTAACTCTTTGTAGAACAATTGGCTCCCTCCTCCAGGGAAACCTGCTAGATATTTTCCATCAATCCCTTCCCACCAAAAAGATGGCAAAAGCCACAAAGCAACCAGGAGAGAGGATGTTGAGACAGGAAAGGTTATATGTACTTTGGAGGGTCTCTTCAGGTGAACCCTACTGAGTAAAGGTGATTCTGAGCAGATCCCTCCTCTGTCTTCTTAAATGATTTGTGGAGGGCTTGCATTTGAATAAAGACATCAAATGCATTACCTGTGATGTCCATTTTACAGGTGGGATAATTGAGGCTGGGGGAAACATCCCCCAACCTCCCTTGGCACTAGTTCATAGCAAAAGTCAGTCTTGGATCCTTCCAGGTTCCTATGCAACTGTATACTTCAAATGTCAGGACACTTAAAAAAAAATCTCTTTGTGACACTTTGCTCTTTCCTTTTTCTAAACGAACATTAAGTAACAGTCAAGTGTAGAAATACTCTTAAATTTGACACTCTAAAATGCCAGGCAATTAAGTTCCAACAAGGATTGTTGAGAAATCAAAACAGAAACCAAAATCCACAAAGAAAAAAGTGCTAGAACGGTCCTTGTGTCATCCAGTCCAGCCCATGCTCAATACTGAACATTAACAACTACATCCTTCCTGCTCCTCCAGTGATGGTTGTTGAGCTCAGTTCCTCTGAAGAGCCAACAATGGGGCAGAGAGGCCCAGGCCACCATTAGAACATTATAAGAGCCCTGTCGGATCAGACCATTGGCCCATCTAATGCGGCATCTCTTCTCACAATGGCCACCCAGTTCCTCTGGAGGGCCAGCAGGAGGGTAGAGAGTTGAATCCTTCCCCTGATAAGAACATAAGAAGAGCACTACTGGATTAGACCCGTGATACATCTGGTTCAGCCTCCTTTCAACAATCATACAATCATAGAGTTGGAAGGGGACATACAGGCCATCTAGTCCAACCCCCTGCTCAACGCAGGATTAGCCCTAAGCATCCTATAGCATCCAAGAAAAGTGTGTATCCAACCTTTGCTTGAAGACTGCCAGTGAGGGGGAACTCACCACCTCCTTAGGCAGCCTATTCCACTGCTGAACTACTCTGACTGTGAAAAACTTTTTCCTGATATCTAGCCTATATCGTTGTACTTGAAGTTTAAACCCATTACTGCGTGTCCTCTTCTCTGCAGCCAGCAGAAACAGCATCCTGCCCTCCTCCAATTGACAACCTTTCAAATACTTAAAGAGGGCTATCATGTCCCCTCTCAACCTCCTTTTCTCCAGGCTGAACATTCCCAAGTCCCTCAACCTATCTTCATAGGGCTTGGTCCCTTGGCCCCAGATCATCTTCGTCGCTAGTCAGAACAGTGTCAGAACAGCCCTGCTGGGTCAGACCAAGGAGGGCCCATCCACTCCAACCTCCCGTCTCACACAGGAGCCAGCCAGTTCCTCTGGAGGGCCAGCCACAGGACAAAGAAGCCAAGGTCTTCCCTCAGTGTTGCCTCCAGGATGCCTGCATCAATCTGGCCTGGAGGAAAATTCTTTCCTGACCCCAAAGTTGGGATCGGCGTTATCCCGGCCATCTAAAAATGAGCCCAGGAGTAGACCACTGGCTCCTCACCCCACCCTCAGCCACAAGAGTGGGGCGCTGTCCACACTCCTTGGTGCTGAAACGGCGGAGGTCTTCCTCCTTGGCGTCCCTGAAAATAGTGCCTGCTCTAGGAGCTGGACATGCTTTCTGGGTGCTGAAAGCAACCTTCGGGAGCTATCCATCATGCAACCGGTGCTGAATTTCTCAGGGAGGGCTACGGTTTCAAGCGGATGAGGTCTGCTCTCCCAAGAGCCTGGCGGGGGATGGGCAGCAAGCCTGTATACAGTCTGGGGCAGCAACTGCTTTCTGTAACGTGCTTTGCATATGCCTTGAGAAACATTTGCCTTACAGAGGAATATCTTCTCCCCTTTTTTTTTAGTTGACTCTGATGGCTTTTATGCAGTGGAAGTGCTTGAATCTTCCACTCCCCCTACACTCCACTTGTTTCTTTCTGTGGGTTCCGGGAGCTCATTTCTCTCCATTCAACCCTCCTCTTTCCTTTCTCGCCCCCACCCCATGCTCCACTCCTCCTCTCCTTTTGTCCCCTCCCACTCTCATCAGCAGCGATCTCTCTCTCTCTCTCTCTCTCTCTCTCTCTCTCTCTCTCTCTCTCTCTTTCTCTCTGGCTGGAGGGGAGGGCGGCTGCTCTGAGCTGTTTGCCTTCTGACTCCAGCAGTATCGAGGGGTTCCTGGATTTCTCTCCCCCCCCCTCACTCCAAGCATCCTTCCTAGTTGTTCCCCCTGGACTTCTTCACCGTTACTAGCCCAGCTAAGCAAAGGACCATGGCGAGGAAGTGACCCGTTTGGCTTCGCCACAACTGCGGAGAAGAGAGTCTTGAAGGGGGGCAGTGAAAGGTAAGTGCCTAGGAGAGAGGAAGCTCCTTTCTCCTCATGGGGCACAGGATCATGGGGGCCAGCTCTGGATGTCTCCCTCTCTTGTTCCCAGTTGATTATCTTGTTTTCCTCCTATTCTTGCATGGAATGATACAGAGCCTGGAAGGGGAGGCAATTAAGATTATGGGAATGTGATCCAAATTTGAAGGATTGGTGCTGGTACCATGTGGACCTGCCTGTTCTCTGTGCCTTTTTGCTCCTTATCGCTTCTCGCTGTAGCCCTGTTCGGCCTCTCTCATGTTCTCTGACTAGCTACTTGATCCCTGCATTTACCGGTTGGGTCCCCAGCCCGCGTCAGTCAGTGTTCACTCCAGCAGAGTGATGACACGAGACAGTGCCAGTACTGTGTATGTGTGTGTGTGTGTGTGTGCGCGTGCGTGCGTGCATGGGGTATGGCTTCTTTGGATTCCAGAGGCAGGAATCTGGGCCATGTTGATTCCATTGGGAAAGAGACCAACTTAACCTGCCTCAGAAATCTGCTGTTGAAAGCTTGCAGAGCCATGATCAATAAATACAGAAAGGTAGAATTAATGCTCAACCCTGTTTTTTTTAATGTGACTATTCAGGACTGCAAAAACAGTCTCACCATCACCCTGAAATAGAGAGGGAAAGTTACTGTCTGCACTTTTACATCTTGCCACATCCCCCCCCCCTCTGAAATTAGCAGATCTTTCTTCTAGTCAGGACAGTTGCTATAGTCACAATCTCCTCCCATTTTGAAGAAACAGAACAGCTCCAAGGTGTGTGATTTGCCATCTCCCAAAGCCCATCCTTTGGGTTGATGATTCACTCTTAAAATTTGTGTTTTTGATTGTTGGAGTGAATTGGAAAAGTTATTTTTAAATAGGAATTGGCCAAGGATTGGATCCAGCATTGGTCTGAGTCATTTTGTATAACAATAATGACAAATTTTGAAATGTGCAAATAGCCTGGAGGGACAAATCTTCACTTGCTGAGCTTTAAGGGAGTTCTCAAGCCCAAACTTTCTGAAACATTCCCTTCGGAATAGGATATCCCTTTCCCAAGAAACTGGCATGCGGGCCCCAATGACAATGTGGCTGACATTCTTAAAATGCCATACCAAAATGTCATAGGGCATGCTTTTTCATACCGCCTAATTTTGTATCTGCAAAATATTTGTTTTCCCCAAGTTGGAGAGGACTTCCTATTTGACACCTTAAGAAAAATCTTTAGGAAGGAAGGAAGGGAAGAGAGGGAGAGAAGGGAGAGAGGGAAGGAAATAGAAGCGAATAGTAGGAAGGGAGTGAGGGAGGAAAATGGAAGAGAATAGTAGGAAGGGAGGTAGGGAGGAAATGGATGGGAATAGTAGGGAAGGAGGAAGGAAGGAAATAGAAGCGAATAGTAGGCAGGGAGGAAAGAAGGGAGGAAGAAAATGGAACAATAGTAGGAAGGGAAGGAGGGGGAAGGAAGGAAATGGAATAGTAAGAAGGGAGGGAAGAAGGAAATGGAAGAGAATAGAAGGAAGGAAAAATAGTAGGAAGGGAAGGGAGGGAGGAAGGAAATGGAAGAGGGTAGTAGGAAGGAAGGGAGGAGGGAAATGGAAGAGAATAGAAGGAAGGAAAAATAGTAGGAAGGGAAGGGAGGGAGGAAGGAAATGGAAAAAGGGAGTAGGAAGGAAGGGAGGGGGGAAATGGAAGAGAATAGAAGGAAGGAAAAATAGTAGGAAGGGAAGGGAGGGAGGAAGGAAATGGAAAAGGAAGAAGAAGAAGAAGAAGAAGAAGAAGAAGAAGAAGAAGAAGAAGAAGAAGAGTTGGTTCTTATATGCCGCTTTTCCCTACCCGAAGGAGGCTCAAAGCGGCTTACAGTCGCCTTCCCATTCCTCCCCCCACAACAGACACCCTGTGGGGTGGGTGAGGCTGAGAGAGCACTGATATCACTGCCCGGTCAGAACAGTTTTATCAGTGCCGTGGCGAGCCCAAGGTCACCCAGCTGGTTGCATGTGGGGGAGCGCAGAATCGAACCTGGCATGCCAGATTACAAGTCCGCACTCCTAACCACTACACCAAACTGGCTCTCAAAAGGGTAGTAGGAAGGAAGGGAGGGGGGAAATGGAAGAGAATAGAAGGAAGGAAAAATAGTAGGAAGGGAAGGGAGGGAGGAAGGAAATGGAAAAGGAGAGTAGGAAGGAAGGGAGGGGGAAATGGAAGAGAATAGAAGGAAGGAAAATTAGTAGGAAGGGAAGGGAGGGAGGAAGGAAATGGAAGAGGGTAGTAGGAAGGAATGGAGGGGGAAAATGGAAGAGAATAGAAGGAAGGAAAATTAGTAGGAAGGGAAGGGAGGGAGGAAGGAAATGGAAGAGGGTAGTAGGAAGGAATGGAGGGGGGAAATGGAAGAGAATAGAAGGAAGGAAAAATAGTAGGAAGGGAAGGGAGGGAGGAAGGAAATGGAAGAGGGTAGTAGGAAGGAAGGGAGGGGGGAAATGGAAGAGAATAGAAGGAAGGAAAAATAGTAGGAAGGGAAGGGAGGGAGGAAGGAAATGGAAGAGGGTAGTAGGAAGGAAGGGAGGGGGGAAATGGAAGAGAATAGAAGGAAGGAAAAATAGTAGGAAGGTAAGGGAGGGAGGAAGGAAATGGAAGAGGGTAGTAGGAAGGAAGGTAGGGGGGAAATGGAAGAGAATAGAAGGAAGGAAAAAGAATAGTAGGTAGGGTGGTAGGAAGGAAGGAAGGAAGGAAGGAAGGAATAAAATCAAAGAGAATAGTAGGAAGGGAGGGAGGCAATGGAATGGAAGATAATGGTAGGTTGGTAGGTAGGTAAGTAGGGAAAGAAGGAAATGGAAGAGAATAGTAGGAAGGAAGTGAGGGAGGGAAGAATTGTGGGGAGGGAGGGAAGGAGGAAATGGAAGAAAATAGTAAGGAGTGAGTGAGTGAGGGAGGTTGGGGGGATATAGCTTTAATTGTATTCCTGGATCTGTGGGTTCTCCTGAACACCTCTCAATTTTATCTTCTCTTCTGTCAATATTTTCCCTCTCTCCCCTCCCTCCACTAACAGTCCTCTTGGCTTTACTGAAGGTAATACAATTTGTAGGAAGGGGACATACTTTGCATTGAGGGTTTTTTGTTTTAAAGGCAGACTTCTTGGGAAAGGTGGTTTTTCTGTGTGTTTGTAGGCAGAGGGAGGAAAACTAAAACTCAGTGGAAACAGTACCATTGTTTCAGCAGACAATATGAGTGCACAAGTCTCCAAACGCTCCCCTGTCTTATCTGCTGCCTGCCATTTGTCTCATAGATATGATTATGAAGCATTGGGTTCAAATTCAAAAGGTACTCAGAAAGATGTCATTCGGACTTGTGGTGGAGGCATCAGAATTCTGCATAGACAAGACATCTGAAATGTCTCAATGTGATTTTTTGGGAGGGGGACTTAAGCAAAGATTCCTCAGCATCTCCATCTTAAATTGAAAGCAGCGAGGAGGATGGCAACGGAGAAGTCTGTTGAACTGTCATCTGGTAGTGGCTAGCTTTGCAGACCCGTTGTGAGGATGTTATTTCACAAGATGTCTTGGAAGAAGGGCAGGGGAAACCTGAATTTGCACAGTACTGTCTTTGGGAGGTTTGTGCTCCTCAAAATCCCTTGATGAGAATGGGCTTTGATGGCTGCAGTGCTGCTTAGGATGGCACTGACAGTCTGCTAGGAGGGCAGTCACAAGCCCTTATATATATTTTTTGTGGGCCAGAAGAACGCAGGGCAGGAGGCTGAAAAGGTGCTCATGTCATGTTTTATTATAATGGGTACATTATGAGGAGGGGACATAGCTCAGTAGCAGAGCCTCTGCTTGGCAGCAGAAGGTCCTGGTTCAATCCCAGCATCTCCAGTTGAAAGGACCAGGCAGGAGGGGATGGGAAAGGCCTCTGCCTGAGAATCCATAGTGCTGCTGCCATTCTGCGTTGGCAGTGCTTAGAACCTTGCAGGCTATCAGTTTTGATGAAGCAAGGTACAAAGCAGTTTAATGTTCGATGGTGTCATTAGATCATATCTATCACAGTAAAGTTGTTGCCCATCGAGGGCAAGTGACAACCAGAGATTCACTAGTCATTGATCTGGCGATGCCACAATCCCTGAATGGAAAGCATTGTACCATTTGACTTTGTGCCTTTGGCTGCTTGGGCCTTAGCTGGGAAAAGAAAGGTGATCTCTCTACACAGACTCTCTCTCTTCTCTGCTCTTTCAAAGGCCACCATTACAATTCGAGCACATGAACAAGCAGAAGCCTGTGTTTTGCTGTTGCAAAATTGCCCTGATGGAGAGAGAGGGAGATCCCTGGAGAAATCTGGGTCTTGGGTTCCTGCTGGGAGTGCTGGTGATGCTGGCTGGTGGGGAAGGGAGGTGGGAGGAAGAGGATGTAGCACACTGAAGGCCCTGTCGAAAATAGAGCATGAATCAGAGGGTCCCGGCTAACCCTAGCTGTGCAGAATCAGCGAATAATTTGTGGAAATGTGACAGGTGTCAAATGGTCCCTGGCAGGCAGGCTTTGGCTCAGATGGCATTTTCATCAGGCCATGGTGAGAAATCTAAGCCGGGTGTTTTGTCAGTCCAAGCATGCAGGATTAGACACTAGGAACATTTTATTTTCTCCCTCCGCCCTTCTCCCCATTGGGGAACCAAAGTGGCTGACACTGTTTTCACTGCCTCCATTTTATTGTCACATCAGCCCTGTGAGGTAGGTAATGCTGAGAGTGTGTGGCTGGCCCGAGGTCACTCAGTGCATGAGACAGGATTCCAACCCAGGTATCCCAGGGACTAGTCCAACAATCTTATGGTGTCCGTGAAAATGGAAGGCATGGGGTTCATTTATGCCACTGAATCCAAGGCCAGATCCTACTCCTCAAAAATAATTGGAATAATTGTGGCTGCCAGGGTCCTCACTAAGACATCATGGAGGACCTTTATTCATCATCAATCATCAGAAAGGCCAAAGCTGAGAGTGAGCTAAGATTGGCCAGGGAAGGCCACTGTAACAAGAAAAGATTTTTCAGTTGTGAGGAGCAAACGTAAAGTAAAGGAGGCAATAGGCCCACTGTTGGGTGCGGATGGGCAAACTCTAACGGAGGATGCAGAGAAAGCAGAAAGGCTCAGCGCCTATTTTACATCTGTTTTTTCCCACAGGTCAAAGGGTTTAGGCACATCTAGAGATGGCCGTAGCCAAAGGATAGTGTCTGGATGGCAGGTTAACATGGATAGAGAGGTTGTCGAGAGGCATTTAGCTGCACTGGATGAGTTCAAATCCCCTGGGCCAGATGAAATACACCTGAGAATGCTCAAAGAACTTTCCGGAGAACTTGCAGAACCCTTGTCCATCATCTTTGGGACCTCTTTAAGGACCGGAGATGTCCCGGAGGACTGGAAGAGAGCAAACGTTATTCCAATCTTCAAAAAAGGGAGGAAGGATGACCCAGGAAACTACAGACCAGTGAGTCTGACCTCTGTTGTGGGGAAGATAATGGAGCAGATATTAAAGGGAGCGATCTGCAAACATTTGGAGGACAATTTGGTGATCCAAGGAAGTCAGCATGGATTTGTCTCCAACAGGTCCTGTCAGACCAACCTGGTTTCCTTTTTTGACCAAGTAACAGGTTTGCTGGATTGTGGAAATTCAGTTGATGTCGTTTACTTGGATTTTAGCAAAGCTTTTGACAAGGTTCCCCATGATGTTCTGATGGATAAATTGAAGGACTGCAATCTGGATTTCCAGATAGTTAGGTGGCTAGGGAATTGGTTAGAGAACCGCACTCAAAGAGTTGTTGTCAATGGTGTTTCATCAGACTGGAGGGAGGTGAGTAGCGGGGTACCTCAGGGCTTGGTGCTTGGTCCAATACTTTTAAACATATTAATTAATTAATTAATTAATTAATTATATTGATCTAGATGAGGGGGTGGAGGGACTACTCATCAAGTTTGCAGATGACACCAAATTGGGAGGACTGGCAAATACTCCAGAAGATAGAGACAGTTCAACGAGATCTGAACACAATGGAAAAATGGGCAAATGAGAACAAGATGCAATTTAATAAAGATAAGTGTAAAGTTCTCCATCTGGGTCACAAAAAATGAAAAGCAGGTCTACTGGATGGGGGATACGCTTCTAGGTAATACTGTATGTGAACGAGACCTTGGGGTACGTGTGGATTGTAAATTAAACATGAGCAGGCAGTGTGATGCAGCAGTAAAAAAGGCAAATGCAATTTTGGGCTGTATCAACAGGGGCATCACATCAAAATCACAAGATGTCATAGTCCCATTGTATACGGTACTGGTCAGACTACACCTGGAATACTGTGTGCAGTTCTGGAGGCCTCACTTCAAGAAGGACGTAGATAAAATTGAAAGGGTACAGAGGAGAGTGACGAAGATGATCTGGGGCCAAGGGACCAAGCCCTATGAAGATAGGTTGAGGGAAATGTTCAGCCTGAGAAAAGGAGGATGAGAGGGGACATGATAGCCCTCTTTAAGCTTTTGAAAGGTTGTCACTTGGAGGAGGGCAGGATGCTGTTCCTGTTGGCTGCAGAGGAAAGGATGTGCAGTAATGGGTTTAAACTAGAAGTACAACGATATAGGCTAAATATCAGGAAAAAATTTTCACAGTCAGAGTAGTTCAGCAGTGGAATAGGCTGCCTAAGGAGGTGGTGAGCTCCCCCTCACTGGCAGTCTTCAAGCAAAGGTTGAATACACACTTTTCTTGGATACTTTAGGATGCTTTGGGCGGATCCTGCGTTGAGCAGGGGGTTGGACTAGATGGCCTGTATGGCCCCTACCAAATCTGTGATTCTATGATTCAATGATTCTATGATTCTATTCAGCTGGTGCTTTGCTGTCTGTACTGGTTACCAGTCTGTTTCCTGGTCAAGTTCAAGGTTTTGGTATTGACCTTCAAGGCTATACGCGGTCTGGGTTCTGTCTTCCTGCGGGACCACCTGGTTGCTTCTTCGCTCTGCGGGTGTGATCTTACTGGTTGTCCTAGGCCCTCAGGACGCTGTCCTGGCCTGAACAAGGGCCAGGGCCTTTTCAGCCCTGTCCCTAACCTGGTGGAATGAGCTCCTGGAAGAGCTAAGGGCCCTGCCAGAGTTGTCAACTTTCTGCAGGGCCTGCAAGATGGAGCTCTTCCGCCAGGCTTATGGTTGAGGTCAGGGCAGGGTCCCAACATTTGATCTGGGATCCCCCATGTCCATCATGTCCATCTGACTGATCTGGTTCCTCACTCCTGCCAGCAGAACAACAAGAACGTTTGCCCCTTGGCTGGACGACTTGTTTGCCTGCTGACTTGTTAGCAGTAGTAGTAATTTAATTAAGGGAAGCTTATAATATAGTGGGCTAGGTTTGATTTCTCACTCCTCTATATGCAGCCAACTCTGTGACTTTGGGCCAGTCAGGGCTGTTCTCACAGAGCATTCCTGTCAGAGTTCTCTCAGCCTCATCTCCCTCACAGGGGAGATGTTGTGGGGAAAGGAAGGGAAAGTGATTGTGATCCCCTCTGAGATTCCTTTGGCCAGTGAAAAGCAGGGTATAAAAACCAACTCTTCTTCTTCAAGCCCAGTTTTTCAGATTAGAGACCGCAGCTCTTAACTTCGAGTCTACGCTGGCTTTTGACATGTGCTCCCCATTTTGGGATCACCAAGTTTTCAAAACCAGCTCTGTCCCCCTGAGAATTATAAAGTTTTGCTGTTTAAAACAGTGGTATTTTCAGAGCACTTTTGGCAGCTGTGTTTCGATCACAAAGGCAAGTACCATGCTTGTCCATTATGTATGGACACTGCCTTCTGTGGGCTTTTCCCAGTTTGGAGGCGAGATCCCTGCAGGCCTTCAGAAACCCTGGAGGAGAGAACCCTGTACACACACACACACACACACACACACACACACACACACAACCTTTATTGGCAAAGCAGATTAGCAAGATATATTTGAGTGGCCTGGGTTTGAATTCTATTTTTCTTAGGCTGCCCCTCCACAGAACTTGGAGGGGGGTCTCTCACCTGCTCCACTTCACCCTCCCAATGACCCAGTGGGGTATGCCAGGCTGCAAGTGGTGTGAGCTTCCATGATAAAGCAGAGACTTGAACCTTAGGCTCCCAAATCCAGCGCTCTAACCACTATGCCACATCGATGGTGGGACCTAAAAGGCGTGCTGAATTCAGAGCTTCGTCTTCTCCTCCTGCCACCCCAGGCTTCGGTCATATGGTAGCTGCTTTCACTGGCAGTCTTCAAGCAAAGGTTGGATACACACTTTTCTTGGATGCTTTAGGATGCTTAGGGCTGATCCTGCGTAGAGCAGGGGGTTGGACTAGATGGCCTGTATGGCCCCTTCCAACTCTATGATTCTATGATTCTGTGATTCTATGATTTCCAGCCTTCAGTCTCTTCTGGTGCGTGACTCTCTGGGTAACGGAAATCGTCAAGGACCCATTATAGTTTTCATTCTGCCCCCGCATAACCATCAGACCCCCCTCCCCCCAGTGGTAGGGACAAAAGCTTCTGAAACAGACTAAATTTTGTCATAACTTCTTAGTTTGGCTTACTGTCGCTCATCATTGGAGACCAAATGTGGGTTCGGGCAGCCCTCGGGTGGACTCCACAAGGCCCCCCCTGGGCACCCGCAGGGTTCTCGACTGTGAGAAGTAGTGAGTATAATGCAGCAGATCCAGTTTGCCAGTCTTGATGCAGGTCTAGTACTCGCACACATGCGCTGGTGTGTGGCCTGTCGCTTGGCAGCACTGCTGCCATGCTGTGTGTGTAATTTGCTGCCAATAAAATCCTAATCTGATACGTTGCATGTCCTAGTAACACATCCCAATCTGCTACTAAACAGCAGGTGTGTGTGTGTGTAAGAAAGAACCCCCTCCCCAGAAGCATAGCTTCTTTTTTGTTGTTGTTGTACCTTGTCTGCTTATGAATTCCATGCCAGAAAAAATTAAGTCAGTCCTCTCTCTGCATTGCAAGGGGGAAAATTAAAGATGTTTCAGAACGGCTGCCCAAACTCCTCAAATCTACGGATTGCTACCCATTTGTGATGGTCCATGTGGGAACAAATGACATGTCCCTGAACACCATCACTCCTATTTAAAAAGACTATCAAGATCTGGGGAGGAAGCTCAAGCAAATGGGGGCACAAGTGGTATTCTCTTCAATCTTGCCTGTCAAGAGGAATGCGTTGGGAGAGGAAGATAATGGAGGTGAATCAGTGGCTGCGTAGTTGATGCCGGCAGGAGAGATTTGGTTTCTGGGACCATGGGATAGGCTTTCTTGAGGAAGGCCTACTAGCACCTGATGGACTGCACTTGTCGAAGCTGGGGAAGAATGTGGCAGGAACCTGGGGAGATTCATCAGGAGAGCTTTAAACTAAAGCCACTAGGGGAAGGAGACGATCAACATAGGGAGTGTATGGAAGGAAAACGATCGGAGGCAGCCCAACCGGCAAGGCCTGCTCATAGGGAACCAAAAGTAAAAGGATTCAGATGTCTTTATACTAACGCCCGAAGCATGGGCAATAAAAAGGAGGAGCTGGAACTTCTCATGCTGATGGAAAGGTATGATCTAGTAGGCATCACAGAAACTTGGTGGAATGATTCTCATGACTGGAATGTAATAGTGGATGGATATGAACTGTTCAGAAAAAACAGAATAGATCGAAGAGGTGGAGGAGTGGCACTGTATGTGAGGAAAGGGCTTACCTGTCAGGAAATTCTAGTGAAGGAGAGCATATCTACAGTGGAAAGCATCTGGGTGAAAATAAGCGAGGGGAAAACAAACAGTGTGGTGGTTGGTGTCTGCTACCGACCGCCTGAACAACGAGAGGATGTGGATGCTGCACTTTGTGAGCAGCTTGAGAAAATATCCAAGCGGCAGGACCTTGTCATCAAGGGTGACTTCAATTTCCCAGATGTGTGCTGGGAAACAAACTCTGCGAAGCGTCCTCAGTCATGCAACTTTCCGACCTGCCTGGCTGACAATTTCATTTATCAAATGGTAGATGAACCCACAAGAGGTTCAGCCATACTGGACTTAATACTGACCAACAGGCAAGAGTTGGTGGATGAGGTGAAGGAGGTGGGGACCCTAGGGGGAAGTGACCATGTCCTCATAGAATTCCTTTTGAGATGGGGAGCCAAGTAAGCTTGTAGCCAGAAACCAACCTTGTTTCCTTTTTTGACCAAGTAACAGGTTTGCTGGATCAGGGAAATTCGGTTGATGTCATTTACTTGGATTTTAGTAAAGCTTTTGACAAGGTTCCCCATGATATTCTGATGGATAAGTTAAAGGACTGCAATCTGGATTTTCAGATAAATAGGTAGATAGGGAATTGGTTAGAGAACCGCACTCAAAGAGTTGTTGTCGATGGTGTTTCATCAGACTGGAGGGAGGTGAGTAGCGGGGTACCTCAGGGCTCGGTGCTCTGCCCGGTACTTTTTAACATATTTATTAATGATCTAGATGAGGGGGTGGAGGGACTACTCATCAAGTTTGCAGATGACACCAAATTGGGAGGACTGGCAAATACTCCGGTAGATAGAGACAGAGTTCAACGAGATCTGAACACAATGGAAAAATGGGCAAATGAGAACAAGATGCAATTTAATAAAGATAAGTGACAAGTCGTGTCAATACAGACTGGTATCTCCATACTTATGTGAGCCTGTGGTCAGTATTATACTATTTATATATATAAGGACTTCTCACTGATGAAAGAACTGAAAACGGAGATTACCTGGATTCCGTTTTGACAGAAGTCCCAAAGAATAAAGAAACAAGGAAAACTAAAAAAAAAATAGGACATTTTTCTTTATTTTACGAATATATTTATCATATTGCCAGTGGACAGGTCTGTTTCTCTCTGTTTGATTAGGGATTTGAACCTGTGTCTCCCTCCCCCCAGGACTTCTGCTAATGCTCCCCTCTCCGCGCTAACCTTCCATGTCAGAGCCTTGAGCTCTTAAGAATTATGTTGCTGGGCTGGAAAGCAGCATTCTGCACATGTGCCCCTGCCTCCTAGCAGGCTATCATTTGTTCACGGCTCCAAGATATACTGCCCCTCTACAGGGAGGTTCCATGTCATTGTTATGGCTCACAGCTCCTCCTGCAGGATGCCATGGAACCCTTTCCCAAGTCTCCTTGTGGAAAGGCCAGCCACACAAAACCTGGTGTGGTCCCTGCTCTCCCTGTATTGATCTCTGGGAGGGACACGATCCCCTGAACTTCTGCTTGGGCTGGGCTCTGCCTGCCATGGAACGGACTCCTCTCCTTCTCATGGTTGTTTCATCACAATGGATTTTCCAGGTCCTCCTGCCAGACGGATGTTTCCTTTTGCTGACGTGACCAGCAAGTTGATTAGCGGGGGGAGGGGGGGAGGTGTTACCTGGCCATCCAGTGCTGCTGAGGCAGGGAAGCCTATCGTGAGAGCCCACCCCGAAGTGGCACTGCCTGCAAATGAAGGTCCACAATGAGCCACGGCACACCCTGGAAGGATTTTCGGGGAGGGGGGGGCAGACCCAGAATGTTATCAGGTCCATCATCTGATGAGCAAAATGTTTACATGCCCCACAATACTAGCTTCCTTTTTCACTTACTATTCCTGCCCCCGATAATACATTAATAAGTAAATATATTTGTTTTTACTGTTCCAAGCATTTCATAACTGGTATCTGGTAGCAGGAGGGAAGGCAGAATGGTTTAGCCCGATCTTATAGGAAGCTAAGCAGGGTTGGAACTTGGGATGGGAGGCTCCCAAGGAAGACTTTGCAGTGGAAGGCCAGGGCCAACCCCCTCTGTTTCTCCCTTGCCTTGGGAGCCCCTTGATGGGGTATCTGGTTGCAGGAAGGAAGGGTGGTACTGGACAACCAAATTTCAGAAATTGGAAGCTAAGAAGGGTGGATATTTGGATGAGAGACCAAGGAAAGCTCTGCAGAATAAAGCAAGGGCAAACCACATCTACATCTCTCTTGCTTTGGAAGCACCTGGCTGAGGTATCTGGTCATAGAAAGGAAGGAGGCATAATATACCTCAGTTTGATCAGATCATGGAAGCTAAATAGGGTGGGTATTTGGATGGGAGACTACCAAGAAAGGCTCTGCAGAGGAAAGCAAGGGCAAACCACCTCTGCTTCTCACGTGCAGTGGAAGCCCCTTGCTGAGGTATCCAGTTGTAGGAAGGAAGGCGGCATTTCAACAGATCTCAGAAGCTAAGCATTGGGATGGGATACCCCCAAGGAAGCCCCTACAGGGGAAGTCAACCCTGCTTCTCCCTTGCCACCAAAGCCCCTTGTTCGGATATCTGGTTGTAGGAGGGAAGGAAGGCGGCATTTCAACAGATCTCAGAAGCTAAGCAGGGTGGTTATTGCGATGAGAGACCCCCAAGGAAGTCTCTACAGGGGAAGTCAATCCCGCTCTTCCCTTGCCATGAAAGTACCTTGCTGGTGCTGCCTAAAGTCAGCTGCGACTTAGAATAATAGATTTGGAAGGCACCTCATGGGTCATCTAGTCCAACCCCCTGCACTATGCAGGACACTCACATTCCAATCGCTCATCTACTGTAACCTGCCACCCCCTTGAAACTTCACAGAATCAGCCTCTGCTTAAAGATTTCCAAAGATGGAGAATCATAGAGTTGGAAGGGGCCATTCAGGCCATCTAGTCCAACCCCCTGCTCAACGCAAGATCAGCCCAAAGCATCCTAAAGCATCCAAGAAAAGTGTGTATCCAACCTTTGCTTGAAGACTGCCAGTGAAAGGGAGCTCACCACCTCCTTAGGCAGCCTAATCTACTGCTGAACTACTCTGACTGTGAATTTTGTTCCTGATATCTAGCCTATATAGTTGTCATTTAAACCCATTACTGAGTGTCCTTTCCTCTGCAGCCAATGGCCCCAGATCATCCTCATCGCTCTCCTCTGTACCCTTTCAATTTTATCTACGTCCTTCTTGAAGTGAGGCCTCCAGAACTGCACACAGTACTCCAGGTGTGGTCTGACCAGTGCCGTATACAATGGGACTATGAAATCTTGTGATTTTGATGTGATGCCCCTGTTGATACAGCCCCAAATGGCATATGCCTTTTTTATCGCTGCATCACACTGCCTGCTCAGGTTTAGCTGACAATCCACAAGTACCCCAAGGTACTTGTTACCTAGAAGCATATCTCCCATCCAGTAGGCATGCTTTTCATTTTTGTGACCCAGATGCAGAACTTTACACTTATCTTTATTAAATTGCATCTTGTTCTCGTTTGCCCATTTTTCCATTGTGTTCAGATCTCGTTGAACTGTGTCTCTATCTTCCGGAGTATTTGCCAGTCCTCCCAATTTGGTGTCATCTGCAAACTTGATGAGTAGTCCCTCCACCCCCTCATCTAGTCTAGATCATTAATAAATATGTTAAAAAGTACCGGGCAGAGCACTGAGCCCTGAGGTACCCCGCTACTCACCTCCCTCCAGTCTGATGAAACACCATTGACAAGAACTCTTTGAGTGTGGTTCTCTAACCAATTCCCTAGCCACCTAACTATCTGGAAATCCAGATTGCAGTCCTTCAATTTATCCATCAGAACATCATGGGGAACCTTATCAAAAGCTTTACTAAAATACAAGTAAACAACATCAACTGAATTTCCCCAATCCAGCAAACCTGTTACTTGGTCAAAAAAGGAAACCAGGTTGGTCTGACAGGACCTATTGGAGACAAATCCATGCTGACTTCCTTGGATCACCAAATTGTCCTCCAGATGTTTGCAGATCGCTCCCTTTAATATCTGCTCCATTATCTTCCCCACAACAGAGGTCAGACTCACTGGTCTGTAGTTTCCCGGGTCATCCTTCCTCCCTTTTTTGAAGATCGGAATAACGTTTGCTCTCTTCCAGTCCTCCGGGACATCTCCGGTCCTTAAAGAGGTCCCGAAGATGATGGACAAGGGTTCTGCAAGTTCTCCGGAAAGTTCTTTGAGCATTCTCAGGTATATTTCATCTGGCCCAGGGGATTTGAACTCATCCAGTGCAGCTAAATGCCTCTCGACAACCATGTCAACCTGTCACCCAGACAATATCCCTTGGCTACTTCCATCTCTAGATGTGCCTAAACCCTTTGACTTGTGGGAAAAAACAGATGTAAAATAGGCGCTGAGCCTTTCTGATTTCTCTTCATCCTCCGTTAGAGTTTGCCCATCCGCACCCAACAGTGGGCCTATTGCCTCCTTTACTTTACGTTTGCTCCTCACATAACTAAAAAATCTTTTCTTGTTACAGTGGCCTTCCCTGGCCAATCTTAGCTCACTCTCAGCTTTGGCCTTTCTGATGATTGATGATGAATAAAGGTCCTCCATGATGTCTTAGTGAGGACCCTGGCAGCCACAATTATTCCAATTATTTTTGAGGAGTAGGATCTGGCCTTGGATTCCGTGGCATAAATGTCCCCTCTCAACCTCCATTTCTCCAGGCTGAACATTCCCAAGTCCCTCAACCTATCTTCATAGGGCTTGGTCCCTTGGCCCCAGATCATCTTCATCGCTCTCCTCTGTACCCTTTCAATTTTATCGACATCCTTCTTGAAGTGAGGCCTCCAGAACTGCACACAGTACTCCAGGTGTGGTCTGACCAGTGCCGTATACAATAGGACTATGACATCTTGTGATTTTGAAGTGTTGCCTCTGTTGATACAGCCCCAAATGGCATTTGCCTTTTTTACCGCTGCATCACACTGCCTGCTCATGTTTAGTTTACAATCCACAAGTACCCCAAGGTCTCGTTCACACACAGTGTTACCTAGAAGCGTATCCCCCATCCAGTAGGCATGCTTTTCATTTTTCTGACCCAGATGCAGAACTTTATTAAATCTTTATTAAATTGCATCTTGGTCTCATTTGCCCCTTTTCCCATTGTGTTCAGATCTCGTTGAACTCTGTCTCTATCTTCTGGAGTATTTGCCAGTCCTCCCAATTTGGTGTCATCTGCAAACTTGATGAGTAGTCCCTCCACCCCCTCATCTAGATCATTAATAAATATGTTAAAAAGTACCGGGCCAAGCACCGAGCCCTGAGGTACCCCGCTACTCACCTCCCTCTAGTCTGATGAAACACCATTGACAACAACTCTTTGAGTGCGATTCTCTAGCCAATTCCCTATCCACTTAACTATCTGAAAATCCAGATTGCAGTCCAACTTATCCATCAGAACATCATGGGGAACCTTGTCAAAAGCTTTACTAAAATCCAAGTAAATGACATCAACCGAATTTCCCCGATCCAGCAAACCTGTTACTTGGTCAAAAAAGGAAACTAGGTTGGTCTGGCAGGACCTGTTGGAGACAAATCCATGCTGACTTCCTTGGATCACCAAATTGTCCTCCAGATGTTTGCAGATCACTCCCTTTAATATCTGCTCCATTATCTTCCCCACAACAGAGGTCAGACTCACTGGTCTGTAGTTTCCCGGGTCATCCTTCCTCCCTTTTTTGAAGATCAGAATAACGTTTGCTCTCTTCCAGTCCTCCGGGACATCTCCAGTCCTTAAAGAGGTTCCAAAGATGATGGACAAGGGCTGTGCAAGTTCTCTGCACTATGCAGGACACTCCCAACTCTATCGCTCATCCACCATAAAACATTATATTTCCATAGTTAGAGGTAGGACACGGCATGATGGGAATCTATCTATGCCACAGTGGCCTACCTCTGAAGCCAATCCAGTTACTGTTGAAATGTCAGGGATTCAAACTATTACACCAGGGGTGGCCAAACAGTGGCCCTCCAGATGTCCATAGAGTACAATGACTATGAGTTGATTCCAGTCATGGACTACAATTCCCATGAGCCCCTGCATGTGCTGACAGGGACTCGTGGGAATTGTAGTCCATGGACATCTGGAGAGCCACGGTTTGGCCACCCCTGTGTTAACCATGACCACACAGCCCAGAAAACCCTCAACAACCAGAAGTTTTTCTTCACACTGGATCATTTTTACATGGCCTGGAAAAGGCCAGTGTAACCAGCTTCTATAGTGATTACAGCAGCCTTCCTCAACGTTTTTACCATTGAGAAACTGCTGAAATATTCTTCAGGCTTCAAGAAACCCCAGAAGTGGAGTGATCAGGCAGAATAGGGTTGGGAAGCAAAACATTAATGAACTCCCACCCATTCAGGCCACAGTTTGGCCACTCCTTTCATGAACCCCTGGTTGAGAAAGCCTGGCTTAAAAAGTCATAGTTGGATTGGGGAGTTCCAAGTTTGAATCCCAACTCTGCCATGGAAACTCTCCAGATGATCTTGGAGCCTCTTTCAGCCTAGCCTACCTCACAGGGATATCGTGAGGATAAAGTGGAGGAGCGGAGAATGATGCAAGCTCTTTGCATCCCCTTTGGGGAAGACAACAAGGTACAAATGAATCAATACATCATCTGGCTATAAAAAGCACACATAGTTATGGCAGAAACATGCATATTTACAGATACTTTCATAAGGAGGTCAAGATTTACTGCAATTCCCAGTCTCTATGCAGCTACTAATCGAGATTTGATGCCAAAAATGTATGACCACTAGAGATTTGGGTTCAAATTTAATCTTGCCCAAACCCTTACTAGGTGATGGTTGGCCGGTCACTCCCTTAGCCTGTCCTATTTTGCAGGGTATAAGGATAAGTAGAGGGCAGGGAGAACGAGACACAAGCTGCTTAGCAGAAAGGCAAGCTACTGGTTTACTAGTTCATTTATTGACATTGTGTATGTCCACCTTTCCCACTAGGAATGCAGGTGGATAACATAAAGTCAGTCAAATCAATTGACATTCAACAAACAGTGCAATGGGATTAGGGCTGTAGAACTAACCAGAAGCCTAAAAGCAGGGCGGAGGCCAGGTGTAAGTATTTACATGACACATTAAAGGATGCAAAAAATTCCACCATGGGCTTGGCTATGCCCACACTTGCTGCACCTCTAGCTGAGCCCAAGGTGACCAGATTTTTGCACTGGTAAAGCTGGACACCATTGACAGGGGGTGTCTTGATTAAAAATTTGGTCTATATGGAGCAACAAAAAGTTTCATAGAATGCACAGAATGCAAAAATTGTATTGAAATTGCGGCTTTTGAACTCTGGTGCTGGAGAAGACTCTTGCGAGTCCCTTGGACTGCAAGGCGAACAAACCGGTCAGTCCTAGAGGAGATCAGCCCTGACTGCTCTTTAGAAGGCCAGATCCTGAAGATGAAACTCAAATACTTTGGCCACCTCATGAGAAGGAAGGACTCCCTGGAGAAGAGCCTAATGCTGGGAGCGATCGAGGGCAAAAGAAGAAGGGGACGACAGAGAATGAGGTGGCTGGATGGAGTCACTGTAGTCACAGTAGGTGCAAACTTAAATGGACTCCGGGGAATGGTAGAGGACAGGAAGGCCTGGAGGATCATTGTCCATGGGGTCGCCATGGGTCGGACACGACTTCGCACATATATATGCCAGTGAGGATCATGTCAGTGAGGATCATGTCTAGGATTGGGGCCAGTCCAATCCTCCAGATGATGAGCAGCCTGGTCCCAGCCAGGCTCCCACCCAGCCTTACATGCCAGCACCCTCAAGACCCATAGAGAAGGCCCATCTAGCCTGAAGGACTCACCAGAGCAGTAGTGAAGATGATGGTGCATGAATCTGACATGTGACGGAAGATCAGTTTGGCTGTCAGTCTCAGTGGGGTGCAGCTGAAGCTCCTTCCACAGATGATGAGGCCCAGCTGCAAGCCCTCTGACTTGGTGTACTAAGGAGAAGCTTGAGGCAAGTTTCTCTGTGGGTGCAATGCACGTGTTCCCTGTCTGTTCATCTAGATGCTTGATGTTCCTGTTCACTACAGTGAAGCTCTGTTCAATTGATTCCTGTTCCTGACTCCAGCTTGGCTCTTGACTTCATTTCCGGTTCCTGACTTCGGCTTGCTCTTTTACTCCACTCCTGGCTCTTCACTCTGGTCTGGTTTCTGACTCCATTCTCTGGCTACTCGACTCCGGTATGGCTTTGGAATTCTCTCTGCTAAACTACTCTGGTCTGCCTTTGATTGTACTCCCCACCCTACCCTCCTTGGTGAATTGACGCCCTTGGTGTTAGACCTTGTGAACTGGACTCAGACTCTGAGCTGGCCTCTCAATTTGGTCAGAGCTGCACAACTCTATTGCCCACGTAGAAAACCCTTCGAATAAATGAACGGACGGGTGGGGGTTCTAGCGGATTCCAGCAGGAGAGCCCGGCTGACTTTTCAGGACAGATTCAGGTGGGTCGCCATGTTTGTCTGAAGCAGTGGAATAAAGACCGAGTCCAGCAGCACCTTGAAGACCAACCAAATTTAATCCTGGGCATAAACTTTCGTGTGCATGCAGTTATAACCAGAATTAAGTTTTCTTGGTCATGAAGATGCCACTTGACTGACCCCAGTGGGCCTTCCACCCACTGAGCTGCCTGCCATTCAGAAGAGAGTGCTGCTGTGCTCCAGCCCCATCAGCGCTGCTGGCCGGAAGAAGTTTCAGCAGTGGTCAAGTGACCCAAAGGGATGAATCAGGTTCTACCTGGTATTCTAAATCTGTCGTCTTCTTGGTCTGAATCCTGTTTTTGGCCAAGACATCTGCAGCTGCATGGAGCCTTATTTCTGCTGCTTCTGAGTTCTGAGTTCTGAAAAAACACCTGACCACTGCATCACCAAAACAAAACAGCAACAAAAAGTTTCATAGAACGCACAGAACGCAAAAATAGTATTGTAATATATATATATATATATATATATATATATATATATATATATATATATATATATATATATATATATATATATATATATATATATATATATATATATTAATTTCAACATAAATACAATTTGCCAGGTACCCCCAGATGTCCCTCCAAAAGTGGGACAACCTGGTCATTCTCTTCCAGGTGGGCTTTCACTGTGGTGTCTGCCACAGTCGGGCAACCATCTGGATTTCCACTCCTGATCAAATCATACTTTTCCTCTGTGTCTTAGTCACAAAAGGCAGCTTAAAGCAGCTATTAGAGCAGTGGCAAACCCTCAATCAGAAGAGGGGGGGGGAGAAGTATTCATAGAGCCCCCCCAGGCCCTTTGTAATACACTGGTAGAATAAGCCTCCCGGATGTTTTAATTGGTGTTTCGCCCAGATACAGTTAATGAGGCTATTACGTTAATTACAGGAGTGTTTGTGCTGGAAGCAGAAAATTCCGGTTTCCCCATTTCTTCGCCGTCTCCCTTTGCCTATCGGCTGCTGAAGGCCTGGGCTACACAGGAAGTCCTCCGGGAGGCTGACTCATAGGTCTACCAACTCTGTGTTGGGGAACTCCTTGAGATTTGCAAGATGGACCCTGCAGAAGGTGGCATCTAGGGAGGGGAGGGACTTCGGGGTAGAGGACTGTAGCCTTCACCCTCTGAAGCAGACATTTTCTCCAGGGGAAACTGATCTTGATAGGCTCAAGAACTGATCTAAACTAAATATAATGACATTCAATAGGGATAAAGGTAAAATCCTGCATTTAGGTCGGAAAAACCATAGACACCAATATAGGATGGGGGAGACTTGTCCTGGCAGGAGCATGTGCAAAAAGGATCTAGGAGTCTTAGTAGACCATACATTGAACATGAGTCGGCAGTGTGGCTCAAAAGTCAAGTGGGATTTGGGGCTGTATCAAACGGAGTATCGTGTCCAGATCACGTGAGGTGATGTAACCACTTTATTCTGCTCTGGTTCGCCCTCACTTGGAGTACTGTGTTCAGTTTTGGGCACCACAGTTGAAGAGGGATGTAGACAAACTGGAGCATGTCCAAAGGAGGGCAACAAAGATGGTGAGGGGTTTGGAGGTTGGGGAAGCTTGATCTGTTTAGCCTGGAGAGGAGACGACTGAGAGGGGATCTGATAATCATCTTCAAGTATTTAAAAGGCTGCCATATAGAGGATGGAGCAGAGTTCTCCTCTCTTGCCCCAGAGGGACAGACCAGAACCAATGGGATGAAATTAATTCAAAAGAAATTCCATCTAAACATCCGGAAGAAGTTCCTGACAGTTAGAGCGGTTTCTCAGTGGAACAGGTTTCCTCGGGAGGTGGTGGGTTCTTCATCTTTGGAAATTTTAAACAGAGGCTGGAGAGCCATCTGACGGAGAGGCTGATTCTGTGAAGGTTCAAGGGGGTGGCAGATTACAGCAGATGAGTGATAGGGTTGGGAGTGTCCTGGATAGTGCAGGTTGAACTAGATGACCCAGGAGGCGCCTTCCAACTTTATGATTCTATGGCCCCTCCAGGAGGCTGCCCACCCTGAGGGAGAAGAGGAAGGTGGTCCACTTGTCAACAGTGCGAGCTGATCCAGAGGTGTAGGTTGTTTGCACTGTGTTCTGTTACCCACCCGGAGTCTCTCCATCTGAGACTCTGGAGATGTTGAGCTCTCAGTGCCATTCGAATCCATCCTGCACTGATGCAGGGGGTGAACAGTTATGTGCTCTAAGGCAGTGGTCCGCAACCTTTTTAAGGCTGCGGAGTGGCGGCGGTGGGGAGGGCAATCGCGCGCATGCGGGAAACTGCCGCACATGTGCATTTGCGGCCACACATGGCACAAATGAGCATGCGTGGCCCTGCTTCCCTCTCTCCTCCCCCACAAAAAGAAGCTTGCTGGGCCGCAAGCTAGTCAGCCACTTTTGCGGCCGATTTGCTTGCGGCCTGGGAAGTTTCTTACTGTGGGGGGGGCGGGGAGAAGAAGCCGCGGCCCGGTAGTTGGGGACCACTGCTCTAAGGGACAGCAGAGGCTTCGGGGTGGCAGAGCACATCCCGCCCTTCTTGTGATGGTCAGGCAACTGAAAAAGAAGGCCAGCTTTGGAAAACACTGATCTGTGAGCCTGGGAGACCCTGAAGTGTGCATGGTTTTCAAGAGACAGGAACCATTGATACAGCAAGGTGATAAATAGATCCTTATTTATTTATTTATTTTTATTTATTTATATTTATATACCGCCCTCCATGCAGGCTCAGGACAGTTTGAATGTTTCATTTGAATGTCTCATGTTTGGTGTCCCTATGTTCTAAGTGGTGGAGGGGGCAATTGCACATTATTGGCACTACAAAGGCATTACTATTTTTATTGATTAATTACCATAGTTTTTCCTCTCTTCTTTCCACTACTTCATTATTCAGTGAGAGGAGCTTTCTTTCTTTCTTTCTTTCTTTCTTTCTTTCTTTCTTTCTTTCTTTCTTTCTTTCTTTCTTTCTTTCTTTCTTTCTTTCTTTCTTTCTTAATATTTATTGATTATATATTTATTGATTATATATTTATTGATTATATATATACAAACACACAAGATTATCATAGATTAATTTATTCTCTTGACAGATTCATCCCCCCCCTCCCTCACCTCCATTCAGTCATTAGTTAGTTTGGTCATCCACAAACAGCTTCCATTGCTTCTGGAATTCACTTTCCAGTCGGCTATTAACTAATACTGTCAGTCTCGCCAATTTAGCAAAGGCAGATAGCTTTTCTAGCCAAAGTTCTGCCATGGGTATTGTCTTCGCTTTCCAGTTCTTAGCCAACAGTATTCTGGCCGCCGTTGTAGCATGAAAGAATAATACTCTTGCCTGTATCCGGAAAGAAACTTAGTAACCAATACTCAGGTTTCATTACAAACTTAATTTTTAGCATCTTTTCTAGCTCCAAGTGAACCTTAGACCAAAACCTATAGACCCTATGACACCACCACATGTGAAAAAATGATCCCACCTTCTCCTGACATTTCCAACATTTATTGTTGGCCCCATTAGGCATCCTTACTAAAGCTTTTGGTGTTAGGTACCAACGATAAAACATTTTATACCAATTCTCCCCAGCAGCCTGACTCCTAGTTAGCTTTGGTATCTTATTCCATATCCCTTTCCAAGTTTCTAAAGAGATTTGAGTTTTAAGGTTCATCATCCACTTAATCATGCAGTTCTTAATAGACTCTGTTTCAGTCTCATATTGCAAGTGTATTTTATAAATTTGTTTTTGTAAGTGGGGTTTTTCCTGTATAATGATTTGCTCAAACTCCGTTAGGGATATTTTAACACCCTTTGAGATTCCAAATTCCGTTCTGAGTCTCGACTTCAGTTGGTTATATTCTATCCATTGCAATGGAATTCCTCCATTCAGAGTTCGAAGGTCTTTTAGACTGCCTGTGTTAGTTAAGATGTCTATATACTTCAGACAGGATATCCTTGTTTGCTGCTGAGTGGTGAAATAAGCCTCAATCAGTGATTTTATTAGGGAGCATGTTGACGGTAATCTAAAAGTTTTGGAGGAAAGGATTAGGGGATTAGAAAACAGAATTATTACTCTGACCCAAAGTAAGAAAGGGGAGGAGTTCATAGACCAGAGCCCTGCAACTCAGAATAAAGAGAATACAACCAGTCCTGAAGAGGATAAGGACCACACTAGGGAGCCTCTGCAGACTGTTCGGAAAAAGACTCAACGGCGAAGAGCGAGACAGTTCAAGGGGGTGGCAGATTACAGCAGATGAGTGATAGGAACTGTTCAGAAAAAACAGAATAGATCAAAGAGGCGGAGGAGTGGCACTGCTCCATTATCTTCCCTACAACAGAGGTCAGACTCACTGGTCTGTAGTTTCCCGTGTCATCCTTCCTCCCTTTTTTGAAGATCGGAATAACATTTGCTCTCTTCCAGTCCTCCAGTCTCCAGTCCTTAAAGAGGTCCCAAAGATGATGGACAAGGGTTGTGCGAGTTGTATGAGGAAAGGGCTTACCTGTCAGGAAATTCTAGTGAAGGAGAGCATATCTACAGTGGAAAGCATCTGGGTGAAAAAAGGAGAGAGGTGAGTGATGGGGTATCTCAGGGCTCGGAGAGGACAGAGTAGTTCAGCAGTGGAATAGGCTGCCTAAGGAGGTGGTGAGCTCCCCTTCACTGGCAGTCTTCAAGCAAAGGTTGGATACACAGTTTTTGGGGATGCTTTAGGATGCTTTGGGCTGATCCTGCGTTGAGCAGGGGGTTGGAAGGAGGAGGTGATATCAGGAATTTTTTTTTCCTGATATCTAGCCTATATCGTTCTACTTGTAGTTTAAACCCATTACTACGTGTCCTCTGCTCTGCAGCCAACGGAAACAGCATCTTGCCCTCCTCCAAGTGACAACCTTTCAAATACTTAAAGAGGGCTATCATGCCCCCTCTCAACCTCCTTTTCTCCAGGCTGAACATTCCCAAGTCCCTCAACCTATCTTCATAGGGCTTGGTCCCTTGGCCCCAGATCATCTTCATCGTTCTCCCCTGTACCCTTTCAATTTTATCTACGTCCTTCTTGAAGTGAGGCCTCCAGAACTGCACAAAGTACTCTAGGTGTGGTCTGTCCAGTGCCGTATACAATGGGACTATGACGTTTTGTGATTTTGATGTGATGCCTCTGTTGATACAGCCCATAATGGCATTTGCCTTTTTTTACCGCTGCATCACACTGCCTGCTCATGTTTCGTTTACTGTTCACAAATACCCAAAGGTCTCGTTCACACACAGTGTTACCTAGAAGCATATCCCCCATCCAGTAGGCATGCTTTTCATTTTTCTGACCCAGATGCAGAACTTTACACATCTTTATTAAATTGCATCTTGTTTTCATTTGCCCATTTTTCCATTGTGTTCAGATCTCGTTGAATTCTGTCTCTATCTTCCGGAGTATTTGCCAGTCCTCCCATTTTGGTGTCATCTGCAAACTTGATGAGTAGTCCCTCCACCCCTCATCTAGATCATTAATAAATATGTTTAAAAGTACTGGGCCGAGCACTGAGCCCTGAGGTATCCCACTACTCACCTCCCTCCAGTCTGATGAAACACCATTGACAACAACTCTTTGAGTACGGTTCTCTACCAATTCCCTATCCACCTAACTATCTGAAAATCCAGATTGCAGTCCTTCAATTTATCCATCAGAACATCATGGGGAACCTTATCAAAAGCTTATCCAAGTAAACAACATCAACCGAATTTCCACGATCCAGCAAACCTGTCACTTAGTCAAAAAAGGAAACCAGGTTGGTCTGACAGGACCTGTTGGAGACAAATCCATGCTGACTTCCTTGGATCACCAAATTGTCCTCCAGATGTTTGCAGATCACTCCCTTTAATATCTGCTCTATTATCTTACCAACAACAGAGATCAGAATCACTGAATCCAGCTCTTCCTGTAGTTTCCCAGGTCATCCTTTCTCCCTTTTTTGAAGATCGGAATAACATTTGCTCTCTTCCAGTCCTCCAGTCTCCAGTCCTTAAAGAGGTCCCAAAGATGATGGACAAGGGTTGTGCGAGTTGTATGAGGAAAGGGCTTACCTGTCAGGAAATTCTAGTGAAGGAGAGCATATCTACAGTGGAAAGCATCTGGGTGAAAAAAGGAGAGAGGTGAGTGATGGGGTATCTCAGGGCTCGGAGAGGACAGAGTAGTTCAGCAGTGGAATAGGCTGCCTAAGGAGGTGGTGAGCTCCCCTTCACTGGCAGTCTTCAAGCAAAGGTTGGATACACAGTTTTTGGGGATGCTTTAGGATGCTTTGGGCTGATCCTGCGTTGAGCAGGGGGTTGGAAGGAGGAGGTGATATCAGGAAATTTTTTTTCCTGATATCTAGCCTATATCGTTCTACTTGTAGTTTAAACCCATTACTACGTGTCCTCTGCTCTGCAGCCAACGGAAACAGCATCTTGCCCTCCTCCAAGTGACAACCTTTCAAATACTTAAAGAGGGCTATCATGCCCCCTCTCAACCTCCTTTTCTCCAGGCTGAACATTCCCAAGTCCCTCAACCTATCTTCATAGGGCTTGGTCCCTTGGCCCCAGATCATCTTCATCGTTCTCCCCTGTACCCTTTCAATTTTATCTACGTCCTTCTTGAAGTGAGGCCTCCAGAACTGCACAAAGTACTCTAGGTGTGGTCTGTCCAGTGCCGTATACAATGGGACTATGACGTTTTGTGATTTTGATGTGATGCCTCTGTTGATACAGCCCATAATGGCATTTGCCTTTTTTTACCGCTGCATCACACTGCCTGCTCATGTTTCGTTTACTGTTCACAAATACCCAAAGGTCTCGTTCACACACAGTGTTACCTAGAAGCATATCCCCCATCCAGTAGGCATGCTTTTCATTTTTCTGACCCAGATGCAGAACTTTACACATCTTTATTAAATTGCATCTTGTTTTCATTTGCCCATTTTTCTATTGTGTTCAGATCTCGTTGAACTCTGTCTCTATCTTCCGGAGTATTTGCCAGTCCTCCCATTTTGGTGTCATCTGCAAACTTGATGAGTAGTCCCTCCACCCCTCATCTAGATCATTAATAAATATGTTTAAAAGTACTGGGCCGAGCACTGAGCCCTGAGGTACCCCACTACTCACCTCCCTCCAGTCTGATGAAACACCATTGACAACAACTCTTTGAGTACGGTTCTCTACCAATTCCCTATCCACCTAACTATCTGAAAATCCAGATTGCATTCCTTCAATTTATCCATCAGAACATCATGGGGAACCTTATCAAAAGCTTATCCAAGTAAACAACATCAACCGAATTTCCACGATCCAGCAAACCTGTCACTTAGTCAAAAAAGGAAACCAGGTTGGTCTGACAGGACCTGTTGGAGACAAATCCATGCTGACTTCCTTGGATCACCAAATTGTCCTCCAGATGTTTGCAGATCACTCCCTTTAATATCTGCTCTATTATCTTACCAACAACAGAGATCAGAATCACTTAATCCAGCTCTTCCTGTAGTTTCCCAGGTCATCCTTTCTCCCTTTTTTGAAGATCGGAATAACATTTGCTCTCTTCCAGTCCTCCAGTCTCCAGTCCTTAAAGAGGTCCCAAAGATGATGGACAAGGGTTGTGCGAGTTGTATGAGGAAAGGGCTTACCTGTCAGGAAATTCTAGTGAAGGAGAGCATATCTACAGTGGAAAGCATCTGGGTGAAAAAAGGAGAGAGGTGAGTGATGGGGTATCTCAGGGCTCGGAGAGGACAGAGTAGTTCAGCAGTGGAATAGGCTGCCTAAGGAGGTGGTGAGCTCCCCTTCACTGGCAGTCTTCAAGCAAAGGTTGGATACACAGTTTTTGGGGATGCTTTAGGATGCTTTGGGCTGATCCTGCGTTGAGCAGGGGGTTGGACTAGATGGCCTGGATGGCCCCTTCCAACTCTATGATTGTATGATTCTATGATTCTACCCTTATATCTTAGCCAAATCTTCAAAGCATTATCAAACCATAGGCTTTTCTTTATCTTTAGCTTTTTTAAATTTCTGACTTGAAGAAGGCCAAAGAGTTTCATGCAAGCTTGATCCCAATCCAAAATTATCCAATGCTAAATCTTTGAACATTGGCCATCCAATTCTCTAGCATAACTAACATCGCACCATGTGCATATAGTTTTAAGTTTGGAACAGCATGTCCCCCTGTCTTTTTGGCATCTTGCAACACTCTAGTGAGCTCAGACAACTAAGAGCACGTGGAGAGAGCTACTGGGAAGTGTAGCTGCTGACCAGGTGAGGCTATTGTGCTGACTGGGTGAGGTGATGGCTGGGTGATTGCTGGGAGGATTAAAAAGGGCTGCTCCTCGCCAGAGGTGTGAGCCGAGGGACAATAGACAAAGGGCTCTTGGCCTGTGGCTCTTAGCCTGGGGTTCTTGGCCGAGCAATTAGAATCAGTGGATTATATTTCCCTAGTAGTTGCACTGTCTAGAAATTACAATGGACCTCCAGGATACTCATCCCATCATCTGCAGTGAGTGTGACATGATTGCCTTCCTCCCAGAAGGCAAGATGGATTACATCTGCCCCAAGTGTAAACTGGTAAGACTTTTGGAGGAAAGGATTATGGGATTAGAAGACAGCATTATTTCTCTGACCCAAAGTAAGAAAGGGGAGGAGTTCATAGACCAGAGCCCTGCAATTCGGAATAAAGAGAATACAACCAGTCCTGAAGAGGATAAGGAAATTGACATCACTATGGAGCCTCTGCAGACAGTTCGGAAAAAGACTCAACGGCGTAGAGCGAGAGAGTTTTCGGGGACTTTGGAGCTCCAGAATAGATTTCAGGCCCTTGCAGAGGGGGTGCAAGGGTCAACGAGGGAAGAGGTCCCAAAACAAAGTCTAAGACAAAGGGAAGAGGCCACTGGGATAGAAGGAAAAGGAGTTGAGAAGAACAAAACAAGGAGAGTACTGGTAATTGGAGACTCCCTGCTAAGAAGAATGGATCGCCATGTGGCTGGGCCCGACCCCCTAACCCGAAAGGTGTGTTGCTTGCCAGGGGCAAAAATTAAAGACGTTTCAGAACGGCTGCCCAAACTCTTCAAATCTAGGGATCGCTACCCATTTGTGATGGTCCATGTGGGAACGAATGACATGTCTCTGAATACCATCACTCCTATTAAAAAAGGCTATCAAGATCTGGGGAGGAAGCTCAAGCAAATGGGGGCACAAGTGGTATTCTCTTCAATCTTGCCTGTCAAGGGAAGAAGAATGCGTCGGGAGAGGAAGATAATGGAGGTGAATCAGTGGCTGTGTAGTTGGTGCCGGTAGGAGAGATTTGGTTTCTGGGATCATGGGATAGGCTTTCTTGAGGAAGGCCTACTAGCACCTGATGGACTGCATTTATCGAAGCTGGGGAAGAATGTGTTTGGCAGGAACCTGGGGAGATTCATCAGGAGAGCTTTAAACTGAAGCCACAAGAGGAAGGAGACGATCAACATAGGGAGTGTAAGGAAGGAGAACGATCGGGGGCAGCCCAACCGGCAAGGCCAGCTCATAGGGAACCAAAAGTAAAAGGATTCAGATGCCTTTATACTAACGCCCGAAGCATGGGCAATAAGAATGAAGAGCTGGAACTTTTCATGCTGATGGAAAGGTATGATCTAGTAGGCATCACAGAAACTTGGTGGAATGATTCTCATGACTGGAATGTAATGGTGGATGGATATGAACTGTTCAGAAAAAACAGAATAGATCGAAGAGGTGGAGGAGTGGCACTGTATGTGAGGAAAGGGCTTACCTGTCAGGAAATTCTAGTGAAGGAGAGCATATCTACAGTGGAAAGCATCTGGGTGAAAATAAGCCAGGGGAAAACAAACAGTGTGGTGGTTGGCGTCTGCTACCGACCGCCTGACCAACGAGAGGATGTGGATGCTGCACTTTGTGTGCAGCTTGAGAAAATATCCAAGTGGTAGGACCTTGTCATCATGGGTGACTTCAATTTCCCAGATGTGTGCTGGGAAACAAACTCTGCGAAGCGTCCTCAGTCATGCAACTTTCTGACCTGCCTGGCTGACAATTTCATTTATCAAACGGTAGATGAACCCACAAGAGGTTCAGCCATACTGGACTTAATACTGACCAACAGGCAAGAGTTGGTGGATGAGGTGAAGGAGGTGGGGACCCTAGGGGGAAGTGACCATGTCCTCATAGAATTCCTTTTGAGATGGGGAGCCTTGGAAGCTTGTAGCCAGACGTGGATGTTGGATTTTCGTAGGGCAAACTTTAATAAACTCAGAGACACGATGAGTGTCATACCATGGACGAGAATGCTGGAAGGGAAGGGAGCATGTGAAGGGTGGGCGCTACTCAATCAAGAGCTCTTGCATGCTCAATCAATGACTATCCCAGAAAGATGAAAACGCTGCAGGAGCTCTAAGAAGCCTATGAACAGAGAACTTTAAGAGGAACTAAGAAAGAAAAGGAAAATGTTCAGGAAATGGAGGAAAGGACAGAGCTCTAAAGAAGAGTACCTACAGGTTACTAGGCACTGTAGATCAATCATCAGAAAGGCCAAAGCTGAGAGTGAGCTAAGATTGGCCAGGGGAGCCCATTGTGACAAGAAAAGATTTTTCAGTTATGTGAGGAGCAAACGAAAAGTAAAGGAGGCAATAGGCCCACTGTTCGGTGCAGATGGACAAACTTTAACGGAAGATGCAGAGAAAGCAGAAAGGCTTAGTGCATATTTTACATCTGTTTTTTCCCACAGGTCAAAGGGTTTAGGCACATCTAGAGATGGCAGTAGCCAAAGGATAGTGTCTGGGTGGCAGGTTAACATGGATAGAGAGGTTGTCGAGAGGCATTTAGCTGCACTGGATGAGTTCAAATCCCCTGGTCCGGATGAAATGCACCTGAGAGTGCTCAAAGAACTTTCCAGAGAACTTGCACAGCCCTTGTCCATCATCTTCGGGACCTCTTTAAGGACTGGAGATGTCCCAGAGGACTGGAAGAGAGCAAATGTTATTCTGATCTTCAAAAAAGTGAGGAAGGATGACCCGGGAAACTACAGACCAGTGAGTCTGACCTCTGTTGTGGGGAAGATAATGGAGCAGATATTAAAGGGAGCGATCTGCAAACATCTGGAGAACAATTTGGCGATCCAAGGAAGTCAGCATGGATTTGTCTCCAACAGGTCCTGCCAGACCAACCTGGTTTCCTTTTTTTTACCAAGTAACAGGTTTGCTGGATCGGGGAAATTCGGTTGATGTCATTTACTTGGATTTTAGTAAAGCTTTTGACAAGGTTCCCCATGATGTTCTGATGGATAAATTGAAGGACTGCAATCTGGATTTTCAGATAGTTAAGTGGATAGGGAATTGGTTAGAGAACCGCACTCAAAGAGTTGTTGTCAGTGGTGTTTCATCAGAATGGAGAGAGGTGAGTAGCGGGGTACCTCAGGGCTTGGTGCTCGGCCCGGTACTTTTTAACATATTTATTAATGATCTAGACTAGATGAGGGGGTGGAGGGACTACTCTTCAAGTTTGCAGATGACACCAAATTGGGAGGACTGGCAAATACTCCGGAAGATAGAGACAGAGTTCAACGAGATCTGAACATAATGGAAAAATGGGCAAATGAGAACAAGATGCAATTTAATAAAGATAAGTGTACAGTTCTGCATCTGGGTCAGAAAAATGAAAAGCATGCCTACTGGATGTGGGATATGCTTCTAGGTAACACTGTGTGTGAACAAGACCTTGGGGTACTTGTGGATTGTAAACTAAACATGAGCAGGCAGTGTGATGCAGCGGTAAAAAAGGCGAATGCCATTTTGGGCTGTATCAACAGGGGCATCACATCAAAATCACAAGATGTCATAGTCCCATTGTATACGGCACTGGTCAGACCACACCTGGAGTACTGTGTACAGTTCTGGAGGCCTCACTTTAAGAAGGATGTAGATAGAATTGAAAGGGTACATAGGAGAGCAACGAGGATGATCTGGGGCTAAGGGACCAAGGCTTATGAAGATAAGTTGAGGGACTTTTGAATGTTCAGCCTGGAGAAAAGGAGGTTGAGAGGGGACATGATAGCCTTCTTTAAGTATTTGAAAGGTTGTCACTTGGAGGAGGGCAGGATGCTGTTTCTGTTGGCTGCAGAGGAGAGGACACCCAGTAATGGGTTTAAACTTCAAGTACAACGATACGATACGAGCCTCTTGTGGCGCAGAGTGGTAAGGCAGCCGTCTGAAAGCTTTGCCCATAAGGCTGGGAGTTCAATCCCAGCAGCCGGCTCAAGGTTGACTCAGCCTTCCATCCTTCCGAGGTCGGTAAAATGAGTACCCAGCTTGCTGGGGGGTAAACGGTCATGACTGGGGAAGGCACTGGCAAACCACCCCGTATTGAGTCTGCCATGAAAACCCTAGAGGGCGTCACCCCAAGGGTCAGACATGACTCGGTGCTTGCACAGGGGATACCTTTACCTTTACCTTACAACGATATAGGCTAGATATCAGGAAAAAAAATTTCACAGTCAGAGTAGTTCAGCAGTGGAATAGGCTGCCTAAGGAGGTGGTGAACTCCCCCTCACTGGCAGTCTTCAAGCACAGGTTGGATACACACTTTTCTTGGATGCTTTAGGATGCTTAGGGCTGATCCTGCGTAGAGCAGGGGGTTGGACTGGATGGCCTGTATGGCCCCTTCCAACTCTATGATTCTATGATCCTAGGTTTCTTATATGCCCAAATAAATTTATTCAGTTCGGCTTGCCATCTATTAAGTTGCCTATCGCCACATGCTATGGGTAGAGTTTGAAAAAGAAAATTTAGCTTGGGTAACACATTCATCTTTATTGCAGCTATGCAAGCGGACCACGAAATCTTCAGTTTGGACCAAATTGTTAGATCTTGTTTGATTGCCTGCCATAATTTCCCATAATTATTTGTTATAAGCTCTGATGGATGTTTATTCAGATATACTCCTAAATATACTCCTAAAAAGAGCCTCTTGTGGCGCAGAGTGGTAAGGCAGCCATCTGAAAGCTTTGCCCATGAGGCTGGGAGTTCGATCCCAGTAGCCGGCTCAAGGTTGACTCAGCCTTCCATCCTTCCGAGGTCGGTAAAATGAGTACCCAGCTTGCTGGGGGGTAAACGGTAATGACTGGGGAAGGCACTGGCAAACCACCCCGTATTGAGTCTGCCATGAAAACGCTGGAGGGCGTCACCCCAAGGGTCAGACATGATTCGGTGCTTGCACAGGGGATACCTTTCCTTTTACCTTTCCTACTCCTAAATATTTAACCATATTAGGATTAACTTCACACCCAGATTTGCTTTTTATTAGATCTATTTCTGAATCCGACATTTCTTGTAATAGTATTTTTGTTTTTGATCTATTAACCCTGTACCCAGCATATGAGCCAATGATGTTCAGCATGTCGAAAAGAGCTGAGATAGATATTAAGAATTCGGTTAAGACGCAGACAACGTCATCCACATGGCATTTAAGCTTGAATTCCTCTCCTCTAACCTTCAGGCCAACAATATTATCAGAGTATCGTATTAAGGTTGCAAACATCTCTAGGATCAAGTTAAATAGTAGAGGCGATAGTAGACAGCCTTGCCATGTTCGTTCTTTCTGTCTGTTTTTCTCTTATGGATAATCCTCCCTTCCTCCCTCCCTCCCTTCCTCCCTCCCTCCCTTCCTCCCTCCCTTCCTCCCTTCTTTCCTCCCTTCCTCCCTCCCTTCCTTCCTTCCAGTTGCATGTTTGATCTGCTTTCTAATTAAATAGCCATGGTATTAACACTTCTAATTGCCAGCTCCAGGTTGTCAGCTCCAGGTTTGGGGCTTCCTGTAGATTGGGGGATGTAGCATGGAGAGGACAGACTTTGGGGAGGAGAGGACATCAGGGTTATAATGCCACAGAGCAAACATGGCAAAACAGCCATTTTCAACAATGTCTCGTGATCAATTGTAATTCCAGGAGAGCTCCAGGCCCTACCTCATGGAATCAGGGTCCAACCCCCTATAAAATGCCCTCCCTCAATGACCCCAATTCCATGCCCAGATGATGCCCCCCAGCCAATCAGAATCCCTGATCAGTCTGACCTGGAGTAAATTTGTATTCTGACCCCAAAGTGGTAACTGGCATTTCCCTGGGCATGGAAGAAAGGGCCACAGGAGTCTCAAAGTGGCCAACAATTTCTCCCCCTTCCTTTCCCCACAACAGGCACCTTGTGAGGTAGGTGAGGCTGAGAGAGGACTGCTCTGTGAGAACAGCTCTAACAGGACTGTGACTAGCCCAAGGTCCTCCAGCTGGCTTCATGTGGAGGAGGCTGGCAACTAAGCCTGGACCCCAGATGCTCAGCATCCTAACAGCTTCCAGCTGTGACCCCTCCCACCAGGTTCCAAACTGGTCACTTCCTATACATTGTAATAGTTTTATTCCCTTTTATGGATTTCATTCTGAACCCTTTTGGCTTTATCTGTGTAGGTTGACCTGTTAGGGGTTTGCTGCCTACTCTTGGGTTTTCTGCTGGTGCAATTCCTTTTTATGCTGATCTGAACAGCTCTGAAAACCCTGCAGGGTCTCCATCAGTAACTTGATAGCAATTTTTCTTCCACTTCCCCCAAAACTGATCTGCCTCCTGGGCTCTTGGTGTTGCTCTCTGAAGACCCTGCCCACTTCTTGGCTCACGATAGACCCTCCCGAACTGCCGTAGGCCTGGATGGCCTCTTTCACCTCCTGGAGGGGCCAGCAAAGAGAGCTGGAACAGCAGGCCTGCCAAGGAGGCCTTAAGGAAAAGGCTACTGGGCGTCTGCATGCTGAGATCTCTTGACTGGTCCTGTCCCGTCCCCCCCCCCCCAACTGGCCAGGCGGCTCTAAAAGCATTCAGAGCTCTCTCTCCTCAGAGCCAGACAGCCCCCCTGGTTTCTCTCTCTCTCTCTCTCTCTCTCTCTCTCTAATTCCCGAGTTTAGCATCCCTTTTTATAGCCCGGTTGCTACGGGAACAGCGTGGTTGCTATGGGCGGAGAAGCCTAACAACACTTGGCTGAGTGTAGTGTTTAGAGGCAGGTGCTCCTGTATTTGTTTCCATCGATGGTGGCGACAGCATGGCGCTCTAATTCCCAGTCGGCGTTGTGCTAACTTTGTCAATTGGCCGGCCCATCCTCTCTCTCTCATGCGCACACCCCCCCCCCCAGTTCACCCCTAATTGCCTCTTGTAACTCAATTTCCTCTTCATTGAATTTATCAGCAAATGGGTAATTGTAAACGGGTTGCCATCTGAACCGTCGCCAAGGACAACCGGAACTTCAGGACTACCCACCCTCACCCTGCTTTCAAGGTGTGGGGGAGGAGCAAGGGCTTGTTTGTTGTGGTTGTTCTCTCCAAAGCTGATTTATTATTATTATTGTTACTTGCAGGGGCACATGGGAATTGTAGTCCATGGAGATCTGGAGAGTCACCATTTGGCTACCCTTGCTGTAAGGTGTTCAAGGCAAGAGATGTTCAGAGGTGGTTTGCCCTTGTCTGTTTCTGCAGAGGGACCCTGGACTTTCTGGGTGGTCTCCCATCCAAGCCCTGACCAGGGCCGGCCCTGCTTAGCATCCAAAGTCTGATGAGATTGGGCTAGCCGGGGCCCTCTAGGGCAGGACAGTCAAACAGAAGTGGTTTGCCATTGCTTGCCTCTGCGTACCGACCCCTGGAATGGGTGGCCTCCCATCCAAAGACTAAGCAGGGCTCACCATGCTTAGCTTCTGAAATCTGTTGATATTGGGGGGGGGGGGATTTCCACACATTAATAAAAATAGCAGCACACCCGCCAAATGGCAAAGCGCTAAATCATATAGTACCCCCCAGGCCCTCTTCAACTTTTCTGCTATCTTGCCTTTGCTTGCCTTCTTTTCGCGCATCTTACCCTCCTCACCTGCTGCTGGAAGAGATTGTGCCTTATACGCAACTCACTTCCACCTGTCAATCAATCCACGGAACCAATCCTCTTTCTACAACAGTTTAAAGGTCCCACGATGACCACTCATTTTTTAAAAATCCGTACATCTCCGTTGCAATGCCTATGCATAGAATCATAGATGCATAGTGCTTTTTGGACGCCACCCCTTTTGGGATCATGAGTCCTTTGATAAATTAGAAAATTAATATCGTTTCTGATTTTTTGTTGGGGGGGACTTTTAAAAATTCAATGCTTTGTTGAATAAAATATTCTTTTATTTCTGGCATCGCCTACATGCTTGTCCATGGAATGGACATGCTTGTCCATGGAATGGGACAATGGGAGAGGAATGGGAACGCGACTGTAAGCCGCTTTGAGCCTCCTTCGGGTAGGGAAAAGCGGCATATAAGAACCAACTCTTCTTCTTCTTCTTCTTCTTCTTCTTCTTCTTCTTCTTCTTCTTCTTCTTCTTCTTCTTCTTCTTCTTCTTCTTCTTCTTCTTCTTCTTCTTCTTCTATTCATTGCTCCAGACACATTGCCATTTTTAAAAAGAAATTCCCATCCCTGGGGACAAGGGAGAGGGAGCCAGGTGTGAAGGTGGGATGAAGCAGGCAACTTTAGCATGTTAGAGCTTCCATACCTTCCTTCTGCTGGTTGCCTGCTGGTTGCTCTCTGGTAGCTAGTGCTTTTTAGGTTAGTGAGTCTACTTTATGTGATTCCCAAAGAAACACTTTAAAATGGAGGATGTAGTGAGCTGTCAGCTGGATGTGGGCGATGTCATGTGCAGGAGCTGGAATATTCAGTTTGCAATCAACTGGCATGACGCTACATTAACATGCCCTGGGATAACCTGAGCCATCAAGGACAAGGCAAGTGATATTCAGAGGTGGTTGGCTATTGCCTGCCTCTGCGTAGTGACCCTGGACTTCCTGGGTGGCCTCCCAACCAAGCATCAAGCACAGACCCAGTTAACTTCTGAGATGTGTTGAGGTTGGGCTAGCCGAGGCCATCAAGGACAAGGTAAGAGATGAACAGAGGCAACTTGCCATTGAATCATAGAATCATAGAGTTGGAAGGGGCCATACAGGCCATCTAGTCCAACCCCCTGCTCAACGCAGGACTAGCCCTAAGCATCCTAAAGCATCCAAGAAAAGTGTGTATCCAACCTTTGCTTGAAGACTTCCAGTGAGGGGGAGCTCACCACCTCCTTAGGCAGCCTATTCCACTGCTGAACTACTCTGACTGTGAAAAACTTTTTCCTGATATCTAGCCTATATCGTTGTACTTGAAGTTTAAACCCATTACTGCGTGTCCTCTCCTCTGCAGCCAGTAGAAACAGCATCCTGCCCTCCTCCAAGTGACAACCTTTCAAATACTTAAAGAGGGCTATCGTGTTCCCTCTCAACCTCCTTTTCTCCAGGCTGAACATTCCCAAGTCCCTCAACCTATCTTTATAGGGCTTGGTCCCTTGGCCCCAGATCATCTTCGTCGCTCTCCTCTGTACCCTTTCAATTTTATCGACATCCTTCTTGAAGTGAGGCCTCCAGAACTGCACACAGTACTCCAGGTGTGGTCTGACCAGTGCCGTATACAATGGGACTATGACATCTTGTGATTTTGATGTGATGCCTCTGTTGATACAGCCCAAAATGGCATTTGCCTTTTTTACCGCTGCATCACACTGCCTGCTCATGTTTAGTTTACAATCCACAAGTACCCCAAGGTCTCGTTCACACACAGTGCTACCTAGAAGCGTATCCCCCATCCAGTAGGCATGCTTTTCATTTTTCTGACCCAGATGCAGAACTTTACACTTATCTTTATTAAATTGCATCTTGTTCTCATTTGCCCATTTTTCCATTGTGTTCAGATCTCGTTGAACTCTGTCTCTATCTTCCGGAGTATTTGCCAGTCCTCCCAATTTGGTGTCATCTGCAAACTTGATGAGTAGTCCCTCCACCCCCTCATCTAGATCATTAATAAATATGTTAAAAAATACCGGGCTGAGCACCGAGCCCTGAGGTACCCCGCTACTCACCTCTCTCCAGTCTGATGAAACACCATTGACAACAACTCTTTGAGTACAGTTCTCTAACCAATTCCCTATCCACCTAACTATCTGAAAATCCAGATTGCAGTCCTTCAACTTATCCATCAGAACATCATGGGGAACCTTGTCAAAAGCTGTGACAAAAGCATTGCTCACCTCTCTGCAGCCCCCTTGGACCTATCTCATCTGGATGAAGAAGAAGAGTTGGTTTGTATACTCCACTTTTTACTGCCTGAAGGAGCTTCCATTCGCCTTCCCTTCCTCTCCCCACAACAGACACCCTGTGAGGTGAGTGGGGCCGAGAGAGCTCTGACAGGATTGCTCTGTGAGAACAGCTCTAACAGGACTGGGACTGGCCCAAGGTCACCCAGCTGACCACATGGGGAGGAGTGGAGAATCAAACCTGGCATGCCCTCAGGAAGGTACGCCCCCCTAAGGAAGGGAACATCATTGTGGTGGCCAGCTGTTGCACTCTCTTGTCGTCCCTGCTGGTAGTCATTGTGTTATATGGGAGGGCCTATTTTTTGCTGCCATGTTGTATAGAAATCATAGAATCATGGAATCATAGAGTTGGAAGGTACCTCATGGGTCATCTAGTCCAACCCCCTGCACTATGCAGGACACTCACATCCCAATCGCTCATCTACTGTAAACTGCCACCCCCTTAAGCATTAACAGGATTAGTACTTCCGGTACAGCTCTTGGCTCGCATGATGAACATGTGGGTGGCCGTCTTTTCCATCACAGGGTTCGCTGCAGATTCATAGGAAACACATGGCAACTTCTATAATATAATATGTATAGAATTAATTTTAATTGGTTTTAATGGGGATTTTTATATACGTGGGCTTTTACCGTGTAACCTGCCACAAGCCCACATTTTTTCCCACAGGTCAAAGGGTTTAGGCACATCTAGAGATGGCAGTAGCCAAGGGACAGTGTCTGGGTGGCAGGTTGACATGGACAGAGAGGCTGTCAAGAGGCATTTAGCTGCACTGGATGAGTTCAAATCCCCAGGGCCGGATGAAATGCACCCGAGAGTGCTCAAAGAACTTTCCGGAGAACTTGCACAGCCCTTGTCCATCATCTTCGGGACCTCTTTAAGGACTGGAGATGTCCCGGAGGACTGGAAGAGAGCAAACGTTAATCCAATCTTCAAAAAAGGGAGGAAGGATGGCCTGGGAAACTACAGACCAGTGAGTCTGACCTCTGTTGTGGGGAAGATAATGGAGCAGATATTAAAGGGAGTGATCTGCAAACATCTGGAGGACAATTTGGTGATCCAAGGAAGTCAGCATGGATTTGTCTCCAACAGGTCCGGTCAGACCAACCTGGTTTCCTTTTTTGACCAAGTGACAGGTTTGCTGGATCCGGGAAATTCGGTTGATGTAGTTTACTTGGATTTTAGTAAAGCTTTTGATACGGTTCCCCATGATGTTCTGATGGATAAATTGAAGGACTGCAATCTGGATTTTCAGATAGGGAATTGGTTAGAGAAGTGGTCCCCAACCTTTTTATCATTGGGGAACGGTCAACGCTTGACAATTTTACTGAGGCCTGGGGAGGGGGGGTAGTCTTTTGCCGAGGGACGTCGTTGCCTGCTCCACTTGCTTTCCTGCTGGTGCCCCTGACTTCCACCGCCATCTGGGGGCCCTTCCAGCTGGAGGGCACCAAAGGTGAGCTGGTGGCAGAGTGGCAGGGCAGCCCCTGAGGCAGCAGCCAGTAAGGAGGACGAGGAGGAGCCATGGCCAGTTACTGACTGATCTACAGACCGGTACCGGCCCACGGTCCGGGGGTTGAGGACCACTGGGTTAGAGAACCACACTCAAAGAGTTGTTGTCAATGGTGTTTCATCAGACTGGAGGGAGGTGAGTAGCGGGGTACCTCAGGGCTCGGTGTTCGGCCCGGTACTTTTTAACATATTTATTAATGATCTAGATGAGGGGGTGGAGGGTCCGGGGGGGGGGGAGTCGCGAGGGGGGGACAAATTGGGAGGGGGAGTTTGGGGGGAAGAGATAGAGAAATAGAGGAAGGAAAGAAGGAAGGAAGGAAGACAGGCAGGCAGGCAGGAAGTGAGATAGGTGGAATGGGATGGAACAGGGGTGTGCGCAAAGGGTCTGCGGTGGTCTGGGGAGGGGAGTCCCGTGGGGGGGGAGTCCCGTGGGGGAGAGAGGTGAGTAGAGGGGTACCTCAGGGCTCGGTGCTTGGCCCGGTACTTTTTAACATATTTATTAATGATCTAGATGAGGGGGTGGAGGGACTACTCATCAAGTTTGCAGATGACACCAAATTGGGAGGACTGGCAAATACTCCGGAAGATAGAGACAGAGTTCAACGAGATCTGAACACAATGGAAAAATGGGCAAATGAGAACAAGATGCAATTTAATAAAGATAAGTGTAAAGTTCTCCATCTGGGTCAGAAAAATGAAAAGCATGCCTACTGGATGGGGGATATACTTCTAGGTAACACTGTGTGTGAACGAGACCTTGGGGTACTTGTGGATTGTAAACTAAACATGAGCAGGCTGTGTGATGCAGTGGTAAAAAAGGTGAATGCCATTTTGGGCTGTATCAACAGGGGCATCACATCAAAATCACAAGATGTCATAGTCCCATTGTATACGGCACTGGTTAGACCACACCTGGAGTACTGTGTGCAGTTCTGGAGTCCTCACCAAGGATGTAGATAAAATTGAAAGGGTACAGAGGAGAGCAACGAGGATGATCTGGGGCCAAGGGACCAAGCCCTATGAAGATAGGTTGAGGGAGTTGGGAATGTTCAGCCTGGAGAAAAGGAGGTTGAGAGAGGACATGATAGCCCTCTTTAAGTATTTGAAAGGTTGTCACTTGGAGGAGGGCAGGATGCTGTTTCTGTTGGCTGCAGAGGAGAGGACACGCAGTAATGGGTTTAAACTACAAGTACAACTAGATATCCGGAAAAAAATTTTCACAGTCAGAATAGTTCAGCAGTGGAATAGGCTGCCTAAGGAGGTGGTGAACTCCCCCTCACTGGCAGTCTTCAAGCAAAGGTTGGATACACACTTTTCTTGGGTGCTTTAGGATTTTGGGCTGATCCTGCGTTGAGCAGGGGGTTGGACTAGATGGCCTGTATGGCCCCTTCCAACTCTATGATTCTATGATTCTATGAGTGGTGGGAAACAAGTCTAATTATAAAATAAATAAATTAGAAGCCGCCATTCTTAACCACGACACCAGGCTAAGCAGGACCAAATCTAGAAGAAGAAGAGTTGGTTTCCCTACCCGAAGGAGGCTCAAAGCGGCTTACAGTTGCCTTCCCATTCCTCTCCCCACAACAGACACCCTGTGAGGTGGGTGAGGCTGAGAGAGCCCTGATATCACTGCCCGGTCAGAACAGTTTTATGAGCACCGTGGCGAGCCCAAGGTCACCCAGCTGGTTGCATGTGGGGGAGCACAGAATCGAACCTGGCATGCCAGATTAGAAGTCCGCACTCCTAACCACTACACCAAACTGGCTCTCTATCTTGCAAGGTTGTTGTGAGGATCTAATCTAGGAGGACAGAACCTCAATCATCAGAAGAGTTCCCTAGAGGAAGGCTGGCATTATTAAAATTTTACAAAATTGTAATTATATTTTCCCGTCATTACTAGTTTAGGAATAGGCCGGTTTTGTCTCTAGGAAGTGAGAGGCAGAGAAGAAGCTGTTTAATACCCCGCTTTTCACTGCCTGAAGGAGTCTTAAAGCAGCTTACAAACACCTTTCCCTTCCTCTCTCCACAACAGACACCTCGTAGGCAGGGCTGAGAGAGCTCTTAACAGAAGTGCTCTGTGAGAACAGATTTGAGAGTCACCCAGCTGGCTGCATGTGGAGGAGGAGTGGGGGAATCATACCCAGTTCACCAGTTCAGAATCCACTGCTCTTTAACCACTACTTCACCCTGACTGTTAAGATAAATAATATATCCAGAGGAAGGCATAAGCTTCCAATATCCCTGAGCCAGGCTGCCTTGGAGCTCATTCCTTCCTGGCCCCAAAATGGTGACTGGCATGACCCTGGGCATGTAAGAATGGCCCTCACTCCTTCCTTCCTGCTCTCCCTTTCATAGTCTGCCTTGGTTCACCATATTCGCATGGTTGTCTGATGTCCATCTGCGAAGAAGGCATGCCCGTCCCCTCCCAAGGAGGCCAGCCCCACTGGGGAGCCGCTCAAAATGACAGGAAGTTCTTCCTAATTGCTGCTTTCAGTCCAGCCTGGCTGAGCTGTTCCAACTTGTGTTGACAAAGCAGAAGGCACCGTGTTGGGAAGGGGGGGTGGGAAGGCATGAGGGATGGGCTGCCTGGCCTGCAGTGGTGCCCAGGATGGAAGCTGGTCAGCCAGTCTTGCTCTGGTGCTCAGGGTGTGTTGCGCTGAGAAAGTAAACTGGGTTCTCTGGTTTTGTGGCTTTCTTGGCAGGTGGCTGCCCAGCACTAGGAAGCCAAGCTGTTCCTTTCCATGCCCTGATTGGGAAATGTTCATTGGTGCGCTGTTGGCAGGCAAGTGCACCTCACACTGTGCTCTCTGCCACTTGCCACATATCGCCCAGGCGTTGTGAACAGCACCCATTGTGAAATTTTAAATAAGAAGTTGAGCTGCAAAGCCAGGATAGAAAGGCAAAGGGAGAGAGGGAAGGAAACCTGATCCTGGCCTTTTTGAAAGACCACTTGGCTTCTCTGGACTGACCCCAAACCAGACTTATAATGACACTAGATTTAGAGCCCGTTGCATGTGTAACTTTCTTACTGTCTGTCTTTCTGCCTTTCTGTCTGTCTCTTTCTCTCTCTGCCTCTGTCTTTCTGTCCCTCTGTCTTTCTTCCTTCCTTCCTACCTTCTATTGTGTCCACACATACACTCTGGGAATGGTTCGGCGGAGGGGGGGGGAAAGAACGTGGATGGCTTCCCTGGCCCGAGCGCACATTAACCTTATGAGTCGCTAGTTTCCTGGCTCGTCCAGTTATCGTCTGGTCTCTGGGCACTGCTTCCGGTCCCCCCCCCGCCCCAGGCAGGGCCCCTGTGGCTGTGACGCTCCCGGGCTGGGGCTCCGGTGAAGCTTCCTTTCTGGCCCCCCTCAATCCCTGACTCCCCGGCCTCGGCGCGGGCCAAAGAGCAGGCCCAAAGCCCCCCTCCCCCTCCCCCCTCAAGTCCCCGGCCTCGGCGCAGACCAAGGAGCAGGCTGGCTTTCAATGCCTTGCATGCCCGGTGAAAGAGCTTGGCCAGTTGAAGGTTGCCAACTTCCAGGTGAAGCCTAGAGATCTTTGAGGTTTATACCGCTATTGTACGTTTATCTCATGTCAATACTATATAACAGTGGTCCCCAACCTGCGGGCTGCGGCCCGGTGCTGGGCCGCAAAGGCCATGGTGCCGGGCCGTGGCTCCCTCTCCCCGCCCCCCCCCCCCGCAGTAAAAAACTTCCCAGGCCGCAAGCTTCTTACTGCGGGAGGGCGGGGAGAGGGAATCAGGGCCGGGCCACGCGGCTGTGGCCCGTGCGGGCGCAGCCCGTGGGTGCGGCCCAATGCGCGGTGGCGGCAACATCCCTCAGCAAAGGACTACCCGTCCCCCGGGCCTCAGTAAAATTGTCAAGCGTTGACCGGTCCCCGGTGATAAAAAAGTTGGGGACCACTGGTGTAGGGTAAGTGGCAACACCAGCAAAACAGAGCTGCCAGATCTGGGTTGGGAAATACCTGGAAACTTTGAGACTGGACCTGGGTGGCTGGAATTTGGGGCAGGGAGGGACCTCGATGGCGCACATGGTCCTGAAGTCCACACTTCAAAACAGCCACTCACTCAGACGGAAGAGATCTCCAGCCCCTGATTGGTGGTTGGCAACTTCTGGGCAGAAATTGCAAGGACGGAGTCTTTTTCTCAAGCTGCAGAGAGCATGTCTCATCTCAGAGAACGGAGACAGAACCAGCTCTGTACAAAACACTGGCTCGGCCACTAAGCTACAGCTGCTCCGCTGTGGGGAGGACACCTTCCCCGCTCCAGGATGCCTTTTGGGATGCCAACCTCCAGGCAGTTCCCCTGGAGATAATGGCTGCTCTGGAAGTGGCTTCTGGGGCCTAGAGCCCCACTGAGTTCTCTGCCCTCTGCAGGCTCCATCCCCAAACCTCCAGGAGTTCCCCAATATGGAGCCGGCCACCCTGGCTGCCTTTCCAGTGGAGAGTGCTCCGCCGCTGAGCTCAGCCAGTTTTCTAAGTAGAGGAGCCGGCCGGCCGGCAGGCAGCACCTCCTCCTCGCCTGGCCTGATTTCCTCCTCACACTGGGAGGGATTTCCTGTCCTACTTGCTTTAATGAGGCCCTTGGTCAGCACTTTCCCACCCAACCAGGAAAGCAGCATGAGCGGTTTGGCCCTGGTCTGTAGGCGTTTAGAGCAGATCCTCTTGCTGTGCCTGAGGCAAGGCTGGAGACGGTGGGGATGCCCAGGAGCCATGGCTGAGAGAGTGGCTCCCAAGCTAAATGGGCGTGCACTTACAGCTGCTCCAGCAGTCAGGAGGCTGTTGGGATGAGGTTTACACTGGGGGTAAATCCAATATGACTTTTCAGTGTCCATGTTCTAGCCCTGAGGACAAAAGGCAGCCCCCACATTCAGAGGCACTATGAATCCCAGAGCCAGAACTCAACAGGTCTCTCTGCTCTGTTGTTGACCCTCCAGAGGAACTGGCCGGCCCCTGGGTGAGACAGGAGGCTGGACTGGATGGACCCTCCCTGGTCTGCTCTTCTTATATTCTTATCAGGGGAAGGCCTCAGCTTCTCTGCCCTGTGGCTAGACTTCCAGGAGAACTGGCTGGCCCCTGTGTGGGACGGGAAGCTGTACTGGATGACGCCTCCCTGGTCTGACCCAGCAGGGCTTTTCTTATATTCTTATCAGGGGAAGGCCTCAGCCTCTCTGCCCTGTGCCTGGACCTCCAGAGGAACTGGCTGGCTCCTGTGGGAGATTAGAGGATGGACTGGATGAGCCCTCCCTGGTCTGACCCAGCAGGGCTCTCTTGAGGTCCTTATGGAGGCTCCGGCCTCCCTGCCCTATGGCTGGTCCTCCAGAGGAACTGGCTGGCCCCTGTGTGAGAGGGGAGGCTGGACTACATGGGCCCTCCCTGGTCTGACCCAGGAGGGCTCTTCTTATAGTTTTTTGATGTGCTTGGGGTTGCCATCCTCCACGTGGGATGTCTCCTGGAATCTCACGGCTTCCAGACCACAGTGATTGGCTCTCCAGGAATCAAAGGATTCCTTTGGATGTTGGATCCAAGTTATTTGTAGTCCCCCTTCTCACAGGGGCTCGGGTCTGATTACATCTAGGAGTCAGTGCAATCGACATAATGGGACGTTCATTAGCCAGTGCATTCGGGTTTCTAGAAGTCTGTAAACCACATGATAGATCAGGAATGTAGCACATGTGTTATTAATACATATAAAGCTATACAGGAATTAGAGAATAGATCCTGTTTGCAATAGACATCATACAGCAGAAAGGATCGCAAGTCCTGTTCATTTACCCGAGCAGGTTTGTCAAACCATGTTGTGCAAGGCAGCCTTGTTGCCTGTACAGAAAAACCCTCTCAAGTTAGTTCAGTTTTGCATTGTTTGCAGAAGGCCCAGAAAGTGCGGTTTTTCCTGACCTCCTCACCCTTCCTGGCCTTCCACATGGAGGGAACCACAACTTAAATGCCTCTTTGTGTAAAGGAGCCTTTCCTTTGGACTCTCCTGAACCTTCAGCCCACCAGCTTCATTGGATGCCTTCAAGTTCCAGCCTTTACCAAATCCCTCCATCCCTTGCATGATTTTATCAACCTCTATCATAACCCTCCTGTCGTCTTCTCTTTCCTAAACAGAATTGTCCCATGTTCTTCAGCCTTTCCTCTTAGGGAAGACGCTCCCACCCTTTCAACATCTTGGTCGCCCTCCTCTGTCCTTTTCAAAGCTCTGTAATGTGCTTTTGGTGATATGGTGACCAGATATGTACACAGTATTGCAAATAGTATTCTAAATATATGTGTATATATATATATGTATATATGTATATATGTGTGTGTGTGTGTGTGTGTGTTTATATGTATACTAGATTCAAAGCCCATTTTATATTGAAATAAAATGGGTGCTAGAAGGGCTCCCCCCCCCCAAAACTCAAAGGCTTCTGCGTGGCCGGGGGCGGAAGTCAGGAAGGCGTCCTACCTTCTGTGTCGGTCCGCAGCTCCGGAGCGTGGGGTAGGTGCAGCGAAGGTGGATCGCAGCCGCGTCAGAGGCAGGTGGCCACGTGCAGTGGTGCGGTAGCTGTGGGCTAGGCATGGCGCTTGGGGCGGCGGCCCCGGTGCGGCGCTGTTGTCGTGTCCTGTCGGTGATGGTTTCTTCGGCCTCATATCGGGAGGCAGGCATGGTCGGGGTGGCGGCACAGCGGTGGGCTCGAAGGCCGGGGACAGCGGGGGAAGCGGCCAGCGGCAAGTCTTTGCGTGGGAAGGGTCGGGCGGCGGTGGCGGCGCCGGGCGGACAGTCGTTGTCGGGCTGAGAAGGCCGCGCGGTGGCTCAGCCGGGGCTCAGCTTCGTGGCTCCTGATTCACTCCTCAGAGTTTTTATCCCGGTCACGGCCCGCCCTAACTCCTCCCCAACAGCCCTTAGTCTTTTATTTAATCCGCTCCGCAGGATTAAAGCGGATGAAAGATATATGTATGTTATTGTTGTTAGGTGCGAAGTCGTGTCCGACCCAATGCAGCACCATGGACTGCCTGGCCTGCAGGCCTTCCTGTCCTCTACCATTACTTAAAGTCCATTTAAGTTTGCACCGACTGCTTCAGTGACTCCATCCAGCCACCTTCCTTCTCATGAGGTGGCCAAAGTATTTGAGTTTCATCTTCAGGATCTGGCCTTCTAAGGAGCAATTAGGGCTGATCTCCTCTTGGACCGGTTTGTTTGCCTTGCAGTCCAAGGGACTCGCAAGAGTCTTCTCCAGCACCAGAGTTCAAAAGCCTCAATTCTTTGACGCTCGGCCTTCCTTATGGTCCAACTTTCGCAGCCATACATTGCAACTGGGAAGACCATAGCCTTGACTAAACGCACTTTTGTTGGCAGGGTGATGTCTCTGCTTTTTAGGATGCTGTCTAGATTTGCCATAGCTTTCCTCCCCAGGAGCAAGCGTCTTTTAATTTCTTTGCTGCAGTCCCCATCTGCAGTGATCTTGGAGCCCAGGAAAATAAAATCTGTCACTATCTCCATTTCTTCCCCATCTATTTGCCAGGAATTGAGGGGGCCTGATGCCATGATCTTCGTTTTCTTGATGTTGAGTTTCAAGCCAACATATTTGTATATATATACACACACACATTCTGTTTTTCTCCCTGACAGGACTCTGAGTGGCTTTCCCAATCTGATTCTAGCCAGAATCTAGCAGATTCTAGGTTCTCAGGACAGCCCTCTGTGGTAGGCTCAATTGACGGAGAATTATGGGCCTGAAGTTATCTGGGGAGATTCATGAGTGGCCCTCCCCGATTCCACCTAAGTTTTTCACAAGTTGCAGTGAGGATGCAAAGTCCTGGAGGAGAACGTTCCTGCGCTCATTGGTATCAGGTTCAAATCATGCTCCAGAGCTGCTGAGAGGAATAAATTGGCAGGTGGCGCACCTTCCCCATTAATTTCCTGAGGTTCCAGACGGAGGCGCTTGGCTACCGGAGTGAAATCTCATCCACTTCCATTTTCCCAGTATATCGGGCTTCTTGGTTTGTTTGCGTCTCACTCTGCAATTTCTGCTGGCGGAGGGTCTCGTGGGAGCATCCCTGAGAATGGAAACTCTGATGATGCGACCCAGTAGCTTCCTAAGTGCTCCGTCGGCCCTGCCAAGGAAGGAGTTTGGGTCACATCCTGCCTCTTATTTAGGACAATAATTAGGGTAAGAATTTTCCCTGCCCACAAATCCTTGGGGCTGCTCTCCCCTCTAGATCCAAAGCTCTTTGTAGCTCAGTCTTTCTTAGCAGCCCTTCAAAGCCCCATGGTGTGCACGAGCAGGCTCAGGCAAAACTATAGACATACATGTATGCAACTCCTTGCTCTGATTCTAGAAGAACTCTGTCTCTTCTCCCCACCCCACAGTGCATTTTCCTTCTTAGCTGGACAGCAGGTGAGGTATGGTATAATATGGTATGTCATATTAAGATGGGAGCACCCTGGTTCTAATTCTCACAGGGACTTCCAGTGTCCTGGCTGACCTTCGGCCAGACTTCCTCTCCATTGCGCCTACCATGCAGGATGGCTGTGAGGACAAAATGGGAATGAGGGATGCCACCGCTTCTCTACCTTCTCTATGCTCCACCCCCAAATCTCCAGGAATTTCCCAAAACAGAGTTGGTAGCCTTATGCCAACAGATCTCTGTTCTCTGGAGTAGAGCTGTAATGCCGGAGGAAGAGCCTCTTAGATAGGGAAAGGATGAAGGCTCAGACTCCGGGGCATAGGAGCCCTGCTGAGGAGCTCACCTGGGACTCTGCCTTTCCCTTCCAGTGAGGGTGGCCACTGGCAGGGACTGGGGGTTAAATCCAGTTGGGAAACTCCTAGAGATTTGGGGAGAGCAGAGACCTCAGTGGGGTATACTATCATAGAGCCCCCCCTCCAAAGCAGCCATTTTCTCCAGGGAAACGGATCTCTGGTGTCTGGAGATGAGCTGTAATTCCAGGGGATACCCAGGTCCCACCTGGAAGCTGGCATCACTACTTCCAGTAGCTCAAGGGGGAATTCCCTGCTTGACTGGCCTTCCTCACCTGCGGGGCTGCAGGGCTATAGCTGAGCAAGCTGTTCTGACAAGACTTAATTGCACAGAGAGAGAGAGACGTCCTTTCTGGCAGAAACTGAAATCCCTTTCTCCCTTGGGTAGGCAAGGGGTTGCTTTGTGGGGAATTACTGGGCCGCAAAGCCCTGTCGCCACCCCTTTCATTTTTAAAATGGGCTTTGATACTAGTCTGGATATAAACTGGAATCTGCTGGATCGATAATTGGTTGACTGATCATACCCAAAGGATACTTGTTAATGGATCAACATCCTCTTGGAGAAGAGTGACAAGTGGAGTGCCCCAAGGATCTGTCCTGGGGCCTGTGTTGTTCAACATATTTATAAATGATTTGGATGAGGGATTAGAGGGTATATTTATTAAATTTGCAGATGATACTAAACTGGGAGGGGTAGCAAACACAACCGAAGGCAGCAACAGAATACAGGATGATCTTGATAGACTCCACAAGTGGGCTAAACTGAATAAAATGAAGTTCAATAGGGACAAATGTAAAGTTCTGCATTTAGGTAGGAATAACCAAATACACCAATATAAGATGGGGAAAACTTGTCTTGGCAGTAGCATGTGCGAAAAGGATCTAGGAGTCTTAGTAGACCATACATTGAACATGCGTCAGCAGTGTGGCTAAAATGGCAAATGGGATTTTGGTCTGTATCAAATGGAGTATCGTGTCCAGATCACGGGATGTGATGGTACCGCTGTACTCTGCTCTGGTTCGGCCTCACTTGGAGTCCTGTGTTCAGTTTTGGGCACCCCAGTTGAAGAGGGAAGTAGACAAACTTGAACGTGTCCAAAGGATGGCAACAAAGATGGTGAGGGGTTTGGAGTCCAAAACATATGAAGAAAGGTTCACATCCAGCGATCCAGATAGCTTTCATAGGAATTTGAACCTGTAGGGATTTGAATCTGGGTCTCCTCGGCTGACACTCCAACAGCTACACCTGACCGGTTGTGTTGCAACCTGGGAAGGGATGGGAACTCCCAGGGGGGAAAAGGATAAAGGGATCAAAGTAGGCTTGATGTTCAAGAATCATCAAAGCAAAAAAGCTACAGGCACAAGGGATTCCTGTGGCTAGCGGGTTGGGAACTCAGTGGTATTGGTGATGATCCAACCCAGCAGCTCAAGGTAGATCATAAACTACCATTTGGCTGGGCTGCTATCAAGTATTCTGCTAGTTGCTTCATAAAGAATTGTTGTTGTTGTTGTTGTTGTTGTTGTTGTTGTTGTTGTTGTTGTTAGGTGCGAAGTCATGTCTGACCCATCGCGACCCCATGGACAATGATCCTCTAGGCCTTCCTGTCCTCTACCATTCCCCGGAGTCCATTTAAGTTTGCACCGACTGCTTCAGTGACTCCATCCAGCCACCTCATTCTCTGTCGTCCCCTTCTTCTTTTGCCCTCGATCGCTCCCAGCATTAGGCTCTTCTCTAGGGAGTCCTTCCTTCTCATGAGGTGGCCAAAGTAATTCAGTTTCATCTTCTAGATCTGGCCTTCTAAGGAGCAGTCAGGGCTGATATCCCCTAGGACTGACCGATTTGTTCCCCTTGCAGTCCAAGGGACTCGCAAGAGTCTTCTCCAGCACCAGAGTTCAAAAGCCTCAATACTTTGACGCTCGGCCTTCCTTATGGTCCAACTTTCACAGCCATACATTGCAACTGGGAAGACCATAGCCTTGCCTAAACACACTTTAGTTGACAGGTTGATGTCTCTGCCTTTGAGGATGCTGTCTAGATCTGCTCATCCCCAGGAGCAAGTGTCTTTTAATTTCTTTGCTGCAGTCCCCATCTGCAGTGATCTTGGAGCCCAGGAAAATAAAATCAATCACTACCTCCATCTATTTGCCAGGATTTGAGAGGGCCGGATGCCATGATCTTCGTTTTCTTGGTGTTGAGTTTCAAGCCAACTTTTGCACTCTCCTCCTTCACCCAGATTAGAACAATAGCGGCGAAAGGAAATGTGGTTGCCAAAGGATCCACTGGCTCGACACGATCAAAGCCAACACAGGGATAACCAGCAACCATCAAAAAGAAGCGGTCATTGACAGAGACACATGGTGGAAACTTTCCTATAGAATCTTTGAGGGCCGGACTCGACTGAACAGATGACAACATCATAGAATCATAGAATCATAGAGTTGGAAGGGGCCATACAGGCCATCTAGTCCAACCCTCAGCTCAACGCAGAATCAGCCCAAAGCATCCTAAAGAATCCAAGAAAAGTGTGTATCCAACCTTTGCTTGAAGACTGCCAGTGAGGGGGAGCTCACCACCTCCTTAGGCAGCCTATTCCACTGCTGAACTACTCTGACTGTGAAAATTTTTCTCCTGATATCTAGCCTATATCGTTGTACTTGTAGTTTAAATCCATTACTGCGTGTCCTCTCCTCTGCAGCCAACAGAAACAGCATCCTGCCCTCCTCCAAGTGACAACCTTTCAAATACTTAAAGAGGGCTATCATGTCCCCTCTCAACCTCCTTTTCTCCAGGCTGAACATTCCCAAGTCCCTCAACCTATCTTCATAGGGCTTGGTCCCTTGGCATAAGGGGCCGATTAGGCCCTCCGCTTGTCAGTCTGGCCCCAAAAGCACCAATCAGCGTGGCTGCTGATTGGCTCCTTACCCCAGCAACGGACCAGTTGGGAGCCGCGAAGCTAAGAAATGATGTGTTTATCATCATGGGATATTAGAATGCTAAAATAGTAAGCCAAAAGATTACTGGGATAACAGGCAAGTTTGGCCTTGGAGTACAAAATGAAGCAGGGCACAGGCTGGTAGAATTTTGTCAAGAGAATACAATGGTCATAGCAAACACTCTTTTCCAACAACCCAAGAAATAACTCTACACATGCACAACACCAGATGGTCAACATAGAAATCAGAGTGACTATGTGCTCTGCATCCAAAGATGGAAAAGTTCTATACAGTCAGTAAAAACAAGACCAGGAGCCTGTTGTGGTTCAGATCATCAGCTTCTTGTTGCAAAATTTAGGCTCAAATCGAAGAAAGTAGGGAAAAACACTAGGCCACTCAGGTATGAAATAAATCATATACCCGACAAATATATAGTAGAGATAACTAATAGATTTAAGGATTTAGATCTAATAGACAGAGTGCCTGAAGAACTATGGACGGAGGTTCGCAACAAAATAAGAGGTAGCAATTAAAACTATCCCAAAGTAAAAGAAATCCAAGAAAGCAAAATGGCTTTCTGAGGAAGATTTACAAATAGCTGAGGAGAGAAGGGAAGTGAAAAGCAAGGGAGAAACAGAAAGATACACCCAACTGAATGCTGAATTCCCAGAGAACAGCTAGAAGAGATAAGAATGCCTTCTTAAATGGAATTCCGGTTGTGCACACTTCGAGGACGGTTAGCTGCTTAGTAGCTCTTCGAACTACAATGATAAGGGAGAGGAGGGTAGTTTAGTTATAAACACCCCCATAAACTGTCCCTTTGATAGCAAGGGAAAGGCATCCAAATTTGTGCTCTGAAGCCGACTCAAGGACAGGAGATGGGGAAGAAATGGAGGTAGTGACTGATTTTATTTTCCTGGGCTCCAAGATCACTGCAGATGGGGACTGCAGCAAAGAAATTAAAAGACGCTTGCTCCTGGGGAGGAAAGCTAAGGCAAATCTAGACAGCATCCTAAAAAGCAGAGAGATCACCCTGCCTATGAAAGTGTGTCTAGTCATAGAATCATAGAATCTTAGAGTTGGAAAGGGTCATACAGGCCATCTAGTCCAACCCCCTGCTCAACGCAGGATTAGCCCAAAGCATCCTAAAGCACCCAAGAAAAGTGTATATCCAACATTCGCTTGAAGACTTCCATTGAGGGGGAGCTCACCACCTCTTTAGGCAGCCTATTCCACTGCTGAACTACTCTGTGAAAATGTTTTTCCTGATATCTAGTTGTACTTGTAGTTTAAACCCATTACTGTGTGTCCTTTCCTCTGCAGCCAATGGGAACAGCATCCTGCCCTCCTCCGAGTGACAACCTTTCAAATACTTAAAGAGGACTATCATGTCCCCTCTCAACCTCCTTTTCTCCAGGCTGAACATTTCCAAGTCCCTCTACCTATCTTCATAGGGCTTGGTCCCTTGGCCCAAGATCATCTTCGTCGCTCTCCTCTGTACCCTTTCAATTTTATCTACGTCCTTCTAGAAGTGAGGCCTCCAGAACTGCACACAGTACTCCAGGTGTGGTCTAACCAGTGGGACTATACAATGGGACTATGAAATCTTGTGATTTTGATGTGATGCCCCTGTTGATACAGCCCAAAATGACATTTGCCTTTTTTACCGCTGCATCACACTGCCTGCTCATGTTTAGTTTACAATCCACAAGTACCCTGAGGTATCGTTCACACACAGTGTTACCTAGAAGCGTATCCCCCATCCAGTAGGTATGTTTTTCATTTTTCTGACCCAGATGCAGAACTTTACACTTATCCTTATTATATTGCATCTTGTTCTCATTTGCCCATTTTTCCATTGTGTTCTGATCTCGTTGAACTCTCTCTCTATCACCCGGCCCAGGGGATTTGAACTCATCCAGTGCAGCTGAATTCCTCTTGACAAACTCTCTGTCCATGTTAACCTGCCACCTAGACACTATCTCTTGGCTACTGCCATCACTAGATGTGCCTAAACCCTTTGACCTGTGAGAAAAAACAGATGTAAAATAGGCACTGAGCCTTTCTGCTTTCTCTGCATCCTCTGTTAGAGTTTTTCCATCTGCACCCAATAGTGGGCCTATTGCCTCTTTTCCTTTATGTTTGCTCCTCACATAACATATCTTTTCTTGTTACAGTGGGCTTCCCTGGCCAATCTTAGCTCACTCTCAGCTTTAGCCTTTCTGATGATTGATCTACAGTGCCTAGTAATCTGTAGGTACTCTTCTTTAGAGCTCTGTCCTTCCCTCCATTTCCTGAACATTGCCCTTTTCTTTCTTAGTTTGTCTGCTTAGGCTTCCTAGAGCTCCTGCAGTGTTTTCGTCTTTTTGGGATAGTCATCGATTGAGCATACAATAGCTCTTGTTTGAGTAGCACCCACCCTTCACATGCTCCCTTCTCTTCCAGCATTCTCGTCCATGGTATGACACTCATCATGTCTTTGAGTTTATTAAAGTTTGCCCTACGAAAATCCAACATCCGCATCTGGCTACAAGCTTCCTTGGCTCCCCATCTCAAAAGGAATTCTATGAGGACATGGTCACTTCCCCCTAGGGTCCCCACCTCCTTCACCTCATCCCCCAACTCTTGCCTGGTGGTCAGTATTAAGTCCAGTATGGCTGAACCTCTTGTGGGTTCATCTGCCATTTGATAAATGAAATTGTCAGCCAGGCAGGTCAGAAAGTTGCATGACTGAGGACGCATCGCAGAGTTTGTTTCCCAGCACACATCTGGGAAATTGAAGTCACCCATGATGACCTGGTCCTGCCGCTTGGATACTTTCTCAAGCTGCTCACAAAGTGCAGCATCCACATCCTCTCGTTGGTCAGGCGGTCGGTAGCAGATACCAACGACTACAGTTTCTTTTCCCCTTGCTTATTTTCACCCAGATGCTTTCCACTGTAGATATGCTGTCCTTCACTAGAACCTCCTGACAGGTAAGCCCTTTCCTCACATACAGTGCCACTCCTCCACCTCTTCGATCTATTCTGTTTTTTTCTGAACAGTTCATATCCATCCACAATTACATTCCAGTCATGAGAATCATTCCACCAAGTTTCTGTGATGCCTACTAGATCATACCTTTCCATCAGCATGAGAAGTTCCAGCTCTTCCTTCTTATTGCCCATGCTTCAGGCGTTAGTATAAAAGCATCTGAATCCTTTTACTTTTGGTTCCCTATGAGCTGGCCTTCCTGGTTGGGCTGCCCCTGATCGGTCTCCTTCCTTACACTCCCTATGTTGAACGTTTCCTTCCCCTTGTCGCTTCAGTTTAAAGCTCTCCTGATGAATCTCCCCAGGTTCCTGCCAAACACATTCTTCCCCAACTTCGATAAGTGCAGTCCATCAGGTGCTAGTAGGCCTTCCTCAAGAAAGCCTATCCCATGGTCCCAGAAACCAAATCTCTCCTGCTGGCACCAACTACGCAGCCACTGATTCACCTGCATTATCTTTCTCTCCCGACGCATTCCTCTTCCCTTGACAGGCAAGATTGAAGAGAATACCACTTGTTCCCCCATTTGCTTGAGCTTCCTCCCTAGATCTTGATAATCTGTTTTAATAGGAGCAATGGTATTCACGGGCATGTCATTCGTTTCCACATGGACCATCACAAATGGGTAGCGATCCGTAGATTTGAGGAGTTTGGGCAGCTGTTCTGAAATATCTTTAATTTTTGCCCCTGGAAGCAACACACCTCTCGGGTTAGGGGGTCGGGCCCAGCCACATGGCGATCCATTCCTCTTAGGAGGGAATCTCCAATTACCAGTCCTCTCTTTTCTTTTCTTCTCAACACCATTTCCTTCTATCCCCATAGCCTCTTCAAGACTTTGTTTTGGGACCTCTTCCCTCGTTGTCACTTGCACCTCCTCTGCAAGGGCCTAAAATCTATTCTGGAGCTCCAAAGGCCCCGAGAACCATCTCGCTCTACGCCGTTTAGTCTTTTTCCTGTCTGCAAAGGCTCTGTAATGAGGTCAATCCCCTTATCCTCTTCAGGACTGGTTGCATCCTGTTTATTCCAAGTTGCACAGCTCCGGTCTATGAACTCTTCCCCTTTCCTAATTTGGGTCAGAGTAATACCTCTTCTAAGCCCCTAATCCTTTCCTCCAAAAGTCTTACCAGCTTACACTTGGGGCAGATGTAGTCCATCTTGTCTTCAGGGAGGAAGGCAATCATGTCACACTCATTGCGATGATGGGATGAGTGACCTGGAGGTCCATTGTAACTTCTAGGCAGTGCAACTACTAGGGAAATATAATCTACTGATTCTAATTGCTAGGCCAAGAACCCCAGGCTAAGAGCCACAGTCCAAGAGTCCTATGTCTCTCGCCCTTTGGCTTGTGCCTCTGGTGAGGAGCGGCCCTTTTTCATCCTCCCAGCAATCACCCAGCAATCACCTCACTCAGCACCACAATAGCCTCACCTGGTCATCAGCATCACTCCCCAGCAGCTCTCTCCACGTGCTCTCAGTTGTCTGATCTCAGTCAAGGTGATGGTCTTCCTAGTTACAATGTATGGTTATGAAAGTAGGACCATAAGGAAGGCTGAGCGTCAAAGAATTAAGGCTTTTGAACTCTGATGCCAGAGAAGACTCTTGCGAGTCTCAAAGCATCTCAAAGCAGCTTGCAATCTCCTACCATTCTGCTCCCCACAACAGACATTCTGTGAGGTAGATGAGGCTGTGAGAGCTCTAAGAGAACTGGGACTGGCTCATGGCCACTTGGCTGGCTCACGTGGAGGAGGAGTGAGGAATCAATACCAGTTCTCCAGATCGGAGTCCTCTGCTCTTAACCGTGACCCCATGCTGGCTCTTCCCAAAGTCTTAGTCTGAGCCTTGGAAAAGTTTTTCAAAGCAGGGCTGTGTTAGGGTTTGAACTCAGCTCCTGTGCCCCAGACTAGCATTCTCTCCACCAGAGCCAGCCTTGCTTCTTTCCCTCCCTCTTTGCTATGTTCATGCAGGCTGCCTTCTTCTGCTCAAGAATAAAAATAGATCCCCTCCCCCCCCCAAGAAGCAGTACTGCGTGTGGGTTGGAACTAGCGGGATCCATCTGTTGTCACATCGGGCCCAGCGAGGGGAAGAAGTGTGGAAAAGCAATGTTTGTGAGAAGGCAGAGTGGATGGGGGGACCAAAAGAGGAGGAACGCTTGCTGGGCACTGAAGCTTAAGGTGGCTTTTGGACTCTCTATTCTTGTGAGTTTGCTGTGCAAGCAGGTTGCCAACTGACGGGGGTGGGGGGGGGGTGGGGGAGGGAATAGCTCAGCCTGCTCTTGTGCCTTTTGCAGGGTTGAGAAGCAGAAGTACGTTCAAGGACAGTTTCTTCCCACATGAAGGCCTGTACCAGTTAAGCTCTGCTGGGGAAGTGGTGGAAAGAGCGGTCAAGTTTCAGGAGCTGACTTATAGCAACCCAGTTGGGTTTACAAGGAAAGAGACCAACAGAGGTAGGTTGCCATTGCCTGCCTCTGCATAGCAACCCTGCTGGTCCCCCATACAAATATGAACCACAACTGATCCTGCTTATCTTCCAAGACTTGACACACTCAGCTTAGCCTGTGTCACCCAGGTCAGGGCAAGAGATGAACTAAGGTGGTCTGCCATTGTCTGCCTCTTTGTAGCGACCCTGGACTTCCTCAGTAGTCTCCGACCCAAATGGTCACCAGGGCTAACGCTGTGTAGATTATGGTAGCAGACGAGATTGGGCTAGCCTTCTTTGGACATTTTAATTCTGCCTTTTCATCAAGAAGTTCAGTGTTAGAATGCCTCTTTCTGCCCTCATAGGAAAAACTAGATTCAGGTGGGTCGCTGAGCTGGTCTGAAGGACCGAACGAAGTTCAAAGTTCAAGTCCGGCAGCACATTTAAAACTAACAAAGTTTTATTCAAGGTCTAGGCCAGCCTATCTCAACTTTTTTACCATTGAGGAACCCCTGAAACATTCTTCAGGCTTTGAGAAGCCCCAGAAGCAATCATGCAGGATAGGGTAGGGAAGCATCGCTGTGGACACGCCCACCTTCCCAGGCCTTCCCAGTCCAGCATGGGCCATTTTGTTTGAGGGGGGGGACAGTTTGATGTGACCATATAAGGTCATATCACCCAATAAATGCTTAACACATTTTAAAAATATAGAAGAATTAATTCCCACCCATTTGGGAAACACTTCCAGGCTGTCAAGAAACCCCAGTGTTTCATGAAACCCTGATTGAGACTGAGAAAGCCTGGTCTTTGAATCATAGAATCATAGAATCATAGAGTTGGAAGGGGCCATACAGGCCATCTGGTCCAACCCCCTGCTCAATGCATGATCAGCCCTAAGCATCCTAAAGCATCCAAGAAAAGTGTGTATCCAACCTTTGCTTGAAGACTGCCAGTGAGGGGGAGCTCACCACCTCCTTAGGCAGCCTATTCCACTGCTGAACTACTCAGACTGTGAAAATTTTTTTCCTGATATCTAGCCTATATCGTTGTACTTGAAGTTTAAACTGCGTGTCCTCTCCTCTGCAGCCAACAGAAACAGCATCCTGCCCTCCTCCAAGTGACAACCTTTCAAATACTTAAAGAGGGCTATCATGTCCCCTCTCAACCTCCTTTTCTCCAGGCTGAACATTCCCAAGTCCCTCAACCTATCTTCATAGGGCTTGGTCCCTTGGCCCAAGATCATCTTCATCGCTCTCCTCTGTACCCTTTCAATTTTATCTACGTCCTTCTTGAAGTGATGCCACCAGAACTGCACACAGTACTCCAGGTGTGGTCTGACCAGTGCCGTATACAAGGGGACTATGACATCTTGTGATTTTTATGTGATGCCCCTGTTGATACAGCCCAAAATGGCATTCGCCTTTTTTACCGCTGCATCACACTGCCTGCTCATGTTTAGTTTACAATCCACAAGTACCCCAAGGTCTCGTTCACACACAGTGCTACCTAGAAGCGTATCCCCCATCCAGTAGGCATGTTTTTCATTTTTCTGAGCCAGATGCAGAACTTTACATTTATCTTTATTAAATTGCATCTTGTTCTCATTTGCCCATTTTTCCATTGTGTTCAGATCTCGTTAAACTCTGTCTCTATCTTCCGGAGTATTTGCCAGTCCTCCCAATTTGGTGTCATCTGCAAACTTGATGAGTAGTCCCTCCACCCCCTCATCTAGATCATTAATAAATATGTTAAAAAGCCAAGCACCGAGCCCTGAGGTACCCCACTACTCACCTCTCTCCAGTCTGATGGAACACCATTGACAACACTCTTTGAGTGCGGTTCTCTAACCAATTCCCTATCCACTTAACTATCTGAAAATCCAGATTTCAGTCCTTCAACTTATCCATCAGAACATCATGGGGAACCTTGTCAAAAGCTTTACTAAAATCCAAGTAAACGACATCAACCGAATTTCCCCGATCCAGCAAACCTGTTACTTGGTCAAAAAAGGAAACCAGGTTGGTCTGGCAGGACCTGTTGGAGACAAATCCATGCTGACAACCTTGGATCACCAAATTGTCCTCCAGATGTTTGCAGATTGCTCCCTTTAATATCTGCTCCATTATCTTCCCCACAACAGAGGTCAGACTCACTGGTCTGTAGTTTCCCGGGTCATTCTTCCTCCCTTTTTTGATTGATTGAGCATGCAATAGCTCTTGTTTGAGTAGCGCCCACCCTTCACATGTTCCCTTTCCTTCCAGCATTCTCGTCCATGGTATGACACTCATCATGTCTCTGAGTTTATTAAAGTTTGCCCTACGAAAATCCAACATCCGCGTCTGGCCACAACCTTCTTTGCCTCCCCATCTCAATAGGAATTCTATGAGGACATGGTCACTTCCCCCTAGGGTCCCCACCTCCTTCACCTCATCCACCAACTCTTGCCTGTTGGTCAGTATTAAGTCCAGTTAGGCTGAACCTCTTGTGGGTTCATCTACCATTTGATAAATGAAATTGTCAGCCAGGCAGGTCAGGAAGTTGCATGACTGAGGACGCTTTGCAGAGTTTGTTTCCCAGCACACATCTGGGAAATTGAAGTCACCCATGATGACAAGGTCCTGCCGCTTGGATATTTTCTCAAGCTGCTCACAAAGTGCAGCATCCACTCGTTGGTCAGGCGGTCGGTAGCAGACACCAACCACCACACTGTTTGTTTTCCCTCGCTTATTTTCACCCAGATGCTTTCCACTGTAGATATGCTCTCCTTCACTAGAATTTCCTGACAGGTAAGCCCTTTCCTCACATACAGTGCCACTCCTCCACCTCTTCGATCTATTCTGTTTTTTCTGAACAGTTCATATCCATCCACCATTACATTCCAGTCAAGCAGGCACACTTCTTTAGATACAAAGACAAAGCTATATTGACCATTTTCTTTTGATTGCTCGTTTTGTGTTCTGAGGTGGGGATGAGGTGGGGTTAAGATGAATATTTAAGGATTTTATTCCCCTCTGATATGGTCCAGACCAGTGGTCCCCAACCTTTTTATCACCGGGGACTGGTCAACGCTTGACAATTTTACTGAGTCCGGGGGGGGGGGGGTAGTCTGTTGCTGAGGGGACGCTGCCGCCGCCTGAGCACCAGAGATCCCTGTGGGTCAGTTTCAGCCTTAACGACCCCTCCCCCCAACAAACAAATGCTGCTCCTGAAATTTCAGATCTGGGTTGGAGATCTTGGAGATTGTGCTGTGTTTGCTCCTTTTAGCAGAAAGACACTTGTGCCATTCTATGTTTGGTTGACTGGCCAAATGTTTTTAAGGCAACCATTTTAGATTGACTACAGGCCTGCTTGGGAAAGTGGAAAGCAGCAGGAACGAAGGAAGGGACAACAGCAGGTGGATTCAGGCGGGTCATGGTATCAGTCTGAAGCATCAGAACAAAGTCTCAGCCTGGAAGCCCCTTCAAGAGAAAAAACGTTCACGCAAGTACGAGCTTCTGTGTGCAAGCATACCTCTTGCTTGCACATAGACACAAAAGCTTACACCTTGAATAAAACGTTGCTGGTCGTGACGGTGCTGCCAGACTCAAACTTTGTTTTCCAGCATGAGATCAACTGGCTCGATCAAAGCAGCCATGGCCTTCAGTTGCAAACCTCTGAGCAAGGTGCTCAGGATGAGATGTTGAGAGCTGACATGGTGTAGAGTGGTGGACTCCAACCTGGAGAACTCAAGCAAATGGGGGCACAAGTGGTATTCTCTTCAATCTTGCCTGTCAAGGGAAGAGGAATGCGTCGGGAGAGGAAGATAATGGAGGTGAATCAGTGGCTGCGTAGTTGGTGCCGGCAGGAGAGATTTGGTTTCTGGGACCATGGGATAGGCTTTCTTGAGGAAGGCCTACTAGCACCTGATGGACTGCACTTGTCGAAGCTGGGGAGGAATGTGGGGCTTTACGCACTGGGATCTTTGTTGCAAATTGGTCACTGAATGAAAAATCACCATTTAAAATAGTGGAATTCGTCGTTATGCATACCTGCCTTTGTAGTGGAATCCAGTTGCGTTTTGTAGCGTTTCCCACAGCTTCCGGCCTCGGCAGAAATCGCTAGAAAGGAAGCGCTATTGCCAAGCTCGTCCCGTCCCTGGCCGTCAAGCAGCCAATGGGCAGCCATTAGCATGCTCCCAAACAGCCCCTTTCCTTTTAAGAAAGGTTTTTTTAAAAAAAAAACAGACCCATTGTAACGAATCTGTGTAGATTTGTTGCAACGGAGAGACCCATCCAGCTGCCTAATGTGAGCTGTCGTTTGATCGTATGATCGTTGCCACGCTGCCTCGAGTGAAAAAAAAAAAATCCCCCCCCCCCTCACGGGCCCGATTTTCGGCTGAATGAATGTGTAAAAAAATAAAGGGAAAATACTTCAGCAAACGGGCTTTTCTGTGGTTTGTGCTTAGTGACTAAAGGTGAAGGACTGAAGCCAGGGAAGCCTCTAAACAGAAAGAGGCTCGCTGGTGCATTTATCCCCGCTCGCTCGGAGAAAAAAAAATGGCGATCGCTTCGCCGGAAGTTTGGAGGACAGGCTCAGGAGGAGGGACTTTGAAGAAACCGCAACAATGTTAACGCACAGGTCTTTTTCGCTAGTGTTGCAGATTGGTTGCAAGAGTGTAGCGCTTTCCGGAGGGTGAATCCACTTTTTGGGATTCCCCTGAAAGCGCTACAAGGATGCGCTTTTTGCAGATTGGTTTCAGGTGTGTGGCAGATTGTCTACGACGTCGTGCCTTATGGCAAATCAATAGCGTTTCCAATTGGCAACCATTGTGCGATTTTGAAGGCGTGCAAAAAGCCCCTGTGTTTGGCAGGAACCTGGGGAGATTCATCAGGAGAGCTTTAAACTAAAGCCACTAGGGGAAGAAGATGATCAACATAGGGAGTGAAAGGAAGGAGGCAGCCCAACCGGCAAGGCCAGATCATAGGGAACCAAAAGTAAAAGGATTCAGATGCCTTTATACTAACGCCCGAAGCATGGGCAATAAGAAGGAAGAGCTGGAACTTCTCAGGCTGAAAGGTATGATTCTAGTAGGCATCACAGAAACTTGGTGGAATGATTCTCATGACTGGAATGTAATAGTGGATGGATATGAACTGTTCAGAAAAAACAGAATAGATCAAAGAGGCGGAGGAGTGGCACTGTATGTGAGGAAAGGGCTTACCTGTCAGGAAATTCTAGTGAAGGAGAGCATATCTACAGTGGAAAGCATCTGGGTGAAAAAAGGAGGGAGGTGAGTGACGGGGTATCTCAGGGCTCGGTGCTCAGCCTGGTACTATTTAACATATTAATGATCTAGATGAGGGGGTATAGGGACTACTCATCGTTTGCAGATGACACCAAATTGGAAGGACTTGCAAATACTCCAGAAGATAGAGACAGAGTTTAACGAGATCTGAACACAACGGGAAAATGGACAAATGAGAACAAGATGCAATTTAATAAAGATAAGTGTAAAGTTCTGCATCTGGGTCAGAAAAATGAAAAGCATGCCTACTGGATGGGGGATACGCTTCTAGGTAACACTGTGTGTGAACGAGACCTTGGGGTACTTGTGGATTGTAAACTAAACATGAGCAGGCAGTGTGATGCAGCGGTAAAAAAGGCAAATGTCATTTTGGGCTGTATCAATAGGGGCATCACATCAAAATCACAAGATGTCATCGTCCCCTTGTATACGGCACTGGTCAGACCACACCTGGAGTACTGTGTGCAGTTCTGGAGGCCTCACTTCAAGAAGGATGTCGATAAAATTGAAAGGGTACAGAGGAGAGCGACGAAGATGATCTGGGGCCAAGGGACCAAGCCCTATGAAGATAGGTTGAGGGACTTGGGAATGTTCAGCCTGGAGAAAAGGAGGTTGAGAGGGGACATGATAGCCCTCTTTAAGTATTTGAAAGTGTGTCACTTGGAGGAGGGCAGGATGCTGTTTCTGTTGGCTGCAGAGGAAAGGACGCGCAGTAATGCGTTTAAACTAGAAGTACAACAATATAGGCTAGATATCAGGAAAAAAGTTTTCACAGTCAGAGTATTTCAGCAGTGAAATAGGCTGCCCAAGGAGGTGGTGAGCTCCCTCACTGGCAGTCTTCAAGCAAAGGTTGGATACACACTTTTCTTGGATGCTTTAGGATGCTTTGGGCTAATCGTGCGTTGAGCAGGAGGTTGGACTAGATGGCCTGTATGGCCCCTTCCAACTCTATGATTCTATGATTCTAACTGGTTTTAATTCGCTGCTCCTCCTCCATGTGCAATCAGCTGGGTGACCTTTGGCCTTTCCCTATTCTCATAGGAGATGTTCTTCTAGAGCAGTTCTTCTAGAGATCTCTTAGCCCCGCCTACCTCAGAGGGGGTGCCTGTTGTGGGAAGAGAAATGAAAGGTGTTTGTAAGATGCTTTGTGACTCCTTCAGGTAGTGAAAAGTGGGATATAAAAACCAACTTCTTTGGATGTGGATGTTTTTTGTCGCAGAGAACACGGAGGTCATCCTATCTTGGTGAGCAAGCGTGGTGTAGTGGTTAAAGAACAGCAGACTCTCATCTGGACAGCCGGGTTCAATCCCCACTTGTCCAGCAGAGGTGCAACCAGCCGAGTGTCCATGGGCCAGGCACAGTTCTCATAGAGCTGTTCTCCCTCTCTCTTAGAGCTCTCTCATCCCTAATTACCGCACAGGGTGTCTGTTGTGGGAAGAGGAAGGGAAAATATTATAAGCCGCTTTGGGACTCCTTCAGGTAGTGAAAAGTGGATCTTCTTCTCCTACTGCTTTCTTTTTTTTATGAAAGTAAAATAGAATTAAAGCAAAAGTAACAGCAACACCACATTACAAGCCAGTTTTTAAAGACAGTGGGCTGAGAACAAAAAGAAACGGAGGAGGGGGGAAAAGGAAAACTGTCTACACAGTGAAGTTTTTGGCTTCACGGCATCTTTGATCAGATTCTGCAAAGACAATCCACCAGTATTTCGGTCCTCAATTTGTTTGTCTTGAAGGTGCAGCTGAGACTTTGTAGTTTTTGCTAATTTTATGTTTTTGTGTGTGCCCATCTGAGTTTGATCTCGCAGACCCATCAGGAGAACCCTTCTGGATCAGAACAGGGAGGGCCCATCCAGTCCAGCCTCCCGTCTCACCCAGGGGCCAGCCAGTTCCTCTGGAGGGTCAGCCACAGGGTAGGGAGGCCGAGGCCTTCCTAAGGACATCAGGGGAACCCTGCTGGGTCAGACCAGGGAGGGCCCATCCAGTCCAGCCTCCCGTTTCACCCAGGGGCCAGCCAGTTCCCCTGGAGGGCCAGCCACAGGGCAGGGAGGCCGAGGCCTTCAGAAGGACATCAGGGGAGCCCTGCTGGGTCAGACCAGGGAGGGCCCATCCAGTCCAGCCTCCCATCTCACCCAGGGGCCAGCCAGTTCCCCTGGAGGGCCAGCCACAGGGCAGGGAGGCCGAGGCCTTCAGAAGGACATCAGGGGAGCCCTGCTGGGTCAGACCAGGGAGGGCCCATCCAGTCCAGCCTCCCGTCTCACCCAGGGGCCAGCCAGTTCCCCTGGAGGGCCAGCCACAGGGCAGGGAGGCCGAGGCCTTCAGAAGGGCATCAGGGGAGCCCTGCTGGGTCAGACCAGGGAGGGCCCATCCAGTCCAGCCTCCCGTCTCACCCAGGGGCCAGCCAGTTCCTCTGGAGGGCCAGCCACAGGGCAAGGAGGCCGAGGCCTTCCTAAGGACATCAGGGGAGCCCTGCTGGGTCAGACCAGGGAGAGGGTCCATCTAGTCCAGCCTCCCGTCTCACCCAGGGGCCAGCCAGTTCCTCTGGAGGGCCAGCCACAGGGCAGAGAGGCCGAGGCCTTCCTAAGGACATCAGGGGAGCCCTGCTGGGTCAGACCAGGGAGGGCCCATCCAGTCCAGCCTCCCGTCTCACCCAGGGGCCAGCCAGTTCCTCTGGAGGGCCAGCCACAGGGCAGAGAGGCCGAGGCCTTCCTAAGGACATCAGGGGAGCCCTGCTGGGTCAGGCCAGGGAGGGCCCATCCAGTCCAGCCTCCCGTCTCACCCAGGGGCCAGCCAGTTCCCCTGGAGGGCCAGCCACAGGGCAGGGAGGCCGAGGCCTTCAGAAGGGCATCAGGGGAGCCCTGCTGGGTCAGACCAGGGAGGGCCCATCCAGTCCAGCCTCCCGTCTCACCCAGGGGCCAGCCAGTTCCCCTGGAGGGCCAGCCACAGGGCAGGGAGGCCGAGGCCTTCAGAAGGACATCAGGGGAGCCCTGCTAGGTCAGACCAGGGAGGGCCCATCCAGTCCAGCCTCCCGTCTCACCCAGGGGCCAGCCAGTTCCCCTGGAGGGCCAGCCACAGGGCAGGGAGGCCGAGGCCTTCAGAAGGACATCAGGGGAGCCCTGCTGGGTCAGACCAGGGAGGGCCCATCCAGTCCAGCCTCCTGTCTCACCCAGGGGCCAGCCAGTTCCCCTGGAGGGCCAGCCACAGGGCAGGGAGGCCGAGGCCTTCAGAAGGACATCAGGGGAGCCCAGCTGGGTCAGACCATGGAGGGTCCATCTAGTCCAACCTCCCATCTCATACAGGGGCCAGCTGGTTCCTCTGAAGAAGCAACAACAGGGCAGAGAAGATGAGGCCTTCCCATGAATTTGCCTCCTCGCTTTGGGATTCAGAAGATTAGTCCCTCTGAATGTGGAGTTTCCCCTCCATCACCATGGCTAGTAGCCATTGATAGACTTATGAATCTACCTAATTCCCCTTTAAAGCTGTTTATTCCTGTGGCCACCCTGACATCCTCTGGCAGCAGATCCCACATTTGAATCACACTCTGAGCAAAGTAGTATTCCCTTCCTGAACCTACTGCCCTTCAGCCTCATTGGTTGCCCTCAATGTTCCTTTTGGCACCTCTGCTAGGGGAACCCATCCCCCCCGGATCCTACTCCAGGTCTTGGATCTAGAAGGCACCAGGCGTCTTGTTTCAGGCAGGTGCCAGCTTATGCAGGATAGTGGAGCCAGCTATCAGAGGCAGAGTCCAAAAATTACACTAGTGTAGTAGTCGTAGCAAGCCAAGGTCAGTTTTCCCGAAGCAATTGGGTAAAGTAGCAGCCAGTCAGTCTCCTGAGCAATGCGATGACTTTTATCTGCGTGGCTCAAATCTCTGTTGCTGGTTGCCAGCGGCCTGAGGCATGTTGACCCACAATAGGTCTCCAAATCTCCTTGAAGCCTACACCAACATTGCTCTTGTGGACCTGGGGAACTTGGAGGGGATCAGGCAGCTGGCTGACCCTGAACCATCAGCTCTGGGCAAGGGGATAAAACACACACCTCAGAGTCACTTAACTGAGATTCCGCATTTGATTGCTTGGCTGCAGCTGGCTGATGGCTGCTAAATCCAGCTGTTCTTCTTCAGAGGAGTCAGAGCTGTAACCAGATCCTGGCTGTTCCATGACACCAGCTGGACCAGCTGGAAAATGGCCAGTCATTCTGGTGAATTGTGGTGTTGGGTTAGAATCATAGAATCATAGAGTTGGAATCGGCCACACAGGCCATCTAGTCCAACCCCCTGCTCTACGCAGGATCAGCCCTAAGCATCCTAAAGCATCCAAGAAAAGTGTGTCTCCAGCCTTTGCTTGAAGACTGCCAGTGAGGGGGAGCTCACCACCTCCTTAGGCAGCCTATTCCACTGCTGAACTACTCTGACTGTGAAAATTTTTTTCCTGATATCTAGCCTATATCGTTGTACTTGTAGTTTAAACCCATTACTGTGTGTCCTCTCCTTTGCAGCCAACGGAAACAGCATCCTGCCCTCCTCCAATACTTAAAGAGGGCTATCATGTCCCCTCTCAACCTCCTTTTCTCCAGGCTGAACATTCCCAAGACCCTCAACCTATCTTCATAGGGCTTGGTCCCTTGGCCCCAGATCATCTTCATCGCTCTCCTCTGTACCCTTTCAATTTTATCTACGTCCTTTTTGATTCTGTTATGATTCTGTTGCCACCTGCATTGTACGCTACCCTGAAGTCTTCATACTGATGGGCCTAATTCTTCTCTCTTCTTATTTCTCCTCAGGTCCTGTGAGTGTCAACTGCCAAAGGAGGATGTTGCCATCAAAATGGGGGTGGTGGTTGTCCTCTTACACCCTTGCCAAAGTTTTGGTGGCCTCAGCCGTCTTAGCAGAGAACACTTCCCATGTGGGAGCATATGGAAATGAGCTGGAAGCCAACAACACCGGTTGTGAGGGGTCCAGCGGGTGTCAGCCGGGGGTTCTCCTCCCCGTTTGGCAGCCTGACAACCCGTCCTTGGGCGACAAGGCAGCACGGGCAATCGTCTACTTCGTGGCTATGATGTACATGTTTCTGGGTGTCTCCATCATTGCTGACCGCTTCATGGCCTCCATTGAGGTGATCACGTCTAAGGAGAAGGAGATCACCATAACCAAGTCCAATGGCGAGACCAGCATTGGCACAGTGCGGATTTGGAACGAGACAGTCTCCAACCTGACCCTCATGGCGTTGGGCTCCTCTGCTCCTGAGATACTCCTCTCAGTCATTGAGGTCTGCGGCCACAATTTTGAAGCGGGTGAACTGGGTCCCGGCACCATTGTGGGCAGTGCAGCCTTCAACATGTTTGTGGTCATCGCTGTGTGTGTCTATGTCATCCCAGCTGGGGAGAGCCGCAAGATCAAACACCTGAGAGTCTTCTTTGTCACGGCATCCTGGAGCATCTTTGCTTACATTTGGTTGTACCTGATCCTGGCTGTCTTCTCACCAGGGGTGGTGAAAGTCTGGGAGGCCTTACTCACCCTGGTCTTCTTCCCTGTTTGTGTGGTCTTTGCCTGGATGGCAGACAAGCGCCTGCTGTTCTACAAATATGTCTACAAGAGGTACCGGGCAGACCCACGCAGTGGTATCATTATTGGGACAGAGGGCGAGTTCCCTAAGGGGATAGAGATGGATGGTAGTTTTGTGGCCAACGACCACCGGGAGAGTGTCTTTGTGGATGGAAGCTTGGCCTCTGTAGCACCCCTGCCTGTCACAACGCAGGAGGAGAAAGAGCTGGACGAGAGCCGCAAAGAGGTCATTCAGATCTTGAAAGACCTGAAGCAGAAGCACCCGGACAAAGAACTGGAGCAGCTTGTTGAGATGGCCAACTATTACGCCCTCTTGCACCAGCAAAAGAGCCGCGCCTTCTATCGCATCCAGGCCACCCGCCTGATGACCGGAGCAGGGAACATCCTCAAGAAACATATCTCTGAGTACTCCAAGAAGTCCGCTAACCTGTTGGAGGTGCCCTCAGAGGCAGAGGTGGAGGAGAACTACAGCAAGATCTTCTTTGAGCCGTGCATGTACCACTGCTTAGAGAACTGTGGCTCAGTCACTTTGACTGTGACCTGCCAACAGGGCGGCGACACATACAACACCTTCTACGTTGACTACAAGACAGAGGATGGCTCGGCCAAGGCAGGCTCAGACTACGAGTACAGTGAGGGGACCTTGATCTTCAAGCCAGGGGAGACACAGAAGGAACTGAAGATAGGCATCATTGATGATGATATTTTTGAGGAAGATGAACACTTTTTTGTGCGGCTGCTCAACCTGCGGGTGGGGGATGCAGAGGGCATGTTTGAGTCGGACTCAGCCGACCATCCAAAAGGGCGGCTTGTGGTGCCCTTGGTAGCTACTGTGACCATTTTGGACGATGACCATGCTGGCATCTTTACCTTCCAGGACAAACTGCTGAGGGTCAGTGAGTGCCAGGGGACCCTGGAGGTCAAAGTGATCCGGAGCTCTGGAGCCCGGGGGACAGTCATGGTGCCCTACCAGACTGTGGAAGGGACGGCAAGAGGAGGGGGCATAGACTATGAAGATTCCAGTGGGGAACTGGAGTTCAAGGACGACGAAACAGTGTAAGTAACCAGTGCATCTTACAGTGTAGGTCATGGAGTCGGGCAGCCTGGTAACTCTAACCCAAAGCCGAAATAAGAAAACTGGAGGAGGGGGAATTACAAATAGATTTGGTTTTGTATGGAAGATTCTTTGGATTTATTTGCAAATCCCCATTCTTGTGATGGATGAGAACTGTTTGTGGCAGATACTAGAATTTCGCTAGGATACCTAAGAAAGGAGGAGTGCACAGTATCTGGGTACTCTGAAGACACATCTTGCAACCTCCCCCCAACACACACACACACACACACATACACATACACACACACACACACACACACACACACACACACAGGCATTGCTGTTAGTGAGACCCAGACTTTTGCAGAAAGGGAGGCATTCAGAGAAACTTCCAGGGAGGGGGATTACTGCTTACTTCTCCCTTGTCTCTCAGTTCTGTCTTTAATGCACTGTTTCCCTCTAATTAGAGGCAAATCCAGTAGGCCCTGTGAGCTTTCGAGAGCCAAAATGCCCTTCATCGGATACAAACAGGAACAGAGATCTCTAAGGGCCATTCCACACAAAGGGCAACGTGACTAAATCTGTGCGCTATTGAAAAGCGCTGCAGGCAACAGCGGCAGATCGCGGTAACGCACACAGCCATTTCTAGCGAAAAAAGGCTCTCCCACTAGTACTGTTCTGATGGCTGATGGCTGATGAAAACTTTCTCTTGGGAGACATAAAGACCACCCTACAGGACTGCCATTTACTCCTGCAGAGCTGATTTCTATATGCCAGAGCTCAGTTGTAATAAAGGGTGTTCTCCAGGCCCCACCTGGAAGCTGGCAACCCTAGCTGCCAGGCTGGGTGCGTCGGGTCAGAAGCCAAGAATGTTTTCCTGGTTTCTGGGCTGGAGAAAAGTTGGCAGCGCTATATAAGGAAATACCTGGACATTTTTGGGGGTGCCCAAGGAGGGCAGAATGCCATAGTGTCCCCCTTCCATGGCAGCCATTTTCTTCAGGGAAACTGATCTCTGTCACTCAGTGATCGTCACTCTGGAGGATAACAGAACTGAGCGTACAACTTCATTATCAAAACAATGAATTCCTTTTAACGTCCCTCTGGCCTCACCCAGCCAGCCACCATGGAAAGAAGCCATGTGGTTGCTCCAACAGAGCGGGTGGGAGGGCCCTCTCGGAGCCACCATGTGGCTTCTTTCCACGCCAGCGTCTCCCACGAGGACAGTTGGTGGCTGGGAAGGCAGCAGCCATATTTATCAAAAAATGAAGTTTCATGAAAAGCGAAACATTGTGAACCTACAGAATAAATATCTCCCCTAAGCAGTCGGGGATTGTCTCATAGGAAGAATCAGCAAAGACAACTGTGTTGAAGCACTTTGAAAAATGGATGTTGTTTAAATATAAATCCACGTTTGGCTCTGTGGCCTGCCAGACATCCCAGGTAATTCCGTCTCTTTCGCATCTCTTTCTCAATGAGTCCCAGGAGAGCCAAACAGACATCGTACTGATCCTGATGGACTTGCGCCTTGCAGAAGAACAATATTCATAGAATCATAGAGTTGGAAGGGACCTCCTGGGTCATCTAGTCCAACCCCCTGCACTATGCAGGACACTCACATCCCTATCGCTCATCTACTGTAACCTGCCACCCCCTTGAAACCTCACAGAATCAGCCTCTGTTTAAAAATCGCCAAAGATGGAGAACCCACCACCTCCCGAGGAAGCCTGTTCCACTGAGAAACTGCTCTAACTGTCAGGATCTTCTTTCGGATGTTTAGATGGAATTTCTTTTGAATTAATTTCATCCCATTCATTCTGGTCTGTCCCTCTGGGGCAAGAGAGAGCAATTCTGCTCCATCCTCTACATGGCAGCCTTTTAAATACTTGAAGATGGCTATCAGATCCCCTCTCAGTCATCTCCTCTCCAGGCTAAACAGCGCACTCACCGGTCACTTTAAATGCCGAGCCACAGAGCCAAATGTGGATCACCAGCATTAGATTTTCAAAGTGCTCCACTGCATTTGTCTATGTTGATTCCTTATACAGGACCATTGCAGACTGTTTATTGATAGGCTTCCTTCCATAGGTCCACTATTTCTCTCTTTCCATAGGACTTCATTGGTGTATTATCGATTATTGTGGAGTTCATTCTCCTGGCAATATATTGTGCCTCTGATTCCCACACCTAAATTGGTTCTCTCAGTACTGTTTTTTGTGGGGCTGATCTCTCTCCTGAGAATTCCCTCTGGATTGTGTAGCACCTGGAGGTTGGCACTCTGCATTTGAACCTTTGTCACCAGTGCACTCCGGATAACAAAGGCAGGGTCTGGATCTTGGGATTCCTTTCTGGTAGGGTGGCTGCTTTCGCCTTGTGCCGAGAACCTTTTGCCAAGGTGGCAGGCGGATCTGCCGGCATGTGGCTCCATGAGCCAAAGGAAAGTGACGCCATTAAGGGAACTGAGTCCCACGATCTTCCCCCTGCTTCTTATGCTTTCCTTTTGAGTAAGCTCAAACAGCTGCTGCTCCTCTATGAAGACTTCCAGGCCTGAGTGACATAGAACAGAGGCCTTCCCATAGCTTCCTGAACATGACTTAAAGGCTTGGGCAGGCAGGGAGGGATGTGCTCCATTCCAGCTGCTACTGAAACATCTGCCTGTCCCTGCAAGCACTTCTGTAGTGCCGGTTTCTTCCTGTCCCTCGGCCTGCCAATCTCAGAAGAGGCATAAATGATTTTTCAAACCTGACAATTCTCGGGGCTGCTGGTTCATCAGCTTTTGCCTAACCTGACAGCCTGCAGGGAAATTAATGGCTTGTTGGGTATTCTTTAAAAAGCGAAGAATCCTCCAAGGTCTTGGCCAAAGAAGACTGGTTTGGGACAGGGCGGGCTATTGGCTGAGTGAACCAGAATGAGTGTTCATGTTTGTGAGATTGAGAGGGCAGTGGGGTGACAGCTGGAGATCTCCTGGGATTACAACTGAAATCCCTCTGAGAGAGAAGAGTTCCCCTGGAGTAAAAGGCCTCTTTGGAATGCTGTGGCATTATGCCCCCCTGAAGTCCCATAAGAATCTAAGAAGAACCCGAATATAGAGGTTCCTCTCAGTCACCAGTGATAACTTATCCTATATGAATATATCCAACCCTCTTTTAAAGCTGCTTATGCCTGTGGCCATTGCTACCTGCTCTGGTCCCTCCCCTCACCATACCCTGCACTCTGCAGGATCCACCCCAAAAATCTCTGGATATTTCCAGGCAGGGGATGGCAATCCTAGCAGTGAAGTCGTATGCCTGCCATGGCCCAGCCTCAGCCACCGTGGCAGTGTGATAATTGGGCTTGCAAAGATATGTCTACCATGGGTTGTCAACTCCAGGTAAGGAAATTTCTGGAAAAAGTTGGGAGTGGAAACCATCCAAACTGGCCTTTTTCCTTGAAGGTAACTGATCTCTATAGTCTGGGCAAGAAATGTAGTTCGAGGAGAGCTCCTGGCCCCACATGGAGGTTGGAAAAAGTTTGTCCACCTTGTTTGTGCTCGGACATCTGTGTGCCCCAGAAACTCATGGTTCTGATTGGTGGGATTCAGCCCCCACCCAACTAAAAAACCTGCTCTTCTTCATTGGTTGCATCCTAAGAAACTGGTGGCAGTTGGGATGCCAGCCTCCAGGTGGGACCTGGGGATCCCCTGAAAATAACAGCTCAATTCCAGACTACAGATATCAGTTCTATTGGGAAAAGGGTGGCTTTGGAGGGGGGACTTTGCGGCATTGTGTCCCACTGAGGTCCTTGCCCTCCCCAGGCTCCCCCCCCCAAATCTCCAGGAATTTTCCATGCTCAATCTGGCAACCCCCCCCCCCTCCATGTGCACGCACGCTCACACTGTTCTGTGGAGATTGCCCTGCAGTTTGGCTTGCTAGGACATTCCCTCCAAACTTATTCTGTGATTCTAACAGGGTCTGGCTGCAATGCAAAGTGCCTTAAGAACCGGCCTTCCAAAGAAGTGGTGGCAGGATAGAGCAGATCTCCTATTCGCCCCTGGATAGCATTGCTGCTGTTTTCTCTGGCTTGTGATTATGCCACCCACAGGGAAACGGGCATAGGGCAGGCACTAGTTCTGGGGCAAAACAGAATGTTCCAGGGAGGGCCCATCCAGTCCAGCCTCCCGTCTCACCCAGGGGCCAGCCAGTTCCTCTGGAGGGCCAGCCACAGGGCAGGGAGGCCGAGGCAGGGAGGCCCAGGCCAGCTGGGTCTAACCAGTGATCCATCTGGTCCAGCATCCTGTCTTTCCTATCATTTGGCACATTTCCTTGCTGTCTCCACTCCACAATACCTATCTTCATCCTTAGGAGACGATTGGCCCAGAATAACTATTGTGGTTGCTATGGGGATGCCACTGGAAACAGTCTCTCCGTTATGATTGATCCCTTCTAGGCCCATAACATAGTCTGCCTCGTCCTGCCTCCTCTATCTGTTGGAACGTGCAGGAAAGTGGAGTTCAGAGGCCAACGCTGGATGGAGTTCAGAGGCCAAATGTGTTGAGGGGTTTTGAGCTTTCCCCTGAAGAACATGTTTCCCCTCTACCCCAAAAGGGGTTTAACAACCTAAAAAGGGCCCTTCCTGGGTCCCACCCTGTGTCTTACACCCTGTTCTCCAAACCATCCATGTGGATACTGCTGTACAGTCTGCAACTGAAGGGACCAGATAATTTCATGATGTTCTTTTAGCCTTCCAGTCCAGTTGCATTCTCCTTTGTTACAATTTTTTAAAGTCTCGTTTTCACTACAGTTTGTTAGCAATCCCTTGCTGTCTCAATTATTCGGCATTTCTGCCCCAGTCCTTCTGCAACTCTATTTCCTCCCATCTCTTTTTTTCGGTAATGGCTGGATTTCAGGGATTTGGTGGTCTGAAATGCCAGGGCTCCTTCTGGTCTACACTGGGCCTGGCTTTGTTGGGAAATGTTATAAGGGTCTCCTGACCAGATGGAAAATTGGTTTGTGACCCCAATCAGTTCCTGAGAAATTCCCGGGAGGTGCATGATGAGGCTTGAAAGTTCCTACAACACTTTAATTCCCTAGGGCAGGGTTCCCCAGGCATCATGGGCATCATTGGCACCTGCCAGTACTTTCAAGCGTGCCCACCGAGGTTTTCAGAAAGTGGGTGGAGCCATTGTAAGGCAGGACTTGCTCTTGGCTAGCCTCCTTCAAAGAAATTCTGCCAACAAGTATGGTTCCATTGCCTCTTCAGGCTTCCTGTCTTCCCAGGTGATGTAAGGGGACGTATTCCGTGGTCTCTGTCTCCTGTAGAAGCCATTTTGGGTTTGGTTCCGCTCCTGTGGGACCCGCTTTGGGGGTGGTGCTCAAACCCCGACTCCCAAATTTCCAAATGTGCCCACAGGCTCAACAAAAGGTTAGGGAGACCATGAGAACTTTTGCTGCTTGAGTAGGGCTTATTTTATATTCCAAACTGGATTTTTTTCTTTTGGCTTTGCTGCCTGCTAAGGTGCCATCTGTGTTTCAGACCTTTCCTTTGCACATATTCCACTCACATTCTCGATGCTCTCTCTCTTGCTGTCTCTGCCGCCCACGGCTAGATCTGGAGGCTTGCACTTATTTTAAAAATGCACCGCAGGGAGCATGTGGTTTCTCATGATGAAATGGCAGGATCCGTTGCCACTTTGAGGCGGGGAAGAAATGGATGGTCCAGAGGCCAGCGTGGTGTTGTCTCCCCAGGAGAGATTCATGGATCCCAGCAAGGACCAGTTTGGGGCAATGCATAGATTAGAGCGGTGACTGGATGTGAATTTGAAAAGGGGAAGCTTTCTCTTCTCCCATGATCGTGAACGCAATTTGCTGACGTATTCCTGAAGGCAGGCTGCAGTGAGACGGACACACACAAAGCTGCCTTATACTGAATCAGACCAATGGTCTGTCAAGATCAGTATTGTTGACTCTGCCTGGCAGCAGTTCAATGGGACATCAGGTATTGTCTACTCAGACTGGAAGCAGCTCAACAGAGTCTCACTTATTTCCTACTCCAGGCTTTGTCAACCATGGTTTCATGAAGCCCTAGGAATTCCTGGGGGTCCTGGAAGGATTTACTGATTGGGTGGGAGTTTATTCATTTTTAATCTATTTAAAAATATGTATTGAGAGGGAGTGTACACAGCTATGCTTCCCAACAAAATTCTGGATGATGACGCCACTTCTGGGGTCTTTCAAAGCCTGAAGAAAGTTTCAGAGGTTTTTCAATGATAAAAAAGCTGAAACTGAAAACAGTTAATGGGATCCAGGAAGTATCTCTCCAAGGTCTCAGGTATTATCTACTCAGGCTAGCAGGATCTTTTCAGAGCCTCAGGTTTTGTCTTCTCAGACTAGAAGCATCTTTCCAGGGCCTCAGGTTTTGTCTTCTCAGACTAGAAGCATCTTTCCAGGGCCTCAGGTTTTGTCTTCTCAGACTAGAAGCATCTTTCCAGGGCCACAGGTTTTGTCTTTTCAGACTAGAAGCATCTTTCCAGGGCCTCAGGTATTGTCTATTCAGGCTTGCAGCATCTTTTCAGGGCCTCAGGTTTTGTCTTTTCAGACTAGAAGTATCTTTCGAGGGCCTCAGGTTTTGTCTTCTCAGACTAGAAGTATCTTTCCAGGGCCTCAGGTTTTGTCTTTTCAGACTAGCAGCATCTTTCCAGGGCCTCAGGTTTTGTCTTTCCAGACTAGAAGCATCTTTCCAGGGCCTCAGGTTTTGTCTTCTCAGACTAGAAGCATCTTTCCAGGGCCACAGGTTTTGTCTTTTCAGACTAGAAGCATCTTTCCAGGGCCTCAGGTATTGTCTATTCAGGCTTGCAGCATCTTTTCAGGGCCTCAGGTTTTGTCTTTTCAGACTAGAAGTATCTTTCGAGGGCCTCAGGTTTTGTCTTCTCAGACTAGAAGTATCTTTCCAGGGCCTCAGGTTTTGTCTTTTCAGACTAGCAGCATCTTTCCAGGGCCTCAGGTTTTGTCTTTCCAGACTAGAAGCATCTTTCCAGGGCCTCAGGTTTTGTCTTCTCAGACTAGAAGCATCTTTCCAGGGCCTCAGGTTTTGTCTTTTCAGACTAGAAGCATCTTTCCAGGGCCTCAGGTATTGTCTTTTCAGACTAGAAGCATCTTTCCAGGGCCTCAGGTATTGTCTATTCAGGCTTGCAGCATCTTTTCAGGGCCTCAGGTTTTGTCTTTTCAGACTAGAAGTATCTTTCGAGGGCCTCAGGTATTGTCTTTTCAGACTAGAAGTATCTTTCGAGGGCCTCAGGTTTTGTCTTTTCAGACTAGAAGCATCTTTCCAGGGCCTCAGGTTTTGTCTTTTCAGACTAGAAGCATCTTTCCAGGGCCTCAGGTATTGTCTACTCAGACTAGAAGCATCTTTCCAGGGCCTCAGGTTTTGTCTACTCAGACTAGAAGCATCTTTCCAGGGCCTCAGGTATTGTCTACTCAGACTAGCAGCATCTTTCCAGGGCCTCAGGTTTTGTCTTCTCAGACTAGAAGCATCTTACCACGGCCTCAAGTTTTGTATTTTCAGACTAGAAGCATCTTTCCAGGGCCTCAGGTTTTGTCTACTCAGACTAGAAGCATCTTTCCAGGGCCTCAGGTATTGTCTACTCAGACTAGCAGCATCTTTCCAGGGCCTCAGGTTTTGTCTTCTCAGACTAGAAGCATCTTACCACGGCCTCAAGTTTTGTATTTTCAGACTAGAAGCATCTTTCCAGGGCCTCAGGTTTTGTCTACTCATGCCAGCAGCATCATTCCAGGGTCCCAGTTATTGTCTACTCAGACTAGCAGCATCTCCAGAGGGCTTCAGATATTGTCTACTCAGACTAGCAGCATCTTTTCAGGGCCTCAGGTATTGTCTATTCAGGCTAGCAGCATCTTTTCAGGGCCTCAGGTTTTGTCTTCTCAGATTAGGAGCATCTTTCCAGGGCCTCAGGTTTTGTCTTCTCAGACTAGAAGCATCTTTCCAGGGCCTCAGGTTTTGTCTTCTCAGACTAGAAGCATCTTTCCAGGGCCTCAGGTTTTGTCTTTTCAGACTAGAAGCATCTATCCAGGGCCTCAGGTTTTGTCTTTCCAGACTAGAAGCATCTTTCCAGGGCCTCAGGTTTTGTCTTCTCAGACTAGAAGCATCTTTCCAGGGCCACAGGTTTTGTCTTCTCAGACTAGAAGCATCTTTCCAGGGCCTCAGGTTTTGTCTTCTCAGACTAGAAGCATCTTTCCAGGGCCACAGGTTTTGTCTTTTCAGTCTAGAAGCATCTTTCCAGGGCCTCAGGTATTGTCTATTCAGGCTTGCAGCATCTTTTCAGGGCCTCAGGTTTTGTCTTTTCAGACTAGAAGCATCTTTCCAGGGCCTCAGGTTTTGTCTTTTCAGACTAGAAGCATCTTTCCAGGGCCTCAGGTGTTGTCTTTTCAGACTAGAAGCATCTTTCCAGTGCCTCAGGTTTTGTCTTTTCAGACTAGAAGCATCTTTCCAGGGGCTCAGGTTTTGTATTTTCAGACTAGAAGCATCTTTCCAGGGGCTCAGGTTTTGTCTACTCAGACTAGCAGCCTCTCCCCAGGGCCCCAGGTATTGTCTATTCAGACTAGCAGCATAGAATAATAGAATAATAGAATTGGAAGGGGCCATACCGGCCATCTAGTCCAACCCACTGCTCTACTCACGATCAGCCCAAAGCATCCTAAAGCATCTCCCCAGGGCCCCAGGTACTGTCTTCTCAGGCTAGCAGCATCTTTCCAGGGTCTCAGGTATTGTTTACTCTGGCTAGCAGCATCTTTCCATGGTCTCAGGTATTGTCTATTCAGACTATCAGCATTTTTCCAGGGTCTCAGGTATTGTCTACTCAGACTAGCAGGGTCTTTCCAGGGCCTCAGGTATTGTCTACTCTGACAAGAAGCATCTCCCCAGGGACTCAGGTATTGTCTACTCAGACTAACAGCATCTTTCCAGGGGCTCAGGTATTGTCTACTCAGACTAGCAGCATCTTTCCAGGGCCTCATGTACTGTGTACTCAGACTGGAAGCATCTTTTCAGGGCCTCAGGTATTGTCCACTTAGACTAGCAGCGTCTCCCGAGGACTTTAGGTATTGTCTACTCAGACTAGCAGCATCTATCCAGGGCCTCAGGTATTGTCTACTCAGGCTAGCAGTATAGAATCATAGAATCATAGAGTTGGAAGGTGCCATACAGGCCATCTAGTCCAACCCCCTCCTCCACGCAGGATCAGCCCAAAGCATCCTAAAGCATCCAAGAAAAGTGTGTATCCAACCTTTGCTTGAAGACGGCCAGTGAGGGGGAGCTCACCACCATCTTTCCAGGGCCTCAGGTTTTGTCTTCTCAGACTAGAAGCATCTTTCCAGGGCCTCAGGTATTGTCTGCTCAGAGTATCGGCATCTCTCCAGGGTCTCAGGTATTGTCTACGTCGGCTGGAAGCATCTCTCCAGGGTCTCAGGTATTGTCTACTGAGACTGGCAATAGCTCAATAGGATTTCAGATATTGTGTGTTCATATTGTTACTAGCTCTGTGTCTCAGGTAGTGTCTACTCAAGGTGGCAGGAGCTCTCCAGTGTCTTTCTCATCTTCTCTTGCCCGACCCTTTTAACTGGGGATGCCGCAGTTGAACCTGCTATCATGTACTTCATTTGATTACCTGCTCCTCCTCCATATGTGTGACCATCACAGAGCTGAGCAGTTCTGTCAGATCTCTCTCAGCCTCACCTACTTCACAAAGTGTCTGTTGTGGAGACAGGATGGGAAGGCCATTTTCAGCCACTTTGAAACTCCTTTAGGTAATGAGATGAGTGGTATAGGTTGGTCTGACAGGACCTGTTGGAGACAAATCCATGCTGACTTCCTTGGATCACCAAATTGTCCTCCAGATGTTTGCAGATCGCTCCCTTTAATATCTGCTCCATTATCTTCCCCACAACAGAGGTCAGACTCACTGGTCTGTAGTTTCCCAGGTCATCCTTCCTCCCTTTTTTGAAGATCGGAATAACATTTGCTCTCTTCCAGTCCTCCGAGACATCTCCAGTCCTTAAAGAGGTCCCAAAGATGATGGACAAGGGTTGTGCAAGTTCTCCAGAAAGTTCTTTGAGCACTCTCGGGTGCATTTCATCCAGCCCAGGGGATTTGAACTCAGCTAAATGCCTCTCGACAACCTCTCTGTCCATGTCAACCTGCCACCCAGACACTATCCCTTGGCTACTGCCAACTCTAGATGTGCCTAAACCCTTTGACCTGTGGAAAAAACAGATGTAAAATAGGCACTGAGCCTTTTTGCTTTCTCTGCATCCTCCGTTAGAGTTTGTCCATTCGCACCCAACAGTGGGCCTATTGCCTCTTTACTTTACATTAGCTCCTCACATAACTGAAAAATCTTTTCTTGTTACAATGGGATTCCCTGGCCAATCTTAGCTCGCTCTCAGCTTTGGCCTTTCTGATGATTGATCTACAGTGCCTAGTAACCTGTAGGTACTCTTCTTTAGAACTCTGTCCTTCCCTTTTCTTTCTTAGTTCCTCTTGACGTTCTCTGTTCATCCAAATAGGTTTCTTAGAGCTCCTGCAGTGTTTTCGTCTTTCTGGGATAGTCATTGATTGAGCATGCAATAGCTCTTGTTTGAGTAGCGCCCACCCTTCACATGCTCCCTTCCCTTCCAGCATTCTCCTCCCCAAGCCCTGCCTACCTCAGGCTCTGCCCCCTAAATCTTCAGGTATTCCCCAACCCAGAACCCTACCAGTTGTTGATTGGCTAAGTGCCCCCCCCCGCAGCACTGGAAGGGCCCCCCGAAACCAGCCTGACCTTCGGTCAGTTACCCCCTTAGCCCTGCTTCACTTGCTGTTTCAGAAAGCCCTGTCAGCTTCTTGCTTGAGAAGCCGGTTTACGCCTGAGCTCAGCTGTCTGGGAAAGGAAGGCTTCCAGGCATCCCACGCGCCATGCAGGGAGCCAATCTGTCATCGAAGGAGACCTCTCGCCTGCCATGGGCACAGTTGGCTGAGGAGGAGGGGGGGGGAGAAGCCGCCTGGGCCAGAGTGGAGCACATGGGGTGTCACATTGCAGGGATCAAGCCACCCCCAGAAAGCCCTCTGGCCCTCAATCTTCTATCACAGTCAAGAAATCACCTCCCTCCCTCCTCCCAGAATGACCACTGATCTCCAGACAATGTAGATAAATATATTTATTTCTTTAAAACTTTTGTTTGACTGGAGAAATGGGCTGCTTTGGAAGGTGCACAGAATGGTCCTGGACCCCCCCCCCCCTCTTTAATCTGGAGATGAGCTGTAATTCCAAGGGATCTCCAGGCCCCATCTGGCAGCTGGCATCCCTATTGCTGGGTCTCCCCTGGTCACCAGTGGGGGGTGGGGGAGAGGAGGGTTGACAGCTCCAGGCTGGGGAACTCCTGGAGATTTGGGGTTAGAGGCTGGAGAGGACAGGAAATATGGAGAACATAGAGTCCCCCCTCCGGAGCAACCACTTTCTCCAAGGGAACCGATGTCTGTAGTCTGGCAACGAGCTTTAATTCTGGTGGATCCCCAGGCTACACCTGGAGGCTGGCATCCCTCCTCCTTAGTGTCAGGATCAGTCCACTGCTCTCTGCCATGTCTGTGCCATGCTAACCAGAGAGACTCCATCTTTGTGTGTGTGTACCTTCAATTGCTTTTTACCCATGTAACCATTTGTGCTTATGACTCTGTGCACTAAGGCTTTAATAAACTCCCTGCTGGCTGAGACGTTGGGGGTGGGTGAGGAGCCGTTGGCCAAACCGCTCCGCTTTACCCAAATGGATGGGAAGACCATCCCAGGAGGAGAGGCAGTGAGCAGGACGCCCCTGCTAGAAATGGACTGGGAGAAAATTAAACCGGTGGTGGCGCCCAGCTCAGCATTCCCGTGAGTGTTGGGGCTGGACTGGCTGCGCAAGCACGACCCCAGCATCCAATGGAGTACGGGGAAAGTGCGGTTCCTGGAACTGGGTTGCGAGGGGCACCGCCACCCAGAAGAGCAGGGGGCTCCAGAGCGGAAGGGGATTGCGGCTGCTGCCCTAGCCAGAGTGGGTCCTGAGGGTCTGCCCAAAGAGTACTGGGACTTCCAGGATGTCTTTGCAGAGAGGGAGTGCGATCAGCTACCCCCCCCCCCACCGTATGACAGATTGTACGATCAAACTGAAGCCGGGAGAGCCCCTCCCGTGGGCCAAGTTGTACTCCCTGAGCCCACGGGAGATGCAGGAACTGCGTGCGGTCCTCGATAAAAGTCTGGCCCGTGGTTTTATCTACCCGGCTACCTCCCCTATGGCTGCCCCAGTCTTGTTTGTGAAAAAGAAAGATGGGATCCTATGGTTGTGAAAAAGAAAGACGGGACCCTACAGGGGGCTGAATGCTGTCTCTACCACCAACGCCTACCCCTTGCCGTTAATAAAAGACTTGCTGAGCCACCTGGGGCAGGCTCACATTTTCACGAAGCTGGACTTGCAGAAGGCTTACTACCGAGTCCGGATTAAGGAGTGGCACGAATATTTGACTGCCTTTAATACCCCTTTGGGGCAGTTTGAGTACACCATCATGCCGTTCGGCCTGGCCGGTGCTCCAGGCGTGTTCATGAATGTCATTAACGAGGTGATGCATGACCTGTTGGACAAGGGGGCCCTGGTTTATTTGGAAGATATTTTGCTGTATTCCGAAGACCCCAGGAAACACGTGTCTTTGGTGCGCGAGGTCTTGCGCAGGCTACGTGCACACCACCTCTATGCGAAACTGTCAAAGTGCGTGTGCGAGTTTCACTGGGAAGCGGTGGACTTCCTCCTGTGCAGGGATTGAGATGGACCCGGGGAAGGTCCGGGATTTGTTGGCGTGGGAATCCCCGCGCACACAGAAGCAGTTGCAAAGTTTTCTGGGATTCGCCAACTTCTATCGCTCATTCATCCCCAATTTTGCCAAAGTGCCTCTCCCCTTGACATACTTGCTAAAGACCTCTCCCCTTGACTGACTTGCTAAAGACCAAAGGTCTGGAAGATGGCAGCTAAGCCGAGTGCGCCTTTGGCGTGGTCGGATCAATGCCACGCAGCGTTTGAACGCCTCAAAGGCCTTTTTACGACTGAGCCCATGTTGGCTCATGCTGACCCCCACAGACCCTTTACGGTGCAAGTGGACTCCTCCAATGTAGCAATGGGGGCTGTGATCCTCCAGGTGGGGCTGGAGGGGAAGCTGCACCCGCTGGTGTACATTTCCAAAAACTTTTCGGGGGCTGAAAAAAATTGGGCAATTTGGGAGAAGGATGCAGCGGCAGTGAAGCTTACACTGGCTACCTGGCGGCACTGGGTGGAGGGAGCGGCACACCCATTTATTGTATGGACAGACCATAAAAATCTGCAAGCCCTGAAACAGCCCCAGTCGCTGTCAGCAAAACAGGTGCGTTGGGCGGAGTTTTTCTCCCGTTTCAATTTCACCCTAAAACATCTGCCGGGCAAAATGAACTTTTTGGCTGATGCACTCTCGTGCCTCCCCCAGTATGACTATAAGCATGACCGATTGGTCGACACCGTGTTTACCCCCTCCCAGTTGGGACTGACAGTGATGATGTGTAGCAAGGCGAAGGGGGGTGGGCCTTCCCTGTGGGTTGGGTCTAAAAGGATGTAGTACTGGACCCTGAGTTTGCCCGCCTTCGCCCCAACCTCCTGGAGTAGGAGGGTCTGTTTTTTAAGGAGGACAGGCTGCTTGTACCTGCAGCAACGTGAAAAGACATTTTGAAGCTGTGTCTTGACTCTAAGGCGGCTGGGCATTTTGGTTTCATAAAAACCTTGCATTTGGTGCGGCGGCATTACTGGTGGCCCACGTTGAGAAAGGATGTGGAACTGTACGTGTAAGGCTGCCTGGTGTGTCTCACTTCCAAACTGGTGGGTTGCTGCAACTGTTGCCCACACCCTCGGCCCCATAGAAGGAGATCACAATGGATTTTATCACGGACTTGCCGCCCAGTGATGGGAAAACTGTCATCTGGGTGGTAGTGGATGCATTTTCTAAACAAGCCCATTTCATTCATGAGAGCTCAGACAACTGAGAGCACGTGGAGAAAGCTGCTGGGGAGTGCTACTGCTGCTGCTGCTGACCAGGTGAGGCTATTGTGGCCCTGAGTGAGGTGATTGCTGGGTGATTGCTGGGAGGATTAAAAAGGGCTGCTCCTCGCCAGAGGCAGAGCTCAGACAACTAAGAGCATGTGGAGAAAGCTGCTGGAGAGTGCTGCTGCTGCTGCTGACCAGGTGAGGCTATTGTGGGTGCTGAGTGAGGTGATTGCTGGGTGATTGCTGGTAGGATTAAAAAGGGCTGCTCCTGGACGAGAGACAAAGGGCTCTTGGCCTGTGGCTCTTAGCCTGGGGTTCTTGGCCTAGCAATTAGAATCAGTAGATTATATTTCCCTAGTAGTTGCACTGCCTACAATGGACCTCCAGGACACTCATCCCATCATCTGCAGTGAGTGAGACATGATTACCTCCCTCCCTGTAGACAACATGGACTACATCTGCCTCAAGTATAAGCTGGTAAGACTTTTGGAGGAAAGGATTACGGGTGTAGAACAGAGGACTATTACTCCAACCCAAATTAAGAATGGGGAGGAGTTCATAGACCGGAGCTGTGCAACTTGGAATAAAGAGGATACAACCAGTCTGGAAGAGGATAAGGGGATTGACCTCATTACGGAACCTCTATAGACAGAAAAAAGACTCAACGGCATAGAGCGAGATGGTTCTCGGGACCTTTGGAGCTCCAAAATAGATTTCAGGCCCTTGCAGAGGAGGTGCAAGTGTCAACGAGGGAAGAGGTCCCAAAACCAAGTCTAAGACAAAGTGAAGAGGCCACGGGGATAGAAGGAAATGGTGTTGAGAAGAAAACAAAAAGGAGAGTACTGGTAATTGGAGACTCCCTGCTAAGAGGAATGGATCGCCATGTGGCTGGGCCCGACCCCCTAACCTGAAAGGTGTGTTGCTTGCCAGGGGCAAAAATTAAAGACGTTTCAGACGGAAGACAGAGCTCTAAAGAAGAGTACCTACAGGTTACTAGGCACTGTAGATCAATCATCAGAAAGGACAAAGCTGAGAGTGAGCTAAGATTGGCCAGGGAAGCCCACTGTAACAAGAAAAGATTTTTCAGTTATGTGAGGAGCAAAAGTAAAGGAGGCAATAGGCCCACTGTTGGGTGCGGATGGACAAACTCTAACGGAGGATGCAGAGAAAGCAGAAAGGGTCAGCGCCTATTTCTCATCTGTTTTTTTCCACAGATCAAAGGTTTTAGGCATATCTAGAGATGGCCGTAGCCAAAGGTAAGTGTCTGGGTAGCAGGTTCACATGGACAGAGAGGTTGTTGAGAGGCATTTAGCAGCACTGGATGAGTTCAAATCCCCTGGGCCGGATGAAATGCACCTGAGAGTGCTCAAAGAACTTTCCAGACAACTTGCACAACCCTTGTCTATCATCTTTTGGACTTCTTTAAGGACTGGAGATGTCCCGGAGGACTGGAAGAGAGCAAACGTTATTCCGATCTTCAAAAAAGGGAGAAAGGATGACCTGGGAAACTACAGGAAGAGCTGGATTCAGTGATTCTGATCTCTGTTGTTGGTAAGATAATAGAGCAGATATTAAAGGGAGTGATCTGCAAACATCTGGAGGACAATTTGGTGATCCAAGGAAGTCAGCATGGATTTGTCTCCAACAGGTCCTGTCAGACCAACCTGGTTTCCTTTTTTGACCAAGTGACAGGTTTGCTGGATCGTGGAAATTCGGTTGATGTTGTTTACTTGGATAAGCTTTTGATAAGGTTCCCCATGATGTTCTGATGGATAAATTGAAGGACTGCAATCTGGATTTTCAGATAGTTAGGTGGATAGGGAATTGGTAGAGAACCGTACTCAAAGAGTTGTTGTCAATGGTGTTTCATCAGACTGGAGGGAGGTGAGTAGTGGGGTACCTCAGGGCTCAGTGCTCGGCCCAGTACTTTTAAACATATTTATTAATGATCTAGATGAGGGGTGGAGGGACTACTCATCAAGTTTGCAGATGACACCAAAATGGGAGGACTGGCAAATACTCCGGAAGATAGAGACAGAATTCAACGAGATCTGAACACAATGGAAAAATGGGCAAATGAAAACAAGATGCAATTTAATAAAGATGTGTAAAGTTCTGCATCTGGGTCAGAAAAATGAAAAGCATGCCTACTGGATGGGGGATATGCTTCTAGGTAACACTGTGTGTGAACGAGACCTTTGGGTATTTGTGAACAGTAAACGAAACATGAGCAGGCAGTGTGATGCAGCGGTAAAAAAAGGCAAATGCCATTATGGGCTGTATCAACAGAGGCATCACATCAAAATCACAAAACGTCATAGTCCCATTGTATACGGCACTGGACAGACCACACCTAGAGTACTTTGTGCAGTTCTGGAGGCCTCACTTCAAGAAGGACGTAGATAAAATTGAAAGGGTACAGGGGAGAACGATGAAGATGATCTGGGGCCAAGGGACCAAGCCCTATGAAGATAGGTTGAGGGACTTGGGAATGTTCAGCCTGGAGAAAAGGAGGTTGAGAGGGGGCATGATAGCCCTCTTTAAGTATTTGAAAGGTTGTCACTTGGAGGAGGGCAAGATGCTGTTTCCGTTGGCTGCAGAGCAGAGGACACGTAGTTATGGGTTTAAACTACAAGTAGAACGATATAGGCTAGATATCAGGAAAAAAAATTTCACAGTCAGAGTAGTTCAGCAGTGGAATAGCAGTGTTCCATTGAACACAATGGAAAAATTGGCAAATGAGAACAAGATGCAATTTAATAAAGATAAGTTTAAAGTTCTGTATCTGGGTCAGAAAAATGAAAAGTACTTGTGGATTGTAAACTAAACATGAGCAGGCAATGTGATGCAGCGGTAATGCCATTTTGGGCTGTATCAACAGGAAAGATAATGGAGCAGATATTAAAGTGAGCGATCTGCAAACATCTGGAGGACAATTTGGTGATCCAAGGAAGTCAGCATGGATTTGTCTCCAACAGGTCCTGTCAGACCAACCTGACGGATTTTAGTAAAGCTTTTGATAAGGTTCCCCATGATGTTCTGATGGATACATTGAAGGACTGCAATCTGGATGAGGGGGTAGAGGGATTAATCAAGTTTGCAGATGACACCAAATTGGGAGGACTTGCAAATACTCCAGAAGATAGAGACAGAGTTTAACGAGATCTGAACACAATCGAAAAATGGGCAAATGAGAACAAGATGTAATTTAATAAAGATAAGTTAAAATTGTGCATCTGGGTCAGAAAAATGAAAAGCATGCCTACTGGATGGGGGATACGCTTTTAGGTAACACTGTGTGTGAACGAGACCTTGGGGTACTTGTGGATTGTAAGCTAAACATGAGCAGGCAGTGTGATGCAGCGGTAAAAAAGGCAAATGCCATTTTGGGCTGTATCAATAGGGACATCACATCAAAATCACAAGATGTCATAGTCCCATTGTATACAGCACTGGTCAGACCACACCTGGAGTACTGTGTACAGTTCTGGAGGCCTCACTTCAAGAAGGACGTAGATAAAATTGAAAGGGTACAGAGGAGAGCGACGAGGATGATCTGGGGCCAAGGACCAAGCCCTATGAAGATTGAGGGACTTGGGAATGTTCAGCCTGAAGAAAAGGAGGTTGAGAGGGGACATGATAGCCCTCTTTAAGTATTTGAAAGGTTGTCACTTGGAGGAGGGCAGGATGTTTAAAACGCAAATTTTTCACAGTCAGAGTAGTTCAGCAGTGGAATTCGAGGAGGGCAGGATGCTGTTCCCGTTGGCTGCACAGGAAAGGACGCGCAGTAATGGGTTTAAACTTCAAGTACAACGATATAGGCTAGATATCAGGAAAAAAATTAATTCAGCAGTGGAATAGGCTGCCTAAGGAGGTGGTGAGCTCCCCCTCACTGGCAGTCTTCAAGCAAAGGTTGGATACACACTTTTCTTGGATGCTTTGGGCTGATCCTGTGTTGAGCAGGGGGTTGGACTAGATGGCCTGTATGGCCCCTTCCAACTCTTTGCTTCTATGATTCTATGATTTCACAGAATCATAGAATCATAGAGTTGGAAGGGATCTCCTGGGTCACCGAGTCCAACCCCGGTCACTATGCAGGACACTCAGAACCCTCTCGCTCATCCACTGTAACCTGCCGCCCCTTTGAACCTTCACAGAATTCGCCTCTCCATCAGATCCAGCCTCTGTTTAAAAATTCCCAAAGATGGAAAACCCACCACTTCCTGAGCGAGCCTGTTCCCCTGAGAAACAGCTCTAACTGTCAGGAACTTCTTCCGGGTGTTTAGATGGAATTTCTTTTGAATTAATTTCATCCCATTGGATCTGGTCCATCCATCTCGACCAGATCAACTCTCAACCAGATCAAAAGAGAACAACTCTGCTCTATCCTCTATATGTAAATGTAAAGGTATCCCCTGTGCAAGCACTGAGTCATGTCTGACCCTTGGGGTGACACCCTCCAGCGTTTTCATGGCAGACTCAATACGGGGTGGTTTGCCAGTGCCTTCCCCAGTCATCACCGTTTACCCCCCAGCAAGCTGGGTACTCATTTTACCGACCTCGGAAGGATGGAAGGCTGAGTCAACCTTGAGCTGGCTGCTGGGATTGAACTCCCAGCCTCATGAGCAGAGCTTTCAGACTGCATGCCTGCTGCCTTACCATTCTGCGCCAAAAGAGGCTCTTTATGGCAACCTTTTAAATACTTGAAGATGGTTATCAGATCCCCTCTCAGTCATCTCCTCTCTAGGCTAAACAGACCAAGCTCCCCCAGCCTTTCTTCATATGTCTTGGTATCCAAACTCCTCACCATCTTTGTTGCCCTCCTCTGGACATGTTCCAGTTTGTCAACATCCCTCTTCAACTGTGGTGCCCAAAACTTAATAAAGTACTCCACGTGAGGCTGAACCAGAGCAGATTTGAGAATGTCTTAGGACCCCAGCAGGACAGAAGCAGAAACGGACCTGAACTAAGAAACCCACAACTAACCCCAACTTCTGTACAATAGAACTTTGCACCAGTGCATGCTATTGATCAGTTTCACTTTAAACTGATTGGATCTGGCAGGTGAGATCTAGTGGTGCCTTGGTCAATGACATTGCAGGTTTACAATCCTGCCTCAGACTTTCACCTTGGTCCGTGGCGCAACAAACCCCTGGATGAATTGGGAACATTGACCTTGGTTTACTTTGCCACCTGCCCCAAGACAGAGTTATGGCGCTTGGGGGCGGGAGTCCTCCTGAGCATATGCATGTGCAAAGGGCATTTTCCACACCTTGTAATAGCATTTTGCTCCTGCTTGTTTGAAGAGGGTTTCCACGGGCAGCATGCCATTTCCTAAAGCAGCATCCCAACATGCTTTGCAAGGGGAGGGGACATCTCAGCCTCTGGCTCCCTTTCCCTGCCCTGTGACCCGATCTGATCACTCCTCAGAGGATATGTTCGCCTTGATCAACATGCCCATGCAGTGAAGACGGAAGGAGAAGAGACTGAGTCCAGGGTCCAATTTGGGTCCCCAAGGTTCACAAGAGAGCTATGTAAAGGTCAGGGGCCATCCTGGGGGAGGGCTGACCCTAGGCTTGCCAGCTGTGGGTTGGGAAGTTCCTGGAGATTTTGGGGGGGGGGGGGGTGGAGCCAGGAGTGGGCGGGACTTGGGGCAGGGAGGGACCTCAGCAGAGTCTAATGCTGTGGAGTCCACCCTTCAAAGCAGCCATTTTCTCCAAGGGAATGCCAGCAGACCACATCTAGCTAGATAGTGAATGCTCTCTCTCTCCACAATAAAAACAACGATTCTTAAAGCAGCCTGGTGCTCTGTCTCTCTCTGCCAATTCAAACCCTGCCAATGTCAAGGAAGTTTGGATGACAGGGCAGATGTGGTGCAAGGAAAGCTTTGTGCAGCCGAGGCAGGAGGCCTGTCCTGGATCTCACTAATAAAGTTCTTGGCAAGGGATAATTTTAGTAGGTGGCCTGTCAGGATGACTTATGGCTCCTCTGCCTCTGGAAGGCTGCCTCAGAGGAGAGCATCACAGTCAAAGAGGAAATCTTGGAAAGTGCCACCGAATGTTAGGCATCAGGGTGCTGGGGTAGACATGAAGTTGCCAGCCTCCAGGTGACATCTGGAGCACTCCCGCTTTTACAACTGATCAGTTCGCCTTGAGAAAATCAGTTAAGGTCTGCTCCAGAGCATGAGATCCCTTTGGAGTTCCTTCCCAAACCCAGCCCTCCTCTGGCTCCACTCCCAAAATCTTCAGGCCTTAGATGCCTGGGGAAACAGATTTGAATCCTTGCCCAGGTGCAAACAGACTAGAGGAAGATGCAGCCTCAATTTTCTTGGGATCATGCAAGGCAAGTGAGCTCCACTCAGCTCCCTTCTGGGTTAGGACTGCTGGTGGTGGTGGTGGGGAAATGCATGTTCTGAAAGGGAGTTTTTTCTTTTAAAATACTAACAGAGGATGGAGTTGTTTTCTGTTGCACCAGATGGTTGGTCAAGAACGAGTGGGTTGAAATTCATTCAAAAGAACTTTTGGCTTGGCTCTTGTGGCTATTTCCTGCATTGTGCAGGGGGTTGGACCAGATGACCCTGGAGGTCCCTTCCATTTCTTTGATTCTATGATCTATGACAGTGGGGGGAGGGGGGAGGGATTTGTGTGTGTGTCTGAGAGAGAGGGAGGGGGGCAGCACCACGGAGCCCTGGAGCATGTATGTGTTGCACATGCTCTGTGAGAGACAGATTGTCACTAATTTATTTTTTCAACAATGAGAAGAGGAACAAGGATGCTCCCAGGATGCCTGGGGGTCCCAGCTTTTTTGAACCACTGGGCACATTTTGACACGATGGGCACAGAAACGAAAGGGCTGCTCCAGTATGGTGTTGGGGTTAAGAGTGGCAGCTTCTACTCTGGTGAGCCAGGTGGGTGACCTTGGGCTAGTCACAGTCCTCTTAAAGGTCTTCTCACAAAGCAGTGCTGTCAGAGCTCCCTCTGCCCTGCCTACCACACAGGGTGTCTGTTGAGGGGAGAGGAAGGGACTTGGGGAGTTTAGCTGGCCTCCTTTGGGCTGCCCTCATCGAGGTCAAACCCCCCCTCTGAAGGGATGGCCAACCGAGCTCTGCTTTCTGGGGCTGTTTTCTCAGTCCTGCCACGTCCCTCCTTCTTTCCCCCTCTGTATTTATGCGTTACGATTCATTCCCCCTTGCCACAAAGATGGAATTTCCCTCCTTTCAGTGATTTAAAGGGAATGTAGGCCTGATCTTTGCCAGCTGATACCACTTTGTTCCAAGAGCCAGGAGCCTTGCCACTCTAAAGACCCAAGTCTGTTGGAAAGAGAGGTAAAAAATGAGAAATGTTGATTGTGCAGGATGGAGAAGTCCTGCGCAGAGCACATACAGGCTAAAGCACATGCACCACGCCCGTGCAGAACCTGAGTGGCAGAGAAGAGTGAGCCGGCAAAGTGGTTGATGAGAACTTTCTGGGTGTCCTGCTTACCTGGATGCATTCTCCAAAGAATTACCAGTTCGGCAGGGCTGCAGAGGATACCAGTATGCAGGGGTAGTCAAACTGCGGCCCTCCAGATGTCCATGGACTACAATTCCCATGAGCCCCTGCCAGCAAACGCTGGCAGGGGCTCATGGGAATGTTAGTCCATGGACATCAGGAGGGCCGCAGTTTGACTACCCCTGCGTATGGAACCAGGAGTGATGGAGTTCGCTTGTGAATGTATAAAGCTGTCTTGCACCGCATTGACACGCCGGTGACAGCTTTTCAAATACTCAAAGAGAGCCATCATGTCCCCCCCTCCCTTTCCTCTTCTCCAGGCTGGACATTCCCAAGCCTTTCCTCACAGGGTTTCTTGACCTCCAAGCCCCGCATCCTCCTCCTTGTCCTCTCCTGCACCGACTCTGTTCCACTCACATCCTTTCTGAAGAACTGTAGAACTGTGCACAGCACTTTGACTGGGGCAGTGATGCTCTGCATTCTGGTGCTCCAGGGCCCACAGTCAGAGGGCTCCTGGAGTTCTGGTCTTGCCAGTGGACATCTTGATGGACAAGCGGTCCCTCAGGCAGCGCCCAAGTCACGATGGCCTTAAACATGAGAACCAAGACCCTGAACTTGATCCAGGCCAGAACTGGTAACCAACGCAGCTGTCTCAGCACAGGCTGGGCACGATAGAGACTCCCCCACAGAGATGATCTGTGTCTGGTTCCGGGAAAAGGAACACAGCCACTGAATGGCTGCTCCCTGAATCGCAGCCCCGGCAAGATGGTGGGCCAGAAACTTGTGGTCGACCACATCAAATGTGGCCGACAGATTGAGTAGTATGAATATGGCCGATCCGCACTGATCCAGCTGGCATTGGAGATCATCCACCAAGGTGATCAACACCATCTCCTCCCAGGGGCCAGGATGGAAGCTTAACTGGCATGAATCGAGCACTGAAATTTCCTGCAGGTAAGCCAGGAGCTGGCCTGCCGCAGCCCTTTCAACTGCTTTCCCCAGGAACGCAAGATACACAACTGGGCGGTAGTTGGCTGGGTTCTGCTGGTCCAGCAATGTTTTTTTTCCAGCAAGGAATGAACCACTGTCTCCTTTAGTGCCTCTGGGAACTCCCCTGTAGACAGGAAGAGGTTGACAATCTCTCCCAGAGAGCCTCATATCTGCCAGTCACTCATTTTGAGTAACCAAGACAGATAGGGATCAAGGGGGAAGTGGTCGCCCTTACTGACCCCAGCAGCTTGTCCACTTTGGTTCCCAAGAGCCATCTGAAACCATCAAACACATCCTCCCTTGGCTGCACGTGACTCACAATTTATGTGTCCCAGCCATAAGAGCATACAAAATTTAGTCCTTACATCTTAGAAGGACTGCTTGGCCCATTCTTTATCTGAGTGTCCACCCAGGGCTGGCTTTGGGCTGCCAACTCTGGCTTCAGGAATTTCTAGAGATCTGGGGGCACTTTGGAGGGTGGAGGGAGCTGGGCAGAGATGCTTCTTCCAGGGCAGCTGATCTCTCCAGACTGGAGATCAGTTGGAATCCTGGGAGATCTCCAGGGTAGGAATGCTAGCCTCCAGGTGGAACCTGGAGATCTCCTGGAATTGCAGCTCATCTCCAAACTACAGAAATCAGTTCTCTGGGAGGAAATGGCTGCTTTGGAGGGTAGACTCCCGAGGCCCCTGTACTCCCCAGGCTTCATCCCTAAATCTCTAGAAGTTTCCCAACCTAGTTCTGACAACTCTATCTCCAGGTCCCACCTGGAGTTTGGCAACCATACCAATCTGATGGGAGTGTCTTTGGGCTGTTATTACACAACCAAATCCATCAATTTTCTTGCTATTGACAAGTGCCGCACTGTGCTCCAGATCATTCTCCTTTTGGAAAGCTGCACATACATTTCCACAGATGCGAGAGTTCCTTCTCTCTCTCTCTCCCTCTCCAATTTCCACCCCCACTATTGCAGCCAGCAAGCTCTCCATCACCCGCCCACACAGCCAAGGCCGAGGCTGCGCGTGTCTTTATTAAAGCCGATTTCCCTGGAGCACCTCTGCCTTGCCGGTAGACTCTCACAGATCTATCTGTGCCTGGTGTGGCGCTTCATTGGTTTGCTTGCTTGGGTGAGAAAGAGCTCTTTGCACCCAGAGGGGAACCAGAGAGGCCAGTTCTGCCAAGCTTGGAAGGTGCTGGGGGAGCTGGAAAAACAGATGCCTGAGACATCCCCCCTCCTTTTTTAAGACCAATAGCTGGGATTCTGAAAGTACCCAAGAGAGAGGTAAATCCGCACTCGTAGCCAAAAGCCCAGGTCCATTCTGCACAAGGTTCAATGTGGCAAATTGCTTTCGGAAAGAAAAAACGGAATTTTAAATAGTGGAATTTGGCGTAACGCATACTTGCCTTTGTAGTGGAATCCAGTTGCGTTTCAATCGTTTCCCACAGGTTTCCGGTCTTGGCAAAAATCGCTATAAAGGAAGCAATTTTTTCCATGCTTTGTCCCGCCTCTGGCTGTCAATCAAACTAGCAGCCAATGGGCAGTTGTTACCATGCTCTGGAAAAGCACCTTTGCCTTTAAGAACAGTTTAAAAAAAAACAAAAACACATTGCAACGAATATGCCTTGATTCCTTTCTTCCTCCTAACATAGAGACCCATCTAGCTGGCAGCTGGCTTGTGAACTGCCGATTCATCATTGCCACGCTCCCCCGAGTGAACCCCCCCCCTTGCATGGGCGTGATTTTCAGCCGAAAATAAAGGGAATTTGCAAATGGGGCTGTGTTGTGCTTGGTGACTTGAGGCGAGCTTTAAAGCAGCTCTGTGGAAGGACTGCAGCCAGAAAAGCCTCGCTGGGTGAATGAAGGCTCGCCGGTTCGTTGCTCTCCGCTTGCTCCGAGAAAAAAAATGGCGATCGCTTCGCCGGAAGTTCAGAGGAGAGAGCCAGGGGGAGGGACTTTGCTGAAACCGCAACAATGGTAACGCACAGAACTTTTTTGAAACTGTTGCAGATTGTTTGCAAGAGTGTAGCGCTTTCCAGAGGGTGAATCCACTTTTTGGGATTTCCCTGGAAGCGCTACAACGAAGTGCTTTTAGCGGGACAGTTTCAGGAGTGTGGCAGATTGTGTACGACGTCGTGCATAACTGCATATTAGTAGCGATTACAATTTGCCACACTCCTGCTACATTAAACTTGTGTGGAATGGACCCCAGTTTCACTGGGTGCCACAGATGCTTGCAAATCCCTCCCCTCCTCTCTGTGCTCCCTCGGGAGGCCTGAAAGAAAAGGCTCATGATGAATAGAACAAGGCAGCCCTGCTCTAGGCAGTGGTTGGAGACCTCCCAGGATTACAGCTGATCAAGGGACAGAGATCTTTTCCCTGGAGAAAGTGGCCACTTTGGACAGTAGACTCTATGGCGATGTACTCCACTGAGTTCCCTTTCCTCCCTAAGCCCCACCTCAGAAATCTCTGAGGATTTCTCAATCTCTACCTGATACCCCCTCCTCCAGATAACCCCCTCCCCAGCATGAGCCCAGTATAAAATCATAGAATCATAGAGTTGGAAGGGGCCATACAGGCCATCTAGTCCAACCCCCTGCTCAATGAAGGATTAGCCCTAACATCCTAAAGCATCCAAGAAAGGTGTGTATCCAACCTTTGCTTGAAGACTGCCAGTGAGGGGGAGCTCACCACCTCCTTAGGCAGCCTATTCCACGGCTGAACTACTCTGACTGTGAAAATTTTTTTCCTGATATCTAGCCTATATCATTGTACTTGAAGTTTAAACCCATTACTGCATGTCCTCTCCTCCACAGCCAACAGAAACAGCATCCTGCCCTCCTCCAAATGGCAACCTTTCAAATACTTAAAGAGGGCTATCATGTCCCCTCTCAACCTCCTTTTCTCCAGGCTAAACCATTATCTACCATTTGATAAATGAAATTGTCAGCCAGGCAGGTCAGAAAGTTGCATGACTGAGGACGCTTCGCAGAGTTTGTTTCCCAGCACACAACTGGGAAACTGAAGTCACCCATGATGACAAGGTCCTGCCGCTTGGATATTTTCTCAAGCTGCTCACAAAGTGCAGCATCCACATCCTCTCGTTGGTCAGATGGTTGGTAACAGACACCAACCACCACGCTGTTTGTTTTCCCTCGCTTATTTTCACCCAGATGCTTTCCACCATAGATATGCTCTCCTTCACTAGAATTTCCTGACAGGTAAGCCCTTTCCTCACATACAGTGCCACTCCTCCACCTCTTCGATCTATTCTGTTTTTTCTGAACAGTTCATATCCATCCACCTACTAGATCATACCTTTCCACCAGCATGAGAAGTTCCAGCTCTTCCTTTTTATTGCCTATGCTTCGGGCGTTAGTATAAAGACATCTGAATCCTTTTACTTTTGGTTCCGTATGATCTGGCCTTGCCGGTTGGGCTGCCTCCGATCGTTTTCCTTCCATGCACTCCCTATGTTGATCGTCTCCTTCCCCTAGTGGCTTTAGTTTAAAGCTCTCCTGATGAATCTCCCCAGGTTCCTGCCAAACACATTCTTCCCCAGCTTCGACAAGTGCAGTCCATCAGGTGCTAGTAGGCCTTCCTCAAGAAAGCCTATCCCATGGTCCCAGAAACCAAATCTCTCCTGCCGGCACCAACTACGCAGCCAGTGATTCACTTCCATTATCTTCCTCTCCCGACGCATTCCTCTTCCCTTGACAGGCAAGATTGAAGAGAATACCACTTGTGCCCCCATTTGCTTGAGCTTCCTCCCCAGATCTTGATAGTCTTTTTAAATAGGAGTGATGGTGTTCAGGGACATGTCATTTGTTCCCACATGGACCATCACAAATGGGTAGTGATCCGTATATTTGAGGAGTTTGGGCAGCCGTTCTGAAACATCTTTAATTTTCGCCCCTGGCAAGCAACACACCTCTTGGGTTAGGGGGTCGGGCCCAGCCACATGGCGATCCATTCCTCTTAGCAGGGAGTCTCCAATTACCAGTACTCTCATTTTTTTTCTTCTTCTCAACTCCATTTCCTTCTGTCCCCGTGGCCTCTTCCCTTTGTCTTAGACTTTGTTTTGGGATCTCTTCCCTTGTTGACCCTTGCACCTCCTCTGCAAGGGCCTGAAATCTATTCTGGAGCTCCAAAGGCCCCGAGAACTGTCTCGCTCTTCGCCGTTGAGTCTTTTTCCGAACTGTCTGCAGAGGCTCCCTATTGTGGTCAATCTCCTTATCCTCTTCAGGACTGGTTGTATTCTCTTTATTCCGAATTGCAGGGCTCTGGTCTATGAACTCCTCCCCTTTCTTACTTTGGGTCAGAGTAATAATTCTGTTTTCTAATCCCCTAATCCTTTCCTCCAAAAGTCTTACCAGCTTACACTTGGGGCAGCTGTAGTCCATCTTGTCTTCTGGGAGGAAGGCAATCATATTACACTCACTGCAGATGGTGGGATGTGTGTCCATTGTAATGTCTAGGCAGTGCAAGTACTAGGGAAATATAATCCACTGATTCTAATTGCTCGGCCAAGAACCCCAGGCTAAGAGCCACAGGCCAAGAGCCCTTTGTCTCTCGCCCTTCGGCTCGCACCTCTGGTGAGGAGCAGCCCTTTTTAATCCTCCCAACAATTACCCAGCAATCACCTCACCCAGGCAGCACAATAGCCTCACCTGGTCAGCAGCAACTCTCCCCAGTAGCTCTCTCCACGTGCTCTCAGTTGTCTGAGCTCATTCTAACGTTTTATTTACACTACAAATTTTCAGGAAGCCAAGCAGAAGGAAGGCCACGGACCAGTGTTCTCCAACAAGCTTTGTGGCAAAGGGAGAATCTGAACTCAGGTCCCTGCTACAACTGTTACAAAACCCTAGCTCTTTATGAAGGGAATATGTGCGTATGTGGGGCAATCACATTCCAGGCTGCAGGAGGGGAATGAGAGTCCTCAGCATTCCTGTGCATCATCGAACCATAGACTTGGAAGGGTTCTGCAGGATCATCTAGTCCAACCCCCTGCAGAATGCAGGAACCTCACAACTACGTGCCCACTCACAGTGACCGCAGTTTCATGACCAGATGATGCCCCCCCCCCAAAAAAAGCCAGAATCCCTGGCCAATCTGGCTTTGAAGAAATTTGCCTCCTGACCTCCAAGTGCTGATGGGCATTTCCCTGGGCGTGCAAGAAAGGGCCACAAGAGCCAAGCAGGGCCACAGTCCCATCTGCTCACCACTTACCATCTGCCCAGGCTTGTAGCATGAATCGACTTGATGTTGGTCACCAGCGACACATCCCGGGACTTCAAGGAGCTTTTCTAGCTCCTCCACGGTCACATGTTGGCTATGATTAAACCTTCTCTGGATCTCTGAAGCGCTAGTTTTCCACTTGCAGGATTTTAGCCTGAGAGAGCGTTCCACACAGCATGCGCCCCTTCCCCCGCCATTTGCAACTCCCTTCTACGTCTTCCAAACTCTACCACACTAATTTATTTGGCATACTCAGGCCCTTGCAGAGGAGGTGACAGTTTCATTTATCAAATGGTAGATGAACCCACAAGAGATTCAGCCATACTGGACTTAATACTGACCAACAGGCAAGAGTTGGTGGATGAGGTGAAGGAGGTGAGGACCGTAGGGGGAAGTGACCATGTCCTCATAGGATTCTTTTTGAGATGGGGAGCCAAGGAAGCTTGTAGCCAGATGCGGATGTCGGATTTTCGTAGGGCAAACTTTAATAAACTCAGAGACATGATGAGTGTCATACCATGGACGAGAATGCTGGAAGGGAAGTGAGCATGTGAAGGGTGGGCGCTACTCAAACAGGAGCTGTTGCATGCTCAATCCATGACTATCCCAGAAAGATGAAAACACTGCAGGAGCTCTAAGAAGCCTATGTGGATGAACAGAGAACTTAAAGAGGAACTAAGAAAAAAAAGGGAAATGTTCAGGAAATGGAGGGAAGGACAGAGCTCTAAAGAAAAGTACCTACAGGTTACTAGGCACAGTAGATCAATCATCAGAAAGGCCAAAGCTGAGAGTGAGCTAAGATTGGCTAGGGAAGCCCATTGTAACAAGAAAAGATTTTTCAGTTATGTGAGGAGCAAACGTAAAGTAAAGGAGGCAATAGGCCCACTGTTGGGTGCGGATGGACAAACTCTAACGGAAGATGCAGAGAAAGCAGAAAGGCTTAGTGCCTATTTTACATCTGTTTTTTCCCACAGGTCAAAGTGTTTAGGCACATCTAGAGATGGCCGTAGCCAAAGGTTAGTGTCTGGGTGGCAGGTTAACATGGATAGAGCATTTAGCTGCACTGGATGAGTTCAAATCCCCTGGTCCGGATGAAATGCACCCGAGAGTACTCAAAGAACTTTCCAGAGAACTTGCACAGCCCTTGTCCATCATCTTCGGAACCTCTTTAAGGACTGGAAATGTCCCGGAGGACTGGAAGAGAGCAAACGTTATTCCGATCTTCAAAAAAGGGAGGAAGGATGACCCGGGAAACTACAGACCAGTGAGTCTGACCTCTGTTGTGGGGAGGATAATGGAGCAGATATTAAAGGGAGCGATCAGCAAACATCTGGAGGACAATTTGGTGATCCAAGGAAGTTAGCTTGGATTTGTCTCCAACAGGTCCTGCCAGACCAACCTAGTTTCCTTTTTTGACCAAGTAACAGGTTTGCTGGATCGGGGAAATTCGGTTGATGTCATTTACTTGGATTTTAGTAAAGCTTTTGACAAGGTTCCCCATGATGTTCTGATGGATAAGTTGAAGGACTGCAATCTGGATTTTCAGATAGTTAGGTGGCTAGGGAATTGGTTAGAGAACCGCACTCAAAGAGTTGTTGTCAGTGGTGTTCCATCAGACTGGAGAGAGGTGAGTAGCGGGTTACCTCAGGGCTCGGTGCTCGGCCCGGTACTTTTTAACATATTTATTAATGATCTAGATGAGGGGGTGGAGGGACTACTCATCAAGTTTGCAGATGACACCAAATTGGGAGGACTGGCAAATACTCCGGAAGATAGAGACAGAGTTCAACGAGATCTGAACACAATGGAAAAATGGGCAAATGAGAACAAGATGCAATTTAATAAAGATAAGTGTAAAGTTCTGCATCTGGGTCAGAAAAATGAAAAGCATGCCTACTGGATGGGGGATACGCTTCTAGGTAGCACTGTGTGTGAACGAGACCTTGGGGTACTTGTGGATTGTAAACTAAACATGAGCAGGCAGTGTGATGCAGCGGTAAAAAAGGCAAATGCCATTTTGGGCTGTATCAACAGGGGCATCGCATCAAAATCACAAGATGTCATAGTCCCATTGTATACGGCACTGGTCAGACCACACCTGGAGTGCTGTGTGCAGTTTTGGAGGCCTCACTTCAAGAAGGACGTAGATAAAATTGAAAGGGTACAGAGGAGAGCGACGAAGATGATCTGGGGCCAAGGGACCAAGCCCTATGAAGATAGGTTGAGGGACTTGGGAATGTTCAGCCTGGAGAAAAGGAGGTTGAGAGGGGACATGATAGCCCTCTTTAAGTATTTGAAAGGTTGTCACTTGGAGGAGGGCAGGATGCTGTTTCTGTTGGCTGCAGAGAAGAGGACACGCAGTAATGGGTTTAAACTTCAAGTACAACGATATAGGCTAGATATCAGGAAAAAAAATTTCACAGTCAGAGTAGTTCAGCAGTGGAATAGGCTGCCTAAGGAGGTGGTGAGCTCCCCCTCACTGGCAGTCTTCAAGCAAAGGCTGGATACACACTTTTCTTGGATGCTTTAGGATGCTTAGGGCTAATCCTGCGTTGAGCAGGGGGTTGGACTAGATGGCCTGTATGGCCCCTTCCAACTCTATGATTCTATGAGAATGGGAGAAGCGTGCCCTGCCCGAACTCTGTGTGAGAAGGGCCGATTAAAATTTCAATGGCTTGCGGGAGACCGGCTCTCCATCGCCCTCTTTCCACTGACAAGCCCTCAAGGCTGTGAAAAGACAGGATCTTCTAGATCTGTCATCTTTGAGGACAGGCAAAATTCAAGCAGGGGACCTGTTCAATTTGAAGCATGGCATGGCAACTGCTCCTCCCACTGGAATAGAAACTGTGAAGTAAGGCTGTTCTGTGAGGGGCAGATCTGGTTGACCCTAGAAGCAGGGGTTTTGTGCTGGGGCTGAGGTAGGCTCACTCTGTTCTGATGGAAAACTTTTAAAAACATTTTTGGAGAAGGCAAGATAGTAGTGAAAAGTGTCATCGTGTTGCAGTCAACCTGTGGCAATCCCAGAGGGCTAGCCACCAAGGTCAGGGCTGTGTGGGATATGATTCAACAGCATATGAGGTACATCCTACAGCCGGCATCAGAGGAGATGGATAATTAGCATCGTTAGGTCAGTGACTTCCAGATATTTTTCAAGGAAGAAGAAGAGTTGGTTCTTATATGCCACTTTTCCCTACCCGAAGGAGGCTCAAAGCGGCTTACAGTCACCTTCCCATTCCTCTCCCCACAACAGACACCCTGTGGGGTGGGTGAGGCTGAGAGAGCATCAGAACAGTTTTATCAGTGCTGTGGCGAGCCCAAGGTCACCCAGCTGGTTGCATGTGGGGGAGTGCGGAATTGAACCTGGCATGCCAGATTAGAAGTCTGCACTCCTAACTACTACACCAAACTGGCTCCTGCATCCTCATTGGCTCAAGCAGAGACTTCCTGTTCCTTTTGAGCACACCTCCTCCCTGCTTGCCCCCAGAACTGGACTGAAAGAATGAGCGCAGGCCACAGTTAGCAATCTCTCTCCTCTCCTCTTTCTATACAAGGGTATTTCTCAAACCTCCTGGTGTTTATCAAATAATCTCCTCCTGTTTCTTGACTGGCTCAATTGGAGAGCTCCTGCTCTTTTGAGCACACCTTCTGCTTGCATTCTCCATACAACAGTTAGCCAGTTAGGACCATTTCTCTCCTCTTCTTTACAAACTTGATTCTCTTCTCAAACTATTTATTTTTTAATAAATGTAATTAAATACATGTCATTAAATTCCCCCCTCCAAATTCCCTGTCTTAGTCCTGGCATTAAATGCAAAGGATGTAATAATGAATCCATGTTGCTCAGGGTGTTTCTCACTGGAACTTTAATAAATTGCCATTGATGGCCATGGGGGAAACTGCATTTTCAAAGGGGGCAGATTGAGATGAGGGAACCATTTAAAAATAAATTGAGGAAAGGGATTTTTCTTTTAATCCTTTTTCTGTGCCAGAGC